>NW_024467998.1:0-616673 GCF_002105105.1 Protomyces lactucae-debilis | reverse complement strand
CATTGGGTGCGTCAATGGCAAGCACACGCGTAAGTCGTTTCCATCGAGCGAGACGACAACAACAAAGAACCTGGAGTTAGTACACTCGGATGTGTGCGGGCCAGTGCAAGTGGCAACTTACGGAGGTGCCAAGTACTTCGTCACATTTATTGACGACCACTCGCGAAGGGCTTGGGTCTACTTCATCCGGCAGAAGTCGGAAGTCTTTGAGAAGTTCCAAGAGTTCAAGGCGCTTGTGGAGAACCAAGCTGACTGTCGCAACAAGGCGCTCAGATCAGACAACGGTGGCGAGTATTGCGGCAACGCTTTCGAGAAGTATCTCAAATCTCACGGTATTAAGCACCAGACGACAACACCACACACACCACAGTAAAATGGAGTGGCAGAGCGCCTCAATCGCACTCTCGTGGAGAGCGCGCGATGTATGCTCGAAGAGAAGGGCTTGCCAAAGGAGCTGTGGGCTGAAGCAATCAACACCGCTGTTTACATCAAAAACAGAATTCCAATCACGGCACTCAAGGACAAAACATCAGAAGAAGTATGGTCATCTCGCAGACCAAACTTGAGTCATCTCAGGGTATTCGGTTGCGACGCGTATGCGCATGTTGCGGACGCCAATCGACAGAAGTCGGATGCGAAGTCAAAGAAATTGGTTTTGGTCGGTTATTACGAGGACAGCAAAGCATATCGACTCATGGATTTGGATACACACAAAATTACGAAGGCGCGCGACGTCATCTTCATGGAAGACCGAGGAGACAAACGCGATGTGGTGTACGTCCCACGAGAGGAGGACGCTGACGACGACAACACGAGTGAGGCTATCATCGACAAGCCTACTGAGTCGCTACCAGCCAAATCGAAGGAGGTCGCTCACGCTAAGCCAACAAACGCTACGAGCTCAGGTCAAGTTCGACGCTCTGCTCGTCTGACTCCCGTCACGCCAGTATCGCAAGAAGATTCGGATGATGACATTGATTTGCTACAAAAGGCATCATCTCGTGTGCGCGCAAACTTGGTCATCACAGAGCCAGAAACTTACAAGCAAGCGATGGCTGGTGAACAAAGGGAACAGTGGGAGTCTGCTACCAATTTGGAATATGCATCACTGATTGAGAACAACACTTGGACGCTATGTGAGCTCCAAAGGGCAGGAAGGCCATCGGCAACAAATGGGTCTTCAAGATTAAACACAATGCCGACGGATCGATTGAGAAATATAAGGCACGGCTCGTTGCTAAAGGCTTCTCGCAGAAGGAGGGAATTGATTACAACCAAACATTCGCCCCGTCGCCAAATTCAATTCTATCAGAGCAATCGTCGCTATGGCAGCCATGTACGGCATGGAGATTCATCAAATGGATGCCATCACAGCCTTTTTGAATGGTAAGCTTGAAGAGGAAGTCTACATGGTGCAACCTGAAGGATTCAAGGTAGGCCAGGACTTGGTTTGCAAGTTGAATCGAACACTATACGGTCTGAAACAGTCAGGACGAGAATGGTATATGGAGATGCACAGAGAGCTTGAGTCTCAAGGGTTCACAAGGAGCCAAGCAGACTTCTCGGTTTACGTCAAGGGCAGAGGGCAAGTCATCGTCGCAGTTTATGTGGACGATCTTCTTATCGTTTCGAAGGACAACAATCAGATATCAGAGGTCAAAAGGGATCTCTCGGCCAAATTCAAGATGAAGGATCTAGGCGAGGCACACTACTGTCTCGGCATTGAGATCATTCGAGACACGAGTTCTGGAAGCATCAGGCTTTCGCAGCGCAAATATGTTGACGACATTCTTGAGAAATTCAACATGACTACTTGCAAATCGGTCTCATCGCCAATGGATTCGGGCACCAAACTCAGCAAGATCATGCAGACTGATGAAAATGGCCAGGATGACGATTTCGGCGAAGAAGATGCAACAATGTATCAAAAGGCAATTGGCAGCATCATGTACTTGATGACAGGTACTCGACCAGACTTGGCATATGCAGTGGGAGTCGTCAGTCAGTTCATGGCAAATCCAGGACCACAACACTGGAAGGCTGTCAAGCGGATCTTCCGATACATTCAAGGCACAAAAGAGTATGCATTATCGTTCAGTGGGAGCACAGAAGCACAATTACTTGGCTACACTGACTCGGATTTCGCAGGATGTATCGACACTGGCAAATCTACAAGTGGCTACAGTTTTAGTCTCGCTGGCGGATCAATCTCATGGAGCAGCAAGAAGCAACAGACCGTTGCTCAGTCGACCACAGAGGCTGAGTACATGGGTCTCTCTGCAGCATGTCGCGAAGCAACATGGCTTAGGACATTGTTATTCGAATTGGGCTTCAACCACGACGGTCCAACAATTGTGCACGGTGACAATCAGAGTTGTTTGGCATTGGCGGAAAATCCAAAGTTCCACAATCGCACGAAACACATTCAGGTGAAGCATCACTATGTGCGACAATGTATCGAACTTCAAGTCGTCACTGTCAAGTATCTGCAGACGGACTTGATGTTGGCAGACATCTTTACAAAGGCGCTGGCTAAGGACAAGATTGAAAGGTTTTGCACGAGTCTAGGACTACAAAGCCTGCCACGCAACAACATCTTGCCACGCTCGCAGAGTGGGAGTGTTGGAGGTGATGCTACTCGCGGTCAAGATCTCACGACGTGATCGGCAGTGGCAAATCGCATGTCTATGAACGACCATCATGGAACAACACAGAAAGCGAGAGAAAGCAATAGAACAACAGATGTTCTGTAGGCTTCCATGGACACAACAAATGTTCCAGCAGCTTCCATGAGCGCAAGTATATAAAGGTGGCAAGGTCTCATAGTAACATAGTAAGGAATCCCAGTATCAGCTGAACACGCGAAACACCTAAACACCCGAAGAGTTATTGCTACAAAATTGCTGTGCTGCACTTTGTAGTGCACGCATTGGCGGTGTCGCACGCTCGAGATTTTCAGCACACAACAGTTTGTCTGTGTGTCCCAGGCGCGCAATACAAGTTACGGTCGATAAGGAAGCTCGCAAAGGGCGACAGACACGGATCTCGACCACACTGGTTGGCAATTCTGGCAAGATAGCAAGATTCTCGCAAATCGGGTACTCGACTTGTCTAGAGAGGACCTTTTTGTTGTGCGCAGGCAACTCTAGAGCGTGAGAATTGTGCTGATGAGTTGACAACGCAGGCCTTAAAAGGCCAGCACACCCCATAGTTGAAGTACTATCGCAATCAGTTAGCCGTCATCCGCTTACCGTCAATCACTTTTCAGCGGCAGGACAATTCCGTGCATAAAAATCGAGCGGCAGCGGTCACTAGAATTTTTTCAGCTGATGTCCAGCACAACAACTCCGCGCGGAAATGTCCAGCCGCAGAACAATTTTGGCAGGACATGTCCAGCGAGCAAATCAGTAGAAACTCTTTATCCACCAAGACAGACCGAAACAAATTTCTGAAGCGCAACAACAGGGGAGCTGGAATTGTTGTGCGGTGAAGGGCTGGATGTACCATCTGAACATCAAGACCTGCCAGCTGGCAATATATAAAGGCCAGCACATCAGAATCGTAGATAACCATCAAGTTGCAAGCACCCAAATCCGCCTATAGCTCTGCAGGTATATGAGCCTTGCACTCCGATCAGCAACAAAGAAAAGTCAAGCAGCAGAAGCAGAAGCAGCAGCATCCGCATCAAAAGCAGATCCACCAGATTCACCAGAACCAGATTCACCAGACTCACCAGAACCCGATTCACCAGTACAGCCGCAAGCACAGATGAGTTCCGCACCACAGTCATCCGAGTGCGAAAGGATCGTGAAGCGCATCGACAAGCTCCTGACATCAGCACCCGCAGTCAGTTTCACCGGCAAGCAAGCAGCTTGGACAGACTTCAGGACCATGTTCAAGCGCGTTGCTAAGCAGTACAACGTGTCCGAATACATCTTTGGCAAGACTCAGCCAGAAGAAGATGAGGATATCGCCGCAGCCGCAGCCTCCTGTTGTTTTTGCACCTCCAGCCTAACGTGCGGGTCCAGTTCCGCGACGACCAGTCCGCGCGTGAGGTGTGGTCTCAGCTGTGCGAGATTTACGAGGGCTCGTCCGATCAATTGATCAGTGTCAGGATGAAGGCCCTGAACAACTACAAGTGCAAGCCAGGCACCACCATGGACGATCACCTCGAACAAGTCACTGGCCTCATTGCTCAGGTCGAGAGTTGCGGCCATACCATTTCGGACTTCGACAAGCGTGATTATCTTGTGGGCTCGTTGCCGGATGACTGGGATGAGTACAAGGGCCACTACTTCATCCAGGACGTCCGAGAGCCAGCAAGGATTGCACGCGACCTGCGTTACGAGTACGACCGCCGCAAAGCCAGGCAGAGCAACCAGGCCAGCGCACTCTACACGCAGAGCAACCAGGCTACCGCACTCTGGATCGGTGCACCAAGGAAGGATTTCAGCAACTACTTGTGCTACAACTGCCGACAGCGAGGCCACCCATGGCGTAAGTGCAAGCAGCCTCTCAGCGACGCACTCCAGAAGCAGAAGGACGAAGAGGACAAGGCACGAGCAGCAGCAGCAGCCCATAGCGCAGCTACCAACACGTCCCACCCTTACCCGCGATCCAACCTCGTGATGCAACATGCTGTCGCCACTGAAACATTGAGCCCCACGTCGGCACCTGAAGCCAAAGTCTTGAACATGTCTGCCTTGAGTTCTGCCCACGAGTGGATAATTGATAGTGGATCCAGTCACCACGTCAGCGGCGAGCGTGAAGTCTTCGAATCGCTGTCTGATGCAACTACATTGCCAGCAGTCTCGTTTGGTGATGGAAGCTCCAAGCCAGTCACAGCAAGCGGAACAGCCAAAGTCAGTGAGCAAGTTTCGGCGCCTGGGTGCCTTTACGTGCCGGAAGTCAACTACAACCTGCTGTCCATCAGCAAATTGACGAAAGATGGTAAACAGGCCTACTTTGACGAGAACAAATGGGAACTCCGGCAAGAAGGCAAGCTACTTGCGTCAGGACAGCAACGCGACGGCCTTTACTGGTTAAATAGCCGCGACGAAGCATACGCATTGGCCACACGAACAGACAACAAAGCAACATTATGGCATAAGCGTCTTGCCCACATCGGTACCAAAGCGATGGGTCGCGTTGAGGACATGGTTGAGGGCGTGGAGCTAGGCGACGATCAAATGGATACAACTGATTGCACCGGATGCTTGAAGGGAAAGCTTGCTCGAAGGCCATTTCCACAAGAAAGTCTCAGTCGCGCAACCGAACCACTGGGCTTGGTGCATACAGATCTCTGCACGATGCCCATTGAGAGCGTCTCCGGCCAGAAGTACTTCGTCACTTTCACAGACGACAAGACTCGATTCGTGTGGGTCTACTTTTGCACAACAAAGTCGGCCACGTTTGATGCCTTCAAGCAGTTCAAAGCGCACGCCGAGTTGGAAAGCGGCCACAAGATCAAGAAATTGCGCAGCGACAATGGCGGAGAATACATCAACGCAGAATTCGACCAGTACCTCAAGGACTTCGGCATTGAACGCAACCTCAGCAATGTGCACACTCCCCAGCAGAATGGCGTCGCAGAGCGACTCAATCGTACCCTTGTTGAGCGCGCAAAGGCAATGCTGGCCACGACCGACTTGGATGCTGGTTTCTGGACGTACGCTATCAACGCTGCAGCTTACATCGGCAATCGAACGCCAATCAAGGCACACGCAGACATGACCGCTTACGAAGCTTGGCACGGTGAGAAGCCGGATCTCTCGCACACGCGCATTTTTGGTTGCAAAGCATGGATACACATCCCAGCCGCGAACCGCAGGAAGCTCGACGACAAAGCAGCAGAAGTCCGCTTCATTGGTTACCCGCAAGGCACAAAAGGTTGGCTCTTCTGGGATGCTGAAGATAGCCGTGAAGTCCGCTCACGCGATGCCGTGTTCCACGAAAATGCCACAAGCGACAATGACGACGACGACGACGCCAGCAGCAATGGTGGAGATGACCGCCACGAACCTCACTCCGATGTGGACGACACTGAGGCTGCCCACACTACTGGACAAGATGATCAGCATGAAGAAATTGAGGATCGAGATGAAATCAACATGCTACACGTCAACGCCCTTCCACACAAAGCACCAGCTCCGCCACTGCCAAAATTACTGCGACCTGCTGCCGAGATTATACAACCAACATCATACCACGAGATGATCAGACTACCCGAGCGCGAGTACTGGGAAGAAGCCCAGCTCGATCAAATGACAACTCTTTGGCAAATGGGGACCTGGACGTTGGTTGATAGACCGGCTGGCAGCCCTGTCATTGGCTGCAAGTGGGCATACAAGGTGAAGTCACTGCCCAACGGGAATCTCGACAAATTCAAAGCACGCTTGGTCGGCAAAGGCTTTTCCCAAATCGAAGGAATCGACTTCAACGAGACATTTGCACCAGTCGCCAAATTCACCACAGTACGGGTCTTGCTTACAATGGCAGTCAACGAAGGGTTGGAGGTCCACCATCTCGATGTTGTTGCTGCCTTCTTGAACGGCACACTCCAGGAGACTGTCTACATGGAGCAACCAAAGGGATACAGCGATGGCAGTGGCCGGGTATGTAAGTTACACAGGACATTGTACGGTCTCAAGCAATCGGGACGAGAATGGAACCTCGAGCTATGCAACTTCCTGACAGCCTATGGATTCGACCAGTGCGAACAAGAACAGGGTCTCTTCGTGCTAGCAGATGGCCTTATCCGATTGGTCGTTTACGTCGACGACTTACTCATTGTTGCGCGAGATCAAGATGCCCTTGCAAAATTCAAGACAGCGATCAAGCAGAAGTGGTCAATGTCAGACTTGGGCATTGCTACTCAATTTTGTGGTGTCGAGATGCAGCGTACAGGGATCGGAGCAATCAAGCTGTCTAGCTCCCGATACATTTCCGACACGTTACGACGCTTTGGCATGGCGGAATGTCGAAGCACCGCACTTCCAATGGACCCGAATGCAAAGTTCTTCGCTCAAGACAAAGACACCACGCCAACCACAGAAGAAGCACTGGAAATGGCAAAGATTCCCTACCAAGAAGCAGTGGGATGCCTCATGTATGTGATGACGACCACTCGCCCGGACCTCGCATTCCCGCTGAGCATCCTTTGCAAGTACATGGCACACCCGAGTTACGATCACTGGAAAGCCGTCAAGCGCCTCCTCCGCTACATGCAAGGCACGAGGGATGACGGGCTCACCATTGCACCTGGGCCCATGAAGCTTGACGTCTATTCCGACGCTAACTATGCCGGCTGCCAAGATACTGGCAAGTCCACCAGCGGCTACGTTTGCATTCTCAGCGGCAATTGTGTCTCTTGGTCAAGCAGGAAGCAGGAGGTGGTTGCTCTTTCCACCACAGAAGCTGAGTATGTCGGCCTCAGCAATGCCACCAAGGAGCTTCAATGGCTCAAGTGTATCGTCGCCCACATGACGCCGGCAGTCAAAGGCACAGACGCGGCACTCATTGTGGAACTTCACGGCGACAATCAAGGCGCTATTGCACTGGCAAAAGACAACAAGTTTCATTCGCGAACCAAGCACATATTACCTCGCTTTCACTATGTACGCGAATGCCTTCGCCTTGGCTTCATTCAATTGGGTATACGTCGCTACTGGCCAGATGCTCGCAGACTTACTGACGAAAGCGCTCGGCAGCAGGAAGTTTGGCCAGTTCAAAGCGATGCTTGGAGTCGGTAGAGAGGCAAGAGGGGATATGGAACCAGGTCAAGTGTTGTGCGGTGAAGGGCTGGATGTACCACCTGAACATCAAGACCTGCCAGCTGGCAATATATAAAGGCCAGCACATCAGAATCGTAGATAACCATCAAGTTGCAAGCACCCAAATCCGCCTATAGCTCTGCACGCACCACAGTCATCCGAGTGCGAAAGGATCGTGAAGCGCATCGACAAGCTCCTGACATCAGCACCCGCAGTCAGTTTCACCGGCAAGCAAGCAGCTTGGACAGACTTCAGGACCATGTTCAAGCGCGTTGCTAAGCAGTACAACGTGTCCGAATACATCTTTGGCAAGACTCAGCCAGAAGAAGATGAGGATATCGCCGCAGCCGCCAGCCTCCTGTTGTTTTTGCACCTCCAGCCTAACGTGCGGGTCCAGTTCCGCGACGACCAGTCCGCGCGTGAGGTGTGGTCTCAGCTGTGCGAGATTTACGAGGGCTCGTCCGATCAATTGATCAGTGTCAGGATGAAGGCCCTGAACAACTACAAGTGCAAGCCAGGCACCACCATGGACGATCACCTCGAACAAGTCACTGGCCTCATTGCTCAGGTCGAGAGTTGCGGCCATACCATTTCGGACTTCGACAAGCGTGATTATCTTGTGGGCTCGTTGCCGGATGACTGGGATGAGTACAAGGGCCACTACTTCATCCAGGACGTCCGAGAGCCAGCAAGGATTGCACGCGACCTGCGTTACGAGTACGACCGCCGCAAAGCCAGGCAGAGCAACCAGGCCACCGCACTCTACACGCAGAGCAACCAGGCTACCGCACTCTGGATCGGTGCACCAAGGAAGGATTTCAGCAACTACTTGTGCTACAACTGCCGACAGCGAGGCCACCCATGGCGTAAGTGCAAGCAGCCTCTCAGCGACGCACTCCAGAAGCAGAAGGACGAAGAGGACAAGGCACGAGCAGCAGCAGCAGCCCATAGCGCAGCTACCAACACGTCCCACCCTTACCCGCGATCCAACCTCGTGATGCCACATGCTGTCGCCACTGAAACATTGAGCCCCACGTCGGCACCTGAAGCCAAAGTCTTGAACATGTCTGCCTTGAGTTCTGCCCACGAGTGGATAATTGATAGTGGATCCAGTCACCACGTCAGCGGCGAGCGTGAAGTCTTCGAATCGCTGTCTGATGCAACTACATTGCCAGCAGTCTCGTTTGGTGATGGAAGCTCCAAGCCAGTCACAGCAAGCGGAACAGCCAAAGTCAGTGAGCAAGTTTCGGCGCCTGGGTGCCTTTACGTGCCGGAAGTCAACTACAACCTGCTGTCCATCAGCAAATTGACGAAAGATGGTAAACAGGCCTACTTTGACGAGAACAAATGGGAACTCCGGCAAGAAGGCAAGCTACTTGCGTCAGGACAGCAACGCGACGGCCTTTACTGGTTAAATAGCCGCGACGAAGCATACGCATTGGCCACACGAACAGACAACAAAGCAACATTATGGCATAAGCGTCTTGCCCACATCGGTACCAAAGCGATGGGTCGCGTTGAGGACATGGTTGAGGGCGTGGAGCTAGGCGACGATCAAATGGATACAACTGATTGCACCGGATGCTTGAAGGGAAAGCTTGCTCGAAGGCCATTTCCACAAGAAAGTCTCAGTCGCGCAACCGAACCACTGGGCTTGGTGCATACAGATCTCTGCACGATGCCCATTGAGAGCGTCTCCGGCCAGAAGTACTTCGTCACTTTCACAGACGACAAGACTCGATTCGTGTGGGTCTACTTTTGCACAACAAAGTCGGCCACGTTTGATGCCTTCAAGCAGTTCAAAGCGCACGCCGAGTTGGAAAGCGGCCACAAGATCAAGAAATTGCGCAGCGACAATGGCGGAGAATACATCAACGCAGAATTCGACCAGTACCTCAAGGACTTCGGCATTGAACGCAACCTCAGCAATGTGCACACTCCCCAGCAGAATGGCGTCGCAGAGCGACTCAATCGTACCCTTGTTGAGCGCGCAAAGGCAATGCTGGCCACGACCGACTTGGATGCTGGTTTCTGGACGTACGCTATCAACGCTGCAGCTTACATCGGCAATCGAACGCCAATCAAGGCACACGCAGACATGACCGCTTACGAAGCTTGGCACGGTGAGAAGCCGGATCTCTCGCACACGCGCATTTTTGGTTGCAAAGCATGGATACACATCCCAGCCGCGAACCGCAGGAAGCTCGACGACAAAGCAGCAGAAGTCCGCTTCATTGGTTACCCGCAAGGCACAAAAGGTTGGCTCTTCTGGGATGCTGAAGATAGCCGTGAAGTCCGCTCACGCGATGCCGTGTTCCACGAAAATGCCACAAGCGACAATGACGACGACGACGACGCCAGCAGCAATGGTGGAGATGACCGCGACGAACCTCACTCCGATGTGGACGACACTGAGGCTGCCCACACTACTGGACAAGATGATCAGCATGAAGAAATTGAGGATCGAGATGAAATCAACATGCTACACGTCAACGCCCTTCCACACAAAGCACCAGCTCCGCCACTGCCAAAATTACTGCGACCTGCTGCCGAGATTATACAACCAACATCATACCACGAGATGATCAGACTACCCGAGCGCGAGTACTGGGAAGAAGCCCAGCTCGATCAAATGACAACTCTTTGGCATATGGGGACCTGGACGTTGGTTGATAGACCGGCTGGCAGCCCTGTCATTGGCTGCAAGTGGGCATACAAGGTGAAGTCACTGCCCAACGGGAATCTCGACAAATTCAAAGCACGCTTGGTCGGCAAAGGCTTTTCCCAAATCGAAGGAATCGACTTCAACGAGACATTTGCACCAGTCGCCAAATTCACCACAGTACGGGTCTTGCTTACAATAGCAGTCAACGAAGGGTTGGAGGTCCACCATCTCGATGTTGTTGCTGCCTTCTTGAACGGCACACTCCAGGAGACTGTCTACATGGAGCAACCAAAGGGATACAGCGATGGCAGTGGCCGGGTATGTAAGTTACACAGGACATTGTACGGTCTCAAGCAATCGGGACGAGAATGGTACCTCGAGCTATGCAACTTCCTGACAGCCTATGGATTCGACCAGTGCGAACAAGAACAGGGTCTCTTCGTGCTAGCAGATGGCCTTATCCGATTGGTCGTTTACGTCGACGACTTACTCATTGTTGCGCGAGATCAAGATGCCCTTGCAAAATTCAAGACAGCGATCAAGCAGAAGTGGTCAATGTCAGACTTGGGCATTGCTACTCAATTTTGTGGTGTCGAGATGCAGCGTACAGGGATCGGAGCAATCAAGCTGTCTAGCTCCCGATACATTTCCGACACGTTACGACGCTTTGGCATGGCGGAATGTCGAAGCACCGCACTTCCAATGGACCCGAATGCAAAGTTCTTCGCTCAAGACAAAGACACCACGCCAACCACAGAAGAAGCACTGGAAATGGCAAAGATTCCCTACCAAGAAGCAGTGGGATGCCTCATGTATGTGATGACGACCACTCGCCCGGACCTCGCATTCCCGCTGAGCATCCTTTGCAAGTACATGGCACACCCGAGTTACGATCACTGGAAAGCCGTCAAGCGCCTCCTCCGCTACATGCAAGGCACGAGGGATGACGGGCTCACCATTACACCTGGGCCCAAGAAGCTTGACGTCTGTTCCGACGCTAACTATGCCGGCTGCCAAGATACTGGCAAGTCCACCAGCGGCTACGTTTGCATTCTCAGCGGCAATTGTGTCTCTTGGTCAAGCAGGAAGCAGGAGGTGGTTGCCCTTTCCACCACAGAAGCTGAGTATGTCGGCCTCAGTAATGCCACCAAGGAGCTTCAATGGCTCAAGTGTATCGTCGCCCACATGACGCCGGCAGTCAAAGGCACAGACGCGGCACTCATTGTGGAACTTCACGGCGACAATCAAGGCGCTATTGCACTGGCAAAAGACAACAAGTTTCATTCGCGAACCAAGCACATATTACCTCGCTTTCACTATGTACGCGAATGCCTTCGCCTTGGCTTCATTCAATTGGGTATACGTCGCTACTGGCCAGATGCTCGCAGACTTACTGACGAAAGCGCTCGGCAGCAGGAAGTTTGGCCAGTTCAAAGCGATGCTTGGAGTCGGTAGAGAGGCAAGAGGGGATATGGAACCAGGTCAAGTGTTGTGCGGTGAAGGGCTGGATATACCATCTGAACATCAAGACCTGCCAGCTGGCAATATATAAAGGCCAGCACATCAGAATCGTAGATAACCATCAAGTTGCAAGCACCCAAATCCGCCTATAGCTCTGCAGGAATGTCGCAAGATCGGTGCGACTCCAGAACGCTGCTGCGCATCTTAGTAGGCAAGTAATGGCTTCTACTCCTCTCACGAAGAATATGGATACTTCACTGTCAAATCAGGGGACTTCAGCAGAATCATTCTGATCTAGTACAATCACCAGTGCAACGACATTTGAGAGTGCGCCACAAGAGAAGTTGAGTTCAGCAAAAGGTGCTGTGCGCTGAGAGTTCTGAGTGTGCGACACCGCCGACGCGCGCACTACAAAGTGCCAGCACAACAATTCCGTAGTAACAACGACAGTAACAGCACCTTTTAATACGTTCATGTCTTAGCAGTCCAAGCCCTGTTCATTAAGTACTTGCCATGCATTCGTTACCGCTTCACAAAAGGCTTGATTCCAGGCGTTGCCTTTCTCGAATGTGTCGTATGACCAAAACTACGTCAAATCAGGTTTGGCACTTGGCTGTATTTTTAACAACCTACATTTCTGTGTCTACCTTGTCTCGATCAATCTGACTAATGGTCTCGACATTCATCGCAGCAATTCGGCATTGTCACAGATCACATGGTTTTAGAGCTTTCATTTTGACAAGGGCTAGAAGTTCAACGCTTTTGCCAACATATCATCAGAGTCGTCATAGCTTTGGCATTTCCATATCTTGCTGTTGAGCTTGGCAAACTGGACTGCTGCGTCATCATTTCCAAAATGTGCTGTTGAGCTTGGCAAACTGGACTGCTGTGTCACCTTTCTCTCCAATACATCTGACTCCGAATCATTTCTTCAAAGTCGTGTTTGTCCGGGTGTCTAGGTGGTCCGCTGTTCAACTGATACTGGTATTCTTTCTATGTTGCCATGAGACCTTGCCACCTTCATATACTTGCGCTCATGGAAGCTGCTGGAACATTTGTTGTGTTCATGGAAGCCAATAGAAGAACTAGAACATCTGTTATTTTATTGCTTCCTCTTGCCTTCTGTGTTGTTCCATAATGGTCGACCATAGACATGCGATTAGCCACTGCTGATCACGTCGTGAGATCTGGACCGCGAGTAGCATCACCTCCAACGATCTTGACCGCGAGTAGCATCACCTCCAACAGTATTGGCCCCAAACGGCGTCATTCTCTAAGAATTGAGGATTCTGGCGAATTTGAGGGGTCAACGAAATTAGTGTAGAGCGAGGGCAAATGCATGGCGAACGCCTGATGAGCAGAGCTTGAACTGCTCAGGCATGAACGTATCAAAGTGTGTTGTTGCTGTCGTTTGGATTACGGAATTGCTACCGAAGTGCTGTGCAGGCACTTTACGTTGTGGTGCTCCCGTCGGCGCTGCCTCACCCTCAGAAATCGAAGCGCACAACAATTATGACGTACGTTCTCACTACTGTGTATTTCTGACGCTCACACGATGTTATCCAGGGAAGTTTCGCAATTCGTTGACGCGCTCGGCAGAGACACTACAGATTCTTCAGTAGTTGAAGCAGTCTACATTCCCGTCAATGAGCTTCCCAAGGCCGTTGCTGAAAATCGTGCGTTTTCTTTCAGTAGGAACTCACAAATTCAATTTGCGAAAAGTGGTCTATACCTTTCAATCGACGGGCAAACATATTTCGCAAAGCTCTGGTGTCAGCCAAACAATCGGGTATCTACACTGTCAGGGCGTAAGAATGTGTACAAGTCTTCGCTGTTGTGTCGATGGTGTGCCTCTCAGAAGCCAAGCAAAACCGCGGGCCGTAAAAAATCCACAGAATGGCCACGTCTGTCAAACAAGCGGGACAGAGTTGGCGTCCCTTATCTGCGATGTCAAGCAGACCCGAATCACCGATGTCAACGGACAGGCCCCGCCTTTGGTGAGATTTTGAGGGTTTCCACAAGCATCCAAAGCCCCCAAAGCCTTGTCTGAAGCATTCCGACCTCAAGAATTTCGCAAGGTTCCGACAAGCGTTCCCAAACACGGGCATGACGGCTCTGAAGCAAAAGAAGCTCATCGCAACCTCTTGGGAGAGAGTCCACCTCACTGACATCGATCTTGCGCTCATGAACAACAGTCGTCTGGCGTTTTTGCTGCGCAGCAGTAGCGGGGATCAGCCCGAGGCGTCCTCAAAGGATTTCAACACCAGACAATGCTTTCGACAAATTGACCACCTCATGTCCTCCAATCATCAAAAAGATTGATCTGACTCCAGGGCGTCAGTTAATCATAATGCAACCAGATGAGATGCTCAATTATTTTGACTTTGCACCGCCGAGACAACCATGACCTCCACTTCGGACTTGTAAACCCTGCGACAAGTCCTCCAACCACTTCGTCAAATGCTTTTGGCGTTTCGCAATTCTTGTTAAGATAATGATATCGGCAACCTTTAAGAAGGCTATCAGCCAAATTTTGTCAGTGTGCGAATGAGTGGTAGTTCCGTTCAAGAGCAGCTGTTCATTCTACCAAGTGGCGCGCGACGGCGAGGGTCAAGCCGGCCCATTGTGCCTCGCCAAAATCAACGACGTTAGCGGAATAGCCCACGTCGCCGTTTGGCAGCTTCTGCTCAATGGCGAAGAAGAGTTGCCTGAAGTGCGCGGCGCAACTTTCTGCGCCCAGATCATCTACCCATGAAAATACAATTGGCACCCAGCAACAGAGAGTGGTAGGCCGCAGTGGCAAGCAGTAAACCTTGGATGTAGTAGTATGAGCCGCGACAGTTCCATAGCCACATTGATCACCGATTCGACCTAGGCGAAAGTCAAGATAGTTGAGCATCCCATCTGGCTGAATAATGATCATTCAACGCCTTGGAGTCAGATCAATCTTTTTGATGACTGGAGGACATGAGGTGGTCAATTTGTCGAAAGCATTGTCTGGTGTTGAAATCCTTTGAGGACGCCTCGGGCTGATCCCCGCTACTGCTGCGCAGCAAAAACGCCAGACGACTGTTGTTCATGAGCGCAAGATCGATGTCAGTGAGGTGGACTCTCTCCCAAGAGGTTGCGATGAGCTTCTTTTGCTTCAGAGCCGTCATGCCCGTGTTTGGGAACGCTTGTCGGAACCTTGCGAAATTCTTGAGGTCGGAATGCTTCAGACAAGGCTTTGGGGGCTTTGGATGCTTGTGGAAACCCTCAAAATCTCACCAAAGGCGGGGCCTGTCCGTTGACATCGGTGATTCGGGTCTGCTTGACATCGCAGATAAGGGACGCCAACTCTGTCCCGCTTGTTTGACAGACGTGGCCATTCTGTGGATTTTTTACGGCCCGCGGTTTTGCTTGGCTTCTGAGAGGCACACCATCGACACAACAGCGAAGACTTGTACACATTCTTACGCCCTGACAGTGTAGATACCCGATTGTTTGGCTGACACCAGAGCTTTGCGAAATATGTTTGCCCGTCGATTGAAAGGTATAGACCACTTTTCGCAAATTGAATTTGTGAGTTTCTACTGAGAGAAAACGCACAATTTCCATCAACGGCCTTGAGAAGCTCATTGACGGTAATGAAGACCAGTGAAGAATTTGTTTCTAGTTTGCCGAGCGCGTCGACAACTTGCGTGGCTTCCTGGAGCACTTCGTGTGAGCGTCATCATTTCATAAGAGTGAGATTGTACGTCCTAACTTCGTGGACTATCTAGTCTCGCTAGAGTCTTCCATTCTCTGTGATTGACATTGTTTGCGACAAAAATGATTCTCAAGCTGAGAGGGCTGATGACACAGCAGCTTATTAGTCTGCCGACCTCGAAAGCGCAAATTGAGTTTGCAAATGCTCTGGCGACTCTTGCCATGACTTGATCAAGATGTACTTCGATGTGTCGGCGAAAGTGCCGAGGGTCTAGCCACAATCAAAGCGATAGAACTTCATAGAACAATGTGATTTGCTGTGATAGTGTTGACTTTATAGCGCCTGTTAGCTGAAAGATGGAACCAGGAGACGTTGCCATATTGATCGTTGTGAAGTCTATAGCTAGTCATTTGCAAATCTGATTTTTGTGCATGCGCCACATTCTAGGACAGCAACGCATACGTATTGGGTCTTTTGCTATACTGAAGTCTTCTCGTAGCCCACTTATAGATATCGTTGCATTGGAGGTTGTACAAGATAAAAATAATTCTACTGAAGTCCTCTGACTGAAACACTGAAGGGTTCACGCTCTTATTGAACGGCGAGAAGCCATTACTAGCCTGTTCAGACGATCAGGATCCTGTTGTCGCGTTCTGTCCTTGTGGAAAAAGAGATTTTGCTGATTTGCTCGCTGGACATTTGGCGCACTGGACATTTCCTTGCTGGACAAGTCCGGTCCCCGGACCGCTCGCAACTTGATGATGCCGTTCCGATATTTTGCTTTGATGTTTCTCCTTATTTATGGAATATTTACTTTCGGCTCTTGCTGCATGCCTTATGGCACTATCCGTTGTCCGGCGTGGAGATTTAGAGCACCCTTGTGCGGGTGGATTCTCTGGTTTGCTTCCTTCTTATTATGGAGGACAGTAGTTGAGCTGAGCACGACGTAGCTTTTCTCTTATAAGCTAAAACCCATCACACCGCATCCACAAGTACAGGTTCACCCACCTGATGCTGGCCAGCGCTCAGCAGTATATTTATATATCGTAGCAAGCGAAAAGCACAGGTGATTGGGAGAGCTTACGTTGCGATGATACACACGCTTGGGATGCTAGCCGCTATGGGGACCAGCTCTGCCCTAGAAACTGGGCCGACCGGACGTGTCGGCGTCACCTCTGAGGAAACAATCGCAGAAGTTTGTCTCGGTCAACTCACATTCGTATTTCAGGCCATCAGTGACGACGCATTTTTAACAAAAGTCATATCTATCTAATTCCCAAACGAGTAAACAAAGGTACAAAGATCGCGCGCAGTATCGAGACCCCAGTTTAAGTCGTCGAGTTCTTGTACGTTGTCACATTTGCAGTCGCATTGCGGTCCTTGGGTTGCAACAATGAGAATGGAATACCATCGATGGCTGGAATGTACTTTCCAGCCACAGCGGGACCAATAATGAGCGCCATGAAGATGACAAACATGACAAAGAACATGGTCGCGTAGCGACGGACGATTCGCTTCCTCAATCGATTTTGCTTCATTGAAAAGATGGGAGCTCGGATCTGCCTGCTGGGCCGAAGCCAGAAGAGCACAACTGAATGCCACCGGTCGACATACGGGATAGCCAAGATTGGCAGCATGAGAAAGAGCAAGATGTGACCAAGAATGAAGTCGGCAGAGAAGAGACAGAGCTCGATCATCTTGCAAACAAATTCTCGCGCCGGCTGTGAAAATGCGTGGCCCCCCAGCTTATTCCCATACCATCGACCGGTCCAGAAGGACAAGTTCGCTCCATCGTGTTTGAACTCGCGGGTCAAACAAGCTAACGTCAAAAGCTTCAAAAACCAACGCTGAATCGCAGTAGCTGCGATCATTCCCAGAAGGGCTTTCGGGAATGACCAATGTTCGAGAAACCACATGGCCTCGAAGAGCACGATCAGAATAATGACGGAGATGGCATGAGCGATTGCAGCGAGCACACCCCCAAATTTCTTGCAGCACATCGCGAAGCATGGTCCCATGCAACAAGCCATCAATGAGAAAATGAGGGCTACTCCAGCGTTGATACCAACAGGAGCGAAAGCAACAATGGCCACACGAATAGCAGGGTTCGAGGCATCGGAACTGTTTGGGTCCGTCATATTGCCAGGCTGGCTGTTGATGAAGAGGAAGGGAATGACCGTGACTAGGACAAGGAAGAACGGCCCAACCACTTCAGAGAAGAACACGTTGGTGAATGATGCGCGGGGAATGTCGCCAGACATTTTCTCCGAGGGCAGACCAAGAACTTTACGTTTGTAACCTGTGATTCTGGTTCGCGAGAGTCTGCAATACCCGATCCAAGAATTGGCATGTGTTCTGGAGTTCCCGCGGGACAACCAACGAATGAACTCTCTGTAGTCGACGAAGAAATCGGTCCAGGAAAACTGATGAGGATTGAAGACAAAGGGACTCACGCACAGTGCCAAGATGGAAACCCAGAAGTAGATGAGATGCGGCACCCAGCACGTCAGCGTACCGAACAAAACCATCATGAGCGTTCGGGCTCCCAGATAGATGGAAGGTCCTGCGAATCGCGAGAAGAGGATAGAGAAGGGGATTCTAGAAGTCGCAAAGCCTCTGCCAGTTCCAATGTATCGAGCACCTCCGAAAGCCAGGTTACTAAGCAACGAATTGGCATAAATTTGGAGAACAAATACCTCGAAGATCGGAGAAAGAGATCCGAAGTGCTTGGCAAGACGGGTAGCAGCTCGCAAGACTCCTCGTTCTGTGAGTTCCTGAATGACCAGGGGCACGAAAGAAATGAAGAAGACAATGAAAATCGAGAGGATACAGCGCTTGACCCAATTGAGCACGGGCACAAGGTTGTAGCATCCTCCGGGAACCAACTCATCAGTGATCGGCTTGTCGGGGTTGTAGACACAGATGGTGACCAGGTAGTAGAGCGCGCCAAAGTTGAGCAACACAATCATGAAAAGCTGCACAGACAACATGATGAACAGATTGTTGATGTGGAAACCAGGATGAGCATAGTAGAAGGACAAGAAGCGGTCGAGAGGGAGCTGTGTACCAAGATAGTAGTACTCCCGCGATAACATCTGCTCGCCCATTCCGGTACCAATTTTCGTGGTGAAATTCAGAATCGAGCCGAAGCCGAGGTCGCGACCCTTGCCGCATTGGTAGTACTCACAGTGTTTGATACGCCCTCCTCTTAGGAGAGCAGTCATTCCGGCGTAGATATCTTCATTCAAGTGGAGACCTTTCTGAGCTTTCGAAACACCACCTCGAGTTGTCATGTAAATGCCATTGAGGAAATCTGGGTGACCGTAGTGAAGTTTGCCTCCGATCTGGGCCAGTGTACGAGCGAATAAGGTTCCGAAGGTTTGTTCCTTTCCAGCTGCAACGTCGCCCATAATACCAATGTTCTCTGAGAAAATGTACTCGCGGGCACCAAGGATAGCAACAGGATTGGACACCTCGGTGTCGAGACCAGGGGTATACGGTGATTGTGCCGGAGGCTCCATTTCTTCAAACTCAGCCAGGACGGATCGGATCTTGAGGCATTCTTCGAGGTAATTGTCTTGGTTGGCATCGATGAGCTGAATATACTCTCCTCGATAGAAGATAAGCGCATGATTCTGGTTGTCCGACTTGCCGTCTCCCAGGATAGGATTACCTGACAATTGAATTCTGAACTTAGGTCGGCGACGGCCATTCTCCATGCTGTCAGAATGACCGTCAATCAACGCAGAAAAAATGCGAGGCTCTTCGCCTTCAACAAGAGGGGGCTCTTCGTCCAGGTACGCAATCTGCAGATCAGGATAAGCACGAAGCAGAAATTCGGTGTTCTCGAGCTCTTCCTTGTTGAATTTGGCGTAGCGCTGCATAGAGATCACAAACTTGAACTTGCGACGAGCCATACGCTCGAGTTCACGCTCAAGCTTTTCAGTGTTGCCGGCAAACATTTGAACCACCTCGGGATTCTCTACTCGGTAAAGCAGCTTGATTGCTCGAGCGTAGTTCATGAATCCAGAGACAGTGCGATACAGTGTTTGGGAACGAAGAGACGCCCAGATTCGGGTTCGCAAAGTGTATTCGGGAGCAGCACTCTTGAAACCGATGCAATAGAAGGGTAAGTCATCAATTTTGCTTTTGACAGTCTCCTTGCTCTCTTCCTTCTCGCCCATTTCACCACCGGGGTATACGCTTGTCTCTTCTGCCAAGATCTTAGTGTCCTTGACAAAACAGTCCCACTCCACTGGATGCAATTGCTTGAGGTATTCCAGCAGCGTGACTCGCGACAATTGGTCATCCTCGCGAATAATCTCACGCAAGGAAAGCAAGATTTTCTCGCCGTAGTGAGGGACCAAGACGGTGAATGTAGGCATGTTGTCCACTGGGACAGGCTCCGGAATCGGTGTCGAAAGCGATTGAGCGAAGAATGAAATTCGACGTTCCGCTTCAGAGTGGCTAGGGAAGAACTCGGTCTTGAAGGAATGATCTTCTTGCGAGACAAAAAATGTCGGCGCTCGCAGTGTTCGCTTGCCTTCTTGCTCGGAGGGCACTTGGTGATATAGCAGTCGCTGTACATGGTCGATAGCCAGTAGGTGCTCGCGATACATGCTGATAACGACTGCATTCCAAATTTGAGAGATGAGGACCTTTGGCTTGTACTTAATCTCCATATCATTGGTCGCCAGAATCTTGGAATAGATCCTCTTCGGCATACGCGAGAAGATATTTCTCCATGGGGTCCAAACAGAAGCTCCCAAGTGGAAGGAGCGTGCCACCGATGCCAGCGTATTGGCCAGGATGTAAAACAAGAACGTGTCGAGGAAGAACAGCACAAGATCTGTTAGGTACATCAGACCAAGGAGAATTTGCGGTTGGTAGACACAAAGGTAATTCTTGACGTACATTGCTGAGCAGTCGTACACCTTCATAGGCTGAAGGATCTTGATTGGATCTCGGAACGACAGAGTGAGGAAGAAATACGACTCAACAAACTTGAGCGCGAAAACGGCGAGCCACAATCCATAAGACATCCACATGTCGTTGCCAGTGAGCCTATAGAAAGAGGCGGTGAAGGTTTGACTCGACACATATCGTCGGGAATTCTTGTAGAGGTAATTTCCGAACAGGCCTCCCAGTGGCATGACGGAAAAATAAAGGAAGGTAGCAATCGAGAAGAAGAAGGCCACGACTGAGATGATGTGGGGAATCTTCTCCCTTTGCTTTTCCTCTGTCTTGCAGATGAAGAAGACATACACTGGTCCAGCCAAGTTGATAACGAAGAAGAGTAAAAGGATCATCAGCCGACGACTCAATGCTTGAGCCCCGGACCACTTCCGCGGTACGTATGCCCACTCGCAGATGGTTGCCAATATCATAAGAAACGATGCGACCGCACCACCCAAAGCACATGCTGCCCAGCGTGCAGCAGCCGCTGGCTGATTATCGAGGCGCTGGCGATAATTGTGAGTGTAAATCGTAGGTGAATTGAAGGCGGTGAAATACCAAAACATCGTAATGTGGATGATCCAAATACGGTTGAAATTGGTAAACATGTGAAACCAGGAGCGCGTTTCCTTGAAAGTCTTGAAGAACACTTTCTTCCACACCACATCGCCCAGTCGGTGGTAACGCTGCGAAGGCGGCAAGTCGACCATACGCGATTTGTCCTCGAATCGGATCTTGGCGATACCTTCAGGATACCAGAATAATTGATTGATATCATCATACCCAATCGTTTTGTCGTGATCACGCTCGCGTTTGACGTACTTGCCGTCGTTTATCTCATAACCTTGATCGCGCATGTAGAGATATAGTGGGCTGATGACTGTCTGCAGATAATGACCTTCTTCGACTTGCACACCTTGTCCAGACAGGACCTCTGGAGAATTGAGATAATCGTCTGCGCATTTGAAAATGAATGCGATAGTCTCTGGGCAGAACCTCACTTGGTTGGCCTCACCCCAAATGAGCAAATAGAGTGCCACCTGTTGAACTCGCTGTTGCTGTGACATGGCATTCATCTTTGTTTTCCAACGATACTCTGCGGCTTCCAAGGAGTTGTCACCTTCGAGCTCGTTGAGAGTCGTCGTGGCATCGGTCTGGTCGACGACATTCTTCTTCTTCTTCGACTTGCGCTTCGAGGTTGCCTTGCCAAGCTTCATGCTGCCGAAACCAACGGCATCATCTAAATCGAGTTGTGCGGCGAAGTACCATTTGCGATAATTGGCACTCTCTCCGCCGATATAGTCAGCATGAAGAGACAGGAGAGCCTGATTGGGAGTCATTCGAGAAGCACGAGAGTCGCAAAGCGTCATGAAGAAATCATACATGTTTCGCATTGAGTCGCGCTGGAAGCCGAACTTGTTGGTCAGGTCAATGAAGATGTCCTCAATCTCTTCTTTGCTGATTGGAATCTGGTTCTCGGGGATCCAAGCCGGATAAGGCTCGCGAGATCGATTCATCGATGCGTAGTCCATGTTACCGTACACTGGTGTACTTGCTCCCGAAGAGCGGTTGCCATTGTAAGACACCTGACTGGAGTCTGGTCGGTATTGTCCATTGAATGAATCAGTGCTGGGCCCGTAAGGTAGATTACGATCGTCATGACGGTCATACACGCCCATTTCTGCGCCGCGGGCCATGTCAGACCTCATGGTGAAATCAGAGAAGGTCTCACTCTCGCCCTCAGACGAACCACGCTTCACTGAATTGTTAGCCCATGTCACTTGGAGCTCCGAGATAACGCACCTCGCTGACCGCCATCATTGTAGTACTGAACAGGCTGCTGGCCTGCTGCCATGCCGTGTCGGGCATCATAGACGTCGGCTGGGTATGCCTCGACGGGATAGTCCTCGTAACCGTCCTGATTGTAGTCATACGGCCCGTAGCCGCCGCCTACATCAGAGTCTTGGTAATACTGGTCGTACTGCTGCTCGCTTGCGTACGCGTCAGGCTCGTTGATGTAATTGCTCTGAGGAGCATAAGGATCCTGAAAGAAGATGTCAGCAAGAAGTCCACGGTCAGAGTCTCCCAGAGAAGTAGATGGGATTAGGAGGCGCCAATGGAGCAGCACCTGGCGTGACGTACCTGCTGGGAGTCCGGGTGGCCGTAGTCGTAATCCTCCTCGTAGCGATGGGACATTGGAAATGCCGTGGAACTACGCTGGGTGGGAGCGCAGGCACTAGTCCGGTTGAGTGTCCTGGTGCAAAGGGAAGAAAGGAAGGTGGTGTGGGTGTTTGCCTTGTGTCGACTCCTGTGTGTGTCTTCTGCTGCTCCCTTGCTTTCAAACTCCTTCCTCCCTGGGCGGGCAGAAATTTTTCAAACCACGGCCGCGACTCTGCTTTCAATCTACAGCGCCAGCTAAAGCCGCGGAAGCAGCCGTGCCGAGCTGGCCAGATGATGAGCTATAGATATCTATGTACACCTCTACGGTGCTGCTATCTGACCTTGTCCAGCATGGCAAGGCCTTGCTACCTTGCAATCCTGAAGTCATGATTACCTGTACTTGGGCCCGGAATAGCAACCCGTGGACAGCAATGACAACCCAAACTCAAGTGCTATTTTGGGCATGCAAAAGAACGAGTGGCAAATATTCCATCCTCGAAGTCGTAGTCTCAAGGCCGCGATTGGCGAGAGTAGATGACGATCTAGGTATCTAGGAATCGATTCTGGACATTCAGGCAGGTACACCGTATAACTAGGCCTGAAACTGTATCATAGACTGCTCGGCTTCGAATAAGGGTGGGGCTTATGTAATACAGACTCCTGCGACGATTTCGAGGCAACTCTACGTGTAGACTGTAAAGTACATGTGCACCTGTCGTCCGGGGAGAGGCCATAATTCAGGTGTAGAAAGAACGTCCTGTGCTACGAATCCAGTCTATGGCTTGCCAATTCGCCAGTCTGAGTCCACGAATCACGCACACTGCCATAGGCGACTGTCAAACTTGAGCTAAATTTCATTCTCAAGCTCTCGCACGCTTGCACCCTGCATTTCCACGGTTGGACGTTGGGAGAACCTGGGAGCAGAATAGTCGATCCAATCCGTGCTACTCGCTACAGTCAACCTTCAGCCCTTGGCTCTGTCTCCCATTCCCTTGCTGGAGCAGCCTGAACTAGCTTGCAACGCGAGCCTGAGGCATCTTCCTGACTGCTCCAACTTGTATCTTGCAAGCATACAGAAAAGACTAAGCTACCGGTGCGAGCTCTCTGTATTACGTTCTTGGCAACAATGCTGGTCGACTACGATGGCGAAGAGGAGTCTACAGCCGCTCACCGCTCTCCAAAGCCCGAACTGCTCGATGCACTGCACGAAGTAAAAAGCTCTTTCAAGGCTTCAAAGCGTCGCAAGGTTGGCAGTGGCCCGTCTATTCGACATGGAACGGAGCAATCACAGGAGTTGAAGTCTGCTTCTGGAGATCAAATTACGAGAGCCGCACTAGCGCTCGACTTGTTTGGAGTCAGTCCGCCGAACAAGCTATCCCGTCCAAACACAAACACGAGTGAATTTTACCAGCCTGTCTTTCAGCAAGAGAAGGCCGCTGCCATTTCCAACCAAACGAAGGCCATGGTCCCGCCAAGAAAAGCTGATGACCATCTCTCAATAGATGCTCTCTTGAGCAAGCGCGACCTGTCAGCCAGAGCTGTGCATGATGTACAAGAGTTTGATGCTGGCCTACAGTACAAATTAAATAACGATGCTAGAGAGTCTGGAGATCTGAAAGAGGAGACGACTGTTCGCTCTATCGGTGGCGGAAAACACCAGCTGTCGTCCCTTCTCAACTCTGCGCTTAGTCAGAGGGAGGCACTCGAAGCTCAATTTGCCAAGAACAAAGACAAGAAAAGGTCGGCTGGTGCTCGTTATGGCTTTTGAATGGAAGATTGCTACTGACTTGTTACACCACGAATGACACTTGATCGTTGCGCTCTTTAGGCGCTCCATTGACCGCGTAAAGCACCTTGAATCGCAACTTAGCTGTCCAACCTGATGTGCCCGAGTTGCCAACTAGCGTGATTGCTTGACGACACCCGTTGAGCTCATTGGCTTGCAAGCTATTCTTCGAGGCCAAGTCGAGCTTCAACTGCATGGATTTCGGAACGGCGATCTGAAGGTCAATGCTACCCAAGGGCGAGCTACAGCGGTTGCTGAAAACGGCTTCAGCCTTCAAAGGCGAGTCGGCACTACCACTGCCGCCGAGGAGAACGAGTTCAATATGCAAATCATCCGATTCTAAAAGCTTGATGCGTCGCCCTGTTGAGCTGCCCGAGCTCGACTCCTTCTCGGGTGAAATCTGCAAGCCTGCAAATGCAGCCATCTGTTGACTCGCAGGGGCAGCATTATTTGATGCGGCGCCGAGCGAGATCGATCCACTGGCACCGAATGCGTCCATGCCACCAAAATTCAAACCCAGCAGGTCATCCATGTCCGATGCAGCTGCTTTCCCTGCTTGCTTTCCGGATGCGGAGGCCTGCGGAGCGGTGTTGCCGGTGGCAAGCTTGGGCTGCTGTGCTTCATCTGCATCGAAATCAAGCAGATTGAGATCTTGCTCGAATTTGGATTGTGTAGTGGGCGCCGAGCTTGTCGTATTGTTTGTTCGATCGCTCACTGGCATTATTGGGAGCGTTGTTGGCACTCGCTGTGCAGCTGCAAAATCACCTTTGCGCAACAAATCGTACTTGGTCACGATGGAGTTGATTGAGTCATTGAGCTCAAAGAGCTTGCCAACCGCTTCCTGATCTTCAGATTCGTCCTCACACATCTTCTGAAGCTTTGGCTGAGCGTTGCGGATGCTATCGGCAAGCTCTTGATATATGTCGCCGTCAGCCAGAACGTCGGCTTCATTGAGACCTGAAAGCATTTCAACCAACAGTGATGCCTTTCGCCGGATGTGATCTGTCTCTTCGGCTGCCTTGGCTCTGTAGTCCACTTTATTTTGGTCGAAGCCTGCCATGACCTTCATGAGCTGATTGGCCTCCTTGAGGTCGGCAGGGGTTCCTCGTCTTATCAATTCCTGTAGCTTGGCGGAATGGGCTGCTCGATCTTCTGCTTCCATTTCAGACGCGGACTTTAGCGAATCGTTTGGGTTGAGTACACTTGCGGCCCCAGCGTTGATCTCTGGGAAATCGTAACCTTTGTAATGCAAAAGCCTGTGCATGTCCCGAATGTAGCCCATATCATCCTTGTATTTGCTCGTTGAGCAAAGCGTTTGCCGCCACTGCTCGAGCAGTTCAAGGACACGAAATTGCACTCGACTGGGTCTTGGAGGCGGTCTCTCCGGAAATCGTCGCACAAGCTCATTCAGAAACTCCTTTGTTGCGATTTGCAGGTGAAAAGCATAGCCGCAATTCTTGACCAGCATGTCCAGGAGCGCGATCGCCAAGAGAGATGTGATAGGGTTTAGCGAGTTGATCTTGTGAACGATGGCCACAGCCGCGTCCCGGGGCATATTGCCTTTCTTCGAGTTGATGAGGTCGGCAATCTCCAAATTCAGCGCCAAATTAGGTTCAAAATTGGACGGTGAAGTAGCACGATTGATGTAGCTATAGAGGTGTGCTGTACCCTTGGGCAACGAGCTCTGAGGCCTCGAGTATGCATTGATGTCGTCCAAGCTGACCATGCTTGCAGTTTAGGCGTATGCCGCTGGATAAGTTGAGTTGCGGTTGTGATTGTGATTGGAGTGATTGGGGGTGGGTGACGAGATTCGACACTCAAGCACAAGCCTGAGGCTGAGAGACCCGGAACTTTTGCTTGGACCAGCGTATGATCGGGTCAGAGACGGAGAAAACATCAATCAAAGACAAAGTCTATCTCTAGGAACAGACGAGACGTAAAAACATAAGGATACTCAAGCGCTAATCGCAACCGCCACGGACTGCACATCATCGTGCGAGATGCTCACCTGCACATTTTTGATGCCTGCTGCATCTGCAGCCTCTCTAGCAGCCCCATTCAACCTGACTTGTGGCTCCCCATTGGTCGATCGGATAATCTCGATGTCCAACAAGCTAGCTCCAGCTCCCCGACTCTTGACACCGAGACTCTTGAAGACAGCTTCCTTTGCGCTCCACGTGCCAGCATAGCTTGATTGAGGAGAGGGCGCCTGATTGCAATAGGCCTGCTCCCCTGGTGTGAAGTTGCGAGATACGAAGGTGTCATTTGCAATGTGGACACTAGAGATCAACTCAACGTCCACACCGACATTCTTGCCGCCGCTAGCCTTGGCCAGGTTGTCTAACAATGCTTCGGTGGGCTGTTTTGGATGTGGTTGGTGGAAATCTGCTGCGAACGACCAGCTGCCGGCCTTGTTGGCGCTAGCACGAGCCAGAGGATCGAGGAAGACGCCGTCTTCTTGAGCGTCTGTAAAGGGAGCTGCGGTCTTCGCCTGGATGAGGTTGTTGTTGGCGAACGATTCATGAAGATAGCGGTAAGACTTTTTGTAGCGGGCAGCAACCTTTGATCGATACGTCGCTAGGGTCGTATCCTCCAGAGTAGCAAAGACGTAGTCTGGGTGAATAACAATCAGTTGAGCTCCGACCTGACCGAATCCGAAGGATGTTACTGAAACAGCGCGAACACCATCCGTTTGTATACTGCGACTCGGGTACAAGATGTGCGAGAATCGTTCCAGATATTTGTCGACATTATCAGCATTGCGATTTCCAGGGACAAGGCCAGAGTTTAGAATTTGCATAGCTCCATTCAGCATCCAGGCACAAGCTGCTCCTTTTGGATGTCCAGTGAGGTACTTTTGGAAAACGCCGAGGAGTGGGTTGCCTTTCGTGCGACCGAGATGCTCCAACTGCTTCGAGATGACATTCGATTCGTTTTTGTCGTTCGCGACCGTCGACGTGCCATGGAAAGACGCAACTCCAATGTCATCCACTGTCATACCCCAAACAGCCAATGCGCCACGCAGCGGCGCGATCGTTGCATCGTTTTTGAAGAACTCATTGCCGTAGGTATTTTGTGCTTCCTTGATTTGACGCTGAGCCTCGCGCTGGATGTGGCTTGCGCGTTCGGACCGGAACGCTGCCGCGTCCAGGTTTGGGACTTGAGACTGCATCGCAGCCACCTCATCGTCCATGTAGGAGAACTCTGCTTCGGCCCATTGAGAGATTTGACCTAATCGTCTTTGCATCTGCCGCCTGCGGTAATTCATGTCGAGCAACGGAGATGGGAATTTGGATGGTGCTTCGCGGGCAGTAGTGAGAATACCTTGTCCTGGTGCCGGCACCGAACGACCTTCCTTGTCGGTCGCTGTAGCGGTGAAGGCAATGATACCGTATATGGGTACGCCCATCTGGATTGCCAATGAGCCCTGCATGAGGATCTGGATACCAGCGCCTTGCGATTCCATGAAGCCAGACCTGGTTGTTGTCGTCGGCCTAGACATTTCCTTCGGGGTTCGGCCGTGAGCCGCTTCTTTGTCCGCATTACTAGTAGCGCCCATGTTGGCAAACTCGTATGAGCCTTCCTCTTGGAAATCGTCGTAACCACCAACAATGACGATCTTGGCTTTGCCCGAAGCAATAGTATCGCAGCCAATCTCGACAGACTCGGCGGCCGTGGCACATGCTCCGACTGGTGTTTTGATTGGCCCAGCTGATGACAAAATCAGCATGTTGACCCAAGCTGACATTGTGTTGATGAACGACTCTTGGAGAATATCCTTTTGGACTGGCTTGTCGATCCAACGATCCTTGTACATGCCCCGCAATGCCGTCACACCTCCGATGCCCGAACCAGCAGTGTTGCCTACTTCAGAGACATGCACATACTGATAGAACTCGTATGGATCAGTGATTCCGGACGAAATCAATGCTTCAACTGTAGAGACAAGCGTGTACAAAGTGACTGGGTCAACTTGAGAAATGATATCATCGTCCAATCCATATCGCTTCGGGTTCCATCCTGTCGGAATCTGGCCTGCGACGAGCCGGTCGAAACGGAGTGCTTTGGGAATGAGCAGAGTAGCGCCCGTCTTGAATCTGACGGACCACTCGCCACTCTCTTTATTCTCAAATGTCTCCACCTTGTCACCATGCTCCAGCTTGTACGCTGCGGCGGTCTCAGCGGACGTCTCGAACTCATCCAAATCGTGCTCGATCACAACTTCTTGGAGCAGTTGTTTCTTATTTGGATCGTAGCCATCGAACAAATCTGGCTCAATCAATCGAATGCCAGCGTGATCGAGGATTGCCTGCTCATATTTCGCCTTGACATCCTTATCATCAACGACTGCACCACTCTTCGCGTCAACCCATGTTCCATTTTTGTTCGCAATCAAACCCATCAACCACGCCATCTCAATGCAGCCCTCAAGCGAAAACTCTCCATAAGCCTCCATTTCCCAGCGAGTCCTCGAGTTTCCCCATGGTCCCACTTCTGAGAAACCAGTCACGACAGCAACTTTGTCAAGATCGACCATTCCTTTGAGATGAGCGAGCGGCTTGAGTTCTTCAGCTGTCTTGATTGGAGGAAAGTCAAATTTCATGTTTGCGCGGGGCTGAATCATCTGCTTCTTGTGCAGACGCTCTGCTTCTGCGCCGTTCACGACCTGGTGCTCCATGGCGGTCTCGGCGGCCACGGCCTTTCGAACTTCACTAGTAGCACTCAGATCGGCTCGCAGCTGGCTGGTCAAATCTTTCAAGTTTGGCAAAAATTGAAATCCGCCATTCAAGTCAGCCCAGACAGGCTCCTGCTGGCAGAGGCGAGTGATGGCAGGCGTCATCAGCCCTAGAATATTGAATGCCATCTCCTGTTGACTGAATGTCCGCACGCCGAGCTTCTCAATACCTTCTGCGATTGTGTTGTTGGCGGACATCAGACCAGTACCCCTAGTCCAGCCAATCACAACGCCAGTAATGGTCAGGTATGCAGCCCAAGATTCCGAATGCCAGCGATTGAACAGCGTCTCAAGACCGAGCTTTGACTCGGAATACAGTCCATCATTGCCGAAAGAACCGTGATTGGGGGAGAGCGGTAGCATGCACTGCGCAGGGCGTGTATCAATTCCTTTGGCAGCCTTTTGAGCCTTGACGGCGCCAAGAAGCCGGACCAGGTTTGTGAGCATGATGCGGTGGGCAAGCTCCGACCTTGAGTCGATAGTGTCAATCTCGCGACCATTCTCAGGAATAGCAGCAAAAGGAATGATGAAGTCCAAATCCCATCCCAGACCTTTCTTCTCGTCGTAAATGTAATCAACAAGTGCATCAACGTCCTGCTTTGAACCTTGATTGAAAGGGACGACGATCAAAGTGGATCCCTTGGAGCCATATCTAGCAAAAGTCTGTTGATAGAATTCAGTCACGCTGCGACTATATCGCGATGTGGTCACGACAACCCGGGCACCACCTGCGAGAAGGCCCTGCATGACTTCGGCTCCAATTGATCCTGCGCCACAGCCAGTCATCAGCACGTTCTTGTGTTCAAATGTCACACCATCACGGGCTGCGTGCTCAAGACCGTCGAGGTAGACTTCCGTCAATTGACTCGAGTACTCCCAACCATGCTCCTCCTTCTTCTTGAGGTGCAAGAATGGGATGGTCTCCTTTTCTGGGCGTGTAGAAGATGCTGCCTTCTTCATGCGGCGCCCTCGCTTTGGTTTCTCATCAAGAGTGACTGCATTGGCTGCGAGAGCTTTCACAACATCCGCATAAAGCGATTTGATTTGCAGCTTGCTTGATTTTGACATCTTATTTTGCTGCTTGATGATGCGGTAGATGCTGCGAAGGTCATCCTGTACTTTGGTCTTGGAAGCGAAACTTGTGAGCTTACCACCCATGGCCATCTCTTTCACGTAGTGCTCCAATTTGCGAACAGCAGGGCGAGGCACTTCGTCGTAAGACATATTGCCCTTTGAATCGATTCTTGTCTGGGGACCTGTTGGGTAGGTGACGTCTTTATAGACGGGAGCAACGTCAATAACCTCGGTACAAACGTCTAAAAGCGATTGTGCCAATTCTTTTGCCAGCTTGTAAGTTTCAGACTTTTCCTCGGGGCAGTGGTCAATGTGATATTGCATGAATTCAAGCAGCGTAGGGTTTGATCGATTCATGACGGAAATACAACGGGCCACAATCTCGCGATCCACAAGTTTGAGGCGCCCAAAAATGATGTCGAAATACATGCTGAGCGCGTCTTGCCTCACCCAGTTCCAATCAGAGTCGTACACTCGAGCCTTGAGGGGACTGAAAACAGGAGCAATGCCGGATGCGTAAAAATCGCCATGCTCGGCTTCCCAAAGGTCGATCTGCGCCTGAAGTGCTGTACTTGTTGCCTTCTCGTCGATGAATTTCTTCTCGCCAGACATGAGATCAAGCTTGAGGAAACGAGCGTACAGGTCGAGCTGGCTACGAGCCATATCCGTCTGATCTTTTGTAAGGGCTGCGAATTGCGCAGGATCCAGGCCAGCCCCGCCTGAGGATCCTTCGCTTGCTCCGGCTGCGGCTGGCGCTGTCAGCGAGATGCCGGCTTTGGAGGCATATTTCTGGGCAATTGTATCAAGGAAGCTTTTGGCGTCTGCTTCAGAACCGAGCCGGCTTGCGGGCTCCATAGTCAGAGCGAGCAGTAAAATAGACTCAGTTCGGCCAGCGCCCAAACCAAATTTAGTTGCAAGATAGCTTCGTACAGAGGTCAGATTGAAGCCTCCAGGCATTTTCGATGCGACCAAGCGCTGCACCAAAGAGCTAGATTGCTTTCCGAGTTGACCATTGAAAGACCCTTGCATGGCTGCGCCCAATTCTTCGAGAGGGGTGTCTTCAGGCTTCTCCGGCGTGTTTCCAAATTCCTTGCCAAGGTCACCAAGAATCTCATTTTGCATTGTCGACTTGCCACCCACAAGGTCTTTGATTGCCTTCGAAAGGGGCACCTCATCAATTGTCTTCTTGAGCTTCTGTGCAACAAGAGCGTGTACCACATCAACGGCCTTGACTGGCTCATCAGGGATGGATGCCGCAGGGCCCGCATTAGCAGCCGGCGATGGTGGTGGTGGTGGGGCGGGAGCAGAAGTAACAGAGACCACAGTCGCAGGGGCGCTTTGGGTCACTCCAGCGGCCTCGACTTGCGCAGCTGGGCTACTTTCCTCCACAGGTGCATCCTCAATGTTGTAGTAGATGGACTTTGCGTCGGCTGAATAACAGAGCACATCGCGCTGAATCGACTTGGCCGCGTCGTATGACTCGTACTTTTGCTTCAACGTGCGTTTCGCCATGCCTGCAAGCGTGGGAGAAGGCCCAATTTCCACCATACGCTCAGCGCCAAAATCTCGAAGGAGCACATCCTGCGTTTCAATCCTAGTGGAGTCAGCGACCCTGAAAATAGCAACATGGACGGCCTACCATCGCACAGGCGATGCAAATTGGTATGCTAGTAGCTCTATCAGAAGCGTATGAGCAAGCTCTTGTTCGAGCTCTGCGTTCATAGTGAAGGCTCCTGAACACTCAATCTTGGACATTAGCAGATGCTTTTCGATGCGAATTCAGCGCGGATCTTACTTAGCAGTAACGGGCTCTGATGGATGCAGGTATGCTGGGCTGCAGAGTGGTCGACTGAAGCTGCAAGGGCACGGTTTATCAGAGACCGCTTGTCGTCCGCTATGTGCGTTGGCGTCGGGCTTTTGCAAGAGCACTTGAGTAGTCGAGTTCGCGGTGTCTGACGTTGAGGTTTCGCGCGTTTGGGCTGCCGGCTGCTGATTGGCCGGCATTCGCGGGTTGGGGGCAAGGACACAAAGCAACAGTTTTCGGCAGAGAAGCAGCAGCTGGCCATGCAGTACATCAAGAGAGCTATACGCTTACTCTACGGGCAAGGAAGGCCAGTCTCTATGGGAAAGGCGCTAGTCAAGTCTAATGAGAGAAAGTCGTCGATGGGATGTTGCGGGCCTGAGCAGTGAGCACATCGCCAGCGCATTCGTGCTGAAAAATAAGCTTTCTGCGCATACGTACCGTACCCACCCACCCGGCTGTCTGTCTATCTGTCTGTCTGGCTGGCTGACTTGCTTGCACGCGTCCTTTCAAGTGATCCAGCGGTAAAATAGCACTAGCTTATACCATCATGCGTGCCGTCATGGCATAGGCTGTTCCTATGAAGCATCTATCTCAGCTGCATATGCATGGAGGTGTGCATTCAGATGAGCGTGAAACCCTCAATTGCGCCTTCTCGAAGGTCGTATCATGTATCATGATGTATGTAGAAGCCCCGCCGTAGTGAGCACGCAGGAAGAGTGCAGTTTTTAGATATGCACAGTCTATCTAGCCTGAGACGTGTGAAGCCTGGCCGTGCTGCCATAGCTGAAGCCTCGTCTGCGCCTCTGACCGTTTGACGTGCGGGTATTCTTGAATCCTGGGCGGGTCTCTCCTCTCAACACCTCCCAGCCGAAAGTCGCGCGCATCATACAAAATCGCGGGTGGGATTCACCACCAAACGAGTCAACGACACAGAGCAGACCTGCTGTTAGGCCTGCACCAGAAGAAAGAAGCCTGCGAGTCTGCGACTTGATCTGAGACTGTAGTCCAATCGCGGCCTCACATACGCCAGCTGTCAAGCACTTGTCTGCCACGCTGCCTGCATTTTCCAACCATCTAGAGTAGATCCACGCGCTGGTCATTGGTCGATACCGCCAGGTAAGGCTCGCAACCCCTTCTTTGGGACTGACAGGCTAACTGACTGTAGTTCTAGGCTCGTCGTCCTGTACAAGTTCTCTTTGCCATTGCGCTCATTGCTACAATGGCCACAACCGGATATCACACACCTTCCAGCGTTCGTATCGCCCTCCAATTCCGTTCAAGATCTAACATACCAGGCAAGTCACCCACGACCGCTCGCAATACGCTATGGTCCGATTGAGCACGCCATCCTGATTCCCTCTTCCCAATATCTACTTGCATCTCAAGCTCGCGACCAACTCCTCCTGTCCCTACCAGCGCCATCAGCAGACAACGAGCTCTCTGAAGAGGGTCCTTGCAGCGAAACTGAGCTCGTTGGCCGTTTCTTGGGCAAATTAGCCAATCTGACAAGCGATGATCCAACTACATACGAGGATCTCCTTGTATCGGTCGTGACAGAGTTCGAGCGCTCCTTCCTGAAAGGTAATGAGGTACATGCGGTTGCCGCCCAACTCCCTGGAGAGCTAAGCAACAAATTGGTAGTCATTCGCTCGTACTACGCAGCACGGCTTGCCACTGGACGGGCGATCAAAGGTCATGAATCTGCTCTATTCCGTGCTGCCCAAGACGGTCGCACCAACGTGTTTGCAGTTTTTGGCGGGCAGGGCAACATTGAAGAGTACTTTGATGAGCTCAGGGAGCTGGCGGACGTGTACGATGGCCTCATCAACGACTTCCTCGAATTGATGGCTGAGCTTCTGCTCCAATTGGTCGTCAAGAAGGAGGCCCAAGCAAACTACGGCAAAGGTCTTGACATTCTCAACTGGTTGCATGACGCAGCGAAAACGCCAGATTTGGATTACATGGTTTCTGCACCTGTCAGTTTTCCCCTCATCGGACTGACACAACTTGCTCACTACGCAATCACCGCAAGGATTTTGGGCAAGGAACCCGGGGCTCTGCGCGATTTGATTTCTGGCACGACTGGGCATTCCCAAGGCATTGTCACTGCAGTCTGTATTTCCGCATCGGACACCTGGGAGTCATTCTTCAACAACGCAAGAAAGGCAGTTGAGATACTATTCTGGATTGGTGCACGCTCTCAGCAATCGTACCCTCGTACAACTCTCCCGCCAAGCGCACTGCAGGATTCGTTGAGCTCAGGCGAAGGCACACCTACGCCAATGCTCAGTGTTCGCGATTTGAGTCAAACACTGGTCCAGAAGCAGATTGACATGACAAACGAGCATCTGCCTAGCAATCGCAAGATTGCCATTGCGCTCGTCAATGGTCCCAAGAATTTTGTCGTCACTGGACCGCCTCAGTCATTGTACGGTCTGAATCTGGGACTTCGCAAGTTGAAGGCAGATCCTAGCGAGAACCAAGGACGTATCCCTTTTTCACAGCGTAAGTTGCGCTTTGTGAACAGATTCTTACCCATCACCGCGCCATTCCACAGCCAATATCTGAAACCCGCTGCCGAAGTTCTCTATACTGACTGCGCCAACTTGACCTTCGACGGGCCTCTCGCTATCCCCGTCTTTGGCACCGACACTGGCGAGAACATGCAGGGCATATCTCCTTCGGAGCTTGTTAAACGCTTGGTGGACATGATTGAATTCCTGCCTGTGGACTGGGTCAAAGCCACTCAATTCCCAAAGGCCACACACGTTATTGACTTCGGCCCTGGCGGAGTCTCGGGACTCGGTGGCCTCACGCATCGTAACAAAGACGGCACAGGTGTCCGCGTTATTCTGGCTGGCGCGTTCTCCGTTCAGGGTGGCGAAATGGGCAGCAAGACCGAGCTGTTTGATAGAGAGGAGGAGTCTGTCAAGATAGCCGTTGACTGGGTGCAAAAGTTCTCCCCGCGCCTTGTCAAAACTGCTCAAGGTAAAGTCTATGTTGATACGCCGTTCTCCCGTCTCATTGGGAAGCCACCCATCATGGTCGCGGGAATGACTCCATGTACGGTAGCTTGGGATTTCGTGGCGGCAACTATGAATGCTGGCTATCATATCGAGCTCGCTGGTGGTGGCTACTATTCTCCTGCTGGCATGACAGAGGCCGTGCGCAAAATTCAGGAGTCTACTATACCCGGCAGTGGTATCACCCCCAACATTATCTACATCAATCCCCGCACGTACGCATGGCAAGCACCTTTGGTGAAAACCTTGCGTGAGCAAGGCTATGGGCTCGAAGGTGTAACAATTGCTGCTGGTATACCCTCGATCGAAGTCGCCAATGAGCTCTGTCAGACGTTGGGTGTCAAGCACATCTCCTTCAAACCAGGCTCGTCGGATGCAATTCAACAGGTCATTGCTATCGCGAAAGCAAATCCTACTTTCCCAGTCATCCTACAATGGACAGGCGGCAGGGCGGGCGGGCATCATTCTTTCGAAGACTTTCATTCCCCGATGCTGCAGATGTACTCTGCCATCAGGAGATGCGAAAACATCATCTTAGTTGCAGGCTCTGGCTTTGGTGGAGCCGAAGATACACTGCCCTACCTGACTGGCGACTGGGCTCTCAAATTCAATGCTCCACCAATGCCATTTGACGGAGTGCTGCTTGCCTCGCGAGTGATGACTGCACTAGAATGCAAGACTAGTCTTGGTGCCAAGCAGGCCATTGTCGATGCTCCGGGACTTGATGACAAGGATTGGGAGAAGACCTATAAAGGCCCGGCAGGGGGCATTATTACTGTCCGATCAGAACTAGGTGAGCCTATTCACAAGCTGGCCACTCGCGGTATCCTACTGTGGAAGGAGATGGACGACACGATTTTCAACCTGCCCAAGGAGAAGAAGCTTGCCGCTCTCACGACCAAGAAAGACTATATCATCAAGAAGCTCAATGCAGACTTTCAGAAAGTCTGGTTCGGTGTTACTGCGGACGGAAAAGCATGTGATCTCGAGGATATGACTTACTACGGCGTTGTCATGCGCATGATCGAGCTCATGTATGTGAAGCACGAGAAGCGCTGGATCGACAAGTCTCATCGCAACTTGACTGGTGACTTCATTCGCAGGATTGAGGAACGTTTCACCCGCATAGAAGGCAAGCCATCCCTGTTGCAGAATTTCTCCCAATTGGATGAACCCGTCGCCGCCGCCAAAGAAATCTTAGCGCACTATCCTGAATGTGAAGTGCAGCTCCTCAACATTCAGGATGTTCAGCATCTACTGATTCTCTGTCAACGCAGAGGCCAAAAGCCGGTCCCGTTCATCCCGGTGCTGGACGAGCAGTTCGAGGTATGGTTCAAGAAGGACTCGCTATGGCAATCTGAAGATCTTGAGGCCGTTGTTGGTCAGGACGTAGGACGCGTTGCCATTTTGCAGGGTCCCATGGCCGCCAAGCACAGTACCAAGGTCAACCAGCCCATCAAAGAAATTCTCGATTCGATCCACGAGCAACATATTGATGCTTTGACAAAACAATACTACGGCAATGACGACTCTCAAATTCCGGTCGTCGAATATTTCGGTGGTGCAGCCGCAACCGATCACGGCCTTCATTTGCCGTTCAGCCAAGGTCAAGGCAAGAAGTCTTTCAAGTTTCCACCCACCTCGTCTGGAGAACAGCTACCAGATGTTGAGCCTTGGCTGCAGATTCTAGCTGGTCCAAAATTCTCGTGGCGACGCGCACTATTGACGTCAGACATCGTGGTACAAGGTACCGCCTTCCAAAAGAATCCTCTGAAGCGTCTCTTTGCTCCTCGATACAACACCACGTTTGTCATCGACGACGATGAAAACATTGACAAGTCCGTCATCACAGTCTTCGACAAGCGCCGCGGCCAAGATGTGAAGGCTGTCACGGCAACATATGACGGCAAGAAGCAGATTGTCGTCACAATGTACGAAGATCGCAATGCCAGCGGCGAGCTTCTTGGCTTGCCTTTGCACTTTACGTACCACCCCGAAACTGGTTTCGCACCTATTCGCGAAGTGATGCATGGCAGAAACGACCGTATCAAAGACTTTTACTGGAGGCTCTGGTTTGCTGAGGCGCTCCCAGACAATTTGGACGACGCTCCAGTCGATTCGCAGACTTTCGAGGGGGGCGAAGTCACTATCGATGGTAAGGCTATCGAGGACTTCTGTCATGTCATTGGAAATGAGTCGGAAAGCTATGTCAAGCGCGGCAACCAGCTTCGACAGGCCCCCATGGACTTTGCCATCGTCGTTGGCTGGAAGGCAGTCATCAAGGCTATCTTCCCAAAGGCAATCGATGGAGACCTTCTCAAACTAGTCCACCTTTCCAATGGCTTCCGACTGCTACCCGGGGCAAAGCCTCTTGCGGAAGGCGACAAGGTCGGAACCTCAGCGCAGATCAATGCTGTGACCAACAGTCCATCAGGCAAGACTGTCGAGGTGGAAGGGACAATCTCCATGCAGGGGAAGCCTGTTATGCAAGTTTTGACAAGGTTCTTGTATCGTGGCACATTCACGGATTACGAAAATACCTTCAAGAAGTCGCAAGAAACGCCAGTGCAAGTCCATTTGTCTTCGGCCAAGGATGTCGAAGTCTTGCTATCAAAAGAGTGGTTCCAGCCTTTCAATCTCGACCACCCATTGCTGCATTCTACTCTCACCTTCCGCCTCAGTAGCTTTGTGCGGTTCAGCGACGCTGAAGTGTATAGCCATGTGACAACTTCTGGCACCGTCTGGATGGAGCTTCCGACGAAAGAAGTCATCCAGATCGCTGCCGTCAAGTACGAGGCTGGTCGTTCTTACGGAAACCCTGTAACCGAGTACCTCAACCGCAATGGTTCGCCAATTGAGCAGCCAGTCTTGTTCGAAAATGGAGGCTACAGTGTCATCCAAATTCCCGATGCTGTGTACAGCTCAGTCTCCGTCACACCACCTTCCAATTCACCCTACGCCGAGATCTCGAGCGACTTCAATCCTATCCACGTGTCTCCCACATTTTCAGCGTATGTGGAGCTGCCTGGATCGACGGGAATTACTCACGGGATGTTCACAAGTGCTTCGACTCGCAAGTTTGTTGAGACATTTGCTGCAGAAAACGTTCCCTCGCGCGTTGTCTCGTATGATGTCTCCTTCATGGACATGGTTTTGCCAAACACAAATCTCAAGACCAAGCTGTCGCATACCGGCATGGTCAACGGAAAGAAAATCATTAAAGTTGAGACGTTCAATCAAGACACAGGTGCGAAGGTACTGGACGGCACGGCTGAAGTCGAACAGCCATTGACTGCTTATGTCTTTACTGGTCAAGGTTCTCAAGAGCAAGGCATGGGCATGGATTTGTACGAAACGAGTGCAGTCGCCCGGGATGTTTGGCAGCGAGCCGACCGTCATTTTCTGGAAAATTACGGCTTCTCCATCATCCACATTGTTAAGAGCAATCCAAAGGAACTGACCGTCCACTTCGGAGGGCCCCGAGGCCAGCGCATCAAGAAGAATTACACGAGTATGGTGTACGAAGTGGTCGACGAGGCTGGCAACAATGTTAGCATGCCCATTTTCAAGGATATCACCGATGAGTCGACCTTCTACACATTCATCTCTCCGACTGGCTTGCTATCGGCAACACAGTTTACTCAACCAGCGCTGACGTTAATGGAGAAGGCTGCTTTTGAGGATATGAGGGCCAAAGGCTTGGTACAGCAAAACGCTTCATTCGGTGGTCACTCACTTGGTGAGTACAGTGCTCTGGCTGCCATTGCCAACGTCATTCCTACAGAAGCCCTAGTGGACGTCGTCTTCTACCGCGGAATGACTATGCAGGTTGCTGTTCCCCGTGACTCGCAAGGGCGCTCGGATTACGCAATGATGGCTGTCAATCCTAGCCGGATAGGCAAGACATTTAACGAAGCTGCTCTGCGCTACGTCGTTGAGCATGTTGCCGAGCAGACATCATGGCTGGTAGAGATTGTCAACTACAATGTGGAAAATCAGCAGTACATCGCAGCTGGCTCGCTGCTTGGGTTGGACACAATCTCAAATGTGTTCAATGTCCTCAAAGTTCAAAATATCGAGCTCGACAAATTGATGAACACCATGACTATGGAAGACTTGAAATCAAAGTTGAGCGAGATTGTCGATCTCTGCAAGGACAAGAGTCTGCAAAAGGCAAAGGCATCTGGCGGTCGTCTGGAACTTGAGCGTGGTTATGCCACTATCCCACTCAAAGGCATCGACGTTCCTTTCCACTCATCTTTCCTTCGCAACGGTGTCAAACCGTTCCGGGCATTCCTTGCAAAGAAAATCCCGAAAACCCAAATCAATCCTGCTTTGCTCATCAACAATTACATCCCCAATGTGACCGCCAAACCGTTCGCATTGACAAAGGAGTATGTGCAAGAATGTTACGAGTTGACTGGGTCGCCAAGGCTGAAGGAGATCCTCAAGAATTGGCGTTCGTAGAATGCAAGGAGATGCTGATCTCTCAGTTCTAGACAGTATACAGCATTTTAGCTTCATTTATAGACGAGTAAGAGCAATTTATGGAATGATGTTTGACCTTAAAGGCCTTGCTTGAGCAGAGAGACCCAGGCGCTGGCAGCGTTTGTAGGCACGTCCGGCGCTTATCATAGTCTCTTGAATTGCTCTACCACGCCTCCGTTTACAACAATGATGCAGGACAATCAGTATGCAGCCGAGCCAGAAGCTCGACAAACGTGGGTGAGGAAGAGGAGTGCAAGGCGAAGGAAGATGTGCTTTCAAGTGGTGCTGTAGCGTGCGACTTCACGTGCGGACCCAAATTTCTCTACAGCACGAAACCACGACAGAGGCAGTCGACACAAAGCAGGCAGGACTGCGTCTACAGGATCATGGAAGACCTGCCAGTGCTCGCTTACTTGGACAGGCATCTAATCTACCCAGTCTTGGACTTCCTGCAGCAAACCGGAACTTACACCGAAGCTGAAATCACGCAAGCGAAATATGACTTGCTAAAGGACACCAATATGCCCGGGCACTGTGCTGAGCTATACAAGCAGATTCACAAAACGGATGAGGCCCCTCAAGAGTTCGCCGAAAAAGAGGAAGCTATTGGACAGCAGCTCAACGTGTTGGAATCGGAAAGCAAGAAAGTTTTGGAGGTCCTTGAAAATCCAGAGGTCGCCACAGCACTGCGCCAGGACAAGGCTCAGAACATGACCTTTCTACGCGACAATCACGATATCTCGATTGAACAAATTAACGTGCTATACAAGCTTGGCCAATTTGACTACAATCGTGGCAATTACGTCGGTGCTGTGGATCACTTGTACCACTTTCGCGTATTGAGCACGGACCAGAAGCTCGTGACTTCTGCAACATGGGGTAAACTCGCTTCAGAAATCTTGACCGCAAATTGGGAAGATGCGCTTTCCGAATTGACGAAATTGCGGGAGTACATTGATGGCGAGAACGATGATCCGATAGCGCAGTTGCGCAGCAGAACGTGGCTTTTGCACTGGGCCCTGTTTCCGCTGCACAATGCAGAAAGTCCGAAGCATAATGAGCTTCAGGAGCTTTTCTTTACTCCTGCATACATGAATGCGCTACAGACCTCTGCGCCTCACCTGCTCAGATACTTGACGGTTGCTGTCATTGCTGCCGGCAGCCCTAAAGCTGGCAACTACAATCGTCGTCTGCGCGATTTGATCCGCGCCCTTGAGGCTGAGAAGGTCTATTCTGATCCATTTACGAAATTCGCACTTGCATTGTATTCCAAGTACGACTTTGAGGGTGCAAGTAACCTTCTGAACCAACTGGGGCAGATTGCTGCGAGTGACTATTTTTTGAGTTCTTCTGCAGAAGCAGTGACGAGCTCATTCACTGTCGCCTTCATCGAAGCGTATTTCCGTTTGCACAAGACTGCCGATCTCACAACATTGACACGCCTCACTCATCTCACTGAGGAAGCCCTGGTCAGCATAATCAACTCAAGTTTGGAACATCTCAATGCAGACATCGACACAGAAGATGGCTTCATTGAGATCATCCGCGACGTATCAGGGGCACAGCACCTTCACGATGTTATTCAAAGGACCAAGAATTTGGTCGAGAGGACTGGAACTTTACAATACGCTATGCATAAAAAGCTTGCGGCATAGATTCGTAGAGATTACTGCTTGATCGATCTAGTGTTATCTGCTGCTTTGCTGATGATCTTCCCTATTCTGCTGTTTGCGAAACGGAAAGCAGGTTGCTCCTGGCTGAAAGGATGGGCCAGCAAATCCTCTGCGGTTGGTCTCTCTGACGGCTCAATGGTGAAGCACTTGGCCAAAAAGTCTTTTGCCTCTGCTGATATACTGTCAATCACATCTTTTGGGATCGGAGGAGGCCGTCCAGTCCCGAGGGTATACAGTACTGATATGGCCTCTTCGTTGGACCACGGGCGGCGCCCAGCAAACATCTCCAGCACAAGGCAACCCAAAGACCAGATGTCAATTTTTGCGCTATATCCCTGCTTCTTGGTGCGCACAACCTCGGGAGCCATCCAGAAAATGGTTCCTTGCATTGACATATTGGCGTCATTACCGTAAACATCCTGACTTCGTTTTGATATCCCGAAATCTGATATTTTGCAAGTGCCATCAGGATCGAGAAGTAAGTTGTCTGCTTTTAGATCGCGATGCAGAATACCGCGGATGTGCAAATACTGAAGGCCAAGTAGCGTTTGACGGGTCAAAGATCGGATTACCGACTCTTCAAACTTTCCATGTCGTCTCAGACAACCGCCTACTGAACCGCCTGGCACATATTCAAGGAAAATGGAGATCTTGTCTTCTGTACGCTCGTACCCAAGATATTGAACGATATTCAGATGATCAAGGTCCTTCATCGTCTCGATTTCTGCATTGAGCGTCTCGATGATTGCCTTTTGACTCGAATGCAGCTCGACATCTCTGTGAGGTACATCAACCTGCTTGACTGCCAACATTTCCCCGGAGGTGATGTTCATCGCAAGATATACTCGCCCATAAGTGCCTTTTCCAATTAACTCACCCTTGAGCCACTTAAAAGTTGGTGCACGTTTCACAGAAACTTCTGTGGCCTCTGGTATGATGGGAATTTGCTTCTTGAGAGAGCTGGGCGTCACCTCTATGGCTCTCGAACCCCACACCTTCGTGGAACGTTTCCGCAGTAAATTGGCAGCGCGAACACCATTCGCAATGCTTTTGAATCGTTTCCTCGCCTCATTCGCTTCACCAGCAACGAAACGAATGCTCTTCATGCGTGTAGGGTCCCTTTTGACTTCTTCGGGCATCTGAGTGGCCTTCGAAATGCTGCCGCCATTTGCACCATCAAAGCCATCAGCAATGATTGGCTTGTCAAGATCATGGTTAGGGAAGAAGACTTGGAGATTCTCATAAACTTGTTCAGCTGGAGGACGAATTGTCCAAGCATTTGAGCCGGATCTCTCCCGACTGCCAGGAGCGGTGAGTGGTGTGTCAATACTCGCTTGTGCTGTAGATGGTCTGGACCGTGTGGACTTAGATGGGGACGATGCGACTCCCGAGCTAGGTAATTCTTTCGCCGATGTTGAGGAACCCGGTGTGGGTAGCGGTGAGTCTAGCCCAAGCTGGTCATCACCTCGATGAAATTCCGGCGACGGCGAGCGTCGGAGCTCCTTCTCAGGAGAGGCGGGCTGATTCAGATGTGCGGGCTTCAGACCTGGGCGCAAGCGCATGCTCTGATGACGGAAGCTTTCTTCTGCAGAAATGCTTTTGGCAGACTCGGGATGATCGACACGAGGTTGTAGCGGATCTTTTGGCTTGACGGCCCAGCACCCTTCATCCTCATCAGACCCACTTGAATCACCAAAATCTGGAGCGTCATCAAAGAGGCCAACTTTGGGTCTGTCCATAGACTTCCCTATAGTACTAGACTCTGAGCAATCAGAAATCTTTTTGGCTTCTTGTTTGAGGCCAACTGGTCCATGTGCTTCACTTCCTGTGGCGAGAGCATGCTGTGACTTTCGCCACTTGTGTGAGGCGGACGCCGGCGGTCGTGGAGCGGGGCGATGCGCGACTAAAGATGCCTCGCGCTGTAAAAGGGACTGCTGGCTTTTCGAACGCTGTTGCTCGTATGGGCTTGTTCGTCTGGCATCAAAATCAATTGCCTGCTTAGGACGTAGAACTCTAAACCCTTTCTCAGAAAGATCCAGAGTAGCCTGAACAGTCTTCGCGGGTGACGATGGCTGCACTGTCGCGGCCTTAACAACTGGTTGCTTAATCTCAAGGCCACTTCCAATCACGAGATCTTCTGAATCTTTCTCATGCGGTGGAGATGTGCCTTTGGGCTGGATGAAGCCAAAGTAGTCGCTAGACACTGACCTGTATTTTCGCTTGTGGTGATCCTCTGCGAATTGAGCATCAAGCAACAGCTCATTCGGTGTTTGGGCTAGCCTCGTGCCAGGATGAGATGAAAGCAGCGGTGTGCGAACGAACAATTTGATAGACCCTTTCTCGTTTGTCATTGAGCATGCAAGCAGCAGTTGCTCATCGTCAAGAGCGGAATCTATTTGGTCAGCCGGGCTTCTGGAACAAGAGGCTTACCGTGTAATGCACCACCAATCTCGGTAACATGAAGTTCGCAGTCCTTAGAGTTGGCTCCAAGGCGCTCGCATATATGTGCGCGGCATTGTTGCGCGTCCTGAAGATGAGATTGAGAGACGTCAACCACAATGTATCTTTCATTGTCTTGCGTGACTTGCAAGATGCGCTTGTTTGAAGGGACCGCTTGCCGCGGTAGCAAAAAATAAGGTAACTGAGGGACTTCTGCTGATGAAAGCGGAGGAGAGCCAGCATGTATCAGTTGCGCGTGCAGTAGCTTCTGGCTACCTGGAGAAGTCGCTTTGTTTGAGAAAGAGTCCTCTGCAGGCGGCTTCGTATTTAGCATCGGGGCTGTTGCAGAATTTGCAAAAAGTCTGCTTTCCTTGGCTTGTGGAGCGGCTTGAAGAGGCACAAGGATCTGTTCCGATGGCGTCTCGCGCAGATTATCCTTCCCACTTGACCTACTTCGCTGGTGTTTCTGCGCGAATGAATGTAGTGCAGCTAGTGGTCCTGTCACTTCGCTGCCACCCAGGGTAATTGGACGGACTAAGCCTACATCGCTGACTGGAGAAGGCTCTCCAGACAAAAGGTAGCTTCCTTCGTTGGGCATTTGCGCTTCATCGAACGATGCAGTCGTTTTCAAAGCGCGAGATTGCTTGTCCTGCACAGATTTCTCTTCGCTACCTGACTGCTCGTGTCTCTCTAGCATTTTCCTGATAGCATTGCACAGCCTTGCGCCTGCCTCTGCGCCATGCATACTTGACGGCACCACTTTGCGAACCTTCAGGTAGCTGGTGAGCGATAAGAACTGATCTTTCTCGATACCGTGCTGGATGATAGATTCTTGCCACTCGGAGCCGAATCCGTTGTCTCCAAGCCACTGGAGGACGCGCTCTTGTGTCCATTCGGCAGCACTTGTGGGGTCGAAAGCATTGTCGACAGCAGTACCAGAGATTGGCCGTGGTGGTGTTGCACCACTCGGTACAAAATGATGGCCTCTAGGGATGATAGGCGAAGATAGAGCAACATTGGACACCCTTCTGGACTCGTGATGTGCGCTGATGCCCGGCGGCTGTCCTAGATTGGGCGACGATTGAAGAGAACTACGTACAGCACGCCAATGAGCTGCACTTGCATCACCAGCTTTATCGTCTTCCGATGCCGCGTCACTTTGCGCAACTCGATGAATTCCTTGGCTGGCTGCGCTGCCTTGACCGGGCGCGTTGCGCTGCGCAACTCTCTGCTGCTTCCTGTGCCGGTCTCGTAAATCTGGATAGGCCGAGTCTATATTTTTCTCGTGTCGCAAGTCAATGGAAAGCTGTAATGTGTCCTGAAGCTCTCGCTCAGTTGGTACAAACTGATCCATGATGCTGCTGGCAAAGACCGATGCGCTGATTGCTCGGGGACATTCAGTGGACAACAGGCCGAATGCGAGCACTTACTGCTATGCTCTGCTTGGAGGATCGTGCTATCAAGCGCGAATTCCAGCGCTAGCTATTGCGTGTTTTCGACCTTGACGCACAAATTAGATTTGACGTCGACACGCGGAGATCAACTAATTTTAGCGCAACATCAGATGGATTCCAAGTTGCGCCTTTTGACATGCTACAGTTGGTCGGCCCCATCCGCACACGTGCGATTTACGTGTGTATGTAGGGCCAGATGGTGTTCTAGCAGGTCTGCTTAGGAGGAAACAGCTTACCTGACCGCGCTGCTCGGCTGCTTTGTCGTCGTTTGTGGCAGTCATATCGCATTTTCTGCCTTCATTTGTATAGCACATATATAAATTGAGAGTCGGATATAAAACGGAAGGCTGTGTCACATCACAAGGTGTTCACTTCCCGGATGCGGATCTCCAATCAACCACATGAGCAGAACAGTCCACTGGAGTGCCCACGACCGTTGGCTGCAGTGATGTGCAGCCTCTGGTTGCCCGGTCCATGGGTCCACGTCAAGACCTGTCGAGCAACATCGAAGGTGGTACTCCCGCTACTCTGCTCCACGACCATCTCCTCATCAAAGTGAGCAAGCGGCACATAGATATCGCTCGCACCTCCATCCTGATTGGCCTCAATGACAAGTGAGAAGACCTTGTTGTGAAGGTCAAAGCCAAAGGACTGTACGCTTCCTGCAGTTGTCACTGGCGAAGGTCGTAAAAAGGCTGGCCAAGCACGACTACCTGAGTCCCGTAGCTCTGTAGCTGGGAATGAAGGCTCCGGCAGCGCTTTGAGATACTTGCGCTTCAAAGAGCCTTCGCTCGAGCTAGACGACGGGCGCAATGCAGCATCCTGGACATAGCTGTTCGACCATAAACTCAAGTCTTCCCCATTCCAATGATCTCCCCAGCGATTCGTGTTCTGTGGATTAGCAGCAGCTCAGACCATACCCAAAACTCACCAACGGAGAGTATTGCCACAAGGTGAAGTGAGCGTTGGCACCTTCCAATGCAAAACTGTTGGCGTCTAATGCCCCGATCTGAGAACTAAAATCGTCATCTTCATATGCCCTACCTCCGTCCATATCATACGGAACTCCGATTTCTGTAAAGAAGCACGGATAGTTTCCTAGATTTGCCAAGCCCTCCTGCCTGATAGCCTTGAGTTGATCCCGTAGACAATTCCGAATAGCTCTGAGCCCGAACTTCACCGCGAAGACTGGCGAAAGATATTTGCCCCGCAGGACACCGAGAACATCGACATTATACCAAGTATTCCTGAAAGTTAGGGACCACGAATCACACTGAGGCCATCTTACCATTTTTTGTTCATCAAGGTTAAGCCGTCGTAGTAATGAGGCGCATATACAATTTGCGTATCTGCTTGATCCTTTTTTGAAAATATCGGCGGTACCTCCAGAACTGGTGGTTGACAAAAGATGATGGCCATTTCGTGCACTTCGCGAATAGCGCTTTTGTACGCCCTAAAGTGATCGAGCCAGAACAGCTGCAAGAATTGTGCCATGTTCAACTTGACTCCGCCTGGCCCGCGTGAAAAGTAGTCGGGTTTGAGCAATCGGACATCCGTTTCTGACCAGACGCCATGCTGCGCCCAAATACAACGACCAAGTTGCCACTTTGCGTGCCGCTTCCAGCCATATCGGCTGTCGTCATAATTCTTGTCCAGCCAAACTGAAGTGCCCTGCGGATCGACCACAGTGGTTCCACTCTTTTTTGCACCCATAGACCCGAATGCCCAGACGTCAATGGTTTGAGCGAATCCTGCTCCTGTAGCAAAGCTCTGCATTGGAGTCGGACATGTGCCTCGGCGGTTGTGCTGCTCTTTCTCGACGCAAGAAAGATCTGGCAGGCCGACGAGACCTCTGTTGGGTTCATTGAGGGATTCCCAACCGATGACGACGTTGCCGGCTAGGTCACCCGCATCCACAATGCGTCGCGCGACATGCTGCATTGCACTAATGAAGTGGTTCTGCAAATAATCTTGGATGTTTTGGTCATCCAGAATTGCATTTGGTGCAAAGTGTCGTCCTGCAAAGAATAAGGTGAACATGGTCTCAGCGGCCAAACGTTGATAGTTGGTCGCCCAGATCATCTTTGGAAAGGCCTCGGGGACCTTCGACGTGTTGTGCACAAGTGCTGCCTCCGTTACTTCAAAGTTGAGCGGATTCATGCCTGCTGCTATGAGCGTCCAAAGTGGCGCGCCCGAGCCGCCAGAGAACCGAGACCAAACATCTTGGTGAGGATCCATAAGGACATATAGACCATGCTGGCCACATTTACGCAGCACCTGAATCAAATAATCGATATAAGCCTCGTCGTACTTGCCACTTCTGTCAGCTCATGTGTATTGACGAGCAGGAACATACGGTCGCTCGTGCTCTACTGCTTCCCACGTCACAACGAAGCGAACAATATTGTAACCCCATCCCCTAATGCGTGATAAATGCGCATCTGCTTCCGCTAGCTCAAAGGGCCGCCCGACGAAGCTTATGTTGTCAGCGTCCCAGAAATGCTCCAATTGATGGGAAGGAAGATCCGGGCTTTTTGGTAATTTGGAATCGCCAGAGAGATTGATCCCTCTAAGCTGAACACTACGACCTTGTTCATCAATGAAGTTCTGTCCTTTGATAGTCAAGACGCGCATTGTTGAGCACTTCAGCAGGCCAGCCGAATTGTGTCTAGACTCCACGGCCCACGGGTCGTTAATGCAATCGACCTTTTGAGTTTCGTCGGTCTTGTGTTGAACTTCCGATGTGCGCGGACTGAGAAGCAACGAAACGCACTTCTATTTGTAATATGTAGCGCGCCCGTGTATTGGTAGATAGAGGAGCCAAAGAGGGGAGAGGAGCCACAGAGGGGAGGCGTTTGAGGCTTCAGACGACTTCCAGAGGTGTTTCTAGATAGGTATGTTCATGTCTTCATGAAACTCTTTCGTCATCGCGCCCATCCGCGGGATTTTGCCGAACACCGATTGCGTTGGAACGTCCGCAACCTAAACCTTCAAGCCTGCAGTGGTCAGCCTTCATTCTTGAAGTCGATCCTCTGAAGCTGCACATATTTGCCTGCGGTCAGGCTGAACTCCCACCACGCAAGAACGCTTGAACTAGTCTTCGTAGCTAAGAAACGAAGCACCGCTGAATACTTGGTTGCCATTAAAGACTTCCCCTCCGTTTTCTCGCTCTTTCTCCTCTCTGCCTAGTGCTCATTGCAAGAGACTTGATAGCAAGATCTTTCTTCGTTATCTAGGCTGCAGCGAAGTGCACGGGGTCTCCTGACAGCCAGCCTCAGACCGCAATTGAGAAACGCCTGGTGTCTAAAGATTCATTGATACCTGTCAGGAACTTCAGGATGAATGAGGACCTTCAACCGGCCAAGCTAGGCACATCCGAATACTGGGAAGACTTCTATGAGAAGGAGGTCGCTAATTTCAAATCTTTCGGGGATGAGGGCGAGATATGGTTCGGAGAGGATGCTGAAGACAAGATCATCGAATACTTGGAAGAGAATTTTGGCAATGCGCAGCCACTGTCGGTACTCGACCTCGGAACTGGTAATGGTCACCTATTGTTCGCATTGTACGAAGCTGGTTTTGGTGCCTGGAAATTCAAAGGCATCGACTATGCTCAACATTCAGTGGCGCTAGCAAGGCAAGTAGCTGCATCAAGGGGACTCCAATCTTCAATCGAATTTGAGCAAGCAGACTTCCTCATGGCTCCTGCGACCCAGGAGGAAGAATCATATGATCTTATCCTGGACAAAGGGACCTTTGATGCAATCTCTCTGTCTGCCGACAGGACTGCAACCGGTCAAAGGCTCTGTGATGTGTTTCCCGGCTGTGTGGCGAAGATGTTGAAGCGCGGTGGAACCTTCCTGATTACAAGCTGCAACTGGACAACTGATGAACTCATTCAACGTCTCAGTAGCCCAGGTAATTATCCAGCGATCCGTCCAGCTTGCGCGCAACTAACAGGATAGAGCTGGTATACAAAGATCACATAGATCGGCCGACCATGACATTTGGTGGAGGCTCAGGGTCTGATGTCTCAACGGTAGCATTCCAAAGGCCAGCACTTCAATAAGGCCATTCGCGGCAAATTCAGGGTACTCGAGCAGCTGAATGACCCGCCTCGCCTGCAATCGAGCTCGCTCTAAAGTTGGGCACGCTTGGCTCTTGCAAGATCAATGTGCGTCTCGATGAACATGAGTTGATCACGTTTGACTTCGAGTGCATCGTCACACAGCCACTTAGTAGATCACCAAATTTGTGATAGGTATATGATCATATGAACAAATGCAGTATGCCAATAGTACTGGTACCAGGTACATATCACTAATAAGCGCTCCGTGATTTAATTTAGAATTGAGTATCTCATGCAAGAACTGCGAATGCGCGACCAGAACCTTTGTGTACACTCCAATCGCCATCACAACAGAGACAACCATCGCTTCGTTGCGCATTCGCTAGAAAGCCCGACTCAGAGTCCCATCAGCTGTCGGTATCGGTTCAATACTCATGCACTTGTCCCCCTTTGAAGGACCGAGTTACTTCAAAATCAGTGCCAGTCTTAGATCAGCTGTGCACGGACAGCATATTCAGTCACGTTGCTCTTATATTAGCTCCAGCTCATATCAGTCTACTGTTATAGCGCCTTCCCGGCGCCTCCAGCCTTGGTATCATGAGGATGTCACACACCGATGGCATGCTGCTTCACATAGCAGTGACAGAAGGAAACAGGCAGACGATTTCTTTTCGAAAGGCGTGCCCACCTTCGCCTACGGAGCGAAGGCTCGTCGTCATATGCCACAAGAGGAAGGGCCGGAAGTGGCCTTCCTTGGCAGAAGTAATGTGGGTAAAAGCTCCTTACTCAACAGACTCATGGGATCTCATGTTGTCAAAACCTCTTCGAAAGCCGGACAGACCCAACAGCTGAATGCTTTTACAGTCGGCCAAGCACCCAGACGCCTGACTCTAGTAGATACCCCTGGATATGGCTACAAAAGTCATGCGACACAAGGACAAAACATCATGGATTATCTACGGAAGCGTCGAACACTAGTCCGAGCCTTTTTACTTGTAGAAGCTTCCCATGGCATCAAGCAATCGGACATGGATCTCGCGGATGGTTTGATTCTCTATAGGATTCCTTTTCAGATCATATTGACAAAAGTTGATAAACTGAAAGACCGAGAAGCGTTTGAAAGTCTTGCTAAATGGCTCCAAAGCAAGCTCGAAAAAGAAGCCCCAGTATATGGCGAAATCATTGGCACATCAAGCTCATCGCATACCAAAGCAATCACATCGTTGAGATGCTCGATCCTCACGGGGTGCAACATGCTTGGGTGATAATCAGATTCTGCGCTGGCTTTTTGGTGCGATGCTAGCACCTGACGAAATTTGCCTAGCACGTTCATGCTTGACTTGAACGCTGCGGAACTTTGCTAGCAGTTCAGCAAATGGTACTTCATCTTTGCCTTTGCGCACCGTTCCAGAGATCGCTGTTTGTGTAGCTTTGGCAGCCGGGATAGACTGAATGCTGTTGAGTCTGTTGCGCAGTATTGTGAAAGCCGACGTTTGTGGCAACAGCATGAGTAGACCGTACAGGCACTTGTGCAGGAAAGGATAGCGATCGTTGTCGAGAAGCTGTAATCGCAGATCTGGATGTTAGAAAGCCAACATGTGTTTCGGAACAGACATACATGTGAAGATTGGTGATTCTAGCAGATGTACAAGCTTGTCAATTTGAATGAGCAAGTGTATCGTGATTTCAAGGTCAGCGAAGATTTGAAGCAGGTTGAAAGCTTGCTCGTACGCCTGTGCAAGCAGACATAAAGAGAATGTTGCAACAGCATTGTGACAGAAGCAACGATATAAGGCCGTGAAGAATGATTGACCATCTCGGCTATCCATATTTCGCAATCGTTTGCGCAGATCAAATAATTCCGGTGCAGTCAGCAGGTTGTTGTTGAGGTGCTGGACCATTGTGCTACCAAACTCCAGGTCATCTTCCTTCTCCAGACTCTCTGCAAGAGTTCTGTAGATGCGCTCAGCATTGAGATAGATGGACAGCTGACGGATGATAAGAGAACCTCGAGTCTCTAGAAGCTTGCGATCAGATGAGAAAAGGGTGAGCAGATTCGAACATAGTGCCTTGAAGTAATCATCGGCCGAATTGCTAGATATTTGCGCTAGCAATTGCAGGTCTTTTGTGACGACCTTTTCACTTGTGTCAGAGAGTGTTTTGAGTAGAATTGGAAAGGTCCCGTCCTCAAGAGTCAATATTTTGCTGGGCGCCATTCGATGGAGCTCCATGAGCCATCCTAGTGCACTGACCCTCGTATCAACATGGTCGTCGAGCAGTTGTATTGTTGCAGCACTCACCGTTGCACCAAAGTCTAAATCAACCGAGTCGAGTAAGGCCAGCGAGCCATCTGGAAGAGGCGTGCCATCTATAACGCTCCGGATCAGTTTCAACGATTTGTCGTTGACCTCTGAGGCTGCTTTGACCATAGCTTTTGCGTCGTGCGAAATTGTGGGCAGGAACACTTCGAGCAGCTTTGGCATGAACTCCAAAACAGCTAGAGGGCAGATAGAAAAAAACTCGGATAGCCAAGTCAGTGCTGTGAGCTGTATCGCCTCTTCGTGAGAGTTGAGATGTCGCAGAAGGATCCTGACCAATGCTGTGTAATCAATGAAAAGATCGAGCCCACTGAGAGAGCCTTCATCCTCGTCATCTGGATGCCCATCATCTTTTCCGTCCTGTTCTATATCTGCTGGGGTCAAAGACTTTTCCTTTGTTCCAGATATGTCAAGATTTACTGAAGATCGATGACTGGAATCAGCAACTCGATATTTGGATCTCTTCGTGTTTGCTTGTATACGCTTGACGTCGGCAATTTTCTTGATTTCGGCCAGAAAATCTGCCAGAAGCTTGCTTGTGGCGATGCGCACATCCTGATGAGAATCGCTTAAGAAATTTAGTATCCCATCCAAAAATTGAGGGAGATGGACGACAAGGTCGAGATCGGGGATTGAATTGAGCACCGTGATCCATGATACCAGGAAGATGCGCGTGAACGGATTGAGGACATACATGCGTTCCGAGAGAAGCGGAATGAATTTGTTTAAGGAGAACGCCGTGTGCCGGTCTCGCCCGTTGGTAGAGTAAAGTGCCTCGCCAGACTTGAGTGGTGCAACAGAGGGACTTGCAAAAGGAGAGCTTTGTAAAACAGAAACGTATTCTGTAGCCTTCTCGGAAACGATGTCTTTGATCAAGCGGTCGAGAAGCTCTGCTCCGTTTTTTACGGAGATCTCGGAATCGGCGGATAACTGGAAGTCAGTGATTCGTTCTTCGAGTTCGCATGCATACCCTGCAGAGAGCATCAAATATCTCATTGAAGTACAGTAAGATTTCCCCTTTGGCCACCTTCGCTATGTTGTAAAGAGATTCTGTCGAGTAGTATCTGATGCGCGCATCTTGGTTCGAGAAGCATGATAGAACCGAAGGTATGATCAAATCGAGGTGGACAGCTAGACCCTTGCCCAACGCAATGGACGTTGCAGCTAGTCCGATAAGGCCGCCAGAGACTGACCTCGCCGCTTTTTGTGATGTACCAATGAAGTCATTGCAGAGCTGGTCAATGACTGCCTGCACCTTGGCATGGTCTTGAGACTGCGCAGCATCGCGTATGAGCTTTTCAAGTTCGTATGCAGCTACTTTACGCTTCTCGTATATCTTGTTGGCCAAGCCCGCTGCTATGGTTTCCTCCATGTGCGCAGCCTTCAGAGCTTTCTAGAGAGCGTCTTCTAGCTTGCTGCTTGCAATTGTTCGGAGCCTGAAAGTATTTGCTCGAGCCATGCACAGACAAGATCGGAGAAGGCAAGATGACAATCGCCGTCAGACGAAGACGATTGTGTGCAGCTTCAACGTGCTGATGATCTTGCGGTTCAAATTCAGCAGCTGGTACGACTATGGCCGAGACTCCACGGTTTGCCGTTGTCAGAGTTCTACGACGCGCTGCAATTGACGCTTCGAAATTGGAAACGCGCACGGCCCCCAAAGACTCGCAGAGTTAGCCTTGAAATTCCAAATTCGCCAACTACAAAGATGGGTCAGCGCTATTCATACTATATGCCTATTTCACCCATCAACACATGCGGGTAACTTTGGAAGCATCCAATTGCACCCTCCGTGCGAATTTCCAACTATGCAGGAAGTGAGGCGCTATGCTAGCTAAAAGGCATGAGTCAACACCAGATTTTCCACCATTTCGCGGTCTACAGACAGAAGTAACGTTCCCACAGCCTGTGTTTCACGAATGAATGGGCGACTTTGGTGGCCTGTCGCGACCTGTTCTGACATGAGCCGCAGGACAATGGCGCACTTCTTTCCGACAAGAGCATATGGGTGGTCGGCTGGCTGTACTTTGGTCGTGATGACACCGGTGGATAGGTGCGATAGCCTCCAGAGACCAGATACCAAGTCTGGGAAATCATTGAGCAGGATGCCAGCTAGCTCACCTCCTGCCAAAGCATACGTAGCCATGAACTCTGCAACAATGAGAGAGTGCTCTACCAAAGGCAAATGGCGCTCCAAGGCGCGCAGGGGTGGCGATGTCCCGTTGTAAGGGATCGGGCAAAGCGCCATGCACATAAGCCTGTATCCAAGACTGTCCCGAGGTGTCGTGCTTGAGTGTAGGTTTGACGATAGCTCTTCGCGAATCAGTTGACAATTGGGCGCATCCCTGCACAGGAGCTTAGCCAACGCATCGATTGCGGAAGGCAAATAAGGTTCTTGGCGCGACTCGAACGACGAAGCCGCAGCATTGATTGGATCGGGTCCAAAGAAAGCCAAGAAGTGCAAATATGTCCGGCAGACTTGAGCGTCAGGCAGACTGAGTCCTCGGCCGACATTCGCCAGGATTGTGACTGCATCTTTGCACAGGTCCAACCGACGTTCGACATCAATAAATGGATGTTGGAGTAAGGAAATGGCGCCAGACAAGATCGCGGCGAAATCTGCAGCAGAAGACATTGTATCTTGGTTCACCTCTGTGAAAGACAAATTGCGTAGAATTGTCAAGACTGCCATAATGCGTTCCATGGCACAATGCTGATGTAAATATTTCGCATCGCGTTCCTTGCTGCGACGTATTTGCGACGATATTCGCTGTGTGTACTTGAGTAAGTCGTGATAAGTCTGGAAATCTGAGAGAAAACCTGAGGGTCCTGAAAGTTGTGTTACACCACTGAAGCTCTCAAGACTGGTCGACAGACACTCGAGAAGTGCTTCAAGCAAGTCTCTGCAGTGACCTAGGGGTAGGCCCCATCTGCGATCCGAAGCAATGATTGCCAGAATGTCGAGTGCATTGCCAACCTCTGCAGGAAGAGCACTCTCGAGCGAACGCGTAATCGCTTGTATATCCACATTGCCGAGTTCCTGGAAAGACGGGTAGGGTCGCAAGGCATCAATATCGTTGCCAAGATTCGCAGCAAGAGTCAATTCAAGACTAGCGAATGTGGTCATCGGAACAGCCTTCGGTTGATACGCCGTCCTGAAGCGGCATTTGGGACCTTGCATTGCTGCAGGTTGCCCGGAGGCATAAAAGGGGACAACTTTGCTCAGATCTACATCAGCTTCAAGGTCCAAGGAGGAGTCGGTTGCAATGTATAAGCCTTCTGGGCGCTCAGGTATTGAGCCTTTAGTTTCCGTCACTTCTTGCTTCGGTAGCACCATGTGATCAACATAAGAAGGACGAGCAGCGGACGGGGCTGATGATGATTGCCCCACTTGCTGTTTCGGGGCTGCTGCGCTTACCTGAGACGCGTCCACGGCCATTTGGGCACCTCGATTGCCGAATGCCTCCGATGCAGCTGAAACCTGACTCTCAGTCGCTTGAGACTTCGGATGTTGCTTTTGACGGGCAGTCGTCCAAGCTTCCTCGTAGGTGGCGAGATTGGCGTCGTAGATACGCTTGACTTCGTCCTCTGAGCCACGAAAATGAAGCGTCGCAGCAATCTGAGGCCACGTACCGTTTGTGTTGATCTTGTGAGAACCACCGGCCTTCATGACATGCCCATAAAGGGCTACCAAGTTGACTGGCCGGTCTCCTATTCGAGGCATCTGAACAATGGGTGTGCCTCTATTTCGCATAAACTCATAAAGGCTTTTCATGAAGAACTCGGGCGTATTTTGCTTCCTTGCCGCATTTCCAGTCACAGCCTGCTGGGGATACTGTATGCCGATCTGCGGGCGCGGTACGGGTGACGATGACTGTGACAGACCCATTTCCTGAGGTCGCGTCCCAAGGTGATGCGCACTCTGCCAGACCAGATGAGCATCTTCTCCATCGTCCCTTGGTCGTTTCCCCAACACCGACTGTTGCGGGCCATTGCTTTCCTGTGATGGTCAGCTACGTGCTGTTTGCGTAGCTCCGGGGGAACTTTACCATTGAAGTCTTGTGCTTGCGCGCTTTGCTTGCGACACTTTGAATGAACAAGTGCTCTCTAGGAAGGCATCCTGCAAGCTTTGGAAGATGAAGCGCAGCCGCTCTGGTCGACTCTGTGTCTATCTATGCAATTCAGTCCCGAAACGCGTGGGTTGCCCGCTGTTGTTTGCTTCGCTGTGAGAATCTTACCCTAACCCCCGCTGCTGTTGCGCCAACTTGCGCATCGTCAAAAACGCGACTCAACCTCTGCTGCATAGTTACGCACTGAAGCGACACGCAGTTGACCATGCCCTTTTGAGCAGGCCTGGTTGCTCATTCTAGGAGGCCATTTGATATTGGCCATTCGATCTTCACCAAAAGCGTGCCATCTGCCAATAGCGGGTGCGACTGAACGCGGCTTGTGCAGGATTTCGGCTGCAGAAACCTTTTTCCAGGCTCCTGAACAATGCGCAAGACAAAGATTCTAGCTGGCAGTAGTCATCCGATTTTGTCTCAGGCAATCTGCTCTCGTCTGGGTGTTGAATCTGCACCCGTTAAGCTCGGGCGATTCTCCAATGATGAGACGTCTGTTGAGATTGGAGTGTCCGTGCGAGATACGGACACCTTTGTCATTCAAAGTGGATCCAGAACTGTCAACGATCATCTCATGGAACTCCTGATCTTGATATCCGCATGCAAGGGGGCAAGTGCCTCTCGCGTCACGGCTGTCCTTCCTTACTTCCCGTACGTCAAGCAGTCCAAGATGAAGAAACATCGCGGTTGTATCGCAGCCAAGATGGTAGCGAATCTCTTGCTTGTTGCAGGTGTGGATCACATTATCACGGTCGATTTGCACGCCTCGCAAATGCAGGGCTTCTTCAAGGTGCCTGTCGACAATCTCTACGCCGAACCAGCCATCGTCCGTTGGATCAAGGAGAATGTCGACCGATGGAGGGATGTCGTGATTGTGTCCAAAAATCCCGGTGGGGCGAAAAGAGTTACTTCAATGGCCGATGCTCTGAAGGTCAACTTTGCCTTGATCCATACAGACCGCCGCCGGAAGCTACAAGAGCCGTGGCTGCCAAGCCATTACGCCGGGAATTCTACTGTCGCGTCTGTGCTTAATTCTGACGACGAAGATGCCGAGACTGACGAGCTGGCAGATGCAGACGAGGAAAATAGTGCTGATGATGACGGCCAAGATAATCGCAGCCAAGCAGGGTCTGCAGCATCGCACGAGACAGCAAGAACCACCCGCACCAACAGGACAGCTCAATCGCGACGCAATCTTTCGCCACACAAGCGCTCCTCCATGCCTCAGTATGATCAATATACTGAGGTACACACGGCGCGTCTCATTTCTGGGCATGTAGTCAATGAGGACTACCAAAATAGCGTACATGGCAACCTAGTCACAGGTGATCAACAATCAGATAATGGTGACAGCTCCGATCACGGCCCAAACAACATGCAAATGTCTTTCTTGTCCAGCTACTCCGCTCACGACAACGCATCACATGCCCTTGCAGGTCCGATCGAGACGGATACGCTTTCAGACGAGGAGGAAGACGAACTGACCCCGCCAACTGCATACGAACGCATGATCACTCTGGTGGGAGATGTTTATCGAAAGACCGCTCTGATCGTGGACGACATGTGTGACTCGCCCGGCAGCTTCATCGCAGCTGCCGAACACATGGTTAAGAACTGTGGTGCACACCGTGTGTATGTCATTGCTACTCACGGGCTTTTCCAAGGAACGTGTCTGGAGCAGATGGAGGCGTGCGACTGTATCCATCAGATTGTCGTTACAAACACCTATCCCATTTCCCCAGAAATGATGCGCCGAACCACAAAGCTCAATATCATTGACATATCTAGTGTTCTTGCAGAAGCAATTCGCAGGACTCACAACGGAGAATCTCTCAATGGATGCGCCGGTCTATTTTGAGTCCGCTGCAGATTGGAAGCAGGCGGGAAGTGAAGCTTCATGCTTGATCTAAATAAAAGATTTAATCATACTCAACGCCATACGCAAGACAGATGAAGACATGGACTTGCTGCCCATGGTGGCAGTTTCGTCCACAAATATGACTGTGTTCAGAGTGGCACTTCGGCCATGAGCTGCGCACGCTGATTTAGCTGCTTTGCATAGCGGAGTCCGCACGAGTTACAAAGACTTCGAGGGCCATCTGGGCCTTTCCGCCACTGGGTAGTCTGCCTTTTGAAGCAATTGGTACAAATTGTTTCAGAAGGCCTCGGAGAGGTCGTCGGCCGCACTTCAGGGTGAAGGGCATTGTCAACCGCACGCTTTAAGCGACGGTTGATAAGCAAGACACGATGAAGCTCGTACTGCCAGCTTGTGTTGCGCTCCGGCATAAGCTCTTCCAAATAAAAGCACTCTTGCATCGCTGTATCTGGGACGGCAACTACGGGAGTCGAGTCACCGGCGCGCAGATGAATCGGTGTCGAGGCTGCTGCACTGTCGGCAGTCGCGTCAACTGGTACCCGCAATATTGGATCAGGACTGTCGACATGAGAACATATCATGATACTGGGATGAACATGTGGATCTGGCTGACTAGGGAATAGTCGCGAAGTGAGCGAGACTCTGGAATGGCCCTTAGATTGATGTGGCTGATAAATATGCTGTACCGTCGCTTGGTGGCCTGAGAACGCTGCGCGAAGAGATTCCTTGAGCAAGGGAACGTCTTCGAAAGAAATCAAAATGACAAAGTTCTTGCCAATAATGAGATCACGCGAGATGCCGAGGAAAGTGGATACTGCGGCACTCGCCCAGAGAATCATGCCTTGCGGATCGACCCTGCACCATAGACCGCTGGCCCCGAAATCGACATCTTGTTGACCTTGTAGTTTTGTCAAAGCTGGCAGACCAACTTTGCGCCCAGACAAAATGATAGTTTTCATGCCTCGATTGGGCTCCAGAAGCACTGCTCCATCGAACTCAACCCACACGTATGCGGAACTCCTGTGTCGGAGTCGTGCCAGCAGGCTGATAGGCTTTCCTACCTCGGCTTCCCGAAGCTCTCGCATGAACGGAACAATATCTGATACATGACAAATACTTTGCAGGCCTAGATTGACGAATTCACTTGTCGTGTATCCAAGAAGTGCTTCGATTCGGTCAGAGCAGTAACTTACAACCCCCTTGAGGGAGCAAACCACAATAGCATTCGGGCTTTGCTCAACCATAAGGTCTTGCCAGGCATCAGCGAAGCCTTCTGCATCGTCCTTGCTGAATCTTGCCCGGACCAAGCCTTCCATCTGTGGCAAACTTCCGGCTCCGTATGAAAAAGTGGTGGGCGCTTGCAAGGCGACTGCTGGAGGCGAGCGGGGGATGCGAGAGATTCGGTAGTCGATATAATAGGTCGAATCTGGCATCTTTTGCAGAACACTTTCGGGCGACTCCATGATATCCACCTGGAAACCCACAATGTAGGCAATGTCATCGCCATCCCAGGGCACGGCCATCATGGTCAAAAGATTGACCCAGCGTCTGCCTCCCTTCTTGTAATTCATGAGGCTCACTTGAACTTCTTGTCCAAGAGACAGCTTGCTCAGCATTTGTAACACTGCGAGATTGTCCGTGTGATCTCGCACCGAGCCAGCTTCGACCAGGCCGACTGGTGCTTGCATAAACCGATGATTCAGACCGATGATCTCATTCATCGAGTAGCCACTTACTTGTTCGAATGTTGGTGAGCAGTAGACTAAGGGCATGTCGAACTGTCGATAGTCAGATACCGAGAAACTGCAACTCATGTCAACAGGAGCGAGCTTTATTCGACTGCGGCTCTTTCGGCCCATGATCCTTTTCAAGAGATCTTCCGGCTGGGGCAACGGCCTTCTTTGTGAAGGATTGTCGCTGGGAGGTTCAGGAAAGCACTTGAGACTTTGGGTCGTTTGCATTCGACTCGCAGACCGCTTTCGAGACGTCTCGAGAGACATGTGGTTCATGCCTGCGCGATGTACATTGTCGCCGCCCAAACTAAGTCGGGCCCGGGCAGCGTCGTCCCCTTCAATCGCCTGTTCACGCCCTTGAGGCTTCGACGACCAAGCCAGTCTCTTCCCCACAGCTGAGACACTCGTCGGCCCAATGGATCTGTCATTGGCAGTAGTAGTTGGAATCCCCGGTGCACGTACTTGGACCTGGGGAGCCGCCGGGCTGCTCAGCAGATTCGGTCCATAGCCTGCCTCGCGTCGCTCGTGCTCCTCCATCCGTCGTGCAGGCAGTCGCACATGTATTGCCTAAATGTCCAAGCGACACTGATGGACTCTTCGAACCGGCAAGCGGAGCTTTACCAGATGCTCGTGCGCTTGAAGTGCCGTTGCGCGGCTGATTATGTAGAACTAGTTGCCTAAAATTATGGGAGCACGAGTCTTTCACAAACTTTCTTGACGTCAAGATTTCCTACTGGAATCAGTCAACTATACAGTCTAGTCTATACCTAGTGGATCTAGAGCGAACACATGCTCTGCAGTAGAACGTACAAGTGAAAATCTCATCTCGGCCCAGCCATCACATCTACAGGCGGCAGCAGTAAGCGTGAGCTCACGCCCTGCCTCGCCATCGGGTCTTCAAAAGTCCTCCAGCTCAATGCACGAAATTCTGACCATCCAATGTGGTGAGAGAGCCAACTACTTAGGCACTCACTTCTGGAATTTCCAAGAGCCGTACTTTCAAGAGTCTGATAGTGTGCTGGATCACGATGTTCTGTATCAGCATGGTATCTCTCCCACTAGCCTGGAGATCTACCTGCCTCGAGTCCTCATTTACGACTGTGCCCGCAATATGGGCTCGCTGCGCAAGATCAACCAGCTGTATGACACTCAAGTCGACACAGAGTCTGGTACAGAAGTTGTGCAGCCTGAGAGCTTTCGCGTCCATCCTTTTCAAGCCTCGTTGGATGAAACGCCAGATTCCTCACAGCTGTCTGACAACAGCGTCCGCTACTGGTCTGACTATAATATGCAATTTTACCGTCCAACATCATACCTGCCTATCGATACCACCGCGGTGGAAAGACCATTGCTCACATATGAGCAGGGTAGAGCTGCCTTCAAGGAAAGGAATGGCCAAGCGAATGTTATGGATGAGGACTTCCGAGCCTTCGCTGAACAATGCGACCTGATGCAAGGCTTCAATTTGATCTCATCCACTTGCGATGGCTGGTCAGGCTTCACTGCAGAATTACTGCTTGAGATGGAAGATGAGTTTCCCAAGCTGAGCAAATTCTTCGTGGACGCCGGTCGACCGACCAGCATGCAACACCACTTCAACCGAGCAGATGCCCTCTTGGTCTGCCATGACATCGTCGATCTGATCGTCCCAATATCTACCAAGACGTCGTGGACAGGTTCTGCTCTGCCTGGATTGTGGCTGGATACTATCACTCTACCGATGCGTACAAAAGAAAGCCCGTTGCGTCTTTCGGATCTTTCATCATTTTTGTCGCCACACAACAAGATTTACCATGCGCAAGCGGGAGAGCAGAGACTCAACGCTGTTCATGGCAGTGTGCAGAATAAATTCGAGGTTGTTCGTGGGGATGAAGTATCCCTGACCTCCAAAGTACTTGAAGGATCCTTGGTGACCACATTTACACATCCACAGCAACAGCCAATGCCAGCCGCCTTTCCAGAAGGCGTGAAAGAGACTTCTTCCAGCCTGTTGCACATACCGCGTGGTACGCGTGCTTGGTTACGTGACCTTGGGCGCCATATCCACCAAAAACAAGGCAGGTCAGGATATACCGAGCGCAAGGATGTTGTCGCTGCCTTGAAGGAGCTCGAGGCTTCCTATGAGGAAGAATTTGAACAAATTTCAGACATGAGTTCTGACGATGATGGCTTTTAGACGCTTTGACCACACACACGATACCGTTCAAGGTCAAACTATCTCGAAACACACTTTGCCTGTCTGAGCTATGACCCATGCAGCCAGTGCAGTTCCATTGTATCAGACCCTTGCTATACAAGAACGACCGCTGACCTGGATTCTGTTTTTCGGACATCAACCATGCTGATAGCGATTTTATTTGCATTGTGTGGGTTTGCCACTGCTCTTAATGATAAGTCACCATCGATTGCAAATGGAAGCAAGATCGTCTTCCAAGGATCACAGGGCCCCGTCAGCCTGAATCAGTGCAAGTAAGAGTTTTGGTTCTTCCCATGCTTCGACTGACTGTAGCTCTGCCTGCGCTTCCTTCAATCTTGTATTGTTCCAGACTTGCCGCAATCAAATTAGTGACTATCGTCAGCAGATACGCTGCGGGTGTTCAACGAGTTTTGTGGCCCAGGCACAAATCTGTAGCTCGTGCTGCGAGAAACTCGGATACCAGACTCAATTCCAATCGGTTTCTCAAGTCGTTGATGATTGCCAGGTGATCATTAATCGAGGCAACACATCAAGCGCTGCAGCTGAGATTCCGTACAAGACACTCACGTCGGTGCAAACAGTTTTCGTGAGCACGACCATGACACAGTGGACGCAGTACGCTACACAAACGACCACTGCAACTGACTATGCAACAAAGACAGATATGCCCTTTCAGTATTGCACTGCTCAGCCAGTCTACACGCAAAGTATCTTCACCTCAATCATGACTTCTCTGTCTTCATGTAGCGGTTCATCCGTCCCGGTGCAGCATCCGACGACCTGGACTTCTGCGTGGTTTTCTACGCCATGCAGTGCGACATCTTCAACATCAGCAGTCCCGACCACCTGGTCACGCGACTTCCCAATCGTGTCGACGACCAATACGAGCTCATGGCAGGCAAACCCGACGATTTTCCTTTCGGGAGCCCAAGGACACGTCACTCAATCAAACCAGATTCTGGCGGCATTTGGAGCCTTGTTGCTGGCGTTCGCCGTGTCGTGTACTTTATTGTGAATTACTACTAGAACTAATATTTGTACATGTTCATGCCAGAGCGTAATGAAGCACCAGTTCGATTTGACCGGGACCAACTTCGTGCAGGCGTATCAACATATCTTGACCGTCCGGCATACGCTCGAGCATCTCAGCTTCGAGCAAGATGCGAATACCCCTATTGTTCTCTCGGACACATCGGACGATTCTGTGCTTCTCCGCGTCCAAGCTGAGCTTCTTGGCGACGACCGACACGAATGCATTGACCGAATACTCGTACAGGTAGACTGCTCGATAGATGGGGCCTAGCTGATGTCGATTGCGCTGTGAAGGGTGATATTTGCTTGTACCTGGATTTTCCCCTTCGCCTCTCATGTCGGGCGACCCGTCTGATACGGGTGACATAGTCTGTGTTTTACTAGTGCTCTCCATTTGTTGCATGAAGTAGAAGCACTTGACGGGTTTCTTCTGCGGCTTTGGTGGGACGTAGTGGTCATCCATATCGGCCACAAGTATGGTCCTGAAATCCCCAAGTAATACTGGCTGTGGCGAGGCGCGAAAAGCTGGCTGGTAAACAGACTGTGGCGAAAGTCGTCCGTAGGTGGTCTGAGGCTCTTCCGTGGAGACTGGCTCCACTTGTTTTGCTTGCAGCGAGATCTCATCGTCGAAGCTAAGTGCCATATTGTCACCATCCTCGAGTGGCAACTGCAACAATGTGCTTGGCTCCACTGACGCCAGCATGGCGCGGTACATGTCAATTTCATCGAGTCGACTGTATTCCTCAGTTTGTGAGCCGTTGCCACTACTCTGCGAAGACACGGAGGCTGAGCGCTTCCGGCGGTGTTGAACGCGCACTTGAAAGTCTGATTCACGCCTGACATGACCCTTGTGAACAATGGGACCCGATGCAGAGTTAATGAGACTCGAACCATGGGGGTCTTCTAGTCTTTGAAGAGCCTTGCGAACATGGGACAAGTCATTTGCAGCTTTGCGCTCGGCACCTTTGTCACGGAAAAGCTTGATGAGACAAGCCGAACCACCCAGCAGATACTGCTGGTCGTTGGTGCAGATCTCTGTCTTCACTGCGAGTTTGAGAGACACGCCACGGACACCTTTAGAGTGCGAAAAGTCGGTCGATAAGAAATGGCAACGGAGCGCCAGCATGGTCTGAGCGCACGGCGACTGCTGCACGGGAGACCAGTCAACAGTGAATCCGTCAAACGCTTCAGCCACCAAGACAGGACGTGCAATCACATCTGCCTTGTGCTTTTCCATCATCTTGACAGGGCCAGCCTCGTCAAATTCGAGAGCCCTTACGAATGGAGCTTTGCGCTCAACAGCCTCCGTCATACCGCGGCCATCGCGCCAAATGCTCCAGAATGTAGCAGCACGATGCTTCTGGTCTTCATCGTGAAAAAGTACTTTGACTGTAGTGCGGTACTTGACTTGTCGCCCTTGGGCCTTGTGCTCGGTATCGACAAGACTCAAGCCATATAGTTGTGACTTATTGAGGTAAGTCTGTGAATCTTCCTGTGTCGAACGCCGCATGCTGGTCGGTGCCAACAATCGAGCAACGATCCGGCTGGATGATAATTGCGATGAGAGGGGTTGCATAGGCTGACCTTGACGAGTATCCAGCAGGAGACCTGTCATAATGGAGGCCTCAGGGCGAGCAGCCCTGTAGTCGCCTTGAACATTCATGAATTGTCTGTGGCCCGATGAGCCTGTATCTTTGCCTGCTTGTGAATCCTGCACAGCGGTATTTGTAGCATCAGCATTGCTACTTTGCCTCGAGACTTGCGGACTGAGGAGGCCAGTCTGATTGAACGCTCCAAAATCAAATTGTGCAGAGTTTCGACCAAAGTTCAGAAAGTCTTCCGAGGAGGCAAGACTGAAATGATCCTGATCACTGGCACGCGGGGTCTGGTCTGTATCAGCGCTGTACAGCCAATTCATAGCTTCAGTCGCGTTCAAATCGTGCTTTGGCTGGTCTGGTGCGCCCGAGGAGTGTTCCGCGTCGCCGTCCACAATTGCGTTCTCATCTCCGAATGGCGCGTCACCGGCATTGCGCGTGTTGAAGATGTCGCCCGGGTAGCTGGAGAGACTGAGAGATTGTCTGTTTGTGTGTCTGTTGTTTGTTCTGCGACGTTAGCATGACTCAGGCGCAGCTTGTGGCTAGTACCTTGAATTTGAACTCATCGACATCCTGTGAACGCGCGAGCAACTAGCTGAGGTTGCTTCGCAGCAGTCCTGGGCGAATGGGAGGAGGGTCGTCTTGCAAGGATGAGGACGAGGACGCTGTTGCTGACTGTCGGCGTCCTGGGCCTGCCTGAGATTGACTCTGCTGTAGCTTTGCGATCGGTCTGATGGAAAGTAGTGTGGCTGGAAGTCCTGGGATGCGTGGCACAGTCGACTTATAAGGGGGAAAGGGGGAGGCGGTTCTCCAGAGGAGCAGCAGCCAGCAGCAGCAGCAGGCAGCAGGCAACAGCAGCAGCCAGCAGCAAGTTCCAGCAACGCCTTCTCGCCATTTCCCTTGCGCATTTCCAGGCATCCGGGCAGCCACCCCAAAACGCAACTCAAATTCGCAAAATGCCGGCACAGGCGATCAACGAACAACTTGACAAGCGTACGAGCTCCGATGACGATACGCGAACCCACCCTTAGCCTTAATTTGTCCTTGTCTCTTTGTATACGCAGCCTCAAGAGACGACTGTCAACATCTGTAAATCTGTCTCTCAGCTATTGCTCATTGCCTGCTTCCATGCCGGCTGCCAGTTGCACGCTGCAATTGCTTGACAGCGTTGCAAGTCTAGACCTCACTTTCAGGGCACGAGTCGCACGACGGAAATCAAAAGTCAGCTACTCGGAATTTTAATTTGTCCAACGATGAAGCCATAACTTCCCCCATAAGTCCATTGCCCACGGCACATCTCCGCGACGCACATGCTTGGAGGATGTTCACTGTGACGGTGCACCTAACGAGTCACGACAGACGATACAGACGACTCTGAGACAAGTCTCCGACACTCGGACGACCTTGAATCGTGTCCAGAGTGCTAGTCGACTATAGGTCACATCTGCTACTGTCTTTTGAGATATTATAGTCTGTAGTATCAATTGTAAGAGTGGACAGCATGGATCAAGTGACCAGTCTTCATTAAGTAAAGCAGACTATTATCCCGCTAGTTCACATGCCCTGGCCCCTGGCCCCTGGCTTTAAGCATTAGCGTATATAATGTGATGCTACCATATCAAGGCCTCGAAGTGTAACTATCAGCTGTCGCCTGTGGACCGTATACATAGTCCTGTAGATAATGTCACTGCAGTGACAGTCTGACATGTCAGACTCATAGACTGTGAGTCTGTGACAGACTGACAGTGCAGTCTAACAATGAAAGCGGGAATGTGCTCGGCACGAACATGGTCTAGAAACTTGCAGAAAGCATCTGGGAGATGCCAGCGCCAGCCGCAAGCATACGAACTCCAAGTTGACTGCATTCATTCGTCGTGATAGACAGTCATAGACTGCTAGACTGAGAGACTGTGAGTCTGTAATACGGTGAGTTGATAATAGCACCAGTCCACCCCTGTGGCGGCAATCATTGCGCGGCTTTGCGCCACCACGCCGGCGATGTCTGATCGGGTAAACTCTGCAGATTTCTGGAGATCAAACTCAGCCACATGCATGTCAAATTCTTGGCACTCCTGTGGCTGTGCGCGTGCAAATTAGAGAGGGTTCGAGCGACAGAAACAAGTCAATGTCGTTGTCAAGTTGTCAACTCTCGACTCTCGAGGCGATCAGCCGCGACCTCAGCCTACCTCATACGCAGAAGTTGATCGCGAGACAGCGTCCAAGGCAGCGCTGACTTGTACAGCATTCGATGCTTTCACCCACTGTGATATATGGACGGCAGTCGCAGTAAATTTTATAGGCGAACCAAGATGGAGCCGAAATGCGTTCAGGGCCTTCAGGCCTTGTAGAAATTTGACGTCATTAGACATTGAACTTGCGATCGACTCTCAGTCCTGAATTTGCGAAGTTACGAAGAATATCTTGTGGGCCGTTGCAGATAGCGAGCCTGGTAAAGCACAAGCAGCTTGATGCAAGTGGCGATCAGTCCATCGAGCTTGATGTGCGCAGTGCGCACACAGCACTGTTTAGCGATGAGCGAATCCCGCCTCTCGAAGCTAGTTCCGAACAACAATTTCAGTCACGACTCACGAATGACTTTGCCCAGGCGAATAGGATGCCTTGCAGTGACATGCCTGCGTTTGTCAAGTTGATATATAGTCCTTGTACGAGAAAGCGATCTGCAAACCCAGGGCTCATGAAGCTTGGCGCTCGGATTGTTGCACGATGGAGCACAAAGCCCAGTTGGAATCTGAATCCTATCTGAGCTCGTGCACCTTGAAACTTGAAACTTGGTATACAGCCGCAGAGTAGGTCGTGAACGGCGCGATGCCAGCGACACTCAGGGCGCGTCAGCCGAGGACAAATTTGACAGCATATTGATCAAGGTCTGCTCCGAGGCTGTGCGTCCGGACTTTATGCTGCGTAGTGCCAAGGTCGACATGACACATCAATGTAGCGGCCCTGACCTCTCAAGCTTATCATACTGTTCGACAATTGCAGTACGTGTGCATGCACGTAAATGAGCTGGTTACTGGCGATAGGCACGGTGGGGCAGCAGGATGTGAGAGCGATCCAAGGACATTTGAAAGAGCCAGGGTTACAGCCTCACGGTTGTCTGGGCAGATACATCTACGCTGATTCTACATGACAGGCCTACTAGCTGGTAGTGGTGCAATTCTTCAGCGTCTCTGTCGGTAGTCGCCGACGGCATTCGACCCCACAGATTTGCGCGCGTCACGAACCTAGCGCTGGTTCTAGCGCTTTGAACTCAAGCTTCAAAGATACATCATCTGTCAAGTGCAGGATTCACAAAGTTGCTGCTGAACCACTACTCACACCATGACACCTCCATTCCTCGAATGCGTCGAGCTCTCCCTCAATGGCGGCATCCTTGTCATGACCCTTTCCCGACCAGGCGGCAATGCCATGTCGCATCAATTTTTCAAGGATTGGCACAAGGCTCTTAAGTATGCCCAGAACGACAATGCAGTGCGTGTCCTTGTTGTCACAGGCAAGGGGAAGTTCTTTTCCTCAGGCAAGGACCTCCAGAATGTGATGCACGACGGTTTTGAAAAGGAAATGAACGCTGAGATGGACACCTTGCAAGCAATGGTTGACGACATGATCAATTTCCGCAAGCCCATGATTGCTGCAGTCAATGGACCAGCGATCGGATTCGGCGTAACCTGTCTGGCACATTTTGACTTCGTCTATGCAGTCGAGTCGGCGACCTTCACGGTTCCATTCATGCGTTGGGGATTTTGCTGTGAAGGCTGCAGTTCCTACCTATTCCCCAAATTCATGGGTCAGCAAGCTGCGAACGAGCTTCTTCTCGCTGGAAGCACGCTGACTGCCTCTAGGCTCGAGCAAGTGGGATTCCTCGAGGTGCTTCACAAAGATCAACAAGAATTTTTACAAACTGTGCTCGCCAAGGCAGCGGTTCTTGCAAGCTATGATCCAGCTGTCGTTGGACTGTCGCGCAACTATCTCATCAAGACACCGGAGGAACGACAAATTCGAAGCCGTGTCAATCGCATCGAGCTAACGCACATTCGAACGTTGATGATGGCAGATTCGAGTCGCAAGCCGATTCAAGCCTTTGTGGACGCACGCGCCGCAAAGCGATTGGCAAAGTCCAAGATGTAAATTTGTAGGACATCAACTTAATTTTGGCACCAAGAGCTGAACCTGCGCAAGGCCAACGCGAGGTGAGACTGTGACTGAAATGGATTCGCCAGATTGCACTCTGTAGATGGCCCCATCAATACAAACGCGCGTTCTATCGTTGGCAGACTCCCCGACGACAAATGACGCTGCTGTGGCTCGACTGTACTCAAAAAGCGGATCATTGACCTGAGCACCGTTCTTGTAAGCATCCATGAGGATACGACCCAAATCCGTGCCTGACATGTCGCCCATGCGCACAACGTCGAGTTTGTCTGGGTAGGCAGTTGGCGAAGCCATTGGAGCGATACGCCAATCTGATTCGAGAGAGGAACACCGTGTGATGAGCACATAGGTGTGGTTTGAACCGACTTCTTGGTCGCGTGCAGCCTCACTGTTGAGGTCAGGAAAGCGACATGCCTTGGTCAAGGACAACTTGCCCTTGTATAGGTAGGGCTTGGGCCGCAAATGGCGGTTCGCTGCCTCTTTGAAGCGATCGGTCCCGTACTTCTCCCTGAACTCGGTCGAAGCAGAATCATCCACTAGCGCAGCATGCAGACCGTAGCTCACAACAACTGCGGCATAACGATTGATCGAGCCTGCAGAACTCTTGGCATGCAGGACAGGCAAAGTTGTCCAGTTCGGCTTGAAGAGCGCACGTATTCCGCGGGCCACGTTGGTCATTTTGAGTGATGATGCCAATCCATTTCCGGAACCGCTATTTGTTAGCAGGATGTAGGCTTATGCGCTCACGTACCATGGGATAGGACAAAGCCTGATGGGCGTATAGTGGGCTTCAAAGTGTGTATTTTCAGCAAGACCGTTGATTACCTCGTGTAATACGCCGTCGCCTGAGAGCAGGATGAAGATGGTATTTGCTGTGTACTGTCCGTTCTTGGCCAGGTAGGACGCGGTGTTTGCATCGGAGAGCGCAATGTGGGAGTGGTCTACCTTAAAGTGCTTCAAGATAGGTAGCAGCAGTCTCTGGTACGTCTGCAAAGCATTTCCCTCGCCAGAGGCAGGCGAAGTCAAGACTACAACTGGAGCGCGCTCTCCATTGAAGGTCAAAGGATCAACCAGATAGCTCGTCATACTGCCAGAGATGCGCGAAGCAGTTTTGTAGTTGAGCATGCCATCGGAGGAGATCGAGAAGAAGAGGTACCCAGAACCCTCCTTGGACAGCAAGACTGGCTCGTCCATGTCTTTCGCGGCTTTGTACTTGCTATCCGCCTTGCCAAAATTCAGACCGTTTGATTGTCTGCGGACATGGCTTGCAGTCAGAGCGATGTTGCTACGTCGGCGGTCGTCCGCAAAACGCCGTGGCTCGGTTGGGGAGATTGGTGCATTGCCCAAGTCGTAGGAGCGCGCATCAAAGGAGCGCTCCCTGCCATACGACGATTTATAGGAGCTCAGGGTCAAAACGGAGCTACTGCGCCGTGTGCCGATATCGAGATTGTCGAACGCAGACATGTTCAACAATGTACCAAGATGTTGTTGATGGCACGACAAGTGATGCGAGCCGAGTCGCCTTTAGCTGACTCCTGCTTCGACCTGGCCCTCACCACTACGCTCAGGAGGCTGGCCCCAGCTGTGCGGAGTAGCAGCGATAACGTTGCACGGCGGGCGATGGGTGCGCGCGCGATGTCTCAATTAGGCGCACCCAACAGACAACACGCGGCCGCATCAGGCAATTGCGAACGGCCACCTGCAGGCCAAGGGAAAACCTTAAGCTTCGAGGGCCAGGCATGCGCAGCTAGGCGAGTCAGACTAGAAGTGTTCTACGCTGTCTTATGTTCGCGCTGCCGAGCGCAATACATCGAGCCATGCACTAGAAAAGCGCGCTGTGTTCACATCCATGAGCTCCTTCAATGCTGCCTGCATCTCGCCTCGGTTCATCTGGCCAGATCCCTTGACCTGCTGCTGCCATGCCACGAGCACCTCACGCAAGGTCTCTATATCAGTCTTGCTCGCTTTACTGGCTGGTCCGGTCTCCGCGTCCGATCCTGCCTCAAGCTGCTCTGCTTTTCGTTTGGCCAGCGCAATGACACTCTTGGGAAAGCGGGCGAGTTCGGCAACATGTAAACCAAAACTTTGGCTTGCAGGGCCTTCCGCAATCTTGTAGAGCAGGGTGATTTCTCGCTCCGCATCGGCAATATCACCTACATGCGCAGAGACATGGAGGTTCCGCACCCCAGGTTCTTGCTCGGCCAGTGCGGTGAGTTCATGAAAGTGTGTAGCAAAGAGCGAGAAGCACCCCAAGTGTGTGATGATGTGACGCGAGATGGCCCATGCAAGACCAAATCCATCAGTGGTACTAGTGCCTCGACCCAGTTCGTCAATGATGATGAGCGAGTTGCGCGTTGCAGAACTCAGGATGGTCGCAGTCTCCAGCATCTCCGCCATGAATGTCGAGACACCTTTGAGTTGAGAGTCGCCGGCCCCGACCCTTGCCAATATGGAGTCAAAGATAGTCAGTTCTGCGGATGTGCATGGTACGAAGCAGCCGACTTGTGCCAGGAGCGCAATCACGCCAATTTGTCGGATAAAAGTCGATTTTCCTCCCCTATCATTAGCAGTGCCCTTTTACAGGATCCGCATACATATTTGCTCCTGTGATGATCAGGAACTCTGAATCTCCTCGTCGCAGCTCGACGTCATTGCAAATGAAGCTCACATCATCCTGCATTTCAATAGTCGGGTGTCGAGCCTCTTTCAAGATGGTGTTCCCCTGGCCCATCGGGTGCATAGTGGGTCGCACGTACGGCGTCGGTGCATGGCAAGAGACCTGCGCAAAGGACACAAGCACATCGAGCTCTGCAATCAGAGTGCCAAGCTCCTCAATGACTGGACAGTAGGATGCCGCAATGGTGACAACCTCGCGCACAAGGCCTGTCTGATGGCGTGAATATTGCTGGCTGCAATCTGAAAACTCCCTGGCCAGACCACTAAGCTTTTGTGAGGTAAAGTAGACGCCCGCTTTTGCAGTAGCCAACTCAGAGTACTCGCGACGGTTTCGGATCACTGCAGCCTCTGTACGTGTCAGGCGGAAACAATACCCATGCACGGAATGGTCTTCGAGCTTGAGCTTTTTCTCAATGTCCATGTGAAGATCACTACCCACGAGCTTGTGTTCCAGCATGATTTGCTTTCGAATGGCATCAATTTGTTCGCGCAACTCGCCCAGATTGGCATCGAAGTCTGGCTTGATGAGAAACTCATGACGGTCGAGGGCGTCCAAGTCGACAGTCGTCTCCACAAGATCCTGTAGCTTCGCCAGCAAAGCATTGAACTTGTCCAGTTTCGATGTGAAGTGGGTACTTAGTATGGTTTTCGATTCTTCCAACAGCTCGACGTCGCTGAGCAAATCGGTCAGACCTGGAAGACGTATGACCACTTGATACAGACGCACAACATCTTCCAGACCGGCAAGACCTTTTTGAAATTTCTTGGAGACCTTGTAGAGATCAGGCATGAGCTTGAGATGGTCGTGCTGCAGAGCATCGCGCAGACTAGTAGCATCGACGAAGATGCCCACCAAATTGTGCCTAGCTTGGATAGCAGAGAGCTCGACAAGGGGCTGGTGTAGCCATTGCGCAAGGAGACGCTTGCCAAGAGGGGTTTGACATCGGTTCAGCAGGCCATAGACACTGAGAGACTTGTTGCCCAGATCTGTTGGCGAGGGCATGAGCGAAAGTGCCTTGAGAGCCGAAGCATCGAGCTTCATGTACTGCGACAAGTCGTAATTCGACAGGGACCACTTGCCAAAATTGTCGGCGTCCGACATGAGTGAAAGGTATTTGACCAAGGCACCTGCAGCACCACACGCGACCTTCATCTCGAACTGGTTCAGGCTTGCAGACGAACCACCGTCCGACAAGAGTCGGGACAAGTCATCTTGGACATCCTTGGCGTTGAAGTCCTGCGAAGGCACTTCAGTCATGATAATACCGCATCGTTCGAGCACGAGCTTGAGCTTGCGAAGCTCATAGTCTCTGTCCTTGACATCAGCTTGGATCAGACACTCCTTGACGCCACACTGTATTACCATAGATTCGAAATTGCTAAAGAGCTCATTGTCGCGGAACTCATTGAGTCCAAGCTCACGCAACGTGACACCCGTAAAGCATGTACCAATCGCCTTTTCGTTGTCCTTCACGGTCACTTTGACGGCCATCAGCACGGGGTTGCTTGCAAAATCAGTCGCGCCGAGTAGCGTCTCGACGTGCTGGAGATTGCCAGGCGACGCTTGCATTGTACATAGCCACTGCTTATTCCTCTCTGACTGGTAGATTTCGATCCTCAATCCTCTCGTTGTCAGGCAGTCTTGCAGGAACTTTCGAAACACCGTAGGCGACATTGTTACGGAAGCAAGCTGATGTGCGCGGCCTCCAAGATACTTCACAACGGCCTGAGACTGAAATACATCCCTTGCCACGGTCTCTGCATCTTTGCCATGTACCGAGTAGTAGGACCCGCGGTCAAAGAAGCGCATCAGATTATCTGGCCCATTCTTGGCAAGATTGCTGTAGAAATTGCAGAAGCGGTCCTCGCCCTCGGGCAGCTCAAGTTCTGGATTCTTGCTGCTCATGCTGGCATGTCCTTGCGTCTCCTATCGCCAAGAGCCAATTGGGGATTGTTGCTGATAGTGTCGATAGCCTGTACGCGCGCTGTTTGGACGAGACGCGTCGCAAATTCGCATCACAGCAGCGAGCAAGCGCAACCCCAACGACCGCTTGAGGAGAGTGCGCGCTCGAGGCGGCATTTGCACGTTCGTACTGCTGCAAAGCTGGCGCTCAATAGCTCATCTGTTCTAGCTAGCTACACGGCGAGTATGGAGGTCATTCAGGCCAAGTGCCGGATGATCACCGACGCTGGAAGCAATCAAATGATTCTCGTTGTTAACTGGGTTTTCTGGCTGCTCTCTAGCTCCTTGACACTTCATCTCTCCTTCTGGTCTCTGGCAGGCATATTGATACTACTGGTTTGGGCACTACAAACCTACTTCAGGGCAAAGTACCTTACCAACTACGCCAAATTACCGCTGGAGCCTCAACGTAAAGAACCAAAAATTGAGCCCTTCCCCGACACTGTTGAAAGCGAGTCCAAGCCAGGATTGCACAGCTACTTGGATGAATTCCTCAGTGCAATCAAAGTCTTTGGCTACCTGGAAAAGCCCGTCTTCCACGAATTGACACGCCACATGCAAACACGCAAACTTCTCGCTGGCGAGACGATCAACTTGGAAAACGAAAAATCGTTCTGTATAGTTGTCGATGGCCATGTGCAAGTCTTTTTCAAAACAGAAGCTTCCGAATTGGAGGCTGCCGCCGATGAGTTTGAGGAAGGTGGCGAAGGCTACAGGCTATTGACTGACGTGCGCAATGGCGCGCCGCTATCATCCATGTTCAGCATCCTTTCCCTATTCACCGAGGACGTTCGTCTGCGGCACGGTGCTCCTGTCAGTCCGCAAGCTGACATGCACGCTCAGCCGCAAGACGCAGCACCGCCGTCTATGCCTACGTCGCCGATGCCAATGCCTGTCGGCATGGCCCCAGCCTCACCGAGGACGCATTTCGCAGCAAATAAATTGAAAGAGGCTCGCAAACGCGGAAGCAGTCAGAATTTGCGAGACGTTCCTCATATTCCTCTGCTCAATCCTCCGGAGAAGCCAACGTCGCGCAATAGTGTACACCCGGGAGTCATCGCGAGAGCCAATATCGACACAACATTGGCCGTCATTCCAGCAGAGGCATTCCGTCGTTTGACCCGTATCTATCCTAAGGCATCTGCACATATTGTGCAAGTTATCATGACGCGCTTCCAACGGGTTACATTTGCAACAGGACACAACTATCTGGGCTTGACTGCAGAAATTCTAAGAACAGAACGCCAAATGAATGATTTCACAACGTACGACTTGCCGAACTACGTGCAGGCTTCCGCACTCGAGAGACTGAAACAAAAGCTGCAAAAGGCAGAGATGCAGATGAGTGCGTCGGAAAGAGACACTGGTATTGTAGTCTCATCCCCGGTGAAACGGCGACCAACCTCAATCCGTCTATCAAGTCTGAGGAAGCGAGCTCAAGGGAGACCGCGAGTCAACTTTCAGGATTTGATGGCATCTGTTGATGAAGTCAAAGCAGAGGAATCGGAGCCTGAAGGCTACGCTACCCCAGAATCCGCTCGGGAGCCGGACGAGTCAGAGGAGGACAACTCCTTCAGAGATTCTGTTCTTCATTGCATGTTCAAGTCGCTAGGTCTGGAGCAGAACCCCGAACAAGCTCGCAGTGGTGCTGCCAGCGTTGAGCAATCCCCCAAGCTCAGCGCTGTAGACTTGCAAGATATTGAGCGGCAGTCACGCAATTCATTTGGCCATGCTATCAGCAACATGGCTAGACTCAATCTAGAGGCAACAGCGAGTGATGTTCAATCGGAAAGTGCATTCACAAGCAATTCTCTCGAGGGCATCGAGACTGAAATGGACAATGATCTGGAGATCATCCACTTCCCAAAAGGTGCGGTGCTTGTGGAGGCTCAAGAGCGCAATCCTGGACTGTACTATGTGATAGATGGCTTTTTGGACGCTGGACTGCTTGTACCACGGACTGGCCACGCTGTTGTTGGAAAGCCAGCGCGGAAAGACCCAAACATGCTTGACAATTCCAACCCATTTGAACAGTCGTTCGAGGAGGTTGATGATGGATTTCGCGCGCTCTTCACTGTCAAGCCTGGAGGTATCGCTGGCTACCAAGCAGGAATCGGAAACTACAGATCCTTTGTCGATGTCCGCGCTAAGACTGATGTCTTGGTTGGATTTTTGCCTCGAGATAGCCTCGAACGGATTATGGAAAAGAAGCCAGTTGTACTGTTAACGATGGCCAAAAGACTCATATCTCTGCTTTCGCCACTCATTTTGCATTTGGATTTTGCACTGGAATGGCTACAAGTCACTGCTGGCCAGCCTGTCTATCGGCAGGGTGACGAGGCTGATGCAATCTATATTGTGTTGAACGGGCGGCTCAGGACCGTCATGGAAACCGATTCTGCGTCAGGGGATTTGCAGGTCATCGGCGAGTATGGAGGTGGTGAGTCCGTCGGCGAGCTTGAAGTATTGACAGATATCAAGCGGCCTTCGTCGCTCCTTGCTGTGCGGGATACAGAGCTTGCACGATTTCCAAAGCAGTTGTTCCAGTCTCTGGCCCTGGAACATCCTGGCATCACCATGCAAATCAGCAAGCTTATCGCCAAGCGCATGGGAGACTTATTGAAGAATGGCGAGCAGTCGCGACCTTCGACCGGTAGCGTCGAGAACATCGAGAATATCCGAACGATCTGCATACTGCCCATCAGTCAGGGTGTTCCCGTAATAGACTTTGCTGAAAATCTCTCGCAGTCTTTACAGCACCTCGGTTCTAAAGTGGCCCTGCTGAATCAAGCGGAAATCCTGGCGCATCTTGGTCGATACGCGTTCAGTCGCATGGGCAAATTACGGCTGGCCGGACATCTTGCCGACTTGGAAGAAAAGTACAGCAAATTGTTGTACATCGCCGACGGGCAGCAGGTCAATTCACCCTGGATCTCGACTTGCATTGGGCAAGCCGATTATATTTTGCTTGTTGCTCTTGCAGACGAGCCACCAGAAATTGCCGACTACGAACGACAACTGATCGGCATGAAGACGACGGCTCGCAAAGAACTCATTTTGCTACATTCGAGCAAGCAAGTCTCGCCTGGTAGCACAAGGCAGTGGTTGAAGCCAAGACCATGGGTCCACTCTCATATTCACATTCAGATGGACTCCCTTGCCTCTGACGCCCCAGCTCGACCTCGCACTGCGCAACGCACTATCACAACAATCAAGAATAAGCTTCAGACTGTCTCCACTGAGCTCTCCCGCTTCCGCAACAAAGCATTGAGACCAGGGTCCTTCGGCAAAGGTCAGCACAAAAGCGATCATGCCCGCCTCGCTCGGAAATTGTGCGGCAAGTCGATCGGCTTAATCCTCGGGGGTGGCGGAGCTCGCGGCATCTCACACGTTGGTGTCATCAAGGCCTTGGAAGAGATGGGCATTCCAATAGATTTCGTCGGAGGTACATCCATCGGATCCTTCATTGGCGGTCTCTACGCCAAGGACGGCGAGCTGTTGCCGATGTACGGGCGGGCGAAACAGTTTAGTGCTCGCATGGCTGGTCTCTGGCGGTTTCTGTTTGATCTCACGTATCCTGGTACCGCTTACACCACTGGACAGTAAGGTTTCTGACAGTTGAGCTATGCTAACCACAGTGTCTTCAATCGCGGTATCTGGAAATCCTTTGGACATGCGCAAATTGAAGACTTCTGGCTTCCTTACTTTGCCAACACCACAAACAGTACGCTGCCCCCGCCTCCACAGATATGACTAACATTAGTCTCTCACTCGCGCATGGACATCCACACGACAGGCTATGCCTGGCGGTACGTTCGTGCTTCAATGTCCCTTGCAGGTCTTGTCCCGCCAATGACGGAAGAAGGCGACATGCTTTGCGACGGGGGCTACGTGGACAACTTGCCAGTCAGCACAATGCAGCGCATGGGTGTGAGGACAATCTTTGCCGTCGACGTCGGCAGCGTCGATGACCACATTGAGATGTCTTACGGAGACACGTTGTCGGGCTTTTGGGCTCTGTGGAATCGCTGGAACCCATTAAGTACGCATCCGAATATACCTACTTTGGCAGAGTTGCAAGCTCGTCTCGCTTATTCTGCCAGTGTTCCGGCTTTAGAGAAAGCCAAGCGCGCAAAAGGCTGTATATACATGCGTCCGCCTATCAGTGGCTATGGAACGCTCGAGTTCGGCAAGTTCGATGAAGTCTACAATGTTGGATATGATTACGCCAAGAAGTTCTTGGCACAGCTACAGGTGGACGGCAAGCTCGATGGGATCATTGAAGATGGCCGGCGTAGGCTTTCCAGGCGAAATTCACGTCCCATGTCGACGCGTGAGCGGCGCAACTCATTGTAGTTTGTACTTATAATGTGTGTAAAGGGGATGGGTAGCTGGCAGTCAGCCTGGCTTGGGCCATCTGGTTGATTTTGTTGCGTTGCCCGATTGAGCCAGCAAAACAGGAGCAAGACTCAGGTTATCGTGTCGACCAATGCTTGCGCTTCAGCGCACTTGAGAGAAACAAAGCAGTACTAAGATCAGTTGAAGCTAGCAAAAAGCTGAGATCTATTTTCAGGTCTCTCTCGCTTTGTTGACCATCAAAAGACCCGCGCTGAGTAGCGCTCAAAAGTCATGCTCATGCAATGGGTTCCTGGTAGCCTGCCTCCCTCAGTTCCAACGATGTCCCTAAGCTCACACGCGTGTCCGCATATTGCTATCATTGGCGCTGGTGCAGGGGGATCTAGTGCCGCATACAAGTTGTCTCAAGGATTGCCAAGCTGCGCTCAACTGACAGTGTTCGAAGCAAATGACCGTGTCGGAGGACGATCAACCACAGTCAACATTGGCGGCGCAGACGTTGAGCTTGGAGCTTCCATCTTCGTCGAAGTCAACAAGAACCTCATCTCCTTTGCCAAGCTATTCAATTTGACGCTTGAGGAGCCACGAAAGTTGCTGGACGCTGCGGACGAGTCGTCAATAGGTATCTTCGATGGGCACGACTGGCGATGGAAGGAGAAGAATCCCTCATCCTCAACAGCTATATTGAGAATGCTTTGGAAGTATGGTCTGTCTCCTAAATGGGCGACGAGACATGTATCGACCGTCATTGAAAAGTTCATCGCAATCTATGATGCTGGCCCATTTGAACACATCACGAAGCTGATAGACAGACTTGATTTGCTCGACGAAACACGTCAGACTGCTCAGCAGGGCTTCAAGTCAGCAGGTGTGTCCAAAAAGTTCCTGGACGATTTTATCCAAGCTGCTACGCGTGTCAACTATGCACAGGACTTGCGTATGCATGGTGTCTTGGGATGCGTCTCCTTTGTAACAGAATCTCCTTCTTTTGCAGTCAAAGGAGGGAATTGGAGAATATTTGAGGCCCTCATCAAGCACTCAAAGGCCAGTCTGAGGTTACAAACACGCGTATGCAGCATCAGTCGGCAAAACACATCTTGGGTCATTGTCAGTCAAATGGAGGGCAGTCAAAGCAAGTCGCAGTCGTTTGACTATGTTCTCGTCGCCACACCACTGGCTTTATCCAATATTTCTATCATACCTGCCGTCGCACCAGCTCTGCAGCCAGTCGAGTACGTGACACTGCACGTTACCCTCATCACCACCTCGCAACGGCCTTCAACGAGACGCTTTGGCAAAGAGCCACCCATGCAGATTCTCACTACAACCGTTGAAGGCGAATCATTGAGCCTGTTGAGCTTCAGCGCAGTCAGCAAAACCAGTGAGGGCGAATACATCTATAAGGTATTCTCATCTGAGACTGTGACCCAAGCGTACCTGACCGCCCTGTTCGATCTACCAATACCAGACCATGACGTCTTTCGGCATGTATGGCAGTCGTACCCGAAGAGCGTGCCGACAGAATTCTTTGACCAAGTTGAGGTGGCAGAGAATTTGTTTTATGCTAATTCGTTCGAGCGTTGGATCTCAACCATGGAGACGGCTACGATTGCAGGTATGAACGCAGCTGCCCTGATCACTCGCAAAGTCAATACTGCAGTCTCGCCACTGATGGAGTAGGCGGCAAACCTGCGATTCGCCACTCAAGAGTACATCTCTGGTGGCCGACCTTTGGATGCTTTGATGAGCCTCTGGTAGGCCTTGCGACCAGTATCGAGATCAAGGGAATCGCCTGTCTCCGACTCCACAAGCTGGATAGCACTCCTGATGTCGATAGAACGCTCTCCGTCTCTACTCGGGTTCTGATTGAAAACGTAGGCAGTGGCGTCAAGCTTGACCTCCTCGGCCAATGCTAATAGTGCAGCTTCGATGCCTTGGAGGAACGCCGGTACTTTCAGGGTACTCTGATTGCTTGAAGTCGATGTAGACAAGGTGGAATAGGATTGTTCAAGCGATATTTGCGGAATTGCGGTGTATATATGCAGCACTTGCGAGGGTTTAGAGAGCAGGTTTAGCAGCGAGCGGGCTAACATATAGCAATGCTTCGCACGAAGGCCCGGAATGATGGCAACAATCAGCTGATGCTTCGTACTCGCGAGAGTTCCTACAAGCAAGTCACCGTCCATAACGGAGCCAATGGTCGTAGCACCTGTAGCCAGCAAAATTGGCGACAGTGCAGCATGGGCAGCCACATACATGTGTGTAGCAGTGATAGAAGAGCTTACTTGCAATGTGTAAGGCTGAAGAGGAGTCAATTGTTCCTCTGAGGCCTGGCCGTCGTCTGTGTCTTCAGCTAGAAGTGACACATTTGCAGCAGTGCATGATTCCTCATTGTCACTGCTGTCGGAATCTAGAGGGTCAAGACGGTGACGATCATTTCTGGGATGGTCCATGCCTAGCTGCTCTTGTAGTCTAGCTGTAGCCTTGTAGAAGCAATGTAGATAGACTCCTGGTAGAGGGACGCCTGCAGCAGTGTAGCTGTCCGCATACCAACTCCGACGCGCAACTGGACGACGCGCCCAATTCTCGCTACAAACACGTCGACGAGAGTCAACAAAGGTCGTGACAGTAGGGAGACAGCCTCATTCGTGTCTCTGATCAGCTGCATCCAACCTGCTGCCACTTCTTCTTCTTCCTTGATCATGTCAGGTGCGTGTTGCGATTGCACAATGGGAATGCAGCGCTAACAAGATAGACCAAGGGGACGCAGATTACCAGCCCGCCCCTCCCTTGGACAGGGACTATGACCGGCAGAGCGACCAGAATACCAACGGACACACAAGTGTATGTTCTCCGTGATTGATGGTCAGCTCGAGAGCTAACAAGACAGCCCCTGCCCGCAGCGCAGTCGCAAGAGTTTACGCCAGCAGTCGCACCCCAAGTGCCCGCTACCAACATCATCAAGCGCAAACTGACTGGCTTTGTCGGCTTTGCCAACCTTCCAAACCAATGGCATCGCAAGTCTGTGCGCAAGGGCTTCCAGTTCACCATGATGCTTGTTGGTGAATCGGGTTTGGGCAAGTCTACCATGGTTAATACTTTGCTCAACAGTGCTACCTATGGCCCGAAAGACTATCTGATTGGTCAGGAGAAGCCAGAGAAGACTGTTGCTACAAAGAGCAAGACCGCCGTTGTGCAGGAAGATGGCGTCAGCCTGGAATTGACGGTGGTTGATACGCCGGGCTTCGGAGATTTCATCAACAACGAAGACTCCTGGAAGCCTATTCTTGACCGTATTGAAAAGGGCTACGATGCCTTCCTTGAAGCAGAGAATGGCGCTAATCGTCGCGAGATCAAGGACGAGCGAGTGCATGCTTGCATATTTTTCGTTGATCCCACCGGCCATTCCCTCAAACCCCTGGAGATTGAATTCATGCGGCGCTTGCATCACCGTGTCAACCTGATTCCCGTTATTGCAAAGGCCGACACATTGACTGAGGAGGAGATTGCGACAACCAAAGCCCGGATTCTGGCGGACATCGCTCACCACAAAATCCGCATTTTCCAAGCACCGCGCTATGAGCTTGACGATGACGAGACGACCGCAGAAAATAATGAAATCATGGGAAAGATTCCCTTTGCTATTGTTGGCTCCAATTCGTTTGTGCAAAACGCCCATGGTCAGCAGGTGCGTGGGCGTCAGTACCCATGGGGAGTCATCGAGGTAGACAATGAAGAACACTGTGACTTTAGCAAGCTGCGACAGATGCTCATCAAGACGCACATGGAGGAACTCAAGGATACATCGAGCGAATCACTGTACGAAAATTACCGAACAGAGAAGCTGTTGCAGATGGGAGTCGCCCAAGACCAGTCTGTTTTCAAGGAAGTCTCGCCCGCCGCCAAGGCTGAGGAAGAGCGCATGCTGCACGAGGCGAAGCTTGCCAAGATGGAGAATGAGATGCGACTCGTCTTCCAGCAAAAGGTACAAGAAAAGGAAGCCAAGCTCAAGCAGTCGGAGGAGGAGCTGTATGCTCGTCACAAGCAAATGAAGGAAGATCTCGAGAAGCAAAAGTTGGAGATTGAGGAGCGCAAGCTGAGGCTGGAGCGCGGAGTTCCTGTCGAGGACAAGTCTGGCAAGCGCGGCAAATTTTCTCTTGGCCGCTGAGTATCTCGGTAGGCAGTCATGTTCCTTATAAGGCCTTCCTTGTTTTGGTCTGCTATCATTGCGTACTTCACACCGCGACACTTGTCTGCTATTCTTCTGCACTCTTCCTCGCTTCTAGTTGCCGTGAATCTGATTTGTAAGATCTCCCGCAGATGCATGTCGTCATCTTTGAACATTATCTGCTCAGGCGCACCTGAAGAGTCTTGCTCGAGCAACACATCCATATAAGCCGCCAATCGCCACGCAAGTGTACCAATTCTCATATGGAGACCTTGAGACGTAATGAGCGACATCTGCCTTCGTTCTGGAGTCCCATACTCGCCGAGGATCGGAAAAAATGGTTCAAGATGACTTCGCTCTTCATGGTTCTGTTGACGGCCATCATCTTTGGAATTCTGTCCATGTAAGTTCTGCTTTGTGTTGAACCAGAAGCTCATACGCAGATACTGGGGAGCCGTTCACAGCCTGCAATTCAATTTGGATGTCGCCACGGTGACGATTATTGATCTTGATGGTGGCGAGATTGGTCAAGCTATCCAAGCCTTCGGCCAAGCAAGCCGTAGCGCCACTCCAAAAGACACGCTCGGATACGTGTCACCAGGCGTCAATCAATATCCGACACAGGAAGCTGCTCTCAAAGCGCTGCAGAATGAAGACTTCTGGGTTGGCATTGTTGCTGTACCTGGAGCGACAGATCGAATGAACACTGCGCTGACCACTGGAAATAACAGTTATAAGCCTAATGAAGCTCTCCAGGTCTTGTATCAAGAAGGCCGCAACGCACTCATCATTTCAGAGCTCATTCTGCCAAAGCTCACTACATTCTTGAACGAGTTTGTCTCCAATTTCACGACCAACAAGCAGTCGTCTTTACTACAGCAGAATGAAGGAAATGCTGCGGCCTTGGCGACTCAGCTAAGAACACCAATACCAGTCGGCTTCACTCTTGTCAACAAGGCTCCATACATGCCCACCACCGCAGAAGCATCGACTGAGATTGGATCAATTTACATTATCATTGCTTCCTTCATCACTGTCATTATGTTCGAACAGCTCTTTCTGCAATTGCTCGGCAAAGTGGGGACTAGGACATTCTATCTTCTGAGAATGGCGGCCTTGCCCGTGATCTTCCTGCTCCTTTCTGCGATCTATCTTCTCCTTTCAGTCGTTTGGCAAGTACCTTTCGACCGTCATTACGGTACAGCAGGCTATGTCATCTACTGGCTGCTCAGTTGGTGTGGTATGATCAGTTTCGGTCTGACGATTAGCAACGTGAACGATTTGATTGGCCAGCCATTCACTGCAGTCTTCTTCGTCTTCTGGGTAGTCAGTAATGTTACTGCAGGTTTCTATCCGATTGAGTTCCTCAGTAACTTTTACCGTTGGGGACTTGCTTGGCCTTTCAGGCATTTGCTGACTGGCAGCAAAGCAGTCATTTTCGGCACTAAGAACACCCTTGGCCTGAATTTCGGTGTCATCATCGCCTGGATTGCCGTTGGGTTGTTGGTTCAACCGCTTGCAATCTTCCTCTGGATGCGCAAGAACAAGGCTCGAGTCGAGCAGAATCGCAATGATGTTTTGAAGAGGACCAAAGATGTGCGACAAGACACTTCGAGCATCAGTGAGAGCATTTAGGTTTGCTGATCTAAATTTTTAGAAAGCGTTTGGGATCCTGCTTTAGTATTTACCGAGTGTCAGAAGAGCATGTTGTACAGAACTGTAGCACCAAGTCATTTGAGTTAGCCATCTGATCGCATCAACTAATCTTCAGCCAACCAGAGACCGCCTTCGGGCTAACCCGACTCTGGGCAACTGCTACAGCTCTGCGTCTTCCCTTCAATCGTCTCTGGAAGACACTCTTGCTTCATCCATTCGCGAGGTTCTTTGTCCATTTTGCAGAATGTCTCTTATATTTAGAGGACGGATCTGTCACTCCTTAGCTTCTGACCAGCTAGAGATCATTCCTGACGGTCTTCTTGGCGTCAAGAATGGTATCATCACTTTTCTCTGCGAAGCAGATCATGTCGATAGCGAGGGCTTTGCTCAATTGATCGAGTCCGAGTATAAAGATGCGGCTAGAATTCAGCTTTCAAAGGATCAGTTCATCACGCCGTCTTTCTGTGATGTTCATATTCATGCTCCACAATTCCCGCTGGCCGGGTTTGGCATGGATTTACCATTGCTCGACTGGTTGCAAAAGTATGCTCTGCCTACTGAGAGTGGCATGTCTGACTTATCCAAGGCCAAAGAAGTATACAGCCGTTTGGTTCGGCAGACCTTGCGACAAGGCACAACCACTGCTTCTTACTTTTCGTCAATTCATGCACCTGCAACCAAGCTGCTTGCAGAGATCTGCCTCGCTGCTGGACAGCGCGCCTTCATTGGCAAATGCAACATGAATACCGACTTGAGCCCAGACTGGTACCGAGAAACTCATGAAGAAAGCATGGCTAGCACGCGTGATTGCATTCAGCACTGCCGTCAGATTGATCCAACAGGCGAACATATCAAGGCAATCATAACGCCAAGATTTGCGCCGAGTTGTACTTCAGACTTGCTGCATGACCTTGGCAAGCTCGCCCATGCAGAAAAGCTACCAATTCAGACTCACATCTCCGAGAATCTTGCTGAGATTGACATGGTTGCCGACATGTTTCCAAACTCGGCGCACTATACGGGTGTGTATGATGATCATGGCCTTCTAACCGACAAGACGATCCTTGCACATGCTGTCCATCTCTCAGACGAAGAGTTGGCCCTGATCAAGAAGCGAGGGGCAGGTATTGCCCACTGCCCAGCATCAAACACTGCTTTGCAGTCTGGAGAAGCGCCAATCCGAGAGATGTTGGACCTTGGCCTGAACGTCGGACTCGGCACTGATGTGTCTGGTGGCTATACCGCCTCAGTTCTCGACCAGGCAAAGCTTGCTTGTGGTGTCTCTAGACATCGTGCAATTCACACAGGCGACAAGCGACTCATCTTGGGAGTCGAAGAAGCAATTTATATGGCCACGCTAGGTGGTGCAAAGGTCTGTGGCATCAGCGACCGTCTGGGTAATTTCCTTGTTGGCAAGTGCTTTGATGCCCTTTTGATTGATCTCTCGAGCGAACGCAACGGCCGTGTGGAAATATTCGACGGAGAAGAAGATCGTCGCATTTTTGACAAATGGGTCTTCAATGGAGATGATCGCAACATTGCCAAGATATGGGTCGATGGTCTACAGGTTCTTTAGGCAGCGTCTGGTCGTGGCTTCCGATAAGTTCAGGAGAGGGGGGGGGGGGGGGGGGGGGGCTGAAAAGGCTTGTCCGATATTGGACTTGCCCGAGACAAGTGGCTTCGCAATTGGGCTCCTAGATAGTCAGATAGCAACAAGATCATCGAGTAGTCTTTTGACAGTGTTCTTCGTGTTTTTTGCGGCGGACCCTTGGCCGTGTCCTCTAGTCACCAGTCAACGTATCGAATGCTGTCAAGGTATCTGAGCGGGCGCTCAAAGACTGCCAGTTTGTCCAATGCTTTAGGCTTCAGAATGCTTGATCATTTCGGCGTTCATTCTACGGGTGCCTTTGTAGGTGAGGTCGCTCGGACTGACCTCCTCCTGCGCATTATATAAGAATGGAGGATACAGCTTTCTTACCAGAGACGTACCTTCTATTACCTCCTCTAGATACCCAGACAGGAGATTTCGCCCGTTAGAGTGACTAGCTGCCATCAGACAGGCTCTGTCACAGTCTGTAGCGGTCTTTGACTCCTTACAATTGTGCTTCCAGTTGAGGAGCCTTTACCCCTTGGGCCTAGTTGTTTGTAATTTCAGATGGGAAGTTGTTGAGCTGCACTGGCAGAATTCCCGTAACGGCCGCGGACACTGTCACTGATCACTGGAGGCACATCTAACGAGCATAGTTCATATATCATATCTCTTCCGATTCTCATCATCATCATCACGCTCAATCCTGTAGCACTCCCACGTCTCTTCACTGCCACTTATTGCAAGTCAGGCAGCTTGCGGCTCTGCTGCAGCAGCGCCATTCTGCTTTGCACCCAAAACAGCTTGCAACCGTTCGACAGAGAATTTGACGGAATCTGCACTTGCAGGCGATTGAGCGTAACTGAGATGAACTAGCAGACTGGCTCCACCGGCACAAAAAAGATCGTCCTTGTTACAGTAATCCCGGGTGGCGGGTCGCAAAGGCTGCGGCACAGATTTCATATTCCCGAAAGTGCCACGACCGGTCCTCGCTGTTCCTGCATTTGTATCTCCGGCATTTTGTCTTGTCCAATAAGGATTCCCGTAGAGTACAGAAGCTGACGTTAGACAAGTTCAAAAGATATAAGGAGACATGCCTGCCATGTTGGGCGCATGTTTCTGGAACCCCCGATCATTCATAAGCGTTACGATTGACATTGCACCTTGCGAGTACCCAAAGCTACTGTTAGACTCGAAGACAATTGCAGCTTTGGAGTGCGACTTACAGCACGAAAGGCTGACCAGGACACGCTTGGGCTTGCTGATCCAAGTGCTTGACCATGTCTCGTGTAGCAATGCTCGGGCCAACAGTGATGGTCTCGAAGGATGCAGGATAGACGGCCTCGTACTTCTTCCCTCCCGGGACAGCCCTCATGATGCCACTGACGAAAGCCCGTTCGCCCATGGGATTTCTCTGACTCTCGGTAGTCTGCACGGTCAGTGGATTGGCATGGCGATGGAAACATACTCCACGAGCCGCAATGATTTCATACGCAGCACATCCTGCACCAGGACGTTGTCCACGGAATTGTGGTGCTGGAAGAGGTGATGCAAGTGCAAATCCAACCAGGAGAACTGTAGCGTAAAGCATGACTCGCGTTGATGGAACATAGACAGAAGCTACGCGTACTTATTTGAACGGATGCAGACACAGAGCCAATAAACATTTGTCTGCCGGTAGCAATCCCATCTGAGACCGTTGGTGGAGCAGATGCAGTTCAGGCCCGCTTGACCGTTTAAAGAGATACCGATAACGTTTCAGCTTCTCTGCGTGTCCGCACTATTTTGTTTTGCTGCAAACAGGCCACCATGACGCAAACGCATGGTCATGCGAAGTTATTTGCTGAGATTTCCGCGGCAGTAATGCTGGACTATCTGCTGTTTGGGGGCAGAGCATCCTCAGAGAGGTGTGTTTGCAGCGTGGCGTCATTGTTTTTCAAGCTCGCGATCAATAGACACTACCGAAGAAGTAGAGTCTGCGTGAGCTTGATTTCATCTTGAGATGCTCTATGAACTGGTCTGCAGCACGCAGTGAGCTGGTACGCGAGGCAAATGGTTGGATCGGTGTTTCGAGATGCACTGCATCGCCCGAAATCAAACCTTCGCTGGCTGCAGCTGGGACATACCCTGCTACAAGGCGAGGCGCCATCGTTTGCCTTGCTTTGAAGATGCTGCTCTCTCTTGAAGATCTTCCAGATGAGCTTCTCATTGAGATCTGCTCTAATTGCACGCTTCATGATATGTTCGCATTGTCCATGACAAGCTCCCGAATGCGTGCGATCAGTCAAGAGCTGCGGAAAGGCCTGCACTGCATAAACGAGCTTGAGGAACAATCTCTTTGGGTACGGCCTCTCATTGAGCTTTGAGCACTCAGCTGATTGTCCAGCACAATTACTCCTTGAACCATTATATTGTGCACGACCGCATGCCCGGGCGTATTCGCACGCACGCGAAGCACAAACCCTGGCATCCAAGCCAGAATGAGTCAGGCTGTCCACTGGAGTCAACGGCTCTGGTATCTTAGCTCGTTGCTTGGCATACTTCTACTATGCGCAGTGCCCGGGGCGAGTTGTGACTGCTCCTCGTATCGCCAACTTTCGCAAACTTGGAAGGATTGATCGCACTTTCTTTCTGCCGGCTGCTCTGCATCGTCTCAATATTGCGCGATACGCCGGCCTGTATCTGCGATCCTGGCACAGAGCAATGTCTGCTCGACCCAAGCCAATTTCAGCTGCCAATAGCGAAATGTCAACATCGTCGAGAAATAGCGCAACGCTTGGTTCGTTGCGCAGCCTCAAATCTCCGCCAAAATTGGATCACCTCGCACTGAATGACGTCCGGCTTGCTCATGCTGTGCGTCGTGTCAAGGATCATGACTTGACATTCCCAGATCCTGCGACATTGGCACCAGTGGAAGCATCAAAGCGACTTGCAGCACACAAGGCGGTCGACGACCATTTCCCAAAGGACGCAAAAGTCATCGGCATTGGCTCAGGCTCGACAGTCATCTATGCGGTAGAGCGTATCCTCATGCGTGACGACACGTCACAAATTACATTCATACCCACTGGCTTCCAGTCCAAAGAGTTGATAACGGGTGGTCGCCTGCGTCTCGGAGAGATTGATGGATTCCCTGTCATTGACGTCGCATTTGATGGTGCCGATGAAGTAGATGCCAATCTTCAATGTATCAAAGGCGGCGGTGCTTGTCTTTTCCAGGAAAAGCTCGTAGCCTCATGTGCCAAGAAGTTTGTCATTGTTGCAGATTACCGCAAGAATTCCAAGCAGCTCGGCGAGAAGTGGGCTCAAGGGATTCCGATCGAGGTGGTACCGCTTGCGCATGCTAAAGTCATTCGAGACTTGCTTGAGATGGGCGCGCAAGAGCCTGCATTGCGTATGGGAGGTAAAGCCAAGGCTGGACCAGTTCTGACTGACAATGGCAACTTCATCATCGATGCTCCGTTCCCCCTTGGCAAAGACCCCAAAACGCTCGAGCACGACATCAAGCAACTTGTGGGTGTTGTTGAATGTGGCTTGTTTGTTGGCATGGCTGAGGTGGCCTACTTTGGGAATGAGGATGGCTCGGTTGATGTGCGCTACTCAAATGGCAAGACGCAGCATGTTGATGCAGCGACAGACCCTACGCTGCAGCAAGATGATATTGCGCAAGAGAGCGCGCAAGTGCTCAAGGCGGAAGAAGCACCAGAGCTGCGCGAGCCGCGTTGGAAGGAGTACGACCGATTCGAGCTTCGTCGATGAGGGTCCCTATATCCAGCGAAGTCTGATCCCGAGTAATTAATTGTATCACTATGCTATATGATGACCGCTTGTCGCTTCTAATGCAAATCTTCCTTCTCGCCGTTACTAATCTACAATCGCAGGGACATCTGTTCGAGTACCTAGACCAAACTTGGCTCTGTCTTGATCAAAGACGGCATAGACATTCTTCAAGAACGCCACACCAAGAATGCCAAAGGATTCGCCCCAAGGTTGAATGAGTGAGTAGCAGTATCCTGGGTAAGCTTGCTCTGGGTACCATGCCAAATCTCTGGCAGGCACGCCCCAGTCTTTGCCACCAATCGAAAAGTAGACGTTTCGTGATCCGGTATAGTAGTCAGACGTGGCATTGCAAAAGATTTGCCAATGACCAGTTCCATCTGTAGCGGACAGTCGTCCACCAGGCAAGTACTTGTGAATGTTGGCCACCGAAGTCGGGTCGAGCAAAATGAGTGTGGTACCGGAATCAACAATGACCTGCTGAGTAGGAACATACTCATAGACACTACCGACCCTCACCTTGGGCAAGTTGATCTTCCAGTAAACGGGTTCAGTAATGTCAACCCATGTCAAAGCACCGACAATTGCGCTCGTGTCCCAACCACCAAAAGTCCAAGCGCCACCACCGCCCTCGTAACTCCACTGACGAGTCTTGATGTACTGCAGACCCAAGACAGCCTTTGGGATAATCTTTTGTGTGAGCATGTTGGACAATGGCGTCGGCATTCTGATTTGGGACAGGCTCGGGAAGCCAAGACCCATGATGCCGTCCATGGCGTTGCTGAGCAGATTTGCCGAGATGTGCCAGGGAACGTCGATAGACTGACCCTGAATGGGAGCACCAGCTACAGTGACAGTATCGGAACCGACTGTACCTGCAGTATACGAGCCATCGCCATAGCGAAGCTCAAAGGTAGTCGAGGAGTTGTAAAATGTGGTCGAGTCTCGTGGACGATAGTACTTGTGTGGGCTGGTCGTCTGGCACGTCTGGCACTCTGTCGAAAACATCCACAAGTCAGCCGAACCAGTATCCATGATGACACTGACCACGTCGTTGTTGCTACCAATCGCGATATCCGAGAGGAACTCAGAGTCGAGCATGATGTTCTTTGCATAAAGTGAGAGCATCGATGGCACGCTCAAAGATGACGAAGTGGATGAGGCCCTCGTGGATGTAGAGCTCGAGCTTGTTTTCGAGGAAGAAGAGCTAGAGCTTGAGGATGAGCTCGAGCGAGATGAAGAAGAGCTTGAAATTGCCTTGGTTGTCTGGACGCGTGCAGCTGCAGCTGTGGTGGTCACTTTGGCTGGTCTCGCCTGAGCGATCTGTGTGACGATTGCCTTTGGCTTGCCTTGCCGCTTAGCCAGCACTAGCTCTTCTGCCTCCTCTTGCTCGAGATGCCTGCGACGCAGCTCCCTGAGCAGGGCATACTTGGCCTGAGCAGCCGCACGGGCAGATGTGACGTTAGGCGTAAAGGCAGGGTTGACCTTGACAGGTATCCGGAGAACGGTGGGTTCAATGCCCAAATCAACGATAGGCACGACAGTGTCTTGAATGGCGACAGGAGGTGCCGTCACAACTGGTGCAGGTCTTCCCACGCGCGTTGTTGTACTACCGGGTGCTGGTGCTGCGGTGACCAGGCCTAGTGCACCGAGCAGAAAGATGTTTGTCAAGCCCTGCATGATTGCGTCTGCCAGAGAACAGGTTGATGCGCAGCAATAGCAGGTAGGAGATGGTCAACGGTAGAAGCAGAGTGTGAGAGGGCCGGTCGCCCTTCTTTTGTATACTGCAGTCTGCAGCTGTGAGCTGTGACATACTGGCATTCGACGCCGAAAGTTCTTTGACGTCCCTAGAAGACTGCCGCATTGAGCAGCGCATTACTCTCTTGCTCGAAGCAGTCGCCGGTCTTGTTGCAATTTTCGCGGCGCGTCTTGGGCCTTCCAGCCATCTCGCTGTGCTTTTTGTGTCACCCCCAAGCGGTGGCTGCCAATTTTGGGTTTCCTGGGACTTGGGCAGCCCTGTCATCCCAAATGCGAGAGGCTGCTTCGGGCAGAAACTGTGGATTCTGGTAGCAGAAGCAGTCTCAGATCCTTGACCCATGTCTCGCACCTCAATGTCGGGCACTGGGCACAGTCCGCGCTCTACGTGAACAGACTCAGCAGAGGACTGCGAGAGTCACGGTTCATAAAGGAAATCTCATCAAGCGCTGCGAGCCTGTAATTCTCTCCGTGCCAGCTCAGCTTGGCACCAGTCGCCAGTCCAGTGAATTAATCTTCAGCGTTTTGTGATCTGATTGCGCTGTCAAAGAAGCCCGCTGTGATTCAGTCGTGATATCCGAGACCCGACCGCGGTCTGCCTCCCAGGACCGGCAATAATGCATTTGCGCTATACGGCTAAAGCGCTTCATTGTAGCTTGCAAGCTAGCATGTTGCGCTTATGTAGACTTGATGAGCTTGAGCTACACAGAAGCTCACGCATGTCACGTTCATATCCAGGAACAGAGATGGTAGTCTGCGCCTGGAAAATGATATCTGCGTTCCAGAAGGCTACACACGCAGTCATTTGGCAGCACACATAAGACTCAATGAATGCATCGAGGGGCGTGTCGATTAAAGGAAGGCTCAGCTTTTTCCAGTTGCCTCTACTGATCACATCTTTGTTGGCGCCGTCGCAGTAGCAGCCCACGCACCTTGAGTCTTTCAAAGCCTCGTAACTCGAATTGAGTTGACAGCTTGTGATGCTGAGTAAGAGCCAGAAAGGCCAGGGCATACAGATAGATCATGAGCACAAGCCTAGGCTATAGGAGTTTTTGAGTGCATGTCATCTGATCCTGCAGAACTTCCGTGAGAAGTCGCGCAGACTCGCGCTTTAGTGTCGACACGCAACCGGGTAGTTTGATAACGTTCAGTCAACTGGCCTCTCTCGTCATGTCGGCCGAAGACTTGCTCATTCCGGGCCCTGAGTATGCTTGCATCTCACTAAGATCTACGCTAATCCACCAGTCACGGAGGTATTCCACGGGCGCCCTTTGTTGCAAATGTTGCAGACTTTGTTACCTCGACTGAAGACGTCGATCGCGTCATCCAGCAGTTCCAAGAAGCGATTGCCAAGTACAAATTTATGCAAGAGAGTCTGCAAAAGACGGCGGCCAATTTGATGGAGAAGATTCCTGATATTCGCAAAACGCTGCAAACGGTCGAGTTTCTTGGTGCACGCAAAGCAGACGACCCAGATTTGGTTGTTGACTTTGAGCTCAACGATACTTTGTATGCTAAAGCGGAAGTGTCACATACAGAGACTGTCAACATTTGGCTAGGAGTTTGTCAATTGAATGTCTATCGCAAATGCTAACAAAATCAGGCTAATGTCATGGTCGAGTACCCGATACCAGAGGCACAAGAGATGCTCTCGGAAAGGCTTAATACTGCCGAGGCTTCTCTCAAGACGACAGAAGAGAACCTTGAGTTCATTCGAGAACAGATTACCACCATGGAGGTGAATACAGCCAGAATATATAATTGTGAGTTGGCCTGCTTCTCAAATGCAACTAACAGAAACAGGGAGCGTAGAACAACGGCGTATGGAGCGCGAAGGTCAGACTGCAGAGCAGTAAAGCCTTAAAATTCCTGCAAAAGTCCAAAAAGGTAGCCAAGCAGTTCATGTGGCTCGTGTCTCAGCGCATTATGCAGCCATCTATTCGTGATGAGCTCTTTGCAGTTGCCAATGTGTTTTGCGGTTGCAAGCCCCGCATCCAAGTGCACAAACATGTCGTCGATATAAATGGCAGTCACGATGGGAACACGGTTCTTTTGCAGCTGCTCGAGGTTGTACAGTGGAGTCCAGTCCTGCCTCTTGGCAAGTTCAAATGCAACGTCCTTGAATGGCCGCAATCCAGCGTAGTCGTCAAACATTGTAGGCAAGATGATTTCACCAATGAAATAGTGATCAAGTCTGCTGAGCTGTGCCTGGAATACTTTCGCTGCTGCCCAGTCAGTGGCTCCTGGTTCTTGACAGTAGATGCTTTCGTGCAACACGCTGTAAATCGGCACAGAGTCGTATGATGCAGCCGCTTCAATCATTTCGAGTGTTCTGTACCCGAGCATACCAGATTGGACGATGTCGGTGTGTGCGCGAAACACAAGGTTGTGCAGCCGGTTGTAGCCTCCGTGCATGCCCAGGTCAAGGCCGAGTTGTCGGAAGCGATTACAAGTCAACGTTCCTCCATTAGGTGTCTTTGGAGCATGACGGACTAGAAATTGGTGAATATGCCGGACACGCACAACATCCTGAGGGAACTTTGCATAGTACTCTTCATTGGCTTGCTTGATTTTATTGATGATGCGCTCGTATACAGGCATTGGCGCGACGTCGAGTACAGGTGCCATACCGCCAGTATTGATGACAGCTTGAAGCGCCTCGGGAAAGAATGATAGGTAGGTGAGCTCGCAAAAGCCGCCAAAACTCTGACCTAGCAGGGTCCAGCGCTTCTCTTGACGATCACTCGTCAGGTGCTTTCGAATGAGCTCGCAATCTTTGACAATTGAGTCTGCTCTAAAGTGCTTGCAAAATTCGACCTGGTGCGCCAGCGAGCCCTGCTTGGCAAGGAGCTCAGCTGTCAAGCACGTTGACAATCCTGTGCCCCGCTGATCAAGATAAAGCACTGTATAGCCGCGGTCAATGAGCACTTTGAGAACGCCTGCGTAGGCTGGCGTGGAAGAAGAGCATTCAAAGCCTGGTCCACCCTGCAGAAAGAGTATATATGGAGACTCTTGTTTGGGTTGCGTAGTTGTAGCGGAGGTGTGTGATCGAGCAAGACTGCGACATATGCGCACAAAGACGTCCAAATGTGGACCATTTGGGTTGTCATGAGAGACTGGGCACTTGAAGAAACGTTCTTCTACTTGAAGTGCTGGCGGTATTGAATAAGTTTCATATGGAGCCTCAGGTTGTAGGTGCTGCGACGGGCTTATCGCCCTCGCAGGTACATGTAAGTCGAGCTGTGTCATGCTTTAGCAAGCTTCAGGCTCTGTCAAGAATAGCAAGTGTTACAAGACTCACAACTGCCGTACAGCCTACGGGCTACGGTACAGGTCAGCCGGACGTCAAGCGAAGGTTTTCAGATAGAGATCGCAACCCTGTCGAACGCGGTCGCCCTGATCTTGGAAATAATCAGATGGCGCCTAAACGATGGGTTCAATTTAGCGATTGGATCATGGTCTACCTACTGCCTGGTACCTGCTCTATGAATATGATCCTCTATCAGTCTATCATAGATTCATAGCTTCATCGGCCCTTCACCACGAATCACCAGTCGACTGTGACGTATATAATTGTCCATGTGAGTCTGTGACTGTGACTGGCTGCCCATCTCATCCCCTCAAGCCACCATCTGGGCCGTCGCCGCTTTTGGACGCAGCTCGACCGGGAACGCGAAACAACAAACTCCATCAGGTCGCACAAAGCAGCCTGGCTCCTGCTGCAAGTGGCTCATCCTTGCTCAGATACAGTAGGCAGCTTACATAGTACCTGCTGCGATATCGCTCTGTGAGTCACGAAAGCGTCTCTGACTCTCTGCACCTACTTGCGTGCGCGTCATTTGGACATTTCTGCCGCTGTGTGTGGAATCGGTGGAATGCTATATAGTCAGCTGCTGGGGAATGTGAAGCTGCTCCAGTCAATCACATCAGCTGCCCACTGCTCATTGCTCACTTACCGCTGGCTGCTGCTCTCTGCAAATCAAAGGCCCGTCCTGCTCAGCGCCCTTGTTGACCTTCGCCTCACAAAGTCCCGACCGTTAAGCGCCTGGCCGTTGGACTGCAACAGTCATCGAGCGACTGAAGTCAGTTCAAGTCGCTGAACCTTGAGCCCAGAGAAAAAGCAGCGCATCCCCACCAGGAAGCATCTCTGCAACCTTCTTGCACACACTGCACAAGCTCCTCTGGTAGGACTTTGCTTTGCGTCAAGGACTCTCCTTCTTCTCATCCTCCTCTTCACTCCAAAGCCATGCTCATGAATTCGTACGAGGCCGGTCCTATGTACAATTCCTTCTACGATCCACAGTACATGCACCCACAGCAGCAGCATCACCATCATCAGCAGCAGCCGCACCAACCCCTCCCATCGCCGCCGCATTCACCCAAGTACGCATGGCGAGTCACGACTGTCGACGAGGATGCACACAGGCATCAGCTCAAGGGACCAGATCTTCGGTCCTCACCGCCCAAAGGCAGGCGCTCTCAAGTACCAGCTGAAACCATGTCTTCCTTCATGTCGGGACCCGATCCTGCAGATGGCAAGTACATCTGTCTCTATGGCGGATGTATGCGCCGCTTCGGTCGCAAGTACAACATCCAGTCTCACATCCAAACACACCTCGCCGATCGACCGTTCCGTTGCACCGTGTGCGCTGCTGGCTTCGTGCGCAGGCATGATCTCCTACGACATGCACGCATTCATGGACCCTCCAAGGACTTCGTCTGTGGTTGCAGCAAAGGCTTCTCCCGCATGGACGCCTTGAACCGTCATCGTCAACGACAGATCTGCAAAGGTGCCATGTCCAAGGAAGAGATGGCGCAGGCGCGTCTCGAATCAGCACCCCCGCAAAGCACCAAGACTGCCGTCCGCAAGAAGAAGAAGAGCGGCTCCAAGTCTGGCACATCCAGCGAGAGTGGTTCCGAGGAGATCGAGTGCTCTTCAGGCAGTTCATCGCGTGGTAGCGTCTCACCACAAGTTCACACTTACTCGTACGCTGATGCAGAGCACGGCGAGACGTCCTCTTCTTCTGATGCCACGCTTGCGTTTCAACAAACACCTCCCATGTCGGTGCCTGATCGCCGAGAACAGCATCATACGTCCCTCGGGCCGTCTCCTACTGCGCGCTACCTGCATGAACCTCTCACACCCGCGCGCGAGTCGCACTTGATGCACCCTTACCTCGTTGCCCGTTCCTCCTCCCATCAAGGCTTCGCTGCAAACCCTTACGGCTCACCTGATCAATGGGTCAATCCTCAACTCATCTCCCCTATGGCCAGTCATGCTCAGCGTGCCTCTTCGCATCATGGCGGCTATACCTCTGAAGATGGTGGTAGTCCCTACTACTACTAATCTGTCTTCACCTCACCGACCACGACTCCACCTCAATAACGACCCAACCCATTTTAGCGCAGCTCACACAAAAAGTCAGTCAAAATGACCCAAGACCACACCCTCACACAATTCAACACCACTCACACGACAACCACTTTTAGGACACAGTACAGAGTATTCACTATGCACGTTTGCACGCTGTTTTGGATAAGGTCCATAGTACAGCTACTAACTTAGTATTAATCCACAGATCACAGATTCCTGATTTCTTCCTAATCTAGTCATAGTACCAAGGCTCCTTGACCACTTCATTGTTATCGTAGCGATGACCACGCACACCTTCACCCCTGAACAAAGCCGGGTAGCGGTAACCCTGCGGCACCTCATGCTCGCTTACACGTCGATAGCTCGGTTCAACAGGTCCAACCTCACCCGGCATGGGAATCACAAATTTACCGGTTTGGATTTCCGTGTCTGTGATGGTGGATCGATGCACACGCGCATAACCAACACGCTTGAGTCCACGGAACAAGATGTACTCGCACCATCGATCCCAGTCTGTGGGTTCAATATCGTGCATGCCAGAGAACTCTGTCAAATGCCGTTGTGGATATTGACCAGGCACAGACACAACATATCCCAAAAAGATGAATGGTCGTGGTGAGTCTTGCATGATCTTGCCGAGGGTGGTGGATTGCAGACGTCGATCCTCGGGATCTTCTTCTTGACCATTGTGTGAGACAATAACGTCCACCAGTGTGCCATACACATCTAGTGTAGCATGAATCGCTGGTGCCAATTCACCAACAGGCGAGGGAAGCAAGTGATGCGTTGAGTTGATGATTGGGAATTTCGACAACAGGGCAGCTCCCCAGGTATGCTTATTCGGTCCAGGTCCAAAGTCAGCATACATCCCAATCTCCTCTGCAATTTGCTGTGTCATGTCACGATTACCCATGATGATGCGCTGTGTATCGGATTCAAGAAGACCAATGACATCGAGTTCCAACTCCTGAATTACCTGTCGCATACGGCCTTCGCTTGCCCACATGTCATTGTCGAGACCGAAATGCACGGTCCAGATACCAGCAGTCAGGATGCGGTCTTCTGGATGGTACGGCTTGTAATCGAATGATGGGAAGCGTAAAAACGCAACGACGCACGCGCAGCCAGCTGTGAGCGCCATGGCAGCACGCAAGAGCGACTTGAGCTTACGCGGGGCTGCCGGTCGCAAGGATCCTGAGACCTTCTCCTCTGTAGGTTGAATGCTAGTATTGGCAACACCAGCAGCCAAACATGCAAGTGTCACAATCAACACCAAGTCTGTTCGTTCGCGCAAGAGCGGACCTCCCGGCACAAAGGCATAAGCCACAATCCAGACATGCATCAGGCACATCAAGTTGTACACCGTGTATGCCGTTCCGAATGTTCTGCCAGGTGATGATTGAGCGGCACCGGCAATCAGATGCGGTGTGAGACCGCACAAGGTAAAAGCGAACAGCAAACCTCCAATATATCCAAGCCAAGCATTGAATCTGTAGAGCAGAAAGTTGCCAACACACGCCACTGCAAAGGAAACCCAACTTTGTGCTAGGCGAGGGGCCACGATACCAAAATACAAACCAGCCAGCATGGTGCACAAGGTCAAGGCACCGTGAGGTACGACAATCGGTCCGCGAATGGGAAAGCCTTCCCAATTCCAGAGAATCAGAGTGCTTGAATCAGATAAGAGCGAGTGAAGAGCAAAGAAGGCGCCACCGAGACCCAAAGCAGCCAAGAGCCAGTTGGACTGACGGCGTGACTTATATTCTGGCTTGCCCTCAGGAATAGTGCCCATAGGCCTCGCTAGCGCAATCGCAGCAAGGATACCCACGACAAGTCCGATTTTGTTGTTGCCTCCATTCTCAGCATGCATAATGGGCCAAATGGGGTTGTTGGCATAGTGTGAGAACTTGGCAAGAGACGACAAGGTGATGCCCATGACCAAAGCAACTGCGTCACGCTGCAGTGCCTGAGGCCGGTCTCGGTTGAAGTGGAAAGCTGCAGACCAGTTGAGTGCCTGAATAGCATTGGCGGAAGCAACGGCGATCAACCTGTACAGGGGATCTGTAATCCAAAAGGCAGCAATACCGACCATTGAGACGAGATGAAGTAATTTATTGGAGCGAACAATCAATTTGCGTAAGGGCGAAATACCGAGGACGAACGGGATACTAGTAGAAAGCAAAGTTGCCTCCCAGCCAGTAATGCCCATGTTCCAAAGAGGGAAATGCCAGATAATCAGGCCCAGGGATGTCCAGATGGACCAGAGAGTGAACTGTGGTCAGCATAAGCCTAACTTTATGGTGAACTCACGCCTAAGTACATCCTCGCTGCAAAGTCAATGACATCTCCGGTAGTGAGTGATTGCAATTCGAGGAGCGCCATATCTTTTGTTTTTCTGCTTGTTAGCATAAATCAGAAGGACTATCACCTTACCGGTCCTTTTCGGCCAGAGCAACTGCTTTTGCGGATCTATGGCATGAGAATTGATGTAATGCAAAGAATTCGACTTGCCAGATCCAATCAGGTTGGCAAGAAGTAGCGTTGTTTATACCCTTTGTCTCCCTGCAAATCGACCACTTGGAGCTGGAAGGTGGCGAAGTCCAGTGTGGCCACAGCATCAAAGGCAACATCGTACAAGACAAGTGACCACTCGAGAAACGCGTAAATGGTGTAGGCTACTGTTAGAGCGATTCAGATGCTGAAGTGCCATACCTCCTGGAATTCTGTGAACCTTGTGTTGAATGAAAAAGTAAATAAGGGGCACCATAGTGCCAAAGAAGAGAGTGGCAGCTAGCTTGCGATATTTGCGCGCTTGTTCATTGGGCGGCGCCGTCAAGAGACAGCCAACAGTCCAGGGAATGGTTGCAACCAAGTAGCTGATCATGAAAATATCATGCCAGTCATGATCATCTGTTGAGGTGATGTAGACCCATCCTCCACACAAAATTGTACGGAAAAGACCGACAGCTGCTGTGACCTTGGGCAAGTAGCCAGGACGATTTGTCAAGAGGAACCACAAGCCAACAAGAGCGAAGCGAGGGCCCGAAGTGACGGCAATCATGAGCTGGAACACTGATCGTTCAGGGTACCAATCGCCAATCGTGGCAGACACCGATGGGAACCACTCTTCGGGGTAGCCATAGTGTTCATTCTGCACAATCTGGCGGTCAGCATGATTAGAAATAAGCCTCTGTGGCTTACCTTCTTGTAGTGAAGCGCCATGCCGACGAGCAACGCGCCAAAGAAGGCTGCATACGCGAAAGAGGCATGCGCAATGCCTACCCAGCGTCCTGCAACGGTTAGATCCGGTGAAAGCCTTGTACATTGGAGTGATTACCATTGACACTGACTATGAGACGCGCAGACATGGCTGACTTCTAACAAACTCGCGTTACTTGGCCAAGTAGAGTCTCTGACTGTATGGTCGGTCGCGTCGTCTCCTCTTCGGTCCTCACGTGTGGTCAGAGCCAAGCGCAGGAGGAGCTCACATCGACACCAGAAAAAAGTTGGACGCAGCCCAACAGGAGAGACATAGTAGTTAGAAGACTCCAGGATGGCAGACAGGGCTCAGTACTTTCTCGAGCAGTCGCTGCCAGAGCTCATTGACCTGCAGCAGAAGAAGATATTCACGCCGCTCGAAATCAAGGCCATCACACGCAAACGCACAGGCTTCGAGCATGCCTTGACACGCAAAATTGTGCGCAAGGCAGACTTCCTGCGCTATGCAGAGTACGAGATGAACCTGGAGCAGCTCCGGAGACAGCGAGTCAAACGCTTGGGTATCACAGGCAAGAAGACTGTCTCTGACTTTGCAGGCCCACGCCGCGTCTTTTTCGTTTTTGAGCGTGCAGCGCGCAAATTTCATGGCGATGTGGATCTCTGGCTGCAGTACATCAACTATGCGAAGCAAGAGAAGAGTGCCAAGGTGCTTGCCAAGCTATTCGCAACAGTCTTGCAGTTTCACCCAACAAATGATAAGCTGTGGCGCATGGCAGCAGACCATGAGCTGCATTACAATGGTAACATGACTGCGGCGCGCACCATGATGCAACGCGGACTGCGTCTATGCAAGGACTCGCCAGACCTGTGGATTGCCTACTTCAGACTTGAGTTGCTATATCTTGAAAAGATTCATGCCAGGAGAAAGATCCTAGGCATAGATGGACGAGCTGATCAAGAAGAACCAGCCGCGGAGATAGAGGAAGCCGAGGAGACTGACGGCACCATTAAGCTTGCACAAACGACGCAGGAAGAGCTCAACGGGGCTAGTCAAGCGCTTCTCAAGGACATTGAGCTGTCCTCCTTGACCACAGCAGAGAGTAATCCCGCATTGCAAGGCGCCATCCCAAAAGCTATTTTGCGCTCTGCTGTACAAGCCATGCCACGCAACGCTGAGTTGATTCTGTCCTTCTACGACGCTATAGCTGAATTCAGGACACTTCCATTTCAGCAATCACTTCAGGAGCACATTCTGGAATTGCTTTCTGCAGAGCCGGTAAAGAGCCACCCGAAGGCAGTGTTCCTGCGCATCACGCTACCTCTCAGGCGCATCCGTCACGATGTCGCATCGCCAGCGTTCCCAGCCGCTCTGAAAGAAAGCCTAGCAGCGTTCAATGCGCTGTCCGATGAAACGCCACCTAAGGACAAGCTTGTTTTCATGTGGCTGGCACAGTTGGTCGCCTACAGGGCAATTCCCGATATCGAGTCGAATCTGGCTCGTGCTATTGATGCTGCGCTCGTGCAGCGCTTCAAGCAATCAGAAGCAGAGGCAGTCTTGAGTCCATCTGGCTACACGCTTTGGGCAACATTCGAGCAAGGCCGCGGCAGACAAAGTGTCGCTGACGACATCACACGGCGTGCCCATGCAAAGTTTCCACAATTTGAGCATTTCCCAGCGCATGCGTAGCCAGTCCCTTTTTACTCATCGCCACCACGCGACCGTCGTGCACTCTTCTTGCTTGCATGTTGCTTTTTTTGCTTGAGTCGTACTTCATTATCACGGCGAATGAGCTTACCGACTCGCTGCTTGGTGGCTTTGCTTGTCTCGCCAACAAGACCAGCGTTGGCAGCATCAACCAAGACGGAAGCTAGCTTTTGGAAGACGTCTTGGCGATTCTGTTCTTGTGTTCGATTGCGTTGTGAAGAGATGAGCAAATCACCCTCTTTCGTTAGATACTGCGAATGAGCTTCATGAAGTCTCTGTAGGATGATTGATGGTATCCAACCTTGCTGGTGGCGTGGCACTCTCAGGGTTGCCTTTGTGTTAAGCTTATTGACATTCTGCCCGCCTGGGCCGGATGATCTGGCGAAGGTCACTTGGCAAGATTCTACAGTCAGTTACCATTAAGCAGATCAAGCAGCATACCTTTTGGTATAGCATCGGTATCAAAGTGCCTGAGGAAGGCCCTGGCCTGAGCATCTGCTTCAGATGGCTGAGAATGGTCACTGTATTGTCGAAAGCGAGCGAGAGATGGGGCCCGTAGCTTGGTAAATAGAGGCACAGTAGCAGAGACTATACAGCTTATTCTTCTCAGCATCTGCAGATCACGGTCCTATCCTATGCCCACATGTAGAGTAGAGTGCAGCTTCGTGAGGTTGGATTTCTGACAAATTTGAGCAGGACGGCATCACAGTCCACAAACACCACCACCCACTTGCTTGATGCACCGTTGATTCATCCAGTCCCTCGCCATGGACTCAGACAGTCTCATCACATCGCCTGTGCCTGTTCATGCGACATCTGGTAGCATACTAAGTGCTTCCATCCCGCTCCTCGACGAGCAAGCCCAGGAAAATGCTAAAGCCGACAGCCCCCAGGAAGACGTGGAGGCTAGTCATGCCAGCCCTGCCGATGATGACGACGCATCTACGACGCCTGATCCTCAGGTACTTTCTGCTGAATACAAGGACCACGCGTCACCGCCCATGAGTCCCGTTGTCGCTCCTGCTGCCAATGACCCGTCTGATGGTGAACTCGAAGAAAACGAAGCGACCGTGCCCCTAGACAAGACCGCCCAGGGAGCAGATCAGTCTCCTGCAGAAGAGGGTGAGTATAATCCAGAGGAACCTTCCTATGCCTCTGCGCCGCCTAGTGTCGACTTGCAAGCCTTGCTAAGGAGTTTCAACGCTCAAGCGCCGCAACCTCAAGCGGTAGAAACGGCGCCGACGTCTGCTGCACAGGCTGTTGAGCCGCCGTGGCATCGAGAGGTGACCCAGTCTGTCTCTGCGCCAGTGCCTGTTGCGGTACCAACCACACGCAACACCGCTTCAGACAATGCCTTATACGAGAAATTTCTCGTCGACGAACGTGCCGTCCTTGCTACTACCGCGCCGCACGAATTTGAGCCTGGTGCTCGCATGTTTCTCGGCAACTTGAGCAGCGAGACAACAACAAAACGTGAAGTCTTTTTCCTCTTCCACAACTATGGACCTTTGGGTCAGATTGCGCTCAAGCCGAACTTTGGCTTTGTTCAATTTATGCATGCGGCCGATTGTCGTGCTGCTATCGCTGGTGAGCAAGGCAGGCCCTTCAGGGACCGTAAACTTCAGCTCGAAGTCTCCAACCCACCGAGAACCAAAGGCGCTCGTGCCGCAGCAGCTAGTACGAGTTCCACGGGTGGTGCATACTCGCACAACCTTTATCCTCATTCGCGCCATGACTCGCGCTCACATTCGCCCAATGCGTATCGACATCTTTCGCCGCCGTCGTACGGAGGGCGTCAAGGTCAAGGATCGTCAAGACGTCGAGACCGTCGCCAGTCGCGCTCTCGTTCTCCCAGACGCGGCCGAGGCGACCATGAGCGTGCCACTTATCGTCGCTCGCCCTCGCCACCTCCCTTTCGTGCGCCCGTTGCTCCGCTTTCTACAAGTGGACTGCCAGCGCGCGTTGGTAAGGACATTCCAGAGGTCCAGCTGATTGTTACGGACCGCGCTGATCCAAATTATACCTACTGGGTTGAATCGACGATGAGAGCTGCTGGCCTGCGAACAGACATCTTCTTCATGTCCCCCAAATATGTCTTGGCTGACGTTGCCCGGCAACAAGTCATGGAGGGTGTCTTGGCGGTATGCTTCCTCAATACTGTCTTGCAAGCCTCGTCGCATGTTCAAGTGCAAGTGTTTGACCGTTCCATGGGTGCCAATAATGTTCGATTTGAGGAATATGCGAGCCTCGATGTGCCTGTTGCCATTCAGCTGCTTCTCCGCGAGCGTACGAAAGCAGCAGCCTATGTGCCGCCGACGCCTGTGCCTGCCTATGGACAACCCGTGCAACCTGGTCGATTGGCGCAAACAGGCATGCCTGCACAGCCTTTCGTGCCGCCATCTTATCAAGCACCGCTTCCGCCGCTGCCACAGATGCCAGCTGGCAGCCAACCTGCTGACCTCGCCGCCGTCATCTCACAAATGGATCCTGCCGCTTTACAGCAAATGATTGGTGCGTTGACTGCTCAGCAGCAACAACGTCAACAAGGCCCGCAGCCGCCATCTACATATCCGAATCCCTCGCAGCTTGAAGACATTATGCGTTCCTTGAGGCGCTGATGCACGTAGCAATTTTTCTTTCGGTGTGCACTCTTGTCAAATAGCATTCGTTAAGCGCCAACATCTTGCATCGCTTGTAGTTTTCAAATAGCCTAGTTTGGTAGTTTTGTCATGCGAACTGGACTGCGATTTCGTGGTGTCACTGCAGGACTGCGTAGTGTAATCCAGCGTGTATGTCTCATGACAATCTTGGCAACGAGTGCCTCTTCAATCTCAACATTGGCCGCACGTTGAGCTTCATTGAGCTCAAGCCAGTCTTCACTTGTCTCTCGACCTGGCTCAATTGCTTTATCTGCTTCGCCATCCGTCACAAGCACCACTTGCCAACTACGGCGATCGAGGATATTCGCAACCACACACTGATGACCATACGTTCGTAATGCTGCCTTAGCTTTTGGAATGAGCAGCGCTTCGTCTGTTTCCAGCTTGAAGCTACAAATGAATGCACGCGGTGCCCAAGCATGCTCTACAAGCGCTTGCAGTACCTTGGGCGCTTTTGCCAAGTGCAGCGTCATTTGTCCCGAGCCGCTGCTCTGAATCTTGTGGTGCGGGAGTTGAGCTTCTGGCACAACAAAATCGCTTACTGCTGCTGCAAGGTAGAACAGAACCTGTACTCCGTGTGGTTTCAATAAAAGTGCCATGGTACGGAGTAGATATAGGTACTCGCCGATGGTCGTAAAGTGCACGGTGTGAAGCAGATTTTTCTGCACCACACACTCTTCATAGTCCGCCATGACGCCTGCGAGCTGTTTGTGGAAATGTTCATCCGCAATCTCTACCCTACCAGACTCTCTATTCAAGCTGAGACGCGACAGCAGGGACTGCTTGGAGTGTGTGAATTTGCGGGAAAACGGTTGCAGCGAGAATTGACGATGCAGGAAGATGACTGCATAGCCATGCTTCATGAAATACTCGGCAGAGGTCGAGCCTCGTGTTCCAGCAGAAAAATTGTCAATGAAGCGGACATTGGAGCGTTCTAGCGGGACTGTCGTGCCTCCCGAGGTGATGAGGACGATGCGCCGAGGCTGGTCAGCTTGCCGATGGCTGTCTACAAACTGGCGACATGCAGCCTCGTCAAAGTGCGGTGCAGGATTTGGAGCTTCTGTCATGAGCAGCAGGAGAGCTAGTAGCGTGTGTTCTGTTGCTGGTGTATGAGTGACTGCGTCTTTGTCTGTCGTCTGATTCTCCAGCCGCACTGTGGCGCATGCTCACCCGCGAGATTACATGATCGAGAGCAACTACAACTGCGACTACCCCTACAGCTGCTACTGCTTAGATCATGCTCTCAAGAACAGGCCCTCTTATACTGCGCACCACTAGGCTCTCTGCTGCGCGCAGATGCCGCTTCAATAGCTCAAAGCCGGCCTTCAAGCCTCCTGCACCAGCGCCACCACAGCTCTCTCCTAAGGACCAAAAGGAATGGAACTCCTTGCAAAAGAAGGCAGAGGACAGCTCACAGCAAGTCTACTTCCATCCAGACGTACGGCGTAAACCTAAGCCTGAGTTTGAGGGCGAGCGAAATCCAACAACGGGTGAGACTGGTGGTCCCAAGAATGATCCATTGAGGCATGGCGACTACTCGTACGGCGGTCGCGTCACAGACTTTTAAGTCAGGTGAAGGTTGGATATGCATGTAGTGGATTAGTGCCAAGCTATGCAAGCTACGAGTTGTAAAGAAAGCAAGGTGTTGGACGTGAAACATCGTGAAGTATCATTGCAGGTGAACGTCTCTAGCCTACCTAGCCAAATCGACCGCGCTTGTGAAATTCATTGAGACTGTCAAAGGGTCCCAGCACGCGGCGCTTGACTGCTGACCCTGACCGGTCTCGATCGCGACGCTCTGATTCTTCCGATGATTGGCGCTCATGTCGGTCAGCTGTGTTGGTCCCGCGCGGGTACGTCCGGTGCGGCATGACAGGAGATGAAGTGCGTTGTCTGTGACGGGTGCTATGTGGATGCACGTTGAAGCGGGCCCCTGTTGCTGCGGCAGGAGGCAAGGTCGTTGCGCCAGTCAAGGTTGGGAGGACGGCTTCCGTCTCAAATAAGTGCGCCGCTTCCTGTTGCTGTTGCGCAACTGCTTCGTCTGCTGCCAACTCTGCTGATCTCCGTCGACGCTCTTCTAGCCAGTGTTTGAGCTTGTCTAGAGTCTCTTGTGCCGATTGATTATGCGGCGCTTCAGCTGGGTTGCAAAACAAGTTGTACATATCATCCACGGCATCTTTGTAGCCTTCTGTGCGTGCGCCTTGTGAGGCTTTGTATAGCGTTGTCAAAGAAAGGGCGGCCTCCTTGAACGCAATATTGATTGGATCTTCCGAGGGTGGTGGGCGCCGGGGAGGCAAGTTTGAGGAGAGCGACGAGAGATCCATCGCCTCTTTGCGCTAGGTCGTTGTGTTGTTGGCTAGTCCTTCAAATGAGTCCTTTGTTGGCGGCGCAAGTGTGCAATGGTGTGTGTACTGGATGCTTGCTTGCTCTGTGCCTTGGTCTCTGTTGCTCGTGTGGTTCCAGCTCCAATTTGTTTGGCAGCGTGAGAGGGAGAAATTCAAGGACTTCCAGAGATTACTCCCAACCACTATAGCTGATCGTGCTCGTCTCCTGACCACTGCTCTGACCTCGCCTTGGCTTCGCGCTGCAGCAGTTCTGACCTCCGTGGCTACGCTACCTCCTTCGTCCATACATTTTGTCTCTTTCACTTCCTGCGTTCCTCCAAAAACTAGCCTTTGTGCGCACCGTTATGCGGCGTATTCCTAAAGTGCTTTGAAGACTCTTGTGAACTTGCGCAGTAAAGTCAACTAGCGACTGAGAATCCTGGCGAAAGCTATGGCATCGAAGTTGTCGTTAAAGTTGCAGAGATTGGCTCTACAGCAAGTGAGAGGCTTATCTGCATCAGCATGACCATGAAGCAGCTGACTAGGCTAAGCATACCGAAGTTGACACTACCGCTGTACATCGAGTTGATGAGACTGAGTTCAATCGAGTTTCCGCCACGCCCTCATGCGCATCAGTCAACGTACAGAGTCGCGTCATCATCCGTGATGTTTGATATACAGCGCCGAACGGCCCATAAGAGCGACTGAGCGAAAGTCAGATGAAGGTGACTAACAAGCATGCAATCAGCCCCCTGAGCAGCGTTGGGAAGAACATTTGCGGCGCGAAGGAAAGATAAGCACAGACTTGTGGAGACGCATTTGTTCCAGGGCATGTTCCCAAGGGTCAAGCAATGCAAGTGCCGTGCAGTACATTGTACCAGAGAGTTCCGAGACTAGTATGAGCTCTAGGAGTCTAGGGGTAATACTATTCAGATGACATACACATTGCGGGTTCGGCCTCGCCAAGACGGTGTATGATTGACACGACTCACAGGTACAATCTGCAAGCAGTGCGACTCTGCTAGTGTGAATCTTGGCTTTCTTCCTCAAATCGAGACACACTTGACCGCTCGGCTTCTATCGCATTGATGAACGCTCCACCACAGTCCTTACGAGGCTCTCTCAGAATCCCTTGATTTCAGTCCTTTGATGCTCTCAAGAGGTTCAAATGCAGAAACGCAAACTCTCCGCGCACTCTTCTCAGACATGCAGTCGACCGATGATGTACGACAACCTTAGCCGAGTAAGACAACTTGTCTGATGAGAGTCTCGAAATTATTGACTTCATGAACATGCTCGACTATAGCTTTAGACCGCATACGATTATGATACGAGAAATGGACGACTCGCTTGGAGGTTTCGTTATATCTTGGCTTGCCGGGTAATCATGTACACATTGGCAGTCTGGCACTGCACATCTTTCTTGCCGAGTCCCGTTATTCATCGCGCCCTCGGTCAATTTCACCGCCGGTGCAGCGTCATCGCGGTAGATCGCCTTTACTTGCCCACGACCCACCACCAAAAAGTTCATCCCGGCTTGGGCAACGACACTTCTCCCGAGCGATCTCCAGGACCATTACCGCTTCTGCCAGGCTCTGGGTCAACTATGGCACGGCGGATAGTCCGGGGAACAGCCTTTACTCGGCCTTTCGTGCCACCCCCAATGCAAGGCATGACGCATAGAACTGGGTTGAATTGCACAAAGATGGGGAAGCTTGGCACCTCCATTAGACGTGTTGGAAAAGCTTAAAAGCTTCTTTCACCCCATTATCCGGGGGCGACAGGATCTAGAGCTTGCCGGCAGTCAATTTCTACTTCAACATGGCTGAAACTGAAGACTTGCGAAGACGGTACACTGGCGAGATGGAGCTCGGTGTCACTGAGGCCGCACAGCAGCACATTACACGACGCGTCGTCAGACCTCCACCAGCGAGTGCCGCTAGACTGGCCTTTGAACGTCGTCGACCCAAATTCCTTCGTGAAATGGCGGCCGAAGCTACGGGCGTCTTTTTCTATGTCTTGCCTGGAGTTGCAGCAACAGCCTCGCAAACCTTTGCCATCATCAATGCGGCCGAGTCTGCAGCTGCACCACCTGCTGCCGTGCTAGGCAGTCTCCTCAATGTCGCAGTCGCATTTGGCTTTGGTATTGCATTCGCCATCATCACATCTGCCTCAACCTCCGGTGGCCACTTCAACCCAGCCATTACTGTTGCTTTTGTCTTGTTTCAGGGGTTCCCCATCAAAAAGGCCATGCGTTACATCGTCGCTCAAATCTTTGGTGCTTTCTTGGCTGGTCTTTTGATCTACGGTATCTGGCATCAACAATTTGCAGCTGCACTCGCTGGTGGTGTTGAGAAGAGTACACTCATTGGCATCTTGTGCGCGTACCCGCTGCCGGACCAGACTATCGGCTACCTCTTCCTTGTGGAATTCTTTGTGGATGCCTTCTTGGGCATGGTCATTTGGAGTGTCCTCGACCCTGCCAACCCATTCATCGCTCCAGCATCCGCCCCTTGGGCAATCGGGCTCGCTTATACAGCAATGGTCATTGGCTTTGCAAGTATCACCATCAGCACCAATTTAGCCAGAGACTTAGGAACACGCATGGTAGCAGCGGCCTTCCTCTCAACCGATGCTTTCACCTACAAGTCTTATTCTTGGATCGGTATCCTTGTCAATGTCCCTGCTACGCTATTTTCTGTGGCTTACTACGAATTTGTCATGAAGGTAACCATCACACTCAAGCGTTCTACGTGCAGCCTACTAACATATCAGGATACGATGACTCACATTGCAGAGGGCCACCTTTCGCACCCAGACGAACACGAAGCTAAGCACTACAACGAGACTCCAGGCGATGTGTCCCCGAATCCGACCATTCACAGACATCGAAGTGGCGAACGACACATGAGTGAAACAGAGGAAGAGATCGGCGCATTCGGCGGTACTCGACTTGGTCGTTTCTTGAGTAATCGTCACCATTCTGGAGGCTCAGGCAAGCTGGAACAACCGGAATTCCGTGAGCATGTTTAGTTGTTCATATGTTCTTGTACATTTGTAGAAACGAATCAACTTCCTGACTCACATGAGAGAGGTCGGACGAAGCACACTGGACGAAATTGCTACATATGAGTTCAAGATACAACACCAAATATAATTTCAGAAGAGGAACTTGCGAATTTGACTCCAGCCCTTGCGAGCCTTGCCCTGGTGGAGCTTGCCAGCAGCCTCAAGCTCCTTCCACATGAGCTCGTCCTCGTCAATTTCCTTCTTGCCGGTGAAGAGGTCGACATCGCGAAGAGCAAGCCACTTTGTCCTCTTGACGAGCTTCCACACGAGATAGATGGCCGGCGTGACACCGACCATGAAGTAGGCGAACAAAAAGTTGGAGACGTCCCACTGACCCTTGATGAAGACAGAGTATCCTTGGAGGAAGATCATCAAAGTGATGGCTGTCAGGGAGTAGTAGGCCGTGTAAGGGTTGAAACGAGACCTGTAAGGAAGCTCTGAACGAGAGATGCCCTGGACCTCCATTGCCTTGTAGAAACGCAGGTAGGTGAAGGTCATGATGGCAAAGTTGATGAGCTGCGAAGAGGTAACAATGCTGACGAACCAGGTCAGGACAATGTTGGCGTTCTTGCTGACCGACAGGAAGGCAAGCAGACCAATGGCCAAAACCATAATGACCGAATTGTATGGAACACCGCGTTTCGAGCACTTGGTGAAGATGCGAGGGGCCTTGCCTTCCAGAGAAAGACCGTAGAGCGTCCTAGAAGCGCAAAACACGTAAGAGTTTCCTGCAGAGAAGGCGGAGAGCAAGACGGCGGCGTTGATGATATGCGGAAGAACCGGGACTTCGAGACGAGTCAGGGCAATGACATATGGCGACTTGGCTGCACCAGGCTTGCCGTCGCCAATAGCTTTGAGGAGGGAGGGGTCGTTGTAAGGCACAATGATGCCAACAGCGAGCGAGCCAAGCACGAAGAATGCCACGAGACGGGCAAAGACGACGCGGTAGGCCTCGGGCATGGTTTTGCGTGGGTTGATGGCTTCACCAGCAGCCATGGAAAGATAATCGGGACCAGCAATAACGAAAGAGGCAGTGACCAAGCACTGGAAGAAGCCGAGGAATCGACCCATCGACCCCTTCTCAATGTACTCCGCAAAGGCACCTGGATTCTTCCAGTAACGGAAGCCGAATGCATCTCCCTTGGGGTTTCCACCGACCATCAGAACAAAGGTCATGCAAATAAGAGCAGTGATCAAAAGCACTTTGCCAATTGCGAACCAGAACTCGCTTTCTCCGTAGTATTCAACAGTGACTAGATTGTTAGCGTCGTTTGGTGACAATATAATCAACTTACTCAAGTTCAAGAGACTGTAAAGAGCGAGAATGATGGCGATCCAGACAGCTTTGTGGATAGAGCCATCCACATCCCAGAACCGGACGATAACACAACAGGCTGTCACTTCGAAAGCCACGAGTGCAGCCTCGCAGACGAAAAAGTTCCAGCCAGCTGCAACACCGAGGGCCTCGTCGACAAATCTACCAGCCAAACGAATGAATCCAGAATTGATGGGCAACCAGGTGACCATTTCGCTCATGGCATTGTTGACTCCCCAGATAACACTCGACCAGATGATGAAAGCAATCAACAAACTGGCCGGGCCGCCAGCCGTCAATGCAGAGCCAATGGCAACGAACAAGGCGGTTCCGATGGTACCACCGATACCGATGAGGGCAACATGTCTGGGTTGAAGTTTGCGAACAGTATCACCATCACGGGTGGTGATGGAGTCTACCTCGATGGTCTCATCGCCGAATTTGTTCTTCTCACTGGTCTTGTGAGCAACCTCGACCGCTTCGTGAGAGGGCTGGACTACTGTCTGCATGGGGAATACTTCGTAAGGAGCTGCCATGGCTGAATTGTGGTGTGTGTCGGTTGAGGGCGTGAAGAATTTAACTGTCAGGGGTGAAGGGGGTTTGGCGGTGATGAAGGGGGGAGGGTGTGGCGATGTGGAAGGGGAGAAGAGGTCTTGAAAGCCGAAATACAGGCGATGCTGACCTTGTTATATACTGAGAGTCTGAGACTGAGAGCGAGGCGACCTGCTTCCAAGTTCCAAGCTGCTTGTAGCTGACCCCGGTTGGCCTGCTCGCTCCCTTCCCATTACAGACTTTTCGCCCTTGGTGGCAGTCTGGCAGATGGAGCCGAAGCCAATCAAGCAATTCAAAAGTTCCCGAGCGTGCAATTTGGGCCAGACCGATGCGACGCCAGGCGAACTGCCAATTTACCAAATTACACGAGCGCGTCAGTGTCAGTGACTGTCACTGAGTGTAATTATCTTGTGCTGCATCTGTCCATCAGCGTTATGCTTGCAAGCTGTAACAGAATCGCAGCTCTGAGTGTGAGCAGACCCAGGTAGCTCAAGCACTTCCATCTTCACTCAGAGTCCTTGCAATTGTAGGATGAAATTACGGGACCTGTGAAGTTTGCCTCAGCTGCTGGGCCATAGGCCTGGATACCTTTACGGTGAGGCTCTACCAAAGCCGCCAGGTTTCGACTTGCAATTCAGTATCGAAGCTTTATGCTGTGCAGAGTGCACTAGGACTGTGGCACTGTGCACGTAACAGTGCATCATCACTATGCTTGTTATTGGACATGTCAGGCTTTTCAGCAGATCCGGGGCCGCGGCCACGACGATTCATTCTCAACTTCAAGCCTCGAGCTCCATTATTTTCATTTCCATGTGCTCGACACTGCAAGCTGTGACGAATCTGACAAGCCTTTAATGTCGAAGCCAGTGCCTCATAGTCACTTACTAGCTACTAGCTATAGTTTTAGCGAGCTGGCGGTCAAAATCATAGCACCTGATTAAAGCCGTTCACTTGCCGGGCTGTTCGTCAGTCTCATTCAGGCGTGCAGCCATGACCGTTGCTCACACGATCACGGCCATGACGGGCCGCAGTGCACTGGATGCAGTAGGTAGGCTTTCGAAGCTCGAAAGCCTTGACACGAGCACAAAATATCACGATTGCGAGCGGTAGAAGCCCTAAGCATTTTTGGTCTTCAGAGTATATTGTTCGCCTCTTGAAAGCTAACAGCCCAGTATATTCTCGCTGCTCTGCCTCGGTACTGCAACATTGACACGTATAGCGATGGCCGGAGGGCCGAGACAATAAAGCAAGTTCTAGCGTGCGAAAAGCTTCTTTGTGACCTGTCACAGAATCTCAGCCCCCGATTGGCAGATCGATCCAGGCTAATTTTCAACGGGATTTGGTCCGATGACTTGGGAACTTGAGCTGAGAGGTGGATCGTGGCGGGGTGGTACACTGGTATTGAGACTTTCATGGATGGCTAGAGGACAGTACGGCTGAGTACGCATACTAGTATCTTCTAGGTGGACGCAGGCAGGTCCTCAGTTGACGAAATTTGATCATGTTGTCGCCTTCCACTCCTGGACCCACCCATTTGGATTTGCGCATGAAACTTTGGCATCAGCATCAAGCTCATATATCAACTGAAACTCACCTCGTCAAGTTCTTGTCTCTTGCAGCTCCTGTGTAAATGTTGACGCTTGGCTTCGCACATGACAAAATTTATCTTGCTCGTGCGTGCCAACGCGAAGAGTCGAAGACTGTCTAATGCATATCTTGACTTCAGTTGACGAAAAGTACAGCTTCGCCGCGCTGAATGGTCTAGCACCGATACTTTTTGCAGGACCTTCGTCTGATATGTTCGCGGATAGGCTCGTCGTACATGAACCTGGTGAGAGCAAGAGAGACCACTTCAATGACGCAAGCAAAATTTGCCTGATGGTTTGGCAAACGCAAGCGCGGCCTTCTTTTGTGTCGCATCTTTGTCAATTGCCGCCGGGGCACCATTTGATGATCGGTCACCTGGGCATCATTTGACAGACTTGACAACAACATGCATGAGATGGGATATCACCGGCGGTGACCTAACGAATGTCGTGGACAGTGTGCACAGTAGCACGATCATCCATGCTTGTGTTGGCTCTTAACTCTCATTTTGACACTTGCTTTACCCTTTGTGGCCTGCGTTAGCCTGTCCATCATGCATCCACTTTCTCGCCAGGATAGAACAGCAGATAAGGCAAACCGTTTGCCACGGAATTCCAATTGTGGATCACCTTGCAGGAAAGCCTCCAATGCAAGAGTATCGTCCACGTCTTCAAGGGGCTGGAAAGTGTCGAATGATGGCGCGCGGTCTTTCCAACTTGTGTGGAAGTGTAATTCGCGATTGATTATCTTGCAACTTGATATTGCCTCGATCTCAAGTTCTTCCTCTTCCTCTTCCTCCTCATCAGACTCTTGAGAATCCAGCTCGCTTTCGTTTTCTGGAGCAGGCACGTATAGCTCATTCTTCTGAACAGACATTGAACTTTCGCGACTCTGCCTATCAGACTGGTGCTGCTTCTGCCAGCTGCGGAAAGGTGCAACAGACTTACTGGGAGGCCGCCAGGCATCTTTGTAGTCAAGCTCCGTGCTGGTCATTGAGCCTGCGCGATCCGCCATCGCCCGTTCACCAGCGTGAGCTGATTCTTGGCAAGATCCACACAGGCCACGGTCGTAACCAATGGCATCGCCTTCGAGCAGATCCGGTGTGATTGATCTTGCGTGAGAGAGCCTCTGGCGACACATACGACATAAACGCACCTCATCGTCACGCTTGATTGCAACATTGGGCGGCGACACTAGTTCATCTTCAGAATCAGAGTTGCCACTGTCCCAATCCTGTCTTGCAGGCCGTATCATTTGACGCTTCCGCGGCGGTGCAGACTCTGCACGACTGTCCGTCGTTGATTCTGACCTGGATCTCTTCTTTGGTGGCCTGGCTGGCGTGGCTGCTTTGGCCTTCGCGCCTGGTTCCAGACCAAGGCCAAGGGACGCGAGCAGTCGAGCATTCTCAGCGATACGTTCCGCTCGTTCGAGCTCATATGCCGTCAAAGCATGAGCTTTTGGCATAGCTGCGCGTTGATGAAACAGTTTCACCTCTTGCTCGAGTCCATTCTCCCAAGGCTACTTAGTACTACCGTCAGTCGTTCTTGTTGCGATTGTCTCGAATTCCAGCTGCTGCGTCGCGCGGCGCGAATTTCAAATGTCGAAAGCGCATCAATAAAGTCAGCTACCGCTACGATACATCAAGCTTACGGCTGAATTGATTCTACACTCTTGGTATCTTCTGCATGGCCTGCATCGTTGCTTCCGAGGGCTTGCAGTGCAACTTGCGCATCTTTGCATAGATTGAGCGAGCCTTGGCATAGTCCCCGGCCTCGACGTAGAAGCGAATCAAACATGTCCACGTATATGCATCAGGCTTGACTCCGTCGTGCTGCATGTACAGCAAGACCTTGATTGCCGTATCGACTGCTCCAGACTTGCAGAGGCCTTCGATGACGTGTGTATAGGCAAACACGGATGGACGCCGCTCAGCTTGCCGCATGTACTCCAAAATTTCTATTGCCCGATCAATCTGCGATTCGTGCTTGGAGAACGCTCGCACAAAGATGGACAGGCAATATTGGTCCATTGTCAGCTCGGTCCGCTGTTGGCATATTTGCTGAAACCCAGCATAGAGACGGGCCAAACTCTCCGCGTCCGGGTTGAGCTTGACGAGTGTGTGCAGTACAAGACTGATGGTCTCGTTGCTAGGTCGTAGTAATGGCGCAATTTGCTGGCTTACAGAAGCAGCCTTGGGCAAACTCACAAAGCCAAGCTGCATGAGCAGGGTGTTGCCAAAATACTCTGTGTATCGCGCAATGAGTTCAGCGTGCTTGTACTGTAATTTGAGCAGATGCAATTCTTCAGTTGCAATAAAGACATTCCATATTTTGAGCTGCTTGGCTGTCGCCAGTACCCGGTACGCCTCATCAAAGTATGCTGGATCTTTACTAAGCGCCTTGAGCACAATGGCAATCGTTACATCATTAATGGGGTGGTTCTCAGCCGTCATTTGCTTAAAGCGTTTGAGTACACGGCTCGTGCCATCTGCCTTGTTGGCCAGCAATTTGAGGCGCACGTTCCAGCTGCGAACATTCAATGGGATCTTGTTGCGCACGGCAACATGAAAGACGCTCGAAGGGTTGATAATAGCAATACCGTGCTCATCCATCTTTTGTATTATATCGTCGTACAGGGCTGGTGAGATGCTCGATGCCTTGCCTAGCTGATCGAGCTTCGCGACAAACACTTTTGCTTCAATCAAAGCCCACTTGCGCACAACCAGGTCAGAAACTGGCTTTTGTTTCCCTTCTACTGGTCCTCTGGCATCTTTGACGCTCAGGAGACACCGAATGTAGTCATCAGCTATCGGTTCAACAAGATCGAACCGACTTATGTGCCCGCGTTCTTCTACCATGTCAATATGCGCATATGCTTGTGTGCTCCTTCCTGCCCTGATGCTCTCTTGAATAATACTCCGTAGCGCTTGCAGGTCTCTCGGGACAGTTTCTGGGGGAGGGAATCCAGCATCGAGGCGCTTTGTCATGAGTTGGCTTGCCTTGATGGGATGAACAATGCGCTTCTTGGTCGCCGATTGCAGCGCCTCCCAGAAGGATTCATTGGTCTGCACATGGCTTGCTGTAGAAGCGAATCGCCGCAGGATCATGAGCTAGAGGGATGCATGTGTCGGACTGCTAGACGCGGTCGCATCCTAGAATTGCTCTCGCCGTCACCTCTCGCCGTCGCAACACAAATTTGCCTTCAGATGGATCTTGGGCATCAATGACGCCAGTTTTCAGTCGGCAAACTTTGGCACAAGAACGAGTGCCTTGGAGCTACCATTGCTGCATTCTCTGCTGGAATTTATCCACACTGCTTGATCGACTCTACTGACTGCTTTCGTAGCCTATGAAAGATGCTCCAAATCTCAATAAGTTCAAATCATGGCTGAAGCATCCCGATCAAGGGATTCATATTCATCCTTCACTCGACATACGACAGCACGCTGTCAAAGAAGGCTATGGTGTATTTGCTCGTAAGAGAATTCAGCAGGATGAGATTGTTATGCGCGTACCCAAGAAGTGTCTCTTGTCGCCTCAGACATGTGCCATCGCCAATTTACTCGTATCAAGCGATCTTGGTGACATGGTCGCCGTGTGTCTGGCTTTCCTATACGAGAAGTATTTGGGCCCAGAGAGTCCTTGGCATGCTTATATAGCCATGATGCCTGAGAAGGTCCCGATATCGAAGCTTTGGACAGAGTCTCAAAGACACCTCTTGCGAGGCACAGAAGTTCAAGTGGTCGGCGGCACCACCTTGTCAGATTTCAAACACATGTTCAAGTCAGAGGTCATGCCATTCCTAAAGTCTCATGACGCATTGCTGTCAGAATTTGTCAGGACGCTGACCTTTGAGTCATTTTGCTACGGAATGAGTGTTGTTGGGTCACGCGCTTTTGAAGTCGATGCATTTCACAACCTCGCCTTGTGTCCCTTTGCCGATATGCTTGACCATACGCTCGACGAGCACGTTCACTTCACGACGCAGTACGAGGTGTGCGAAGTATGCGGCGAGGCCGATGGCTGCGCTCATGCAGAGATGCCAAGTGACGCTGAGATGGGCAGCGACCATGGCCAGGACAACGAGATGGGCGACGATGCTGAGTCGACAGGCGCATGGTCTGACAGCGGCTCCTCAACCGTCTCTCTAGACAACAACTCGGATGACCTCTGCGATCTCGTTACAACCCGCACCGTCGACGCTGGGTCTGAAGTCTACAATACCTATGGCGACTGTGGTAATGATGTCCTTCTGGCCCGATATGGCTTCGCCCTGGCTAATAATCGCCATGATCGCCTGAGTCTCTGGGCTGAGGCGCGAGATTTGTCCAAGAGCCATGGAGCTTTGCAATGGTTGGAGATCAACGGGCGCGCCCTGATCAAGGCAATTACGTGGCATGAAGGAATACCTGTGGGTCCCGGAAATGCTGAAGATGCGGATGAGGATGATACTGACATTGAAGACTTGTTCTTCATCGACAATGACGGCAGTATCTCCGCCATGATGATGTCGCTTTGCATCATCATGTTTTACTTTCCGGCGGCTCCCCTGCAAGACTTAGCCTGGGATGCGATTCTGGCTCCGGTCCAAAATGTCATTGATGCTTGGGATTTTCTCAACAACAAGTTGCCTCTCCCAATACACCGCTCCCTTCCTCTGAACGTGATTGGATCTTTGCGCGTGGGCTACATTGTGGAAAAGCGAAGGAATCGAAACGCATCCGTGCTGAAGGAGCATGATATCAGTTCCGACATTGCAGAGCTGGAACGGCGTATCACCACCACTCGAACGGAACGAAAATGGGAGGAGCACTTCGCTTTGATTGTGATTCAGTGTGAGCAACAGGTTTGCCTGCGTGCCCACACTGTTTGTAACAGGATTCAAAGGAATTGTGCATGGATGAAGGCACGAATGTCAAACGAGCATGACTAGAGACCACCGCGGAGGAGACAGACCTTCAGGGGTCGCTTCAGTAGACGTGAGACGGTATGCTTGTATGCTATGCTAATGCGAAATTGTAAATAGAGACATATGCTCATGCTAGAATCGTCCACGATGGACTTCGTGACGAGAGTTGGGTGGGAACATGGTATTGTACAGGAGAACAGCATCCTCATTTGCCAGCTGCATGGCTTTCGTCTGGAAACAGCGTAGATCTGGTTTGGTGAATTGGTAATGCGTTCGTGCGTCAGCCAAGATATCCACCGCTTCCTCCAAGCGATCGCAGCGAGCCAGCGCCTCAATGTAGAGCTTAGTGGCCTCTTGATCATGCCTCAGATGTTTGTTGGCGGTATTTGCAAGCCATGCTGTTCGCTCTGCCCAGACTTGATTGAGAAAGGCAGAATCGCGAAAAGCGTACGCTGCTTGAAGTGCAATTTGGAAGGAGAAGCGACTGCGCTCGAGATTTGCATACAAGGTCTGCCAGTCTTGTATGAAGCGCTTGGATGCTTTGTAAGGAATGGCGATAGTGAGATAGGTATCGATGAGTTGCGTTGAGAGGGACTCCGGGTGGAGTTGCTGGAGGTATGCCATGACGCGACGGCTCTCTTCGAGGACATCGTTGCTCGTGAAGGGCATTTGCTCAATCCACTCAACAGCTAAGCCTTTCTGCACGAGTGACTGCGCATCCCCCTCATCTCCGAGCGTTGCTTCGTCAATAGCGACTCTGCTCTTCTTCACGGTGGCTCCAGCATAGGTTCTGAATAAGAGCTGATACGTCTTCTCATCAGGTGCCCAAAGGGGCTGCTGCTTGCCAATCACCTCAAGTTCACGGACAAGCTTTCTGGCTCGTGTCAAGTCCTTGTTCATGGCACAAGCTGCCAGGAGAGAATGCCAAGTCGTTTTGTCTAGGTCGACCTGGTTGGATTTCATGAGTTCAGCCATCTTCCAAGCTTGTGCAAAGTAGTCGCGTCTGGTGGCATAGACGTGGATGAGCGCATTAAAGGTAGCCCTCGTTGGCTGAAGACCACGTTCAGCAAGCTCTTCAAAGAGCTCAGAGGCTCGCTCAGCCGATTGTGTCTTATCTTTTGCGCACGCGTGAATCATGAGTGTATAGGTGTGAATATCTGGTGCTGTATTGGCGGCACGGTACTTGAGCGCATCAAAGATAGAAAAGGCGCGTTCCGTCTTGCCGGCTCGAATACAGCAATTGATGAGTGTTGTAATGGTGACTAGATTGGCTTCGATGCCTCGAGCTTGCATGTGCTTATATAGCGCTGCTGCACGTTCGACGTCACTTGTCTTTGCAAAGGCTTTCATGAGATGTGCGTATGAGTACCGCGTTGGCGTGAGGCCTGCTTTCTGCAAAGCATCAAAAGCTGCAAGTGCCTGTGGGACTTGACTGAGCGAGGCATGCGCATCCATCATGAGGTCGTAGGAGAGATTATCCCTTCTGCATGTGGTGACAGCAAGCAGGCGCTCTCCAGCAGAAAGACGAGCTCTAGCTGGCATGGCAAGGAGGATGCCATTGAGGTCTGATGTGCTCAAACGTGCAGCATCGTCACTACTGATCAAATGCGACACAGCCCGACCCCAATCGACCGTTTTGAGGTCTGCAGACTCCGCCAGCTGCATTGTAGTGCGTAACGTGGCAGGCAACTGAGCAGCTGTCGGCTGTGCAGTCTGTGCCTTGTCTGCGAGAGACGCATACATGGCTAGTGCAGATTCTTGGTCTATTTCCTCAGGCTCTGCTGCCTTTTTCGCAGCAACGGCCTGCTTCTGTACCTTCTTCTCAAGCGATTTGACGTAGCTCTCTAGCTTGTCTATGTTTTGGAGTAAAAGAGGTCGAGCTGGTGGACGGCGTGTCGGGATTGTTCTTGAGAGAGCTGGGCATAGGAAGCGTGGTAGTCTGTACATGGCATGTTCTGCGTTCTACAGTGTATATACTTGCTACAGTCTGTTCTGTCGCGCATTTCTCTTCACCAGCCAAATTTAGCCGAGCGAGCAGTCAGCAGTCACACGAGACAAATTTCGTGGAAGGGCAACAGGCACAAGCCAGCAACCAGCACGCAGCCCTTCCTCCAACCAGCAGCTTACAAGGACTCGACTCCAGACTCGATAGTAAGCAGTCAGTCATGCAGGTCTTCATCAAGGGAGACAGCACATTCGCACTCAATGTCGCAAGCGAGGCCTCTGTCCTCGACACAAAGGCACAGGTCGCCACACAGGTCGGCTGCCCACTCGAGGGCCAGCGTTTGATCTTTGCTGGTCAGCAGCTCGAGGATGGTCAGGCCCTCGCCGACTACGGCATCCAGCAGGCTTCCACCATCCAGCTCGTCTTCACCCTGCGTGGTGGTGCCAAGAAGCGAAAGAAGAAGGTCTACACCACCCCAAAGAAGATCAAGCACAAGCGCAAGAAGGTCAAGATGGCCGTGCTCAAGTACTACAAGGTCGATGGTGAGGGCAAGATCCAGCGTCTCAGGCGTGAGTGCCCTGCTCCTTCGTGCGGTGCCGGTGTCTTCATGGCCACCCACAAGGACCGTCAGTACTGTGGCAAGTGGTATGTTTATTCTTTTTGCTTTGTTGTACGTCTTGCTAACCTCGCAGCGGTCTTACCTACATGGCCAAGGCTTAGATGTCCTGTTTAATAGGAACTCCATCACTTCTATAAATTGTTGTGTGCCTTGCTTGACTTGTACTGTACTCTGCCGGTCCATATGTGACCAGCGATCTGCTTCTTTGTTATTTTCCTTCCTGTCGTATACTGTACTCTATATAAATGCTGCTCATCTGAGCACTTCTTGACATGTCCCGCAGTTGCTCGACATGACCTCACAACAACGCGCCATCCACAACCAAACAGACAACAACCCACGACCATATATCCATTCGCAACATGCGCGCATGAGCTCTCAAGATCCAACAGTCGTCACAGGCACACTCAGCCTTCGCTACCCACTCACAGTCCTCTCGATTGACGCGCCCTTTGGTGCAGCGATCCGTAAATTTCAACCAGTCTTTACCTTTCAATTCACAGGCACTGCCGTTGAGAGCCAGGATGATGGAACAGATAAGGAGGTACCGCGGATCTTTGTCGAGAGCTTCGATAGTCCCATCGATGGTGAGGCACTCGAGTGGTTCATTGAGCAAGGCGATATTATACGCAGCGCACGGTAAGCAAGCGCATCTATTCGCAAGCCAGAGCCTAATAACAGGGACAAGCTCTTCTCAGTGATTGAACCATGTGTACATCAGGTACAGTATCGCGGCATGTGCGCCAACTGCGGGAAAGACCTCACTGCAGGCGACTTTCTCGGCATCAACGATGCAGAGCGCGCGACAGTCGCCATGTCGCATGATGACCTGGGCTTGACTGTTTCATATGGCGAAGCAGCGCGTCTTGAAAGAGAGACGACCAAGCGACTGCTGCAAACATCACGGCTGTCGCTCATCGTGGACCTCGATCAGTGTGTCATTCAAACAACCGTCGACCCAACCGTTGGTGAATGGCTCAAGGACGAGAGTAATCCGAATCATGCAGCACTCAAAGATGTACATCATTTTCGCATTGCAGAGGAAGGCCCCGGTGCACCCGTCTACTACGTCAAACCGCGACCTGGTTTGCAGGCCTTCTTTGAAAGCATCACACGCCGTTATGAAATGCACATCTACACGATGGGCACAAAACCATATGCTCTCAAGATTGCGAGTATTATTGATCCACAGGGAAATTTCTTTGGAAGCCGCATCTTGAGCAGAGATGAGAATGGCAGTCATACGCAAAAGTCCGTCAGCAGGTTGTTTCCGGTAGACACCAATATGGTGGTTATCATGGATGATCGTGGTGATGTTTGGCAATGGTGCCAGAACCTCATCAAGGTGAACCCCTTCGAATTCTTCCTCGGCACAGGTGACATCAACAGCAGCTTCCTTGCGCCCCTGGATGAACAAGATGCACAAAAGAAAGCACTCGCTGCGTCTCCTACTGCAGATCCAGCATCACCGGCAACGCCACTCGTGGATAATGCGCCCGTTGAGGATCCTGCGCTATTGGCAGTCCAGGCAGATGCGCAACAAGCGACGCTTGAGGCACAAGTAGAGATGCGACCGTTGTCTCGTGCTCAAGACGCGCAGCCGCAACACACAGGACGACCGGTATTGAACGATAATGATGATGTATTGCAATATGTGGAACAGACATTGCGAAAAGTGCACGAACGCTTCTATGCGTTGTATAGTGAGCACATGGCGGAGATGGGTAAGGGTCGTGCATTGGCCAATTTGAAGCCAAAACACAAATCACGGCGAAACGCAGCGGCAACGGCAGATGTCAAGGTGATTTTATCGGAAATGAAGCGGCAGGTCCTCAAGGGATGTGTCATTACCTTCAGCGGCTTGATGAGCGATCATCGTGATCCACGGCAAGAATGGCAAGGTCGGCTGGCGGTTGATTTTGGGGCTCGCGTACTGGATGCGCGCTCCAAGGGTCGGCCAACGCATGTCATTGTGGGTGAAAAGATTCATCTGCGCAATTTGACGGAAAAGGCAAAACTTGGGAAACAGTATCCATGGATTAAAGTGGTGTATATGGGATGGCTGACGGAATCAACCAAGCGATTCCAACGGCAGCCGGAACAGCCGTATCAGCTCGATCCAGAGGCACCGGATGTACCACTACCGGAGCTTGAATTTGATGAGCCAGGCGAGGTGAGCGAGGCAGAAACTCTTGATACCGACAATGGCGAGACTGATAGGCTGATTGACGAAACAGCCAAGAATATGGATTGGGGCGATATGGAAGGTGAGATGGCGGACTTTCTGGGAGAGCTGTCAGACGGCACTTCTGTCTCTGGGGATGAATCTGATGCGAGCGTCACTTCAAAATATTCTTCATCCTCGTCACCACGGAAACGTCCGCCTCAGGCTCGCAGCAACCAACGCACGCCGACAAAGCAGCACAAGCGCCAATTGTCAGATCAGGTGAGTGATCCAAGTGCTGATGAACTGCACCTTCAATCGCCCTTGAGCAAACGCAAGAAAGTGGCACAGATGCGAAAATCTGGTCTAGCGCGGTCTGTCATGCGTGCAGATTCTGGTAGCAGTCCTGAGCGGCCAGACTTGGATGTCCACAAGCCTGTGCAGGGTATGGTTGAAGAGGATGGCGTATCGGCTGCATCGGATAGCGAGAGCTTGCTTGACTTTGCTGCTGAGTTGGAGCAAGGTCTGGCGTGAAATAGGGAGTATATAGGCATCAGCAAGCATTGATCAAGCATCGAGGAATGAGTAAGTGTCTCCATCTGAATGGGTGGTGGCCCTAAACTGCCTCAACTGGAAAATTGCGGGGGAAGTGCCGGCGCCGAGAGAGAAGTGTGGGGAAGCAGCGTAGACGTAGTATACTTCAGAGAGAAGCATCCAAGATTTGAAGCCAATACTCACTCAGAAACATCAATCATAAATGGGCGGAAACAAAGCAGCAGTCTACAACAAGCCAGGCGAGATTGGCATCGAAGTCAGGGATCTCGAGATCCCAGAGCCAGGGCCAGGACAGGTTCTCATCAAGTACAGCCACTCGGGTGTCTGCCACTCGGACCTCTCCCTCATGTGCCACCATTGGCCCATGTTTGCTCCTGCAATCTACGAGTACGTCCTGCCAAACCTCTGTCAAAATCACGTGGCTAACACAACACAGGGGTCGCGTCGGTGGCCACGAAGGTGTTGGTAAAGTTGTTAAGCTCGGTGCCGGCGTGACTCAAGTCAAAGAGGGTGATATCGTGGGCAGCAAGTGGATCTCCTCGTGCTGCGAGTCTTGCGAGCTTTGCTTGTCTGGCCGTGATGCGTTCTGTACGAGTGCTGCAGTCAATGGTGGTACCGTGGATGGCACGTTCCAGCAGTACGCTGTGCAACCTGCATCCTACGTGACTCCAATCCCAGCAAGTCTGGCCCCTGAAGATGCTGTAAGCTTCTAATTGATCAAAGAGGACAATAACTGACAATAGTGTGTGCTGCTCTGCGGTGGTGTCACCATCTACAAAGCATTGAAGGTTGCGGGACTGCAAGCCGGCCAGTGGGTTGCGATTGCTGGCGGTGGCGGTGGTCTCGGCTCCCTAGGTATCCAATACGCCAAGTCGATGGGATTCCGCGTCATTGCCATCGATGCCACGGACAAGGCCAAGCTCTGCAAGGACCTTGGTGCTGAGGTGTTCATTGACTTTACCAAGGAGAATGTCACGGAAGCTGCACAGGCTGCCACGGACGGTCTGGGTCCTCACGCATTCATTGTGGCATCCGCTGCTCGACAGTCATACAAGTCTGCCATGTCGCTCCCACGAACGGGCGGCACAGTTGTCTGTGTCGGTATTCCAGGCCCCGACACGCCAATCGATGTTGAGGTGGAAGGCATCATCTACAAGGACCTGCGCCTCCGCGGATCTGCTGTGGGCACGCGTCTGGATGCTATCGAGGCCCTTGCATTCTGTGCCCGCGGTCAAGTGAAGCCTACAGTCACGGTTCAGCCACTCGATAAGCTTCAGGAGTGCTTCACCAAGATGGCAGCTGGCCAGGTACAGGGCCGCTTTGTTGTGGAAATTCCTGCATAGTTGGACACAATCGATGAATTGCAACGGGGTAATTATAGTTTTTGAAATGGCCACCAAGGTCCTCATGATGTAGCAATGCAAGTTCATGCAACCTTGTTACCTTGTGCGTGGTGTGTTTGGCTGCCCATCTGATTCGAAATCGGGCGTGCAACCACCCGGGCAGCAAGACAACAGACACGCAAGACCTGCGCCTGTGTTTGTCGGCGTGGAGGTTCTCTCATCTGGCCGTCCTGGAGTTCCATCATGAAGCTATAGTTTTGCATTGTCTGGGACATGTTCCACTTCAAGGGATCCGTCAAAGTCGGCGAGGTCTATCACTTTGATATCGAGGTGAAGCGCGATGAGCTCGTCAACACGATTGACAGCATCAGCTCATCTGGGGAGGACGCCAAAGATGCGCGTGAACTGCATCTACGCGTCAAGAATACAACAAGCGCGTTGATGCGACCGGCATACCTTGCAGGTCCCTATATCCTCTACACAGCAATTCACGAGTCCGACTATAGACACGACACGCCCGTCGGGGAACACGATCATCGGCCGCACTTTGATGCCAATGTCAAGGCAAGCAGCTCTCGTTGGCAAAAGTTACCTATTGAGCCTCACAAGTCCAAAGGCAAAGCAATGCGGACCTTTCATCTCGAGGTTGCATCGCAAAGCTTGTTTTCTCCGAGTGCGACGACTTACTTTGAAGTGACGCTTGGCTGGAATGAAGCTGAAGTGCGCAAGCTGGCGCGATCAGGCAAAGCGATGGAGAGTGTCACGCCTGGATTACAGGTACGTGTCCATGACACTTGGTCACTTTGGCAAATGCATCCAGTCGAGCGGGATCACGCCGGTCACCACGTCTCTCGAGCTCGCGTTGTGCGACCACCTACCGTGTTGAGTCGCGACAGTGATGGCAACTTATGTGATCATCTTGTTGTGTTAACGCATGGCATCCACTCCAATTTGACAGCTGACATGCTGTACCTCAAGCAGGTTATTGAAAGGACTTCGAAAGCGCAAGGTGGACGCACTGTGTGTAAAGGTTTTGCAGCCAATGCATGCAATACAGAGCGTGGTGTACGATGGCTCGGCAAACGTGTTGCTGAATGGGTCCTTAATGAAACTGGATGGGTGTTTGAGTCAGATGGTCAGATCTACCGACAGCCAAATCAGTACAAGCGTATTTCATTCATTGCGCACAGTCTTGGAGGTCTTGTACAAACCTACGCACTTGGCTGGCTGCATGATCGGACATTTGGTGGGTTTCTGGATGCAAGTGATATTGGATTGGAGCCAGTCAACTTCATCACACTAGCAACTCCCTGGCTTGGTATCTCGGCCGAGAATCCTGCATATGTGAAGCTAGCACTCGACTTTGGCGTGGTTGGCAAGACGGGACAAGACTTGGGATTGACGGTGAAACCGCTCGGCACCTACTCTAGCTACTCTGGCCCTGATGCAGCGGCAAAAACTACTAGTGGGCCAGCCAAAGTACGTGCCACAAGACCTCTGCTGCGGCTATTGTCTGAAGATGAGTCGCCCTGCAGACGGGCCATCTCGCTCTTCAAACGGCGGACGGTGTATGCCAATATCGAGAACGACGGCATCGTACCGTTACGAACATCTTCACTGTTCTTCCTTGACTGGGAAGGCATGGAAGCTACGCATGCTCAGCATGAGTCGGCTGGCGTCGCTCAATCACAAACACCGCCCAAGCTCAGCGATTTTGATTCTAGCCCCGAGTCATCCGACCATGATGCTACCACACAGACGCCTGTGAGTGCTGGCCCAGACATCAGTGTTGCCTCGTCGTCGCCCATAGAACCTAGCGAGGCGGCCCAAACCAGGGATCCTACCAGGCTATCACTGACGGGCGCCGTTCGAGGCGTTGGTTCGCTCATCAGGCGAGTCTCTCAAGGCGCGGTCAAAGCGGATGAGGTTGGCGGTGCACCGGAATCAAACGCAGGCACAGCCGTGTCTGACAAATCCCCAAGCGAGGTGGCAGGGCAACATTCGCATTCGACGGTGCTCGATGTGATTAGCAACTACCTCAAGCCACAGAGTGGCTCCAATACTGCAGCACCGACAGGCCATGCGCAAGGAGTCAAACAGACCAAGAAACCTTCCAAGGCATTCAGACGCTCTCAAACAATTGGCATGTCAGAGCAAGATGGTAAAGAGCCTCAGCAACTCATTGAGCCGAAGCATACGAGTTTTCTGCGCGCACTTGAAGCTGTCATTCGTCCACCGGGACCGGATTTTGCCTTCATCTATGATCCTGCAAGTCGACCGAAGCAAACCATTGTGCATGATCGTCTGTACAAGCCGAGCGATATCCCACCACTCAAACCTGCAACGGCCAGCAAGTCATCCTCCCTCAACACACATGACAGCGACTTGCCCATCACTGAAGATATCGCAGCCCTGGACGATGCTGCCACGCATAAATTGCAGCGTGCTAGAAAAGCTGCTGCTGAAGCAAGTTCTTCCTCCCGTCAAGCTGCTGTACGTCTTGAAAAAGTGAGGTTGGAGGAACGTATTGCGCGTAATTGGCACCGTGATATGGAGTGGCGAAAAGTGTTGGTTCGCTTGTTGCCGGATGCGCACAACAATATCATTGTGCGTCGACGTTTCGCCAATAGTTATGGATGGCCTGTTTTGGATCACTTGTGCGAGCATCATTTTGGTGCAGAGGCGGAAACGGAGAAGCTTGATCGGACTGCCGAAGAGGAAGCAGAGGCAGCAGAGTTGGAACGTGTCTTGAGTGACGGACAAACCAGCATGCGTGCTTCTGTGCGACGGCAAAAATCATGGGACGCAGCGACACTGCATGAAGCCTTGCTTGATAACCAAGGTGCTTTTCAGGAGAAGGATGAGGAAGACTTTTGGTCGTCGGATGCAGAGGAAGAGGCGGAAGTGCTTGCAGAAGGGTCAACAGAGCATGAAGAGCGTGACGAACAAATAATACGGATGAGCGAAGTCAGTGCTGGGTTGTAATTTGGGTGGCGGCATCATGGGGCATTTATCAGGCTAATGATACATGTAACCTGGTTAAGGCTATTCTTTCTTGACACGCATAATCATTAGTTTCATAAAGGGTGCATATCAAAACTGGCATTCGTCTAAGCTGTATATTTGTACGGATCTAGCAGATTTCCTATCGAGTCATCAGAGTGCGCGCTTTTCCTCCGACGGTGTGGCAGGGTACTCGCCTGGAACGTGTGTGTCACCTGGTGAATTCCCCTTTGCCGCTGCGAGATCCTTCTCAAACGTTTCTGCAATAGTTCCCAGCAAGCCCTTTTCATCACCAGCACCACCACCAGCGCCCAGTGACAAAGAAGAACCACGAGACGGTGGTCCACGGAATGTTTGTCGCTGATTGATCTTAAAAGCAGGTGAACGCGTTCCTGAGGCAGTGGCGCCATCCTGCAGATCAATCGATGTACCACGCGATGGTGTACCTCGAGCACGCTCACCCACAGAGACTTGTGAGAGCTTCTGTGCAACTTGCGCAGCACTCAAGTCATCCAGTGCAGAATGATCAAACGCTACTTCACTAGGTTGCTCTGACTGTTGTCCCTGAGGTGTTGCAACACCACTTGCGCTGCGTGAATTTTTGCGTGAGGGGACTTTATAACGTGCTTCATTGGATTGTGTACCCACGCGCAAGTGTGGTGCAACGTCATAATCAGCCATCGTTGATACAGCCGGGCTAGCGAGATGATCGACGGATGCTTGACGAGATGTGACTTTGAATCGTTGTGCATGTGGGTACGGAGAGACGGCATCACTGTGTGTACCTTTTGCAATGAGTGCAGCACTCTCGAGGTCTGCCAAAGAATTGTTGGACGGTGCAGTTCCCAATATTTGATCACTGAGTGACATACGACGGGAAGGAGTTTGGCCCGCACCGGCACTCACACCAGACATACTACCTGCGCGTGTTGGTTGATGAACTGTCACATCTTGGGAAGTCGTTGTGGGTGCATTGGCACTGGCCAGAGCACGCTCGAATTGTTCAGCGGGCAGCTTGCCAGTGGTGCCTGCACCGGGTGCCGGGAAATAAGGCGAGACATACGCTGCTGCTGCTGCTGCTGCTGCTCCTGTCGGTGCAGCTGGATCAACATGATGGTCTGTTGTAAGAGGTTGCATGGGTGGCACAGCAGAAGGATCACCATACGAAGCAGTTGCTTGCCTCGACGGAGTCTTGACACCAGGTCTAGGACGCTGCTGCTGGCGCGCAGGCGAAGTCACTGCAACGGCACTCGCAGGGCTACCAGCTACTTCCCTGAATGCCAGACTCGCCTGACGACGGGGTTTTGCCGGTTCGGCACCGGTACTCAGGGTGCGTGGTGCTTTCACATCGGCATCAGCTGGCTTGAAATCCTCATCGCCTGGCAATGTGGAGTGTGTTGTGTGTTCTGCATCATAGGGTAAATGCGCATTATCATCCAAAATCTCCTTTTTGAGGAAACCAGCCGTTGCAGAGTGGATGCTCGCTTGATGAACGAAGTGTGCATGGTCTGGTCCATTCATGGGTGTGGCACTGACGGGTGTTTCTTGCACACCGTAAGAGGACGTTGCTGTACGTGTCAACTCAGTCGTTGCAAGGGGCTGTAAGTCCTTGGCGGTGGCTGGCGGTGCATGAAGTCCAGCAGTGACGGCTGCAAGGGGTGTCTTGAATGCAGCAGCCGAATTGAAACGACCTGCCGCTGGCCTTGGTGTAGGCAGGACAGTAGCAGTTGTCAATGACTCGGGTCCCCGGTAAGGTTCTGCATCCGCTGCGTCTTCTTCGAGTGGGATACGTGGTTGTGGCTGCACGGCGCGTGCGCTGATTGTATTAGCCCGGGAGACACCCGTTGCACCGGCGAGAGAGCCGTCTGAAGTTTGGAGTGGTTTGCCAGTGAATTGGAAGGATTTGTCTGCTGCACGACCAATGTTGGTGTACCAGGTGAGCATATCCTCGCGGGACTTTGCACGGAAGACCCAGTTGTGCTCGGTGTGCAGGCCACCGAGCTGCTTGCCACGCAAAATAAACTTGAAAACCTTGTCGCCATCAGCTGATGTAGAGCCGAGCTCACAGTCTGGGAGGTAGAGGGAGAAGGTGGGTTCCATGTCAACACGCAAGTCATTCGACTTGAATTCATGGAGGAAGCGCGAGGGCGAGACAATGTAGAAGGACGTGGTGTACTTGCCGAGGACGTTCGACTTCTTCTCGAGCCAACCATCACAGATGGGCATGGTAGAAACATGGTCTTTACCCTGGTAAGACACATTTTCGAGAGATCGCTGTGATGATTTGGCGTCAATCAAGACACCGGCCTGGAGCTGTCGCTTACGGAAAAGCTCCCACTCTGAGGAGAGGTGTCCAGCAAGCAGACTGTCTTCCATCTTTTGCGACATGACGGCGAGTTCTGCCGCTTCACGGGAGACGAGCGCGTTGTACTTGCCCAAGGTGCGTTGAATAGCGGCAACCACCTGCTGTTCGAGCTCTTTGGCGGATTGTTCGAGGTTGAGGGTGGATTCCCTGAGGTAGGTCTCCTCACCCAGTGAGTGACGCAAAGTCTTGCGCGTGGCGAGGTCCACGACGAATGGATCGCGCTTGTGGTCTACACCGCCACCTGCTGCTTCCCAGCTTGTGATGGCATCCTGCAGGTCAAGCACCGCCCGTCGGCTAGTCTCGAGGTCCGCGGGGAGAGTCGTCTTGAATTCCTGCTCGAAGCCCTTGATTTCTTGGATCTTTTCAGTGAGAAAATCCCTCGCATGCTCGAGCTCGGGGACAATCTCGCGGTCAATGGCAAGGACAATGTGGTCGGAGTGTGTGACACGGCCCGTTTGCTGCTCGAATAGGAGCTGTCCAATGTCATGGACTGAGCCTCCCTTCTCGAAACCCTCGTGAGTGGTGAGAGGGTCCGCAAGGGTGTCCTTGATCTTGCGTAGGTGATCGTTGTGCGTGACCTCTGCGTCTGAGATGGAGCGGAAGTGTCTTGCCAGTTCGTGGATGACTGCTTTCCATGCTGCAGATGGTTAGTGGGAGTTGCGTATAGATAGACATACCCTCGAATCTGTCTGCGAATGTCTGGACTGGGGATGTGAGGGGGACCGTGGCTGCCAATGCTGGGCCTGAGTCTGCCATGTCTCTTGAGCTATGTCTAGTAGTAGTCTAGTAGTCTGATAGTAGTTCAGTAGCAGCCGCATGACATAATTGCCTAACCCTGACCTCGATCCACGTCACCCCCCGCCATCTTCCACTCTACATACTTACTACACTACTCAAGCAGCCAGCATGCACCTCACCCTCCTTTCCTCCATCACAGCCTCCCTCCTCGCAGCACACGCAGTCACCGCAAAGTCATTCCATGCGCCCCTCAAGAAAGTCTCCCTCGATGACAAACTCGCAGCCTTCGACCTCGAATCCGAAATGCGCTACCTCAAGCAGCGCTACCTCGGCATCAGGCCCCAGCAGCACGCAGCGCAGATGGGCACAGAGTCCCACGGTGTAGACGCAGACGGCGCACCCACCCACGGTGTACCCCTTACCAATTTTGCCAACGCGCAGTACTTTGCAGAGATCGGCCTGGGCACTCCTGCTCAGACATTCAAGGTCATCCTCGATACAGGCAGCTCCAACTTGTGGGTTCCCTCCAAGTCTTGCTCCTCCATCGCTTGTTTCCTACACACAAAGTACGACTCTAGCGCTTCGAGCACCTACAAGGCGAACGGGTCAGACTTTGAGATTCGCTACGGCTCTGGCTCCATGAAGGGCTTTGTCTCGAATGATGCGCTCACGATTGGAGATATCACCATCAAGCACCAGGACTTTGCTGAGGCTACAGAAGAGCCAGGACTCGCTTTTGCCTTTGGCCGCTTTGATGGCATTTTGGGACTTGGCTATGACACCATCTCAGTCAACAAGATTGTCCCTCCCTTCTACAACATGCTCGACCAGCTCGATGCACCTCTCTTTGCTTTTAGTCTGTCTGATGGCACCACTGAGGACGGTGGCGAGTTTTCTCTCGGTGCTACCAACCCAGAGAAGTACACGGGCAAGATCACACAAATCCCAGTGCGTCGCAAGGGCTACTGGGAGGTCAACTTGGATTCCTTCTCCTTTGGCAAGGAAACACTCGAGCTCGAAGATACTGGTGCTGCCATTGACACGGGAACCTCGCTCATTGCCTGTCCCTCGGATGTCGCTGAGCTCCTCAACAAGGAGATTGGTGCAAAGAAGTCTTGGAACGGTCAGTACACCATTGACTGCGCTGCTGTGGATTCCTTGCCCGACGTGACATTTGAGTTTTCCGGTCACAAGTTCACTTTGCCACCCCAGGACTACATCCTCAACCTGCAGGGATCATGCATCTCGACCTTTACCGGTATTGACATTCCTCCTCCTCTCGGTCCTATCTGGATCATTGGTGATGCCTTCTTGCGGAGGTACTACTCAGTCTACGACTTAGGTAAGAACACAGTCGGTCTGGCAACGGCTGTTTAGGGACATTCGTTTGTTGCATACGTTTTAGTTTTGTATAGAGCGCTTGTTCTTCTTACGAGGCTCCAGGTATTCATTCATCCTTACTGACTGGCTCAGTATCCAGGGCACTGACAATCTGCTGAGCACGGTCGTAAACGGTCTCTGAAATGGCTTTCTCTTCGTCCTTCTCCTTCTCGCCTTCCACCTTGCTCGCTTCTTCTGTAGGCTCTTCTTCTGCTTCTTGCTTTTGTTCTTGCTCTTGCTGTTGTGCCTCATAACGCTTCACGAGCCCTTGTGCTTCCTCCAACACACGCTCCCGACTCGCCCCTTGCATCTCTCGCAAGTACAAGATACCTTGCTCTTTGAACCTCATAGCACCCGTCTCATCCTCAGGAAACAAGGCTTCCCCCTCGACTTGATATAACTGCCTCAATAAATGATTTTGTCGTTGCTTTGAGAATTTCCAACCCGGTAGATCTTGTGACGGACTTGCCTCTGCTGTTTCTGCACGACGTGCTGCTTTTTGAGCTTTTTTGGCAAGCTTGAGTCGTTTCCGTTCAGAGACGACCTCTTCCTTTCCAGCCACCACTGCATCTGCCTTGACAGTTTTACGTTCGTCATTGACAAACGAGACACCAGTTCGCTGAGCAACGAATAAATCAAGGTATGCACGCGTTGCTGCCAATGCAGCACGTCGTTCCGCTTCTTCACGTTTCCGATGCGCTGTTTGATGTTGTGCCGCTGACCGTTGTCGTGTTGCTTGTTGTGTGCGTTTTGCCGATTCCTGCTGCGTTGCAAGAAATGTACGCTGTCGTTTCCCCATTCGCTTGGCAGGTGGATCTGTTGCATCTGTTGCAGTCGCACGTTTTGTTTTGAGCGCTGATGGTAGGATGCGCGCTTCTTGCAGCTTGGGAGAGAGCTCGGGCGGTTCTTGTTTGGCTTCATTCTTGAGAGAGAGGAATTTCTTCCAAGCGGGTTCAGTGGGAGTTTCTGTCATATGAGATAGTCCTCTAGGTTCTCTTGGGATATGAGCGTGTACTAGCTAGACGACAGAGCTTCAGAGCTTTGGCAATGCCAGGTTGTGTGGTGTCTTTAGCTTCAGCTGATTTCAACTTTTTTTTCCCGTGGACGACAAGATCAAATTCAATGAGCAAAGACTACTGATAGCACTTATCCTGTTTAGCATCAAAACGAGAGAGACAAAAGAAGCAGAGTGCATAGATTTGAAACAAGACAAAAGCGTCATTGTGTGATTTGATTACTTGAGAGTGAATAAAAGAGGATAGCAACAATGCAAGCTCGGAGATGAAAGGGAGGGAATAGGTTGGAGTGGACGCGTTCTCCAAAGAGGGGCTGGACTGTATGTGCAATAAGTCGAATTGGGCCCCCGTGATTGAATACTGCAAACTAGCTTAAGCTTCGCCATAAAACCTAGCATGTTAGCTCCTTCTGAATTCCATACGCTAGTAGGAGACTCACTTCTTGAGGTATTCTTCAGCCTCGGTGTACTCAACCTTGACTTGCTGCACCTGGCCAGTTAAACGCTCAAGGGCCTCCTCCTCGCCAATTGGAGCCACGCCATCTGCTGCCTTGAGCGCACCGAAATGCTGAATGCGCTCGCACGATGTCTTGACTTTTGTCATACCAAGGGCAGCCGATGAGCCCTTGAGGAAATGGCCCAATGAAGACGCCTTGTTGAAATCTCGCTCTACACTATCACATTAGCTCTTGTGGATTGACACCCTAGAAAGACTGCACGCACATAGCTTGCTCCATTTGTCCAAACGTCACTTCTGCCTGCTCAAAGAAATTCCATACAATCGATTTTGAAAACTCTCGCTCGTCGTCGTCATCCATCTCTAGCAGCTGATCAAAGATTGTGTGGTCGAGCAACTCATCAGGCGCAGTCGCTGTGTGGTTGAATGCTTCCGAGTGAACAGACCCGTTTGTCGCACTGGATGACGCCTTCTCAAGGGTCGGAGGGATACTCATCTTTTGATTGGAATGTGTTGCTTAGAAAGGTATTTGGTGCAAGGGCCTGGCTTCTCGGTGATGAGTAGCTGAGACGTGACTTGGACGACGTGTTGCTGCGAGGACAAGGAGGATGAGTAAACCTGGTCGCTTCTTTGGATTCAATGCGCTCCCTTGGTAGAATTGTGCGACAGAGGAGGGGAAGGGGCCCGGTGTTGTTGTCGGTGGATGGGAGGGGAGAGGCTGTCTGTGGTAGGGCTGATTGAGTTTTCTGTATCTCTCTTCTCTCTTGTACACGGTAGACTGCTGCTGCTGCTGCTGCTTCTGCTGCTTCTTCTTCCTGCGCACTCTGACCTGGCACGTGCATCTATGTCATCAACGGACCCACCGCAAATCAATCGACACTCAGCCAGTCATATACTAACAGCTCCATTCTACATCATGTCTACCTCCGAAGCATCTCCGCTGCACATAGACATAATCCTGCACCCCATTGACTTTGCCCTATACTTGCAGATTCCCGCATGCAGGGTACGCTACATCGCATGATAATGACAGTCGACAGCACTGCGAGTCTGCATCCTAGAACTAAGGGCTCAGGTCCTGGGCTCTACGGGACTACAGGCTACAGCCCTGCCAAGCTCAATCATATTGCAGAAAGGACGGGTAGGGCAAGCAATTAATTGACGGCGGGGCACGACGCATTTTGGGGAACCCTGGATTCTTCGACCGACGAGGTGGGGTCCGCGACCGAGTACTCTACACATTTTGGAAGCTGATTTGCGTGATTGTGTCTACTCCTCTACTGTAGCCTTCCATCTCATAGCTCAGTGCCTGCTCAGCTTGAAATTGCTGGCTTTTTGCTTGAACGCCTTGATGCTGCTCAAGCCATACGAGCCAGAACGATCGCCCAACGGATTCGGCAGCCGCAGATCCTTCAACTTCCTGAGCGAAGTCACCACCTTGCCCGTATCGTCAGTAGACTTCTCAAACAACTCATCATCATCTTCCTCAGAATCGCCATCATCATGCTCAACCATCTGGTAAGAGCCATCGCTGTCAGCAGACCCAGGCTGTGCTCGACTTGGATCCTTGATGAGCGACCGCGCATACTCCATATCCCGATAGATGTTCTCAATGGCATTATCCACGCCACGCTCACTCCGAATCTGTTCACCAATCTTATCAGCTTTTTGAATGGTCAGCTCATCCGTCGTGCAAAACTTGAGCGCCTCAGACAGTGACTTTGCAGTCAGCTTCTTAAGGCATTGGCCCACACCGAGATCTTGTACACGACCACCAAAGAAGTACTGGTCGCCAAAGAAAGGCTTGACAATGGTAGGTATACCAGCACGTAGACTCGCACCCAAGGAACCAGCACCACCATGGTGGCATGCGCAGTCGAGTTGCGGAAAGAGCCAGTCGTGTGGAATTGAATCAACAGACAGGATGGAGTCGCCAAACTCTTTGTTCTCCTCTTCCTTCTGTTTCCGCTTTTCCTCCTCCTTCTCCTTCTCGGTCCGCTCATCTTCTTCCTCGTCATCATCGTCCTTCTTGCTGCCGCGATCGGACCAGCCTTTCGACAAAATGCAGCGTACTCCAGACTTCTTCACAGCTTCCACCACAGCTTTTGTCAAAGCCTTCGGGTCAGACACGACAATGGAGCCAAATCCAATATACACCAACTTCTTCTTGTCACTCCTTGCCTTTTTAATGAAATCCGCCACGTCCTGCGGCGCTTCCCATTTCTTGTTATCCTTGTCATCTGAACCTTCTAGGAACCAGTAACCAGTCACTTTGATCCACTCTGGCCAATCCATGGCAGGTGGCACAACAGACGGCGAGAAATTGTACAGAAAGGGAACCTTGTGCTGAGCGAGCTTATCGAATGATGTACTTGACAAATTGAGGGACTTTTTCCGCCATCGATTAACCTGCCCTGAGATACCCTTCCAAAAGAGCGTATCGAATGCGCTGTACGTGAATGTGTTGTAGGCTCCACCCTTTTCGCTGCTGGGGACAGCAAACGCTTGTGGATAGACGCGCGTTTTGGACCAGGGCATGGTGAAGGCGCGAAAGTAAGGTATACCGAGCGCCTCAGCAATGTGGATGCCACCCATAGCGCTCGGTGATTCAATCAAGACATCTGTATTCTGACAAGCCTTCCAAGAGCTTTTAAGCAAGTCGTCAATCCAGCCCCGGAATTTTGATGTCGCCTCCTTCAAGAAACTGTAGGTGAACATCCCATGCTCGACGCAAATCGCCATCAACTCGGCAGGGTTCCCATCAATGGGCTCAAATTCAATACCATGCGACTCAACAAAGTCGCGAAACTCTTCATGCGTTGCAATCTTGGCTTTTTGACCATCGGCAATCAGACCTTTGCACAAGGCCACGTAGGGTTGTACATCGCCGCGAGAACCAATTGTCAGGCATGTAAACCGCAACTGCTTGGCTGGCTTGAAGGCGACCATGGAAGCATTCGGTGTATCAAAGACCAGCCCTGGTACGTCCACCACATTTTCCAGTGGCGGTGAAGCCTGGTCATGCTTGTAGCCTGCCTTTTTGAATGCATTTTCAATAGCATCGTGTTCTTCCTTGGCCAACTTCTGTTGCTTTGCAATTTCTTCAATCTTGGGCCGTTGCCGTTCCTTGACGTTCTCCAAATTGTCTCGGGCTCCCTCAATGAAATCCAAACATCTGTCCCGCTCGCTTGATGATGAAAACTCAAAAAACATGGGTTCATGTGCTCGAATGTTGATGACAATACCAGAAAATGCAAACTTGAAACCCTTCTCCTTCTTGACCGTCTCGATGTCTTCGAGTGGCAACTTGACTCGCACTTTGTAGGCAGGTGTGTGTGCATCGTAACAGATGTGGTTCTCACCAATCGACAACTCGCCAGGACTCGGTAGTACTTTCATGTAGAATGCCTGGAACGTTCGCAACAGGCGCGTATCGTCTCGTAGACCAAACTTGAGGCGGTATGTCTCGTTTGCTTGTTGATCCGCTTCGCCCATCGGTTCATCTTTACTCGCAAAGACACCACCAGTGACGACGTGACCTGCAGTTTTCGCCACAGTCTTGATTCGACTACCGATTGCAGGCAAATTAAGCGCTGAACCTTCCGGCGCAGTGCTCTGGACATCGTCAAAATCGTCATCATCAGCATGACCGGAGTGAAGGATGGGCAAGGAAGGTAAGATGCCTTCCTCTTTCTTGTGCTGCTCAACAAGAGCCGTAGCGTACGTCTCGATATTGGGTGCCTCGCCATCCTTCATCTGTGTCGCGAGCTGCTCATATATCTTTGGCCGCTCATAGATCGGCGCGTCTCGACTCGTATCGCTTATATTGGAGACTGCACTGGTCGAGGGAGCGCGGCCCTGTAATTGAGACTTGACTTGCGCAATAATGTCGGACGCATTAGAGAAGAGCGGGAAGAGGTACTCATTCACGGCGTACGTTTCGTCGTCATCTGCAGCTTTGACTTTGAGCGTCCGTGCAAATTCAACAATGTCGCTCTCCTCCACATCTGTGATACAAGCAAGCGGAATTTTGATTTTAACGCAGTCGCCTTGGTTCTTGAGTCGAAAGATGACTTTTTGTATGATTTTGACCCATTCACTGACAGCTGACGCTGTGTCCGCCCGAAGGTAGTAGGTGCGATGGCTTGTAACAAGCTTCATACCAAAGTAGCCGTCTCCACTGTTCTCCACGTCTGGAACAACGCGCTCTGCATAGCGCAAATCGATGCTGCCACTTGGAAAGTACAGCGCATCTGGCTGTTCATAGTAAGACAAAACATCATTCTTCAAGATGAACCAGTGCCTGTGCTGGCGGTTCGATGTGCGCGACCGCTTGACAAGCGAGCCAGATTTGACTGTAATATCATCATGTCGAGGCATATAAGCGTAGAAGCAGAGGAAGCTCTTCATGACGAAAAGATAACCTTGAATCATGACGCTTTTCAGGAGCCATGCTGGATGCGCTGCGACAAGTTGCTCAGCTTCAGTCAGATTGAAACCTTGCTGAATCAGCGTCTGCAAGGCATCTTGCTCGTCCCTATCGAGCGATTCGGCTGACTTTGAAGCAAGATCCAGGTACTTGAGGTTACTGGGCAGATCCGCTCGTGCTCGCGAGTCGGAGTACAACTCTTGCGTATGCACATTGTCCGAGGCGCGCGCTCTTTCTCTGTCTTGTCTGTCAACATCTTGTGCCGTCTGAGGGACGACTACGTCCACGGGATGTGATCCATCAACCTCGAGTCTGGGAACCATGGATCTGTCGTTGCGCAGCTGTTCTAGATCATCTCCCGGCTGAATCTGTTCGTGCTCTGCCTGTTAGTCGTGATTTAGGAGCAAAGAATGTCGGCGCACCATCATGCATGTCGATGAAGCTGTGCGACTGCTCTCTGTATAGCGGTCTCGCCAAATCAGGCTCGCTATCATTCATGTTTCGTTGAGCAGCTGGATGGCGCACGGTGACCTTCGTTTCGTGATGCGCTCAGATGCAAAGGAGTTCACTGAAGGCGACGAACAGAAAAGCGATGTTATTTGATAAAGATGGACTATTTGCTGTACACGTAGCGTTGACAGTTCCTCGGGAAGGTGATGCCGGGGCTTTTTGGGAGTGCAACAGAACAATGACGTCCTCGCGAATCTTGTAGACTTCTGCCAGCTGACATCTGGGTTCGGCACAGGGAAGTCAGAAAAGGCCCGCGAAGAGATGGGCTCTGTTGTTCACTCAGTCACCAGGTAGTCGGCTCAATTGATTTATACTACACCAACAGTCTGCAGACTTACAAACTTCCTCGCCAGGTTCACTGTTGCACGGCATGGCTCTCCTGCTCAACCTGTTGCTGTGCCGCCATCGCATCAGACTGCAACAGCCATCGCATGAGCGAGATGCCAAAGTCCCGAAGGAACTTGAGATCCTCTGCTACGAACACCTGGGACTTCTTCTTGGTGAATGCAGCAAGCACGTAGCCACCACCGTTACCCAACTGCAAAACAGGCACAAGCATACCTGAAATGTACGTGCCAAGCTCACGAGCCACGGCAGACTCTGGGTCAGGGTGAACATAGAGCAAGCCACTCTTGGAACGCAAAGCACGACCGTGTAGACCTGCATCAAACACAGGATCTGATGCCAATCCATACGACGAGACAACGCGTGTGGTTGTACCCGTCTCCGCAGAGCTTTCGAGTGCCAGCAAGTAGACCAGATCCAAGTTGAGTGTCTGTGCAATGAGCAAGACGGACAAATCATAGGGATTCTTGGCGGGCGTTGCCACGATAGACTCGTCGACAGTCGTTGTACCTGCTGTGCCGTGTTCGTCGATCGGCTTGCCAAGTGCAGCTTCGCCATCCTTGTGCTGTGTTTGAATCAGTCCCTCTGAATTGGCTGCAAGCGGCTGAGCTGGGGCCTGATTGCCCAGACCAGCCGGCATGCTCTTCTCGCCGGCTTCTTGCCCGTGCGTCAGAGCATTCATGGCAGCCAGACTCGAGGGGTCATTAGCAATACTTTGTTCGAGAGATGAATTGGCCACTGCACCAGCCGTGGTATCTGAAACAGCAGTAGAAGACTCCGCCGTCGTGGGCGATCCGGGCTTGAGCGAACCCGTCTTGGCCACAACCTTGAGACCCTGGTTCCGACCAGCTTTGAAGACTGCCTGCTGCTGCTCGTGCGTGAATGTCTGCTTCATGCGCAGACGCGATTCTTCAAATTCAAGCGCACTCATGACATGTGCCGAGGCGGAGCTAGGTGCACCCGCTGGCGTTGGGAAACCGTCAATGGCAGAACGCATGCGGATCATCTTTTCCTGTTGGTTGCGCTCGTACAGGCTCTTGATTTCAGCCATGGCCAGCTCGGCAAACTCAACGAGTTTTGGGCCGCCGTCAAAGGATGCCCGTGGCTCTAGGTCGATGATGCACAGAGTACCAAGGGCATAGCCCTCTGGTGCAATGATGGGCACTCCTGCATAAAATCGGACGTGTGGTGGGTTGGCAACCAATGGGTTATTCTTCATACGCCAGTCCTTGCTGCAATCGAGGATGACCATAGGCGCCTTGCTTAGTATGGTGTGACCACAAAAGGAGATGTCGCGGGGCACAGTCTCCATGCCGGTCATGCCTGCCTCTGCGAGACCCACTTCTGACTTGAAGTACTGACATTCGTCGTCCAGCAGAGACAACAAGGCGACCTTGACACCAAAGGTATTGCGGGCCAAATTAACGATGCGGAACAAAGTCTCCGACTGAGGCGTCGGTTCCGTACCTTGATCATTCTTACCATCATGGTAGTTTGGTTCATCTTGGTACTGGTACTTGTACATGTTGAGCTGGCGTTCGCGCTCATCAAGCGGTAGCTGTGCACGTAGGAACTTTTCATCCTCGGGCAACTCGGTAGGCGCCTCTGTCTGGTAATCATTCGTGACCTCTCCCTGTTATTGTTAGCTTCGTGGTGTTCTTGTCCATGTCAAACGGCTCACTTTGCGGTACTTGGCCAGCCACTCAGCGAAGGGCATCTTCTTGCTTGCAGGCTTCTCTGTACTCCCTGTCACAGGTGTAGTCGCTGTCGACTGGACAGAGGACTTTTGTGCAACATCAGCCGGGACTGAGCTGTCGCGGCCGATGCATGGCTTGAAGCATGACTTGAGGAAGCTCATCTTTTGTCGCAAAAATTAGACAATAGATGAGGTGGGGAAGTCGTTGTTGTGAGGTTCTACAGACTCTCTGTGAAGTCCAAAGTGATCCCTGCAGTATATCAGACACAGATAGATGGTGTGTGTCGTACACGAGCAGGCCTGTCGTCTAGCAGTGAACAATAGCACAGACAATGGGGGTTATAGGTCGGCTGGGACGCCGTGCGATGGATTCCTTTATAACCGAATGGCTGTACGATGAAAGCGGGCACTTTAGCGCTGAGACCTTACCTTAGACCCTGCGCTCTGGCCCGCACTCACAGTTCTAGACAACGGCAGGCCCGTCCAGATGGGTCGGCACCTAACTCGGTCGTGTATTCGCTTGCGGGCTACAGGCTACAGCCTACAGGTCTTTCATATGAGACCAGATAGGACCGTGCGGCGCTAGACATTAGCATGGAGAGCCGGACAGGCCTAGTGTTATACTCTGGATTAAGCCCGGTACATCGCTTTGACCCACTCCGAAAAAATAGCTTGAACTGTAGTCGCTGCCGCCACAGGTCCAAGCGGCCAGTCATCTCGTTCGCCTTGGTTCTCAGGCCTTGATGTGTCAAACAACTACATCTGATTTGCCCTCAGTCTATTCGTCATCGGACGGATTTGTTGACGCCCAACGCAGACCTACATACAGCGCGATCTTGGCGACAGAGGCGCGTGCGGGTGCTGTAGGTTTGCTCAGAGTATCTCCATGCGACATCTAGGCATGTGTACACCTACATCGTGTTGATGAAGCCTTGATCTTCGTCGCCACAACGTTATGCGCTGGCGCAAGCTGAAACTGCAGCGGAGCCTTTTTGCCGTGGTCAAAAGTTGACGGGCCAAAACGCTAGCGCTACCTACATCACAAGTACACAGGTTCAAAGCTCGAGAAGCTCTAGTAGGCTGAGGTTACTCTCAAGATATAGCTACAGATTTCAGCTAAATCCATTCACTTGCTTGTTTCTTCTGTACTCGTGTCCTCTGCTATGGGCAAGTCCCAAGAACCGAAGAAATCGAACGATATCGACGACATCTTTGCCAAGAAGGCCTCAAAGCCTACTGAGACAGCTGCACAAGATGACACCAAGAGCTCGACTAGCAAACTGAAATCTGCAAAACAGGGCAAAAATCATACCGCAGCTGATGTGAGAGATGCATCCGTCAAGAAGCCAAGCAAAAAACCTACTGGAAGCTCGATACCAAAGGCGCTCCCATCAGATGATTCCTTATTCACCGATCTGAAGGGATCAAAGAAGCGTAAGACTTTGCTGTATGGTGCGCGTGGCTGACTTGCAGGGAAAACTACAGAAGAAGGCTTCAAAATCTACGACGACGAAGAGCTACGGATAGATCCAAATGCTGGCAGCACAGACGACTGTCCCTTCGACTGCCAATGCTGCTTCTAAGCATGAGTCTAGCACACTTGACTGGGGTGTTGGCACAACGATATGCTAGACAGTGTGACTTTGACTGAAGGGGGCCCAATGCAAGAATACGAGCCATGCTAGCGCCATGTATGCGCAAGTAGAGCGGGCTTTTAAGGACTTTGGCAGAGGCGATTGCTCTGATCATCACCTAGAAGACCTTCGTATAATATCACATGCAAGTTTGAAGAATTCATGTACGAATTGTACCTACCTTCCACTACGTCCCCTATTCTCTGCTCATTTCTGCGTCCTCTGCTGGTGGTGGCAACAATGCCTCGGCGACTTTTGGCCGTGCAAGCATATTATCCACCCATCTACCGACCTCTGGAAACTCTTGCTCCAAATCGATATCGAGTCGATGCGCCGTTCTTGCCCAGGTGAGGTACGACAAGTCTGCAATCGTCATGGACGACCCAACGAGCCACACAGGGTAGGTATGCAATGCTTCCGGTAGCACATCCTCACGCTCTGCATGATCCCAAAGCTCTTCACGCGCTTCTGCCAATCTCACTTCGAGAACGCCATACACGCGTCGTGTTTCATCAATATAGCGACGTGTTGCGCTTTCAACTGCTTCATGATGAAAGAATTTGAACCAGAATGCTTGTCCCTGTATGACGCCGTGCCCTGAGACTTGAAGCATGATCCAGGATGTTATTTGTGATTGCTCTTTACGATCACGCGACCAGAGTGTGTAATTTGGATCGTAGTGTTGGACGAGGTAGAGCAAGATGGCTCCGGATTCCCAAACGGCAAAGTCGTCATCCCTGTGAAAGACACATAGCGGAATACGCGCATTTGGGCAGAGTCGTAGAAACTCTTCTTTCCGATGATCACCTTTCTTGAAGTCAATGAAAATGGTGCGATATTTTAGACCTAGCTCATTGAGCACTGTTGCGACCTTCCACTGCGTCGTGTTAGCTTGACATTGATTAACTTGAGACAAACGAACGCCATTGGGACCTCCTTGATGGCTATAAAGCGTCACATCGACTTCTTGTCCCATTCGCATGGGGCAAGGCAATGGTAATGAAGCGATTGCTGAAGGTTGCGATGCACTAAAGAAGCCGCGACGGTCAGACGAGATGCTTGAGAATTGTCTAACGATGCGCTAGTAGTGCAGGTGCCGGTATCGCGGTACGTATAGTCTCTTTTAGCGAAAATGGAAGGATGCCGTTGCGCCAACGAGGCCTCTGCTAAGAAACGGTCGTCGTTCTCGCAAAAGGCCGATGACTAGAACGCGCAAATGGTTGTTGTGAGAACTTGTGACCCTGCGATGTTGCAAAAGACCGGGGAGGACCCGACGTTGCAAACGTGCAGGAGAAATGTAGGTCTACGCAGGTACTCCTGATTCCAAAGCGGTCTCTTCTTTCCGTTTTGGCTCTGCTCCTCAGTGTTGCGTCAGCTAGCTGGGCCTGAAGGGTTTCAAGTCTTCGTTGGCTCGTTGAAGACTGGTCCAAGCTCAAAGGGTCCTTGCTTGCTCCACAAGAAAGCGTCGGCCCGCGCCTGGCAGTCAGCAGATCTCGATCGAGCCCTTTCAGATGGAGGTGAGTATGCCAGTCACATCCCGGGCATGACTCTGTTTCAGTGATGCCAGACTGGGGCCAAGTGTACCATGTGAAGAGTCTCGGCGGTACATCTGGATCACTGAGCAAGTCTCTCAGAAGGAGACAAGAGAAAGAGACAAGAGAAACACTCTACAACAGCTACACCCACTACATACACAGGTATCTAGGACACTCCTGAATGAACTTGGAAGACTCCCACACCATCTCCATGCCTACGAGTGACCATACTGCACTGGATCATCCAGCATCAAACGAATTCCCCATAGCTGAAGCAGAAGACACAGTGCTCCAGCCACTCCAGACACTGAACCAGGCACAACTCGATACTGAACTGCAGGACATCCTGGCAGAGCTGCAACAAAGGGAAGAGGCGCTGAAGGATCGTTTCAATGGCAAGAGACATTGTGTGAGAGTATGCGAGTATGCTAACCCTGATAGCGCTGTGCAAGCAGCTTGGCAACTGGGCAAAGGAGGGACTCGACTCGAGTGAGCACTTGAGTCTCGATCTGTATGTGCTCCTAGCTCCAAGACATGAGTCAAGATACTGACTCGCCAGATTGACCATGGAGCGTCGCTTTGTTGATGAGAAGCATAAGGAGCTGGAGGAGAGGCGCATCAACCTCGTCACTGTCATTCAGAGGTACGCACCTCCTTGTGTTTGTGTGCAACTGTACTGACTGACTCTGCAGTGTCCAGCAAGCATCCATGCTGTATGTCTCCTTCTAAGGACCTCGCTAAGATGCTAACCATAACAAAGACTGCGGGACTAGAGCACGATTGCAAGAGACTCATAGATCTGCCAGTTCATCCATTGTACGCACCACCACCTCAAGCGAGTCAAAGAAGGCATTGAGACTGACTCGGCTGGTACGTGCACTGGTGCATTGAAAGCGACACAGCAAGTCTCTGCCCTCAACGGAGACTGTCTTTGAGACTTGGTCTGGTTTGACCTCTGCGTCTGGAGAGAGGGAGCGGCATGCGATCTGAGCAAGTGCTTCTGTTGGGAAGGGGACACGGACAAGGATGGTGCTCATGTTGGGCTGTGAGAGCTGGATTCTTTGAGCTGTGCTGCTGTAGCTAGGCACGAGTTGACTGTTGCGCTGTGGTCCTCTCTCTCTGTCTCCTCTTTCTCACCGCAGCAGACCAGCACAGTGCACACAGCAAACCAGCACCACAGCAGCAGCAGCAGCAGAGAAGAAAAATTTTGAAGGGCACAAGACACAAAACAAGAGCCAGGCACACAGCTGGCACCATACAGGAGCAAGCAACAACAGGCCTGTCTACTCTACCACTCTACCTCCATCCACACTCTCATCTAGCTCGGTATGTTCACGTCCACAGGGAATTGCGGGACAGGGCCGGCAGTAGTGACCCAGTCAACGCGACAACTGCACTGCTGTCTTCCCCCGTCAATAGAAAAAAAAGATCATCTCCCTTCTTCAGCCTGGTGCAGAGTCAAGCATAGCTAACGTGTCTCTAGCATCTTCCCTTCAATCATACACAACCAACGCCAAAGCGATGAGAAAGTCAACGTCTCGCGAAGAAGCGAATGCACCCACAGCCTCGCGTCTCAATGGCGGCGGCTCCTACAGCTCCATCGTCGCTTCCCTCAACGGGCCGCATGGCAATGAAGCAGCAACAGGCGCGCGCATCCAAGGAGAGGGCCATAATCCTTTTGGGTATGGTAAGGAAGAGATGCTGCAAGTGTACAGTAATCTAGCAAGTGACGGGCACAAGCAAGGCTTGAATCATGCGCCGCTCGACTATGAACCTGTCGGTGGTATTACAGCTTCGGGGCTTGTACAGCCAGTCACTTTGACAGAAATGTCTGCTGAGGAAAAGGCATTGCTTGCTGGCAACATCAACAGCGATCAAAAACACAGGCGAACACAGCCAGACGACACGCATTCGCGACTCAATGGACGCAGGACAATGGGTGATGCTGGAAGGCACGATTTGTCCTCACGCACTGGTGACAGTCGCAAGTCGACTGATTGGGCAACGGACGACAAGGCTGCTAAAACGGATGCATTCGAGGACTCCTCGACCTTCCCAGCTCCCATCGCCGGTGGTAGGACTGGCAAGTTTGCTGCGATGGGCTTGTTTGATACCGGCGCAAACGGCAAATTGCAGCAGCAGGGTACCGTTGAGTCGAGCAGCAACAAGTGGGCCGATGACAAGGACGACGATGTGCTCAAGGAAGCGATGGGCTATGGTGATGCTGGATCACATGAAGTGGATCGTTTGGGCAGCTTGTATGCAAAGCAGTCACTCATGGACTCACACACCTCACGCCAGTCTTCGCATCTGCAAACATCGCAGCAACCTGCGCAACAATCGCGTTTTGCTCAGCAGCTCTACAATCCTTTGAATAATGGCTTGCCAGACTTGTTTAGCAACAAGCAAGTTGGTCAGACGCCGAGCTTGTATGGTCAGCAGCAACAGCAGCACCAGCAAGTCGATGCGAGTCGTTACGGTGCCTCCGGTACTCCAAGCCCTGGCTTAGCCGTGCGACAGGATCCACCCATGACAACGCGCGTGATGGTGATGCCGGACAAGCTCAAATGGCAGTACCGTGACCCAACCGGTCAGAATCAAGGTCCCTTCTCTGGTCTTGAGATGCACGATTGGTACAAAGCCGGCTTCTTCCAGCCAAACTTGCTTGTTAAGCGACAGGAAGATGAAGAGTTTGAGCCCTTGTCCATCTTGGTTCGTCGCATTGGTAACCAACGTGAACCATTCTTGGTCCCATTGCCATCTCGTGTTCCAACCTCGGTTGTGCAGACACGGCCTGGTACTGCAGATGGTACGAAGGATACTTGGCCCAACGGTGGCAGTCATGCTTGGTCCAGCAATGGCGCAGGCGGTGGTGCTTCCGCTCAAGCGGGCGGTGCCTCTCAACCACCCTTCCCATCTTCCTTCCCTTCTTTTGGGACCACCTTGACGGCTGAGCAGCAGAATGCACTTGAACGACGCAAGCAGGAAGAACAGTACCTCATGCACAGGCAGCGCGAATTCCTCCAGCAGCAGCAATTGGCTCAGCAGATGGCCGCACAGCGATATATGCACGGTCAGCATCCTGGTGCATACAATGCACCTGGTCAAGCTGCAGGATATGCCGGTGCGATGGGTATCGGTCGTCATGGATCACCTTTTAGCAATGGCAGTGATCGCCCCGTTCCTATGGCTTATGATACAAGTGGTGGCGGTACGCCGGGTCTCGGCTCCTGGCAACACAACGCAACTCTTTCTTCTGCAGCAACAGCCGCATTGGCTGGTGGCGTCCCCCTGCATGGTACACAGCAGCGTGGGTTTGCGGATTTTGGGGTAGGCATCTTCGATACCCCTAGATCGGAGGTGGCCGATTCTTTTAGCCAGGGACAGAGTGTGAGTGCAAGTGCTAGTGCCAGGGAGGAACGTCAGTCTTCACTGACATCGTTGGACGGCGTGCAACAGAGGGAGGAACAAGGACGCGGTTTGCCTGAGCGTGAGCAAGACAAGCCCAATGTCTCACAGCAGCAAGCCCAAGAAGTGACAAGGAAAATCAGCTTACAGCAGGTTCAAGAGGAGGAACGTCAAGAGGCTCTGCTTCAGCAGCAGCAGCAGCAGCAGCAGCAGCAACAACAACAACAGCAACAGCAGCAGCAGCAGCAGCAGCAGCAATTGAGGGACTTCGAAGCTACTCAAGAAGACTCATCAACGGCTGTACCTCAATCTGAGCCAGCAGCACTCTTGACACCTTCTGCTTCTGCAGCACCAGCACCCTGGGCGCAAGCACAGCGTGAACCAGCCAAATCGCTTTCACTCAAGGAGATCCAAGAACGCGAAGCAGCACGCGCTGCTGTGCTTCGGGAGCAGGAACGTAAAGCGCAGTTGGAGGTGCAAGCACAAGCAATGCTTCAATCTCAAGTCCAACATGCAAGCAACACGGCACCACTCAACCTCAACTGGGCCGAGCAGGCACCAGCGTCTGCCACAACGATGCAAAATGGTTTGCCGTGGAAGGCTGCCTCGACGCCCGGCAAGAAGACACTGGCGCAGATCCAACAAGAGGAGGAGGCTGCGCGACAGCGACAAACTGCACAGCTTGCTCAGCAACATCAGCAGTTGGCACAAGCAGGGCTCGGTCATATCAAGCTTGGCTCGCGTTATGCAGAAACGGCTAGTAAGCAAGCGGCACCTGGTGCTGCAGTCACAGCAGCCGTTCAAGGTGGACCTGCTTGGTCGACTGTTGGTACCGGTGGCAAAGTCAGTGCTCCTGCACCACGCCCTATCGACACACGGGTTCAAGCAGCGCCTGCCACCATGTCAGCCCCTGCCAGGGCCACGTCGGAAGAGGTCAGCAAGAAGCAAGCACCCACTCAGCCTGCAGACCCGAATGCCATTTCCCCAGAATTTTTTAAATGGGCTCAGACGGCACTTGTGCGTGGTCTCAACCCTGGTGTTCAATTTGAGGAGCTCTTGCAGCTGTTGCTCTCGTTTGGTACTGATACTGGCAAGACGACGCAAGAAATCATCAGTGACAGCATCTATGCACACTCAGCGACTCTGGATGGTCGTCGTTTCGCTGAAGAGTTTTGCAAACGGCGCAGACAAGAATTGCGCAATAATGGCGCCAAGGCTTCTGTGCAAGAGTTGAGCAAGACGATGGGATCTGGTGCGTCTGCCAAGACTCCTCAGAGTGCTGCCGGTTCGTCTGCAGGCGGCTGGAATGATGTCGTTAAACGACAGAAGGACAGCGCCTCTGCTACTACTGAGACGGATGGCTGGAATGCCGCCGTCAAAGTCCAGGGTTCCAAGAAGAAGGCTGCTGCCAAGCGCCACTAAGCACTCTTCACTCTACATCTGACATTGCATGCTCCAGCCCGAGCCTTCTGCGGTTGGATTTTCTGTTTCAAGGTCGTTTAAGCATCGTCTCGCTCCTTTTATGAAAAAGTCATCTTTCAAGGCAACTGCGCGTCCTTTCCCCGTCATCTCATAGTACACGTTTCTTTCCAAGCCTATTACAGCCAAATTGTCCTTCCTCTTCCTATCTAATTGAGCCTGTTCCGGGCCATCCCACGTCTTCTTCCTCGTTTGGCCGAAGAAATTCAACAAATCTTGAGGCGACGGGAAAGGGCCCCCATCAACGACACAAAGACAAAACAGCTCAAGGATGTTGCGCCTGCCTATTCGCACTGCAGCCCGTCTGGTGAGCCGGCTCCTACCTGGCTCAGTGTACAGACTCGCTAACAATTAGACACCCAGATCACTGGTGCCAGCGGCGAAACGATTCTACGCCAGTGAAGCGGAAGAACTTGGTATGTGTCAGCTATGCTTTCCTCTGGCGCTAACATTGTAGATGTGCTTGTTATTGGCGGTGGTCCCGGTGGATATGTCGCAGCCATCAAGGCAGCCCAGCTTGGTCTGAAGACAGGGTGTGTCGAGAAGCGCGGCGCTTTGGGTGGTACCTGTCTCAACGTCGGATGCATTCCTTCAAAGGCCCTGCTCAACAACTCACACCTGTATCATACCATCCTCCACGACAGCAAGAACCGCGGTATTGATGTCAATGATGTCAAGCTCAATCTGCCAAACATGCTCAAGGCAAAGGACAATGCCGTGCTGGGCCTGACGAAGGGTGTCGAGTACCTCTTCAAGAAGAATGGCGTCGCTTACTACAAGGGCAGCGGAAAGTTCGTCGATGAGCATACCGTCGATGTCAAGGCAGTCGAGGGTGAGAAGGACGTTGTATTGCGCGCCAAGAACATCATCATTGCTACCGGTTCAGAAGCGACACCCTTCCCTGGTATTCAATTTGATGAGCAAAAGATTGTCTCCTCTACAGGTGCACTTGACCTGCAGAAAGTTCCAGAGAAGCTCATTGTCATTGGTGGCGGCATCATCGGTCTCGAGCTCGGCTCTGTCTGGGCGCGACTTGGCAGCAAGGTCCAAGTTATTGAGTACTTGCCGGCCATTGGCGCCGGTATGGATGCAGACATGTCCAAGGCATTCACCAAGCTCATGAAGAAGCAAGGTATTGAGCTCAAGGCCAGCACAAAAGTCATTAGTGGCAAGGTCGATGGCGACAAGGTTGTTGTCGAGGTCGAGTCAGCAAAAGGTGGCAAGCAAGAGACGCTCACTGGTGACGTGTGTCTTGTCGCTATTGGTAGGCGACCATACACAGAAGGTCTCGGTCTGGAGAATGTCGGCATTGAGAAGGACGACCGTGGGCGAATTATCATTGATGAGCAGTTCCGGACAAACGTCCCTCACATTCGCGTCATTGGCGATGTGACATTCGGTCCTATGCTTGCGCACAAGGCTGAAGATGAAGGTATCGCAGCAGCCGAGTTCATCAACGGCGGACACGGCCACGTCAACTATGGTAACTGCCCGAGCGTCATGTACACACACCCAGAAGTTGCTTGGGTCGGTCTGACCGAGGCGCAGGTGAAGGAAGGAGGCAAGCCTTACGACGTAGGCACTTTCCCCTTCAGCGCTAATTCGCGTGCCAAGACCAACGGCGACGCTGAGGGTCTCGTCAAGATGATTGCAGACAAGGAGACGGGTCGCTTGCTGGGAATTCACATCATGGGCCCCAATGCAGGCGAGATGATTGGCGAGGCAGGCTTGGCGCTCGAGTACGGCGCATCAGCGGACGATATCACTGCTGTCATTCACGCCCACCCAACCCTTTCAGAGGCGTTCAGGGAATGTGCCATGGCGACAGGTGGCAAGGCTATCCACTTCTAAATCATCATTTATAGAATGCAGCGTTTCCTTAAAAGCTATTGAGACCTTGCTTCCTTTAAAGTAGATTGTTACATGCTCAGTGCGGTGGCGACGGCGAGCCAGCCGTCACCGAGGGACTCGCCATATTGCTCGCATCATGCACCGTTGCCAAAGGTCCCTTGCGTTTCTTTGAGGGCGACGCCTGCGTCGGTTCTTTGAGGGGTCTTTTTTGTGCGCTCGCTGTAGGTTAGTTTTGAAGGAGTGTCGATGGAGGTGCATACTGATCTTGCCAGAGGGGCCGAGTCTTGGTTTGGGCTTGCGTTGCCGTAGCGGCAGATCCTCGTCTTCGCAGACTTTTCCTCCGTCTGCTTCCTCGAGTGCTTCAAGTTTGAGCATCAGGAAAGGACGAATGAGGCCAATTTGCCGTTCAGCGTACTCTGCCGTCAAGGGTGGATATTTGCGATCAAAGCGAAGAACTCCCGCACCGGCGCCTTCTTCGTCCTCGTCCGCTCCAGCAGTACCGCCCATAGCAGCTCGGAAGCGACCTTGCAGCAAACGCAGTGGCACAGAAAGAGATGATAAGCCAAATTCCTTATCAAGGCCAAGCTCCTTGAAGCCGAAGAAATCTTCACCCGTCTCCTCTCCAAATGTACCGGTGACAAAGGCATCGCCATTGTTGTCGCTGAACATATTGCTGCCATCTTGTCGTAAGCCGCCGGCTCCTTCGACAGTACCGTGGATGAAGTCGTTGAGGAATGCTTGCAATCTTGTGTGAAAGTTAGACAACTTGTCTGCTCTGCCCTTGACATCGTCGTTGATGTACGATTCGAGAACCATCATGTCAGGCACTCCACCTTCAAACAATGCATGGCGCAAGATCTTTTCTGGAGTCTTTTTCGGCAGTTGCGACTCGCTGTACTCCTTCAAGATCTTGCCGAGCATTGTCAAATAGTCGGCAGCCACTTCAGTCACGCAGCCAAGTGCCTCTACTTGAAAGTCCTCGAAACCAGCTTGATAGAGAAGATGACCACACTGTCTTTCAAGTAACGCACGAGCGAGCGGCTCACCACAAGGCTGTATGTCATAGCCTTCTTGCTCCAACAGGGGGGCTTTCAAACTCAGCTTCGACTCTGCTCCCATCAGTTGACGAAAGTAGCTTGCCGGGAATGCAGCCATGGCTGGATCTTGCATCAGCTTGAGACTACTCAACTTTGTACACAGGGACCGTATCGCTTTCATTTCCATTGTTGAAGACTTGAGGCGATCATACAGACCATCAGAGGGTGGCTCAAACGCTGATGTGTCAACCACCTGCAACGGTCTCTCATCAGCGTGATATTCTGGATCAATGTCAATTGGTGGAAGGTTGCAGAGCTCATACTCAGCCAGATGCAACTCCTCTTCTCGATTCTCGCGGCCAGCTTCAGAGCGCAAGCTGATATTGCTGTTTCCAGAAGCCGGCCGTAGATCGCGCGTGAAGCTGCCACTCGCAAGCTGTTCCGTGGGAACATGAAGGAGTCCTTGAGGTGTCGGACTGCAGATGGCATCCTCTGCCCTGAGCATATCTTGCCTGAATCGTCGATGCCGAGCAGCAGAGTAGCCTGCGCGAAGTTTCTTGGTGCGTGTACGCCATATCTGTGAGGGAATATCAATCTCATCCGCCTCGCCTGCATCACTCGCATCGTCGGCCATGTGTGCCGTGTTGTCTTCCTGATCGTCACCGGGATTGTAGCCATTCGGAACGGTCTTGTCGCCTTCGGTAGGTAGTACTTGATCCGCCTTTTCGGTGAGTTCTGCAGTCTCGCTATCCCGCTCCTCCTTGTCTGCTTCAGCAACGATATGTCCGTTAGGTTTTTGTACCGTCTTTGCCTTTGCAGACTTGGATCCAAATGTGCCTCGCGTCGACTTGTTGGCTGGTGGTGGCTGCAGCTTGTCGTCTTCTGACTCTGCATCTCCATCATCTCCAAGGCCAAGTTCTTCCGCTTCCACATCGACTCGATCTCGAACAGTGATGTTTGGCACCATGCCAAGCAGCTGTTCTGATTTGCGCCGCATGGCATAGGCGTGCTTGCGCAATGGATGATTGGGATCGGCATTATACGTCAAGCAGTTTTGCCAAATGAGAAAGACGTCGTCTTGAAATTCCTTTTTGCTTTTATATTGCAAGTTTTTGAGATTTTTCATCAGGGTGCCGAGATCCATGGGTTGCTTGATGATGTTGTAGTAATCGGGGACATCTCGCTTGGTGACCTTGTTGAGAAATGCAGTCGAGTGCTCGGTATAACCACGAAGCTCCAGTACAACACGCTCAGCAGCTTCATACAACTCTTCTTGGCCAACTTTTTCCTCGTTTGCCCATTTACTGCGATTCTTGCGCACATCAGACAACAGCGTGCGAAGCTCATTGTCAGTCATTGCCAACTGCTCACGCGACTTGTCAATCTTGGCAATCAAGTGCTTGAGGGAGAGGTTGGCGGCACCAAAATTGACGGCCGAGAGCTTTTCGCGATCACCCGAGGTCGAGTCTTCTTCTACTTGACGGTCTGACGCATCGAGTTTGTGCTGTTCGAGCATTGCATGGCGATCATGTTCGAGTGTGTGGTAGAGTGTGTTGAGTTCGAACCGCAGGATTGATTCTTCATGCAATCTATTCTCTGCTGCATTCTGTACAGCTTGATGGACAGCTGCGCCATTGGTTGCTGGTACGTTTGCGGAGTCTGGATGTGAATTTGGGGGAGTAGATTCTCCGTCGCTTTCCTCATCATAGTCGTCATCGCCCCCTCGAATTGTTTGCGTTACTTTCGAGGTCATTGACTCTTGTTGATCCAAGGCTGTAGCTTTGCTGTCCACCACGTAGGGAGAGACAAGCACCGTGGAGCCATCAACTGGGCGTTGAAAGAGATCAGAGGCAATACTCGTCTCGTAGATCAGCCGCCGCGTGCGAAACAGTTTTGTAAGTTCATCCACTTCTGTCTCGGCAGTCGAGTCTGAAAGCCCATTCTGTGAGGAGTTGGCGGCCGGCGTGACCGGTCGACTCTGAACGGCTGTGATCTGTGGGTGGCTCACGACCGCGGGTTCCTGCCGAGTCGTGTGCGCATCAAGTGACACTTGAGTCCAAACATCGTTGCGAACAGCGACAGATGCGAGTAGATTTCTGTCCTCGACACTCAGCCGTTGTATCGCCAAGTTACTCGTCAGCTCTTCGGCGATGGCCTTGAGGAATTTCGGGTCGCCATTGATCCACCGTTTCCGCGCGGGATTCACCTGCGTCATCGAAAAGTACGAAGTGTGTCGATGCTGCCTTGTATCACGGCCTAGCACATGATTGTGCGTCTGCCTGAAGTATACGCTGGAGATGGAAGTGGAGCTTCTGGACGAGCCTGCCCGCCTGCTGCTTCCCTTCTCAAGCTTAGCGACTCTACGCGACCCTTTTGCTTGCCGTTGTGTGTGGTGTTGCTGTCCCTGTGCACGTGTCTTGCCTGGTCGCGTCGAGTTGCCAAGTAGGAAACGCTGGCAAGTTGACTACAGTCCAGTGCTAGTGCTAGTGCTGAGCGATGCAGGAGATACAGCTGCTGGGCCTCAAGATCAGGGTCGTGCCTGCTGCCATCTTTGCAGCGCTGGTTCTCTTTTCTGGCTGGGCAGGACTTTATATCAACAGCGGCACAATTCCAGTGCACGACAAAGCACAGCATGTCACACTCTTCTTCCTCATGGCGCTCTCACTCTACTGGGTCCTGGATGTGGGTAAGCGGAAGGCGACTCAGATGACGTTGGTCGTTATGCTTGCTGCGAGTGTTGGTTCAGAGTTCTTGCAAAGTGTCTTGACAACAAGGACATTCGATCCGCTGGATATCGGCGCAAACGTCGCAGGATCTATTGTGGCAATCAGGTACTTAGACTCACTCATCAAACTTGTGCTAATGCTAGTCTTGATTCATGGTATCATGGACGCATGCTTGAACGAAAGAGAATTGCCAAGTATGCGAATGTGCCGCTTGCAGGCGCCGATGAGGATCAGATTGGTCTTGAAGATGTGTCTGGAGACGATCAAGTGAATACTATTGCCAGGTGATAATGATGACTACTATTTACGCTACGATCACGAAAAGCGACCAACCTTCTTTCTTTGAACTTTCACTCTTTTCAATAATGCCTGCAGCACTTGTTTCACTTGGAGTTCTGCATGTCTGAGTCATCGCCTACGCAGTAACATGCTTTTGATTGCGTGAACAACGCTGTCTTGGCATGTTGTAGTATGCTGGATTGCCATGCTGTTGCTAGCCTTGCTTCCACATAAATTCGCACCGACTTTGTCATGACGAGTGTCCAACAAGTCGATACTCCATCCCAATGAGTCTTGCCACCTTCGTCCTCCCCAGCTCGCTCCGTCCATAGTCACTCCATGAAGCAGCAAAAGGCAGTTTCCCCTTTGCCTGTCATCTGAATGCTGTCTGCCAATTGAATTCTCCCGTTGCGCCACGCTCAAGATCACAGACAAGAGCAAACACACTCCCTCGTCCTTCCTGCTGCAGTGTCGGGCTCAGTCACTGCTCACGGCATCGCCTATCTGTTCGAAGCGCAGGGACACCATTCTTGACAGAAGGCCTGTCATTGAACCGCTCATTCATCCACATCAGTCACTTGTATTGCATGCACTATGAAGTTTGGCAAGAGTTTTGAGAAGCAGCTCGAAGATGAAGATATCCCTGCAGAATGGCGCGCAGCGGCCATCAAGTATAAGTCGCTCAAGGTATGTTTTTGTTTGTCAAAGACAAAGAGGTGGATGGCTAACTTGGTCAAAGAAATGCATTACACGCGTCGTTCAAGAACTCGAATCACTTGGCTTGAGGCCCGAGACGATCAAGGATCTGCTCGATACCTCTGCCGCGCCCGATGCCACACGTTCCTCAGGTGGCGCGATTGAATACTTATTTGATGGTACAACACGCTCCATTCAACCCAAGATTCGGTTTACGGTGGATACGACCGGTGCGCATATGGCAGAATTATCCTCGACCACGCGAACGGCGCTACGTGATTTACTGCAAAAGGCAGCAGCGAATGCGACATCATCCAAAGGAGAGGAGATGCCGTCGCTTGATCGTGTTGCTTCACATGGCTCCTCATCGTCTTCTGAAGCGTTGTATGATCCTGTTCAGGGTGAAAAACTAGAAGAAGAGGTTGAACGGATACGGCTACACAGACAACAACTCAAGCTCAAACGTCCGCCTGTTCTTGGGACTGCGTGCTCGAATGGTGCAACAGGAGATGAACCCTGTGCTGAGCATCGCGAGTTGCAAACCATTCAAATCAAGCTCGATTCGGATCTCGAGTTTTTCGATATGCTGAGTCAAGAGCTCGATACGCTCGATGCACTGGAGGAGCGAGAGAAGCAGTCTGTTGCAATCAGCATCAATCAGCTTGGTTCAGAAGTGTCTGCACTCGTACGACCGAATAACAAGGGCAAGTTGAATCCTGACCTTGAAGCATGGCGGAAACTGTTGCGATTGTATGAAGATGCTGGTGTCTTCCAACCTGTCTCCGAATCGCAACGACGCTCCCATACACCCGAAAAAGCAGCACGACAACTCGCGTGGTTTGCAAAAGAGGTGGAGCGAACGGGTATCCTTGTGACGAATGCCAAGCGTGGCAATGCAAAGAGTCAAGCCCTGTACAATACTTTCAACATCCTCAATTTGGCGATCCTTCGACAAATCAAATTTCACAGCATGAATCAAGAAGCCATGTCGAAGATTCTGAAAAAGTTCGATAAACGCACAGCATTGACGGCAAGACGCTCATTTCCTGACTTTATGGCATCTGATCCATTCTTTGGAAAAGGTTTAGCGCAAGCCATGTATGCTGCAATTGCAAGCAACATCCTCTCCATTGTGCCACAACTCGACGACTACGCGTGTCCGGTGTGTACCAGCATCACGGTCAAGCCGATTCGTCTCGATTGTGGCCACATTTTTTGTGTGCGATGCTTGATTACGCTGCAACTCTCTCGCGAGAAGCACTGCCCCATCTGTCGCAAACCGAATGTCTTGCGCGCTGATTCGAGTAATATTGATTATGCGCTGTTGAACTTTCTGAAGCAGTACTTTCCAGTGGAAGCGAAACAGAAGCAAAAGGAGAATGAGCGGGAACAGTTGAGGGCTGAGATGTTGGCAGCGGGGATGGACCCTGACAAGTCAAGCGGGTGTGTTGTCATGTAAATTGAGGTTGGCAGGTCAAGAATAGACGGATGATGAGGCTGCTTCTCCATCATTCAGCTTGTAGTCATTGTAGGACAATGTAGGTTTGTGGTAAGTAGCGGTCGACTGTGGAGCCGAAGCAGGGACGAGCTCAACGCATCACGATGACTGCACGATAACAAGCTGCGCTCAACAGGCACAAAGACCAGATCTGCTCCTCGGCTCGAGACTATCAAAGATATCCAACAAATCATAGAAAGTCACCCCGCGATGTCTTCTCGACGCAGCGCAACGCACACTGCCGGCGCAACATCCTCTAGCAGGCAACCTCCTACAAGCATGGCTGGGCCATCCACCACCACAGAGACTGGCTCGCATGGGACGAGTCCACGACGGACCCAACCACTCGCTATGAAACATGGTGCGCGCACAAAAGTAGAAGATAATCATGGAAGTCCTGCATCCACGGCAACGGCGACACCTACGACGACCACCAGCACGACGATGCGCAATGATCGCTCTACAGGTGTGCGCTATGCATCGTCTGCTGATTTTCTATCACCAACGATGCGTAGTTCATACAAGTCAGAGACATTCGACCTGTCCATGTCGCATGATGGGTATGGCTACCATGTGGGTGGCATGTCTCCCTCTCCTGTGATTGTGACGAGTAAAGCAACTGGCTTTGCATGGAACCGGGATGTGTTTCTTTCGCGATGGGGACAGGAGCGTGCTGGGCTGGAGGAGGACTATGGGAGTGCACCTGGACATGGACAGCGCGTTGAGGCGCATGAGATTATCCTGGACGACGAGGATTTGATGTTTGGGGTGTGAGTGGTGTGTCAGTCATTTTAGCGTCTGCGTCTGTCTCTAGCTCTGTTACTACCTCTCTAGCTCTACTAGTCTCTGCTAGTCTCTACTAGCCTACTAGTCTATCTATGTTTTGCTGCCATTTCCCGCTTATGTCAGCATCCCGCGCATTTCTCGGCGTCTCCTCGGGCAGAGAACAGATATAGACTGCAGTACAGTACACAGCATACAGTATAGAACACAGACAGTTCTTCCAGAAGAGACGGCCCGCACGGCAACACAACCGCGACCACATGTGAAACCTAGTGGGGGCCCAAGCAACGGATGCACTAGCACAGCACACACAGCACACACAGTACAGACTCCCTCTCCTACAACCACACTCCCTCAATGCAAGACATCCAACGAGCGGCCTACTCCCTCGACGCAGCACTCGCACGCACCCTCCATCCAAGCGACCATGCCAAGACCCACTATCACAACGACGACGACGACGTCCAAGACTACTTTGTCCCCCAAGCACCCAAACAAACCGCCTTCATCCCCCTCGAACGCGCCAACACGAGCAATAGTCGTGGCAAACAAGTAGTCAACACACGCGCAGCCATGTATCCACGCTACACGTATACTGCAAAAGCTGGTCGACACGGTGGCAATAGTCTGGATTCAAGTGCTTCGTCATCACCCAATGCAGGAATACCCACGTACCTCCATGGCAGTGATGAGGACCACCAAGGGTTGGCGACGCTGGCGAGTCATATGCATTTATTGACTGTTCATGTCGATCAGCAGATGTTATCTCAACAACGGCCCTTACAAGCCGTGACGGAGGAAAGGGATGGAGAAGAGCGGCGTGACGACTTGTCTGCTGTAGGATGCACCAACGCTGCCTGTTTGCAGGATTGTGCGAATCGTGAAAAGGCAGGCCGCGTACCTATCCCTTGTATAGAGACTAAAGTCGCGCTAGCGGATCGAAGACAAGCATTGGCACAGCAGCAGCAGGAAGAAGCGACCACTGAGCAGGATGAAGAGGTGGCGTATGATATGGCCTTGGTGACGCGGTGGGTTGAGTACCATCGTGCGTTGGCGGAGGAACAGCGCGAGCAATTTCAAGCACTGTGTAAAGGCACTACGCAAAGTGATTGATATAGACTAAACGGCTTTAATGATGATGACTGGAGACCTTTATGTTTTTGTTTGCAAACATTTTCATGATTCAGGGGCTGCTCTTCCAGTTACAAGCAGACGGAAACGAAAGAAGGACCTTGAAAGAGATCTATATACGCAACATGCTGTTTTCAAGGCGTACACCAGAGTCAGACGCCAAGACGGAGCGCAAAGAGCCAGAACGTCTCATTGTCAAGGCATTCATGCCGCTTCCCATCAGACCAGACCCTATTGCATTTAAAACCCCCAAACAAGTAGAACGCACCTTGCCTGGCTCCTTGGATGCCTTCACCACCTCCTCTGTTGTTCAAAAACAAAATCCCATGGCGGCGTGTAAGAAGCCAGTCTTGTGCAGGGAAGAACGTGTTCGAATCAGCGACATTGCTGAAGCTGATGAAGCGCATTTTGACATACTGGGACGCATGCATGGCCAGCTGCCATTCAATCCCAACGGAACGCAGACATCGTCAGAGACTAGCACAGGTAATTGACTTGTATATCCTTCACGTCTGACGCATGCGCCTGCCAATATTGCGACGCACATGCCAAGCCTGCCATCCAACACCTTCTCCAGCCTTCTGCGTCACATACGGCCTCTCACCACGTATGCCAGTTGCATTGCCAAACATGGCTGCAGCAGGTACTTCAATGCCACCGGACACAAGCAAGAGCGCGCGTTGTGCATCTTTCCTTGAATACTTGTCGAGTTGCGCTGCTGTGATGGGGGAGATGAGGTGGATTTTGCGCTGTGCAAGGTCAAGTCCTGCGACGATGGCAAGAGCAATACAGTTGCTTGAGGCAGGCGGTATCGGTGCTCCGTCGTTTTCGAGATAGGCAAGACCGTGCTGTGTGCGTGGCAGTGGTCCGTGCAACAGACTCTTGTCGACTTCAACGAGTGCCATGACTGTACCGTTGATGGCAGCAATCAGATCGAGCGGCTGTAATGATTCTCGTAGGATGGCAATACCATGGATCCCTGCTTCATCAGAATCATAGGATGTGACCCACGTATGGGTGCCTGCAAGCGGTCCAGTCTGCCAGCCATCACCAGATCGATGAAAGTATGTCAACAAATTGAGCGTCCTTGCATCGGCTGCGCTCATCGTAACAGCGTCAGTAGGAAGCGGGGCAGGCATCGCTTCATTGGAGACACCTTCAGGTAAATGTCGTTGTAAGTCTGAATGCCCCAAGTGAAGGACATGAATGCGCGTATCGGATAGTGCTTGCAGCGACGCTGCAATGATGGACGACAGAAGTTCTAAGCCGGTTCCCTTGACCCAACCAGGTGTATTGATTGTCACTACCGCCTGAGGGTATCGCTCAACGATTCGTATCAAATCGAGCGCACATTCGAAATAATGCGATGGATCTTCCTTGGCACTCGTCTCGCCAATCCAATGGGATCTGAGATGTTGTGGAGGTCTTTTCCAAATAGGACCCGTACTGAGCATAAAATGAGCAGGTGTCATCAGCAAGTACGCCGACATGATGCCAGGCGGTGAAAACTGGGGTTGACCGGGATCCAGATCAATGTACAAGACAGGATACCCTGAAGAGAGCGCCTTGTTGCTTCTTCTACGCGCCCAAGTCGACTTGCCACTATTCTTGGGCCCTGTAAAGAACGTCAAGTCGCCTGGTTTATCTTGCCATGCTAAATTTTCTTCTTTATATTGCTCAGGGCCATATCCAAGTAGAGAAGATTTGAGTCGTTCACTCGAAATTGGAAATAGAGCTCTTCCTTGTGGGTAATGCGCCAAGACACGCGGTATTCCATCGTGGCAGGGATGCATCAAAAACGTCACTGGCTCGTTGCTCCCTGTCTCAGCGGCAGAAACTGGCCAAGACTCGCTTTCTGGTATCTCTACCAGAATTGCATAATTCATTCGACCAAGTCTCGCACCTAGTAAGCAAAGACTGCCGGATTTGACAACCAAGAGAAAGCGACCACGCACTGAGATGACCTCAAGTTAGTGCCAAACAGCATCCATAGGCTCTTACCTCAGATGCAGGCAGCTCAACGCGAAGTGAACCTTCCTCTTCCTCTATCGTCGCTGGCAGTGGACGTTGCTGACCAGCAGCAGCGACGAAGCCCTCTCTCGAAGGGTGCACACTCGATTGACCTGTGCTGGAGGCGAGAGCAGCAAAGCGATTGACACCTGTATCCATGCCATCTTCAAGTTCACTGGCAGATCCATCAGATTGAGCAGCACTGAGCTCCTGCCCAGGCGACTCTGCATCTAGATCAGATGTGGTCTCGACAGGGTCATCTGAAGCGTTGGCTGCAAGAGCGAGAGCAGCAGCAGCTTGGGCCTCTTCTAGGGCAAGTTTCTTTGCAGCAAATGCTGAGAGCTGATGAGCATCTCCTTTGCGTTTCATAGGTCATGGAGCCATTGAGCATGGAATTGACTTGGTGTAGCTGGTGTCGTAGAAGGAGTCGTCACGTGGGCGAGTGAACGTCATTGACAGGACGAGGAAGGGAACGCAAAGCCAGACAGGACAACAGGAAGAGACCAGACTCGCAGCGACAGTTGCGATAGACATACAGAGAGAAGAGAGGGTCGCGGAAGAGAGACCGATTCTCCCAGTGACGAGCCAAGTCGAGGCGCTTCTTCCCAATTGGCACTCGGTCGTTTCAATCACATCACATCAGCCTACATGTCTTCGGAAAACATCCCTGCGGAAGTAGCCGCTGCGGACGAAGCAGTCGCACAGGGCGATACTGGCAAGTTCAAGCTCATCTTATCCATTCTACGACAGTAAGCATCCAGCCAAAATGCATGTCAGACGGCTAACCTCCAGATTTATCGGTATGATGGCAAATTGACATGACCACCATTAACATTCAGGCGTCAAGGATATGGCCAATGTGCGATTCAGTCTACCGGCTCAGCTGATTGAGCCGATACCCAATCTCGAATACTGGAACTACTGCGACCGGCCTGACTACTTTGTTGCGTAAGCTTGCCTTCTCTCATCAACAAAGCCTAATGATAGAATGGATGAGAGTGACGATGCTTTAGAACGTATGCTCGCTGTGTTGCGCTGGTACTTGACAAAAGATCTGAAACTTGTGGTAAGCCACTGCGCTGTGCTATACAAGCTAACCTCTAGCATGGTAAGATTTGCAAGCCATACAACTCAGTGCTCGGCGAGTACTTTCGCTGCCGATGGACAAGCACAAGTGTGCCACTCAATCCAGTGACTGCCAAACTGCTCGAAGGACCAGCTGAGCCTGCTGCGACCGCAAGCAAGGCATCCCGCTTCAAGCCTTCTTTTGGACGACGTGGCACAAGCACAGCTACACTTGCAAGTGTTTCTGCTCCTCCAACACGTCCCGTTTCCCCTACAGGATCGACAAAGTCGACCAATTCAGGTGTTGCTCGGGATATCACCGCCCCGCTTCAAAAACCCATTCAAACAGCCTTCTTGTGTGAGCAGACGTCGCACCATCCGCCCGTGTCTGCCTACATCTATTCATGCCCAGAAAAACAGATTGAAGCGGTGGGCATGGACCAGATTGCTGCGAAATTTACAGGGACCACCATCAAAGTCGAGCCTGGTGAGTTGAATGAGGGCATCTTTGTCAAGCTCAAGAAGCGCAATGAGGAATACCGCTGCACACACCCAACTGCGACGATCTGTGGTTTTTTGCGAGGCACGCTGTACACGACCATTCAAGATTCGGCCGTCATTACATGCAAGCAAACGGGTTTGCGGACCATTATAATTTACAAGGATGAGCCATGGATTGGTAAGCCCAAATTTCAGATTGAGGGTCTCATCTTTCGTTACAACCAAGATGAAGATGAGGATATTGTTACATGCAGAGATGTGCCTGAAGAGGCGATTGTTGCCAAGATTGAGGGTTCATGGAAGGGCAAGTACTACATCTCGAGTCCCAAATCGGCAGAGAGACACGTCTTGCTCGATGTGACTGATTTGCTACCTGTCACCAAGACCGTGCCACCTATGGAGCAGCAGCAAATCAACGAATCGCGCGTCGTTTGGGATCCCGTTACCAAGGCGATTCTTGCGCGAGATTTTGTACAGGCAACGCGCAACAAGACGGAGATTGAGGATCTACAGCGTACTGTCGCAAAAGAACGGGCTGCCAAGGAGGAGCCCTTTGTGCCTGTGTACTTCCAGGTGAATGGGGATGGGCGACCAACCTTGACAGAGGCTGGTAGGCGGACACTGCTTGGCCAATTTGACGCTACCTCTTAGATTGCTGAAGAGTTATTCCATGTACACTACAAGAGACCCCAGAAGCCGTATACATAGCTTAAGTATCTGCTTCATCCTTTCGCTACCCTCATTCGCCTCATGGTTGGCAGTCTGGTTGAAAATCCGAGTTTTTTGGGCACTCTACCCTTGCGCGGTTCTCCTTGAGAGCCAATGAAATCGCTTGAATTGAGTGCAAGAAAGGACCTAGAGAGCCAATCACTTGCGAGGAAGGCCAGTAAAGAGCCAATCATCTGCGAGAAAAGGGACAGCAGAGAGCCAATCATTGTCGCGATATCCTTTGCAGCGCGCAGTGCCAGACTGCCAGTGAGCTCCAGGGCGCAGAGCATACGCGTAAATTGGTTGTGAATAGCGACAACCAAACACCTCTGAACTTGCATCTCCTACTGCTTCCGTGCATAGCTGAAGCACATATTGCTTGTTGCCGTCTGAGTCTTCAGCTTCCTTCATCGACTGCCGAAATGGTACCATAATCATCGTCCTGTTCCAGAGATATGGCCAGGCCCGCCAGACACTTTAGTTTCGTCAAGTGCTGCGCTTCTCAGGCTCTCAGCACGTCACATGCAGGCATCGTTGAAGCTAGTGCAGAATGTCAAGACACTGTCGCGTCGAGCAGTCAGGCCAATCAGGTGCCAAGATTCTATATTTTACGCGTCCTGGACGACTCATTTCATTTGATACGTTCTCGCTACAATTTGCGTGTTGAACGCTGGCGTCACGGCATATGTTGGAAAGGTGGGTACAAGTTCGAGCTTTAAGATCAGCTCAAAATGCTCCACATTGAACTTGGCATACCTGTCCCAGAAGTACTGCGTCACTGGGTTGTGGTGGATGAATACGCTGATCGCGATTCTCTTTATCTCGACCAACGATTTGGAGTAGCCTGCCTCTCCCCGGAGCTTTGCACATCTCACGGTTTTCAATCGTATGCAAAAGACGAACAGGTCCACGACTATCTCGCCAGCCAGTTCGGAACAAAGTGTGCAGTTGCTCCCGTGACAACTAGAGCAGAAAGGGATTGATGCAGATTCGCTCTGGACGAATGGCAAAGGTCAAGTGGGCGTCAAAACATATTGCCTTCGGCTGAGGGCTATATGCACATCACCAGAGCTGTCAACGAAAAGGCTGATGGGCAGACCATGCAATACAAGCTCGTCGACCATGTCAGAAAATTCTTAGAGAGTGACGAGAAGAAGAGGATGAACGACAAGCTGACAAACTTCTTGCACTCGTCCACGATGCGGCGAATAGCGGCTGGTTAACAGGCGAGGCTATCAACAGAAATGCGTCATCTCACTTTAAGCGACCCTATTGTGTGCAACCTTGGACCGACCAGACCGCCTGAGCAGCCTGTCAGGCATATGAACCTCGCCGCTCCTGCACCAGTACCGCGGCCTGTTGATTCCTCGGCGCCCGAAATTTTCATCCAAAAGGGAAAGCACTCAAGTGATATGCGCAGAGTCTGCAAGAGTTGCAGTCTCCAATCATGCGGTGCTTTGAAAGCAGTACATTGTGTGCTTCACCCCTCAAAACTTGAGTCGTGCTGAGCGCTCCGTAAAGTTAGGAAAGCTGAAGCCAGACATCTTGAGACTATGGAATTGCTGGCGTGTATTGCAGTATGAACGCAAGAGGAATTCAGGATTGACATTGCCTTCAGCTTGCACCACGAATTGTATAACACTGTTTGACAAGCTCTAATCTGATATAGGAAGCAGGTCAAGCAAGCTGCTTGGCTTCCTTCAATCTAACGCAAACTTCATTACATCCTGAAGCATACATTGAGGAACGGATAGTTTGCAACGCGTTTGTTCAGGGTACTGATAGGTCGACGAAGATGCAGTCGTTTGTCGCCGAGCCATCTGATGATTTGCGCTCATTGGAGGTTCGAAGCAGGCGACCATGCCATCAGGGAAAAGCAGTCACCAACAGAATCGATGCTATAGAGAGCTCCAATACTTACCCAAGGGTACTCATCTTTGCATTTCACAATGAACGGCGGCTAGCGATGTCATTTAAACCCATGAAACGTCTATATAAACCGCCTAGGGCGCTTTGCGCCCCAGGCATGGGAATATAGCCGAATATAGCCGTTTTTTGCTGGAATCATCTGTCAGCTCGACGACAAAGACAGTGCATGCTACGGACATCCTCCCGACGACTTGCTGCCATCTCCACTGTCTTTGCCACTCAACAGACTCTCTCTACAGCACCCAGCAAGATGCCGCAACACAACAAAATCATCATTATTGGTTCAGGCCCAGCAGGCCATACTGCCGCCATCTACCTGTCTCGTGCAGAACTCAAGCCAGTCTTGTTTGAAGGCATGCTTGCCAATGGTATTGCTGCTGGAGGCCAACTTACCACCACCACAGACGTTGAAAACTTTCCCGGGTTCAGCAAAGGCATTGGTGGTCAAGAGCTCATGGAGGAGATGCGCGGACAAAGTGAACGGTTCGGTACAACCATCATCTCAGAGACGATTGCCAAGGTCGACCTTAAGAGCAAGCCATTCAAGCTATGGCGTGAGGGAGAGGAAGGCAAATCAGAGCCAACGGATACCTGTGATGCACTCATCATTGCAACCGGTGCAAGTGCTCGAAGGATGAACTTGCCAGGAGAGGAGACGTACTGGCAAAATGGCATCAGTGCTTGTGCCGTCTGTGACGGTGCTGTGCCCATCTTCCGCAATAAGCCATTGGCTGTGATTGGTGGCGGTGACTCGGCGGCAGAGGAAGCGTTGTTCTTGACAAAGTACGGATCGGAAGTCTATGTTCTGGTTCGACGCGACGTGCTGCGTGCTTCTGCTGTCATGAGCAAGCGGCTGCAAGCGCACCCCAAGATCAAGATGCTTTGGAACACTGTTGCTGAAGAGTGCTTTGGCAATGACAAGGGCTTGCTCACGCATTTGAGCATCAAGAATGTCAAGACGGGTGAGGCTTCCAAATTGGATGTCAACGGTCTATTTTACGCTATTGGACATGACCCTGCAACGCAGCTCTTCAAGGAGCAGCTCGATGTTGACACAGAGGCGTACATCAAAACAACACCTGGCACAACAGAGACGTCTATTCCCGGTGTGTTTGCCGCTGGTGATGTGCAGGATAAGAAGTACAGACAAGCCATCACCAGTGCTGGTAGCGGCTGTATGGCTGCACTTGAGTGCGAAAAGTACCTGGCAGACTCGGAAGATGCAGCAGTGCACGTCAATGAGCTCAAGGGATCAGGCGGTGAGAGCTATAGTGAGAATCCGCTCGTCAAGGATACGTAGAGCTGCATTTGTAGACATCACATTGCAAAGTGCCAAGCATGTCCAATAGACAAAGCAGCGCGCTCCGATTGTTGAACATATTGTCTGTAGTATGCATCTTGAACGTACGCGTGGTAGGGGCTGGTGTGGCCAAAGAGAGGCTACAAAGTCTACTATTGTCTTCCAGCGGGCAAATCTCTTTCAATAACATCCGTCACTAAATGATCACCAGGACTGCTTTTTGCAGCGTACGTTTTCTTTGACGGCCGGATCCGATATTTTGTCAAAGGAGAGAGTGGTGTCGCCGTGCTGGCCCGAGTCGGCCGCCGGGGGGAGATCGATAACTTGGTGTTCGGCTGGCAACAAGTTCTTCAGTCTTCTCTGAACGGCGACCAATGCCGACCATACCGCAATCATACGTCGTTCCGTCAGATCGCTTGAATTGCACCTTGTCAGACGTACGAGCACGCCAAATTACAACCGCACCGGTGGGAATTGTGCAGGTACCGGCTCCATCGTCCCAAAGGGGAAAATAGAAGATTTTCCCATGTTCCCGGCGACTCCAGCTGATGGGAAACGTACTTGCGCCAGCATCTTTGACTTTGGGTTGAAGGCATAAATCATTGGATTTGGCGACTAGATTCAAGAGGAGAGTTGCATCCGACGCAAATTCATGAGGAAGCGAGTCTATAGTGAGGCTCTCGCACCACTTCTTTCCGCTTGACTTATTTGAGAGGGCGATAGTTCGCCGCGCAATGATCGCGATTTGCATGCCCTCATGGCTAAGAGCTTCATGCAGTGCGCAGCTCAGCAGTAAAAGTATCCAAATCAACCCCATCTGACAAATTGGTGAGCTTTTGATTGGAAGGACCTAGGATCGTCCACAGGGGACTCTGCCTCAGCGCAGGTGGGCGTAGTAGACGTCGGTGAAGAGCATGGCTAAAGTTGACGCGTCACCCTTGATTGTCTCTTTGCTTCCATCTGTCGGACGCCTCACGCCTGCACTGAAGTCCCTGACAACGACGCAACCTTGCCCCTTACCACTATACGCTCTTGGCGCCAGCATCGAGCCCATTTCCCACTAGAACAGGAATCCATAGTCCCGTGCATGACAGCACTGGATTCGGATGAATGGGATGTCGAGAGGAGCGCGAGCTGCATCGTATACGAGTCGGCCATCAAAGCTCAGTAGTCTGACTCTCTAAGCCGCTCCTGTCGGTCTCGGGCTGGGTCGTTTCCAGCAGCTGCATAATTGCAAACATAAGCTCTAAGGGCGCTCTTAACATCAATTTCAGCGTCAGCTGCAAAAGATCTTGGCATGACATATGCGAATTGGGGCCAGTCGTATGTGGCTGAGCAGAAGCATTCATGAGTCGCGCCGGTCTCCATCTTGACCCTTGTGTTCTTCATCTAGCACGCTCCTGATCCTCTGCGACTTCATTCAAGGCAAAAAGCGCAGGAGAGTCCAGGGAGAGCCACAGCGTGACATTCGAAGCATCTTGATGGAGTCGTATGTTCATCTCTCTTGGAGACCTTTGTCAATATGGTGACTCAGTGGTGAGGACCTGAAGCAAACTTTCGCGCATGCCTCGTAAACTTGCCAGGGCACTTGTCAGGGAGGAGATTCGAGATCTGCACTTGCTCCTTGATTGCTTGAGCCTCTGAAGTCTGAACATTTCGAAAGTAGCTGTTGACGACAAACGGCCGATACGACCACGCAGTAAGAGAGCCGACGTTTTGAGTCTTTTGACATTCTATCCGAATATCAATGGACATGGAGAGTGTTCCCTAGTCGAAAGCGCATCAAAAGCGGATATGATTTCAGCAGTCGTTGAAGACTTCTCGACAAGCTGCTCAAATGCAAGGCGGTTTGGCCGTGCGGGCTAGTCCCGTTCCATTTGTTGATCAGGCCCATAGCATAGTAAGTATTAAGACAAGAGTATGTCCTCTCGGCCGTGTCGTACCTTAAAAGAGAGCTCTAGCTCCAGCTATACGTTGTTTAGTAGTAGTGACGAAATCAAAGCACGAGGCGGCGACAATCTATGAGCGCGACAAGGTTCAGACACAACTTATCTTCACCAAGCGCTCGTTACGCATACAACAATGCCAGGAAAAAAGAAGAAGGAACGGAAGCCGCCGCCTGGTGCTCGCAAAGGGAAGAAGACTACCCCGATCGGCAAAGGGAACAAGCATCGTGATGCGCATACAGGTACACTCCCAATAAGACAGCGCGGCCATTCCTGTCGTCATCTATATGGCATGCTGACACGCGCCTGTAGACTCGCCTGCACACTCAAGTCGAGTGCAAAGGACTGGAGTGCAGCAGAAATCATTTACACTGATAGATGAGGCGTTGGATTCTAGCAGACTGGGCTCTAAGCGGCTCTGGAAGGGCGCAGCGGCAACGTCTAAGCTACGGCATTCGCCTATCGTGTTCATCAGGGCAGAGGAGGTATATGATCCTGGAAAGCTGCTCAGAGATCAGATTGCAATGCGTGTTTTGGCCGAACCATCACTGCCTGATGCAACTATGTCTCTGGAGCTCAAAATTCCAGTCGATGAGAGTAAGGAGCAGCTTGCAGATCAACTCCTAGCAACACTTCATGGAGATGTGCCTGTTGCTGTCGATTCTCAAGGTCAGCCGGAGCATTTGGCAACACCTCTACTGCAGAATGAGCCTATCGTGGAGAAACCTGCTGTTGAAGTCAATAACGAGCTGATGAACCCAGCAATTGAAGGCGTGTCTCTTGAGGAGGCCACCGAGGTCGAGACTGATGAAAGCCTCGTTCCGGATGTCACATCGCTCAATAATCCCAACCGCACAGTGGACGCGGCCACAACCTCTCCGCCGGTTGATATGGACGCACTCCTTGATTCTATGGCAGTAGACGACGAGCTTGATGATCAGGCTTCAGACGTTGCAAATCAAATGGATGAAGAGGATGAAGAAATCACGTCTGATGATTTTCAAACAGCATCGAGCGACGAGGAACTGGATGAAGAAGTGTCTTTCTTTGTAGACACGGAGGGAGACACGACTTTTGCATCTACAGAGATGCCTACGACTTCAACTCGACCGCTAAATATGACAGCTGCATCCACACCCGTCGGTATGGAACACAGTGGAATATCTACACCATGGGCCCGCACAATTGATGACCCCGTCTTGGTAGAAGTGAACGAAACAACTACGACAGCCAGACCGTATTCAGGACATGCCTTTGCAGAGACCCAATCGCGCGGCAAACGCGGCGGGCAAAGGAAACGGGAAAGACAGCAAGCCGCGCAGGAACAACTGCGTATGGATGAAGCTTATGCCATCCACCTCGATTATATGGAGAATTCGCGCTGGAGAGAAGATGAAGATGCGGCAGAAGATGACGAGGACGAAGCGCCTTTGCTGGCACAGATGCTGGCGGGACTCGGTCCAGCCAATGCCTTTGGCAATACGGCTATGGACAGCGATGAAGAAGACGACGAGGATAATCAAGAGGATTCGCTGGACGAAGACGAGCTTGAAGCTCCTCTTGATGCAGAAGAGAACATGTTTACGCTCAACTACAACAAGTCTTCGCGCAATCGTTACAATGATTTTGCCAGCGATGCGCTCTTCCATGACGATTTTAATGTTTACGACTACAACTCTGCAGGAGAAGATGATGCCGAGTCCTTGCCAGACTTGCCGGCCTCTGGCGCTCGTCGGCGGGACCTGAATCAATTCGTGCAAGACATGGATTTGTCGGACGAAGAACTTGAAGCAACACTCATTGCGCAATGGAAAGCTGACAAGGCTTCCAAGAAGTCCAGGAAACGAGATCGTCAACAGCAGCATGCCGAAGGACTGGTTGGAAAGCGCGCAAAGCGTGCACGCGCTGCACATGCTGCCAATGCTGGTCATGGCTCTTTGAGTGAGTACCACACAATCATCAAGCATTTCGTCTCACACGCGGATTATGTGGGCGTGGAGCAGTTGCCTTTGCCTGCAATGGACCGCTCTATTCGCCGAGCTGTTCACATTATTGCCCAGCACGGATATAATCTGCAGACAAAGAGTCAAGGCAGCGGAAAGCGACGCTATCCTGTGTTGTACAAAACGAAGCACTCCTCGTCTGCCAAGAATCTGCCGGATGCCGTCTTTATCGAGGAAGTCATGGTACAAGCACAAAAGACTATTGGCTACACAAGCAGCACCAAGCGTCGCGATCCAATGCAGATCAAGACGAAGGGCAAGGGCAAGATTCCTGGCGGCGGCGGTATCAGCAGAGCAGCGGGGGCGGGCGCTGGTAAACTGCGCGATGGTGATATTGTTGGTGTGGATGCACCTGAGATTGCCCTGTCGAATCGTGGTCGTGCCATGCTCGAGAAGCTCGGCTGGAGTCATGGAACGGGCCTTGGCGTTGTCGGCAATATCGGTATCTCTATACCACTGACAGCGACAGTCAAGAATACACGAGTGGGATTGGGTACGTAGATGAAGAGACTATTGTATTGTATATATGCCCAGCAGCCCAGGTGTAGAAGCAGGTAGATGTTCAGATGGCTTTCTCGCTGACATAAGCTCACGTGCGAGACGTCACCACCGCGATCGTGCCGACGAGATTGAACCGACAGCACGGCCTTCAGGTCACATCCATCGATACAGCTTCGTGAGTGCCATTGCTTGCCTCACAAAGGTCCCGCTGACAATCAGATCATGTTGAGGACTATTCAGAGCAGGACTGCCACATCAGCACTTCGTCTGCGTTGTGCATCCACATGGGCGCACGTCAAGATGGGACCCCCAGACCCCATTCTCGGCGTGTCTGAGGCATTCAAGGCGGACACAAATCCTAAAAAGATCAACCTGGGTGTGGGTGCATACCGTGATGATAAGGGTAAGCCTTACGTGCTGCCATCTGTGCTCAAAGCCGAACGCAAGATTATGGAGCAGCAACTCGACAAGGAGTACGCCGGCATTACTGGTGTTCCAGCCTTCACGAAGCACGCTGCTGTCCTCGCATACGGTGCTGACTCAGCTGCCATCAAGGATGGTCGTGTAGCCATCACACAGTCCATTTCGGGTACGGGAGCATTGCGATTCGGTGGACAGTTCCTTGCACGTTGGTTCCCAAACAAGACCATTTACTTGCCAACACCATCATGGGGCAACCACACGCCCATTTTCAAGGACTCGGGTCTTGAAGTGAAGCAATACCGTTACTACGACAAAGAAACCATTTCACTCGATATCAATGCTATGCTCGAGGACATCAAGAACATGCCTGCAGGCTCGATTGTCTTGCTCCACGCTTGTGCACACAACCCTACTGTATGCCTACCTTTTTTCATAAAATTCAAGCTAATCACCAGGGTGTCGATCCGACCAAGGAGCAGTGGCACCAGATCTCTGACGTCGTCAAGGAGAAGGGTCACTTCCCCTTCTTCGACATGGCCTACCAAGGTTTCGCCTCCGGCGATACCGTGAAGGACGCCTACGCTCTGCGTTATTTCGTGGAGCAAGGCCACCAGCTCTGTCTCGCGCAGTCCTTTGCCAAGAACATGGGCTTGTACGGAGAGCGTATTGGTGCATTCAGCATTCTCTGTGCTGATGCTGAGGAGCAAAAGCGTGTGGAGTCGCAGCTCAAGATCGTTGTGCGACCCATGATCTCCAACCCACCTATTCATGGTGCACGTATTGTGTCTGAGGTGTTGGGTGACGCACAGCTCAACAAGCAGTGGTTGGGTGAGGTCAAGGGAATGGCTGACCGTATCATTGATATGCGGCAGGCACTCAAGACCAAGCTCGAGGGACTCGGTACAGACAGGGACTGGTCGTCGATCGTCAAGCAGATTGGCATGTTTTCCTTCACCGGATTGACTAAGCCGCAGTGTGAGTACCTTGCCAAGCACCACTCGATCTACATGACGATGGATGGACGTATTTCCATGGCTGGTCTCAACACCAAAAACCTTGACCATTTTGCACAAGGTGTTGCTGATGCCGTCAAGCAGGTCAAGTAGACATAGGGATAATAAAAGAAGTGTACCCTCAAGATTGTTGTAATTACTGCGGACCCTCTTCATCGCTGAGTATATCGTCTTGCTCATTGCCAACAGTCACATCTCCTAGATCAATTGCTTCGTCGTCGCTCGCTGTGACTGACGTCTCTTCATCGCTCATCACGCCAAAATTGTCCTCGTCTTGTTCTCCAGGCAAGCCAATCATCTCGCCGCTATCCAGACTGGTGCCAGCATCCGCTAAGGACGATTCTGTGTAGCTCATGGATGGATTGCTTTCGAGTGATGACTGGCGCTGCAGGTCCAGCCTGCCATTTCCAGTACGACTTCCATGATGATGATGACTTGTGCTCTTCCTGTGAAGCCGTGTTGGCAAAATAGGCGATTTCTGCTCGATAGAGGGTGAGAGTGATGGGCGTGACTCCATCACGCAGCAGACTTGAAGCGCACGCGAGTCTTTGCCAAGGACTTCCGCTACTTGAAGGTGTTGACGGAATTGCTGCCATGCAGCAAGATCACGAATGAGAAATCCAATGAGCATACTTGGATCAATCTCAGACAGATCCATCCGACGAACACGGCGTGTATGTGCACTATCGCGTTCTTCCTGAGAGTAGACTGCATTCTCGCCAATGAAGGGTAATGCAGGTCTTGGAAAATGAGGATCGAGGAAGAAGACTGCCTGACCTTGCTTGGCGAAGAAGTAGTGTGCCGAGGCCGGACGACCGCCAGCGATCCCAGCAAACTGTTCGAGTGAGAACAAGCTGAGCAGGGTTGAATGGTATCGCGGATTAATCTTGTCATGGCCAAGGCGCGACGGGACCAAGATGAGTACCGGCTTGAAGGGCGGATCTGGGTCAGGTACCAAATCGAACTCTCCGTCTTGGTCTGCTGCGGAAGCATGGGCTAGTTTGAGTACCTCTTCAGCGTAGATAGAACCACCTTGCTCGTCTGCAAGATAAACTGCCAACTGCGATGAACGTTGATTCTGATTAAGCGCTTTGATGCACTGACTTGCTGCTTGTGGGCCAAACCACTGTCCTGCAGGCTTATCACAAGCGGCAGCGCCATGTTCCATGAACCGATGAATGGAGAATGGCGCGCGCTCGTCGTCAGCAAAGAGTCGTAAGATCCGGGACTCGCCTTGTACATCGTCACCTCGCCGCCAGCTGCGCGATAAGTGCAGCGTCAGAAGAGCATTGGCAAGAAGTGTCTGCGCTGAGCGCACCATGCAGCCAAACCCTGTGTCCGCCGTGAACCCATCCTGACTAATCCTACCAGCCATTGAGCGGAATGTACTACTGCCAAACTCGCTAGGAGATGCTTGTGCCTGTCCAATGTTCTTTGGGATCTTTGGGAAGCCTGATCGATAGGTGAACCACAACCGCGCTTCTACATCATTGAGAAATCCGCGCGGCCAAGGAATGGTCTGAGAGCGCTCTGTAAGTCCAGTCTCGTTCGACGAAGCAGGCGCCGGGGCAGAACTGTGGTAGATTTGACCAAGACAAGCGATCGGCTCATGTGGGGTGTCATTAGCGGGTTCAGGATCATAGAGGTAGCGTTGAATGCCGCGATTGATGGCGCGATGGAGGCTGTCCATGCAGCTCGGCCTCGAGCTCCTGCGCCTGAGCCAGGATGATGCGCGACCGTCAGCGCTCGAGGGTGAAGAGAGCTGCTTGAGAGTCGACGCGGCGAATTTGAATTGAACTCCGCAAGTTTGAGGAGACGAGAGCAGCTGAGGCTTATCCTAGAGCTACGGACTATGAAGCCTTCTCTCCTACAGCAACAGGAGCGGGCCCAAAGAGCGATACCGTCATGGGATGCCCCAGTGCCTCTGACGGGAGAGAAACTGTCGAACCCTCCTTGTTGCTTACATAGCGAACCATACCACGCGGCAACGGTCTTGTCGCCCTCACTGTTGGCGCCATCTCATCGTCATCGTCCAGTGCTTCGTTCACTGACGCCTTGTAGACAGCGCCACGCGCCTTTGTAGCCTGTTTGTTGAGCAGACGGTTGATTGTCTCTTGCTTCTCCTCCTCAAGCTTCTTTTCATTCTGATTCTTGCGCTTGCGTGCATTCTCCGACTTGCGCAGCGCCGCTTCCTCTGCAGTCAAAACAGGCTTCACTGTCTCTCTTCCCGTAGGCAGCGACCAAAGTCCAGCAGATTGTTCTCCACTCTCCAATGCAGCATCACGCGCTTTTTGACGCTTCGTCTTTTTGGACTTATCAATCATGGGTTTCATCATTGTCCTGAGGATATCCTCTTCATCCTCGTCTGGATCATCATAGTCTGACGCGCCTTGGAGGTCTGGCTCATCCTCTAGCATTTCTTCGTCAAGCTCTGGTTCTTCTTCGTCAAGCGAGTCTGCCTCGGACAATTCGGAGGTATCGTCGCCATCAAGGTCAAGAACATCTGCTGCAGGCCGCGCTGCTGCTTTGGCTGCTGGCGGCGGAGCGGCCGGTGCGTTTGGTGCGCTAGGCTGTCTCAAGATGACGCGCTTCACCTTGTACTGTACTGGCGGTTCGGGCTCCTCTTCATTCTCAGAAGATGAAAAGTCGATTTGACGTTTGTTGCGTTTCCGTGTCTCCATAGCTTCTGGGCTGATGAGCTCTTGTCTTGAAACGAAGAGAGGGATGGTCTGGATCTAGATGTCGTCGTGGTTCTTTCGTCGACATTCGAGCAGCACAAATACACAACACGGAGCGACGCGCTGCAGCTACCATCTATCCATGCCTGTAGAGCTATAAGATATCAAAAGGAGCCTCCGACACCAGACATATAAGACGGCGTGCCTGGTGTATGGACAGCGAAAGCGACCCGCCGGTCGACACTGAGAAAGACTTTTATGCGCGCCTGGACGCGCTGCTGGACAGCTCCCTGTGTCCAGACGACCCAAAGGCCTGGCTCAAGCAAATCATACACACTCTGGCTCATCATGGCGCGGAATATTTGGAGAGCGACAAGGACGTGGAAGCGTGTTGTGATCGCATCTTGGATAGCAAGACCTTTCATACGCATCAAGAGGACTTGTGCGCAGCCCTGGTCTCGACGCCGATTGACATTGATCGGCCCGGCGAGTCATATATTACGCTCTATCTATTGCTGCTCTACGGTCAAGGGCATCCGAGAACATTCAAGCTCATGAAGCGTGCTGGCAGTATTCCCAGCATCATTGGTGCTGCTCGTCATTTCGTTCTCGAAAGCGTTCGATTCCCGAGGCTCGCGATTGCTGTGCTGTATGAACTTTGTCGGATGCAAAAGCTCTCCCGGACAGATCTTGCTAGCTTCGACCAAGAGGCGATCTGGTTCCTGATGCGCTATGTCGAATTCGGTCGCGACGAGGAAGACCCTTTCTCATACAAATGCATCAAGCTGCTCGTCGCTCTCAATGAACAGTACATGGTCTCTTCTCTTCCACAGACACAACAGCCATTTCCCCGATCGCCGTCAAACACGTCGCTGGCTCTGGCCGATAATGCATCTCAAGACCCACAAGAGAATTGCATCATCAAGGTCCTTTCTATGCATGGCCCGCGTTTCAAGTGCTTTGGCGAGAATCTTATCCGTCTTTTGAACAGAGAGCGCGATCCATCTGTTCAGTTATTGATCCTCAAGGTGCTCTTTCTTTTGTTCACCAACGAGGCCACATATGAATATTTCTTTACCAACGACCTGCATGTACTGGTTGATGTCTTTATCAGAGAACTGTATGACTTACCACTTGAGTCAGAAGCCCTGCGACATACTTACCTCCGAGTGCTGCACCCACTGTTAATTAATTCACAACTTTGTGAGCCACCGCACTATAAGGCCACGGAGCTCGTCAAGCTATTGACATCACTCAACGTCGAATGCAGTCATTTCGGACCTGTTGGAGCAACAACTGTACGATTGCTAGCAAGATGTCTGACAGTCCCTTGGTTACTACCACCAAGGAAACGGCGGCTTCGATTGCCAAAGCCACCGTCATTTCCTGAGCGGAAACGGTCTCTCGTCAATACGATACTAGGATTCAACTTGGGCTCACCCACAGAACCTGAGCATGAGCTTGAACTCTCTTCTTCATCTGCCTCGATCCGCTCCTTCGATTCCGTCACGTCAGTCGCAAAAGTCAAACCACCGCCACCGCTTCGCAAGAGCCTGGCACCGTTAGTCGAGGGCAAAACAGCACTGCCATTATTGACGACAACAACCAACGGTAAAAGACCGCCGCCACCTCCCGTACCGGATGTGAAACCATTTCAGGCGGATAAGCATAAGCCTCAGGTTCCTGAGCGTCGTCGAACACCGGCAGGTAGTATAGCGTCGAGTATGTCAACGACGCCGACACGTGGCGATGAGGAGAGGATGCATGATATGGCGACTGCTGAAAAGGAGATGGATCTCATCAAGGAGCTGGAGAGGCTGCAGACGTAGCGAGGATAGTGAGTAGTTATTCCTCGGTCTGTTGGGCTCCATCTGAAATTGCCGTCCCCCACACTTCAACTGATCCACCTCACGGAACGAGCTCTAAAACCATACGTGCACTGCCCAACAGCCAAGCAGTGTTCTCGACATCAAGCATGAGTTGTTTGTTTTGCCGAATAGTCAAGGGAGAGATCCCATCCTTCAAGCACGTCTCACCAAGCTGGAATTCGGTACGCCTGCTGACAGAATAGATTGATTGAGACTGCCAAGACCCTGGCCTTTCTTGACGTTGGCCCATTGAACAAGGGACATGCACTCGTCATTCCAAAGGAGCATGCAGAAAAGATGCACGAGCTGAGTGACGCAAGTCTTGCAGACTTACTGCCAGTCGCCAAGAAGGTCGCACTTGCAGTCGGCTCAGAGAACTACAATATCCTCCAAAACAACGGTATGCCTATCTACTGACTGTCTATCTCTCACAGACACTGTTGATACTCTGGTCGAAAACATTGAGAAAACTTGCTGATCACTACAGGTGCTGAAGCCCATCAAGAAGTCGGCCATGTCCACTTCCACATCATTCCAAAGAAGAGCATCAAGGATGAAAGTGAAGGGCTCGTCGTTGGATGGCCTGCTACAAAGGGTGAGTTTCCTCTGTGCTCCTTCGCAGGCTTCTAATAATCAGGTGACATGGGCGAGCTCAAGGCTTACGCGGAGGAGCTTAGGGCAAAGATTGAGTGACTCGCTGGACCCCATCTTTAGACTGCTTGTAGGATGCTACGAGCGAATCTATCTAGTCAGAGGCTCGCCATACTGCTGTGTGACTTATCCGAGAACTTCGCTCGCTCTTCCATCGAATGTCCACATGTACAGTGCTGCACCTTGATAGAGCCCTGAGACTATAAGTCATTGCCGGGCCAATGGAACTTCGTACAGTGGAAGTGGTAAATGCAGAGGAGGCCTTTCCTGAATTGCTGTTCCCTGCGCAAAGACATAAACAGCGTAGCACCTACACAACAACCCATGTTCGCACTCAGGAGCTTGAGCAAGAAGCTCTTTGGCACAGATACAAAGCTAGAGATATGTACCATTGCAGCGGGCCAGCTCTATCTCGTCAGACCCGGCGGTATCAAGGGCTTTACAGAATGCATCTTTAAGGATGCGCAAGCAACAATCAGGCGCACGTAAGTCTTGTCGCTGGTCTAGCGCATCAAGTTAACCATAGCAACACGCCCTATCACTACCAGCTCGTGATTGAGCGCGCGTTTGAGGAGGGCGAGGAAGATCTTGAAGAGGATGGACTAGGCGACGACGACCGCGACCTCAAATCATACCTACTCGATGAGAGTATTCGATTCTGTACGAGTGATAAGGACGGCTGTACAATATTCCAATGGCGCGACGTCGATGGGGATATGGGCGACTCATATACGTTTGTCTGTGATCCCTCAACCAAACCAGAAGAAGCGGCTACCTTTGAACTGGTCGCTGTGCAGTGTCTATACGAGCGCAAGTACCGCAAATCATACGAGGAAGCGACTGAGGAAGAGTTGGAAGAATTCCGCCTTGACTCCGTAGCCAGCCCAGTCACATCACTGCCTACGTCGCCAGGAGAGACCAAACAGACATTTCGGACGCTCGAGACCTCGCCGTCCAAGAACAAGCAGCTCGCCTCAACACCAGCTGCAGTGAGTGCACCTTCAAATGCAACTGAGGAACTCGTAACTGTGCAAGCAGAGCTGCATCTATTTGATGCTTCAGCTGCAGTCTTTGTCCTTCAGCATGAACTCGTCACGGCAACAGTCTCTGAAACTGGCAAGTGGGAGTATTGGCTCAGTATTCGGGATGCACTCGAAGCGGAAGGCAAGCTCTGGCTCGGTCAACCCATGGAGGCCGAAATGAATCCTGTCTTCAACTACGAGCAGCTTTGCTTCATTTGGAATTACTACGACGATGACTCCAATGCCTTTTCGTGGCTGCTCAAATTTAAAGATGCCAAGGAGCTCGAGAAATTTCAGGAGGGAGTGATGCGTGCACTATGGGAGCATCTCAATGAACTCCGATGGGGAAAGCAAAAAGATGACGAACGGGCTTACTTGATGTCTCTGCAAGAGGAAGATGAGGAGATGGAGCAGTTCGAGGAAGAAGAGGAAGCTGGGGAGTCCGAGGACGAGCAAGACGCGCCTGTACCGGCATATTATGACGAAGATGAGGAAGAAGATGAAGTTCCCGAAATGACGGGACAAGGGGAAAATTCACAACTGGCTGTCGGATACAAGCATGATCGCTCGTTCGTTGTTCGCGGCGACAAGATTGGCGTCTTTCGGCATACTGATGACAATAAGCTTGAGTTTGCGACCAGCATCAACAAGGTCCAAAAGCTCAAGGGTGCCAAGTTCAATCCTAGCAAGGTGATGCTGCACAATGAAGACACCAACATGATCTTGCAAGACCCGAATGACTCTCAGCACCTGTTCAAGATGGATCTCGAGTACGGCAAGGTTGTCGAGGAGTGGAAAGTACATGATGACGTTCCTCTACACACATTTACTGCTGCATTCAAATACGCCGGCATGACGAGTGAACAGACTCTTGTTGGTCTTTCAAAGACTGGCCTGTACCGAATTGATCCGCGTCTCGCCGGCACAAAGCTTGTTGACTCTGAATACAAGCAGTACAAGTCGGCCAACGACTTTTCTGCAGCTGCAACCACTGAAGCTGGCCACATTGCGGTCGCTTCAGCCAAAGGTGATATTCGCTTGTACGACAGACTCGGCATCAATGCGAAGACTGCTTTGCCACCCATGTCTGCGCCAATCATTGGCATGGATGTCTCTGCTGATGGGAAATGGGTCTTGGCAACGACCAAGACGTACATTCTGCTGATTGACACGACGATTCAAGAAGGAAAGAATGCCGGCAGCTCGGGCTTCACAAAGTCCTTTGGTAAGGATAGCAAGCCTCGGCCGCGCATCTTGCAACTTGAGCCTGAGCACGTTGCCATGATGCAAGGCAAGCTTTCATTTACGCCTGCCAAATTCAACGCTGGTGTTGATACAAAGGAAACATCCATCGTCACTTCCACAGGTCCCTTTGTCATTTCATGGACACTCAACCAGGTCGTCAACAAGAGTCAAGCGCACAAGTACCGCATTCGCAAATATGCCGAAGAAGTCAAGGCCGACAACTTCAAATTTGGCAGTGACAAGAATGTCATTGTTGCGCTGCCCAATGATGTGAGCATGGTTAGCCGGCGATCATTGAAGAACCCAACAAGGGAATCATTAAGTACACCAGTACGCCAGCTCAGATCACGTTCCAGTATTGTCAATTCTCCGTACTGAAGAGAACATGCTCCACGACTTCAAGGTTTCTCACTTCGCAAAATAGCGAATGTGTGGAACGGCAAGAAGCGAAAGTTACTCTACGATCACATGAACCATAGATTCTAATTTCTATCTCAGCATCATGTGGCCACTGTTGCCTTTGGCGCTGATTGTGTAGAGTCGGTAGACCCCGGCATCATGCGGATCCCTCGATATACTGGCCACTAGCCAGGACGGCTGGCGGTTGGGGCCATTTGTAATCTTGGCTGGTAGTCTAGGGAGTCAGAACAAACAACCATCATTCATCGACTGCATGCGCAGTTGCAGGCCCAGCAACACCACTGCTTTCTTGCTATAGATTAGTAATACCCAATCGACTGCAGCTCGTGGAGATCAAACCGAGTCAGCACCTGCTAGCACATTGGTACGGGGTTCAGACGTCTCAGCGCTCACTAGTACGCTGATACTATGCCACACACTACTGCCGCCTCTCGAGCCACTAGAAATGAGCTGGATTTGCTTAGAAGCTATCTACGGGAGCAAGGGGCTTTCGTGCAACCCTCTGCCAGCGAGACTTGTGCTCCATGCTTGTTTGTCAAGAAACAAGACGGTTCTTTACGTCTATGCGTTAACTACCGCGGCCTCAACGCAATCACTGTCAAGCAGAAAGCCCCTCTGCCGCCCGTCAATGAGATGCTCCTTCAATTACACGGCGCCAAAATCTTTACCAAGCTGGATCTGCGCGGAGCTGAGGATTTGCGCGTAAGTGCAGGTGACGAGTGGAAGACGGCCTTTGCCACACATCTGGGGCGCTTTGAGTCTAAAGTCATGCCATATGGCTTATGCATCGCGCCAACGATCTATCAAAGCATGATGAACAGAATCATGAAAGAGCTAATAAACGTGTCAGTTGTCGTGTATCTCGACCACCTCCTCATCTACTCTCGAGATGTCAATGAACACGAGAATCATGTCGAGGCAGTGCTTCGAATTCTGGATGACAATGCCTTGCATGTCAATAGCCAGGGGACCACATTCTCCGAAGCTTCTGTTGAGTTTTTGGGCTTCAAGGTGAGTGGCGAGGGTCTGTCAATAGACAAGCCCAAAATTCCTGTCATCACTCGCTGGCCTGTACCTCTGACTCGCCAGGATGTTCAGGTCTTTTTTGATTTTGTGAACTTTTACCGTCGTTTCATCAAGGACTACAGTGTCATTGTCAAGCCATTGAACAAGTTGCTTGCTGACGAAACGGCCAAGTTCAAGTGGACCGCAGAGGAAGACACAGCAATGAAGCAGCTGAAGCTGGCATTTATGAAGGCACCAAGTATGTTGTTCTTCGACCAAACGAAGCAGATATTCGTGGAGGTCGAAGCATCTGACTCTGCTATGAGCACAGCATTATTGCAGTATGGCGAAGATAAGCTGCTGCATCCCATCGCCTTTCGAAACAAGAATTTTACTGCGGCAGAATATGGCTATGATGTGCATGATAAAGAGCTGCTCGCCATTATCAGAGCATTGGAAGAATGGCGTCCATACCTGGAGGAAGCTGGAGGCATAATCACCATTTGGTCAGACTATCGCAACATGGAAGTGTTTACTACTAAAGAAAAGCCTATCACCAGACGTCACGAAAGATGGCACGAGAAGCTGTCCCAGTACAGCTTTCGCATACACTCTCGCGAAGGTAAGCTCCTTGCCAAAGACGACATCTTACCACGAGTACGGGCATTGCGACTCGGCGAAAGAGATTGCAATTCTATTATTCAGACCTTTCTCGACCGTGATCAGCAGGCCTGAATGCTGCCGGGCAGTGTCGAGTACTCGTGCGACGACGATGGTCATGGCGTGGTGAAGATTAGGTTCACCCAGCCAGCCTGGAGAACAGCTTTTTTCTTCATCATCAAGCTGTTTCAGGCCGGAGACATGCAGAAGACCCCCTTTTCTGTTGCAACCAATGCTGAAGTATAGTCGTCTTCTTGTATTCTCAAACCTTTTCTAACATGACTTTGGCTACTATCAAGAGGTCCGACACATTGCTCCTGATCATGATCCATGAATGAGACGGTCCATTCGCTCTATAATTGGTACTTGTTTCGTAATGCTCTAGATCACTAGACGTTCGAAATTGAAAATTCAGGGGTTGCCTAAGAGCATTGAACTTTGGCGCGGACGAATGGCGACACTGACACGACATTTCTTGACCTCTCTCCTTGAAAAGACGCTTCGCGCAAACGAAAGCATTGGCTTTCTAGGTCACTGCATAGGGAGCATGGTCGCTCTAGTGGCCAGATTTATTCATAGCAAGCGTCGTATCAAAAGCGATAAGTCAGGAGAGGCCGGCTGCCAGCAAGTGGACACGTCCACCTCTCTGACCTGTTCCCACCCGTCTGCTCCAGCTGAAAGCATCAAAGTATATACCAAGGTAAGCATGCCCCAGCCTTGCATAATCAGCGCACTAACACGCTATCTCCAGGTGCACTATGCGCGCCATTTGTGTGATCAGCTCTATTGTCATGTTGGCAACGCCTTCGACAATCCCCAGGACCACGGAGAAGTGCTTGGGCGCTGTGCCAATCGACGGCACGAATGATCTTGTTGACATCGCACAGCACAGCATGTTTTGTCCTTCAGGGAGCTTGCAGATTACAGGCACGGTTCTCAAGCTGGATATCAAAAAGTGCCAACCCGGCACTCTTGTTGAATTCAAGCCAGAGCCACGCGAATGCTGGGTCATATTCCGCGATGATCCACTTAAGAAGGTTTTCTGGTATTGTGCCTCAAAAGGTTCGAAGACACGCCTCTGCAAAAAGCATTCCTGCTACTTTCGTGTCGTCGAGGACGGAGCCTACAAGGATGGACGCGTGCACGCTGAGAACTGCAAATGAAGTAGATGCCCATGTGTGGCAGACTTTTGATGCCCTTCTAGCATACTTCCCGTAGCAATCAATTCCAATGAGCCGCAAGGCTTAGCAAGTCTGAGATGGGCTGACCCGAGACTGAAGCGGAGAAGCTTAAGCTGTGAGAATTGAGCTTTGAAGACTGTGTCAGACTGTCAGTAGCAGGATAGGAGCGGCATATCACTGCATAGAGAGCTGATTTACCGGATGCCGAGCCTGACAGTGAAGGCCGGATGCCGTGGCCGCTATCTGCTATCTGTTATCTCTTGTGTGTCGGGAAGTGGAGCGAAAAGGACAAATCTCAAATCTCAAATCTCAAATCTCACTTCTGGCGGCAGTCAGATCAACAAGCACAGAGCAGCCAGCGCCAGAGAGATACAAGCATGCATCCTGTCGTCGCCCCTCAGTGCTAGTCATCTCCTCTTCTCCATTCAATACAATATGCCACCCAAGATACCAGTACAGGCGCTGGACGCTGCTCAACAAAAGGAGGCCGCCCAGCACCTGACAAAGACCACCAATACCCTCATTCTGGACTATCTCCTATGGCTGTCTGCTAAGACTGTCCTTCATGAAGCACGCGGCCATCATCTGCGACAACCGCGGCCTGTTTCTAAAGGCAGGCGCCTGGTAGGCCTGGTGGATGGCTTGATTCTCTCTTTTGAACACAGCGCACAACCCAGGCTCCCCTCACAGAAGCTAACGGAACGACTGCATCTCTCTGCACTCGTCATCTTGTACGTGTATCGAGATGCATATCGTCTGTCCCGTGGAACGCGCGAGACACATGAACGACGCCGGGAAATCACGCGTCATCGTACGCGTCAATATCTCAACGCGCGACGTGTCGAGCACTGTCTATCTGGCCTCGCGTCACCTGCTCAAGCTGCTCGTTTCTCTTCTGAACCCAGTCACTGCCCGCGTGCTATCAGACAGGAAGCTGCTACTCTCTTTGGCTTGAACCCCGAGCTCGACCTGACGCACAAGGATTTGGCTGGGAAACCGCCCATGCTCTTTGAAGCCCTTGAAGGGTTCATGATGGTCTCTGCTGAGCAATTTCGCAGCCAGAGAACAACACCTGCTGCCATGTGGACGGATATGGCGAGTGACTTTATGCTTTTTGCGTGTCTCGAGGCATACCTCGTGTATGGCGCGACTGGTATGGGTATGCTCAATGCTTGTTTCGCTTGGGGTCGGAATGGAGAGACTGGCTCTGATGCATTGAATGGCCTCTTGAAACCACGTTCGATCCAAGTGCCTCATTTCGCTTTACTGGAGCAAGGCCAAGCAGCCAGATTGGCATTACTCGTTGCAAATCTCCCCTTGGAGGGCGCCTCCCCATCCGATCCAGTCTTGTTGGAACACATGCTGGAAATTGCAAAGGAAAAGTTGTATCCGGATTTCAGGGATCAGGTGCTTTCCTACCTTCATGCAGTCTTGTCATCGATGAGTGAACCGGATCTCAGCGCGTACGGTGCAGCTAGTGCGGAAAACAATATTCAAGCGCCAATACTCTCCAAGAGCGTCTTGACAGCACCTGGAGAGATTCTTATAAGCCATGATAGGGAGGCAGAGGACCGTCATGCGGACCTTGAGCGTGAGCCTCGCATGACAGCCACCCAAGCAGAGCAAAACATGGGCGCTTATTATGGTCAACATGGCAAGAAGCGTGATGCGCCTGCTGGAGGTGCAGAGAGCAACAAGAAGACACGCGTCTATGTGTAGCCCATCGAAATCAGCTTGTCGTAGAGATTGAGAAATCAAAAAATATACAAGTCTCATCGATTGAAAAGGATGATGGTCGGGTCATGTTCTTTTAGTACCCACCACGACCTCTAGGAGTGAATCCACCCCGTCCTCGCGGCGCTCCACGACCTCTTGGTGTGAAACCACCACGACCGCCAGGAGCCCCGCCAAATCCGCCACGGCCACCACCTCTACCGCCGCCAAACGACGATCCACCACGGGGTGCACCACGCCCGCCGCGCGCACCACCACGAGGTGCACCACGACCAGCAAACCCACCTCGCGCACCTCCACGTCCAGGCTTCTTGACGCCTGCGATCTTGGGTTGTGGTAGGAAACGCTCGATTGGGAGGAGCTTGTCACCGCCGATAAAGCACTTGTCGCCTTCCTTGAACGACGTCGCTTGAATACCTTCTTGTGGCTTGACTGTAAAGTAAACTTGATTCATCGGCCCTAGGATCTCATCGACTTTGCCGATTGGTGATTTATTGGCAAGGAAGATGGGAGCATTGAAGTAAGGGATTTTGGTGTGCGTGGATGAAAAGACAAGGTCACCTTCTGAAGGGTGCATGAATGTACCGAGCTCGAGGACTTGGTCAGGGATCGCATTACGGTCTGTTTGTAGGATTAGCACGTTGATGCCAATGGTTGAGAGAGAAGCATACCGGCAAAACCACCGCCTCCGCCAAATCCACCACGACTGCCACCACGGCCGCCGCCACCCCTTGAGAAGCCTCCACGTCCACCTCTGAAGGACATGCTTGCTTTATAATTTATAATGTAAGAGAGGCTGCTGCTGGTGTGGTGTCTTTTCTCTTTCCGAAATTCATAATTCTCACGGCAGCACCAGGGGGAAATACTCTACATTACTCTAGTCAGGTACTTACAGGCGACGGGACAGTCTGAGCAGTGGTAGTGGCAACTGCAGCAGCAGCAGGAGTAGAAGGAGTAGTCAGCACAGGCGCACGCACAGGAACCGGTCCAGGCTGCCGCACAAACAAATCCTTTGCAAGCGGCGAAACCTCTGGATGCGGCAAGACGTGATCGCGCGTCGACAAGACAGCCTGATCTGCAGTCGGTGGGAGAGAACCTGAATAACTTGCTGCATAACGCGGTATCAGATATCCTGTGCGTCTTCGTTTGTGCTCGGCCAATATACCGGCTGAGAGACCTTGTTTTAGAATTGCACCGGCAAAATACTGCTGCAGCTGCTGAGCCAGCGTTTGTTCTTGTGCTGGTATCGGCGTAAAGGGATTCTCCGTGAAGCGCGCAGTTTGTAGGGATGCAAGTTGTGCAAGGATCAGTGACGGATCCGCTTCTGGTTCATATGCAGTAATGAGTGCTTCATCGAATTCTGTCGTGCTGGTCTGTGTCTGTTGCACACCAGCCATAAACTCGTCGGATACTTCTTGCGCCTCTTGAGAAGCAGCGTGTCTCGCGCGCCGTCTGCTGACGCGTAAGGGCAGCAAGTCTTGCTCAGCAAGCACGGCCCCACTGCTATCAATCGTCAATTGTTTTCCAGCAAAGGGATCAGTCTGCTTGACTACCTTGACCACTGGCATTGCCTTTGTGCTAACCGACAAGATGGATTGTTTCTGCGGTGCTTGTTGGCTTGTATGTAGATCCATCAACAAGCCCGTCTCTGATGCTGGTGTCGGTACAATGCGCGTCATATGGACACCTTGCGGCAATTCCACATCCAGTGCCGGTTCACCTGGTAGTCGACGAGCAACAGAGGAAAAGAGCGGACCAGCAAGACTCGTCAACATGAGTGCTTGCTTTTCACCAACAGGACGTGCCGGTAGATCGACCCCTGCTGCTTCTTCTTCTTCCTCCTCTGCAGCTGGGTCGTGTTTGACCTTTATGATAGAGCGTGCTTGCTCTGCATGGATAATGTGCTTGACGCGCGCATACGTCTCTGCAACGGCTCTTCGCTCCGTCGCGCTTGTAATGTATCCATAAATACTCGCAACACTCGCATCAAAGCTTTTGCCAGCCATCGATAAGCTCGAGAGGCTCTCGTCGTGCAGCTGTTGCCGCAGCGAGGAAGATGAATCCTGTGTATGGTCGAGGATGCGCGTGCCCTGTGGCAGTAGGTCGAGTAGCTGTTGAAGCTGATTTAGCTGTGCTTGTACCTCTGCACTGATGACTACAGATGGCTGTTCGCCTCTCCTACGCTTTGTCATGGCCAGTGTTTGTAGTAGTCTTTGCTTGAGACTGTAGCTACTCGCTGGTCTTGTTGCTGTTTGTTGCTGCTCCCGTGCGATTTGGAAATTGACCAGCGTGGCCACTTGACTCGCACTCTGCACCAGCTACACCCCATCCTACATCAGCTCCACAACGAGACAAGGCCTCTGGCAACCATTACTGGCACCTGGGCCACATCCAGATGCACCTCTCCTGGCTCAATGCTCTCTTCCTAGCGCTCCTAGCAAACCCTTCAGCCCTCATCGCAGCACAAGGCGATGAACCTGTGCAGGCGACACTCGACAAGGCAGATAGTCTCCTTGCACGCGGCAAAACCGCAGATGCCCTCACCGTCTATACCGCAGCCATTGATAAGGACCCACAAAACTACCTGACGTATTTCAAACGCGCAACCGCATACCTTGCTCTCAACAGGCATTCTGCTGCGCTGGGCGATTTCGCAAAAGTCCTACAAGTGAAGCCAGGTTTCAAGTCTGCCTTGACGCAAGTTGCAAAAGTCAAGGCATCCTTGGGACAATGGGATGCAGCGGCAGATGCATTTGCGAAAGTAGAAGGGGATGTAGCCAAGACGATGCTCGCATCGTTGAAGGACGCAAAGCGCGCCGCAGAGGAAGCGGAGGTGCTGCGAAAGAAGGGCGATGCAGCAGGGTGTTTGGTGGCTGTTGAAAAGGCGATTGACGTGGCGTCTGCTTCGTCGCAGTTGCGCTACCTCAAAGCGCAGTGCAGTGTGATGGCTGGACACTTGGAGGAAGCTATTGCTGATCTTGTCTTTGCAGGCAAGGTCAATCCAAGTGACGCGCAGGTACAGCTCCTCTCATCGGCATTGTTCATGTTTGCATTGAACGATCCTGGTCGTGCCATTCAGCAACTCAAGGCATGTCTCCACTACGACCCAGATGCCAAGGCGTGCAAAAAGTCATTCAGACAATTCAAGGCATTGCAGAAGCAAGTGGATGCACTCGACAAGGCTATTGCGGCAGGTAGTTGGATTACGGCAAAGAAGCTCATCAAGGGTACCGCGGAAAAACAAGGTGTGCTGGCTGCAACTGACGAGCAAGTTGCGCAACTCACGACGGAGGGGTTGTTGAGTGCTGCTCTCAAGATGGATCTACCCCTTGCCATCAAGGAAAGGGCGTGTGAGGCCTTTACAGAGACCAAAGAAGCGACGGCCATGGAACACTGTGATGCAGTGCTCGCCCAGCATGATACATCCCTCACGGCGCTGCGCTGCAAGGCCGAACTTTTGCTGCGTGCTGAGAACTATGACGGGGCCATTGACTTGTTGAACAAGGCAAACGAGCATGGTGGACGGGAAGACGACAAGGTTCAGCAGGCGATGCAAAAAGCGCAAAAGCTGCTGAGACAGAGCAAACAAAAGGATTACTACAAAGTCTTGGAAGTTCCCCGTGATGCTACCAAGAAGGAGATCAAAAAGGCGTATCGCCGGCTGTCCAAGATCTGGCACCCTGACAAGTACCATGGTGATTTGAGCAAAGCTGAGCAAACTAAAAAGATTGAAGCCATCAATGAGGCGTATGAGGTGTTAACGGATGATGGCTTGAGGCAGCGCTTCGATAATGGCGATGATCCTAATGCACCACCTGACCAGGGACACAACCCATTCGCTCATCATGGCGGTGGTAGTCCATTTGGACAGCCCTTCTTCTTCCAGCAGGGCGGCGGTGGTGGTGGCAATCCATTTGGTGGCCAGCACTTTTCCTTCCAGTTTTGAGGCGACACTCATGTTCGCTCTCAGTCATGCCCGCAGTAGCCTTTTCAATTTTGATGAGCCCGTTTAGACAATTAGACTTATGAAACCACAAAGCTCTCATTGTGCCTGGTCCTGGTTGCTGCTACGTCACTAGCGACAAGAGTTGGAAAAACATGAAAACAGACACCAGGGATCCCCCTCCTCCACATCTATCCACGGCCAAGCAAGATGGCCCCCTCAAAGACAGCCAGTAAGACTAGCAGCCGCTCCTTTATCTTCATCACTGACACATTATAGAACAGGCAGAATCGAAATTGCTCGACTATGTCAACGACACGAAACACTTCTCCATGCGTATATCCGTCAACCAAAAAAGAACAAGGCCAATCTAACAATCAGTACGCAATTTACACATGGCAGACTACGTGACCCTTGTGAATGGCTTTTCAGGCGTCATGTCCATCTTCTCTTCCCTTCGATACTGTGCTTCCCCCGTTACCAGTATTCCAGCCGTTCAATTTGCTAGTCTGTCCACGACTGGGCATTACAGTACAGGCTACCTCTACGCTGCCATGCTTTGGATCGCACTCGGCACATTCGCTGATGTCATGGATGGCAAGATTGCAAGGATGCGTCACAAGTCATCGCTCGTTGGGCAAGAACTCGATTCCCTTGCTGATTTGGTTTCCTTTGGTGTTGCACCAGCAACTGTTGCATTTGCCATGGGCATGCAAACGGTCTTGGATCAAATCCTGCTCGGTGTGTTTGTCTTGTGTGGCTTGACGCGGCTTGCACGATTCAATGTGACGGTGGGGAGTATGAAGAAGGATGAAACGGGCAAGATTTCGAGTTTTGAGGGAACGCCCATTCCAACGTCGTTGCTACTCGTTCAAGTCATGGCATTTTGGACATTCAAGGGATGGGTGAGAGAGGCATTGCCTTTGGGCGTATGGAACGTGCTTGGTTTGGAAGTACACACGGCGACGTTGTTGTTTACGTTGCTGGGTGCTGCGATGGCTAGCAAGACACTCAAGATCCCAAAACTCTAAGTGTCAAGACGCCGGCCTCTCTCATACTGTTCAATGTTACTTGTATACACAGAATGAAAGAGAATGTCCTTTTTTTTTTAATATGATATGACTGTGAGAAGGTATGAAAGAGACAGGCGCCGAGCAGAGGATGTACAACGTGTATAGAAAAGAGCGCAAAAAAATCAACCCCGAGGCCAATCTCAATTGACAACGCGAAGGATCTTTCGCGAGTAATCCTGGTTATCCGCAAAACTCTCTGAAGAATCACGTCGCATGGCAAGACTTGTATCCAAGCGCGTATCAGCAAAACTACCACCGCCATTCCCTTGACGTGCCAAGGTGCCGCCCGCGGCAGGTTCAATGTGACGTTTGTATTCTTGTCCTGAGAAGAGGGAGCTTTCATCGCGTTGCTGCTTTCGCTTCCATAAAAAGATACCAGCGCCAATGGCAGCGAGCAGGGCAAGCACACCAACAATGATACCAGCAATCGCACCACCTGACAAGCCGCTGCTCTTTTGGCTGCTGTTGCTCGTTTGTGAAGAGGCGGAGGAGGAGGAAGAGCTCGAGGGCTGTGCAGTTGGTCGCGCGGTGACTGTTTGAACAACCGTCACGCCTTGTACCACAGCTGTTGTGATGGTGACAGGCGAACCCACTGTGGTCGAGGTACGCGCTTGTGTGACTGGCGTGGTGGGTTGACGAGATGCTGCTGCTCCGCCTACGGAAGAGATACCACCGCTCAGAGTCCCGCCACCGGTGAGAGTACCCGTCCCAGTCAGCGCAACGAGAAAGTAGCCTGAACCACCACAATTGTCACTTGGATAACCGACGCAAGCAATGTTACAGTTGGCACTGTCTGCTGAGGTGGAGGGTAAACTGTTGCCGCAATAACAGTGGTTGCCATCTGCCATGGCATACACGGCAAGACCGGCATCTCTGCAAAGGCCGAGACAGTAGCCTGCGGATTGATACTGGTAGGCACCTTGGTCTGTGAGGGATGAATCGAGCTTGTAACAGCTGGAGCTTGATTGGGCCTTGATTGTTGCCGGTGCCAGCGAGGCGAGGAAGGTCAGGAGGGGAAAGGATGTTGCGCGCATTGCTGGTGCTGTTGAAGTTGATCTTTAGAGCAGGGCCTTTCAATGAGAGTGTCTATCGAGAGGACGGTTGTCGTGTAGGGGTGTCGCGCGTCTAAAGAAAGAGAGAAGAGACGCCGGTTTGATCTGTTGATCTGTTGATGTGCGTGTGTGTTGGGGTGTTGTTTGCTGGGAGGGTAGGAAAAAAGAGAGGTTGTCGCGGTGTGATGGCGAGGGTGTAACGAGTGCAGATGGAGGACAGATGGGGGGAGGTGATGGTGCTGTGCTAGCTGGGCGAGAGAGGGTGTGTGTCTTGTTGGTGTTGGTGTTGGATGACTGGAGGAAGGAAAGAAAGAGGAGAGACAAGAGCGAGCGGGCGAGTTGGCGAAAAATGGGAAAAAGAACGAGACACAGCCAGCATCAAGTAGCAGCAGAGAAGCAGCCTGCCTGTCAGTGCCTGATACCTGAGCCTGCCTCTGACCTACTCCTTCTATCTGTCTGCTGCCTGGCCCCTCTGCCTAGCTCTCGACAGACGCAGTTCCCCTCGGAGCTCATGTCAGCCAGACCCCAGACAGCCGAAATCGAAAACCCCCTCGCATGCGCTTGCTGGAATTCGAGTCTCCAGCATATGAATCGATTTTATACGAAGGTGATTGTCACTGATTGAAGCGAGTGGCATGACAGATGCTTGTCAAGTCAGTTGTAGACCTCCCCCTCAGCTTCCATCGCTATGACTGCTGCTTCTCGTGTGCGTAGTCCCAGTTTGTGACTGTGGTGTCAGTATCTAATCTTGGCAGGCACCAACTCAGCCTGACAACGCAATACACAAGCTCAAGTTGAAACATCTGCCAAGTATAGACTGCTAGCTCTCTTGGGCTTCATTGAATACCCAGACCATCTACCATACTCATCTACAAACAAATTGCGCTTTCTTCGCAATGGATCTAGAGCTCGTTTTTAAAGGCGCCAACCTGGGTGCCAGCATGATCATGCTGCTTGGCGGCCTTTCTCAATTCTTCACAGGCGGCTTCAAGCTCTTCATCATTAGCGGCTACATCATGGCCTTTGCCGTCATCACAGCTGCCCTTGAATTCACAACCCACCCAATTGTCGTCAAGTATTGCAGCTTCCTCTTCTCCTTCCTAGGCAGAGGCTTGTTCTATATCTTTGTGGGAGGCTTGACACTCAATCAAAGCGCGCTGTCCATCATTGCTGCATCGCTCTTGATCTTGCTTGGCATCGTCTACATCGGTATGGAGTTTAGCCCTCAAATCGAACGGCCTTTGTATGAGCCATTCTTGTACCGTACATCCACTGACATTTAGGAATATGCGGGATCCAGATGAGGCTCTGGATGATGAGATTGAAGGAATCGTATAGCCGCATAGCCCAGTATAATTGCCTGATGATTGACTTTGCTGTTTGCGTAGCCCAAGATGACTTTTGCAGATGCCACGACATCACTTCATCTACACACTCTCTCTTTAAAAGCTTAAGCTGGAGCTGCCTGCATGCATGCGAGACTACTATGAGGTACTGCAAGTCTCTGAAACAGCTTCAGATGAAGAGATCAGAAAAGCATACCGCAAGCTAGCTCTCAAATACCACCCAGACCGCAACTTTGGCAATATCGAAGAAGCAACAGATCTCTTTGCTGAAGCACAATCGGCATATGAAATTCTAAGTGACCGGAATGAACGTGCTTGGTATGATAAGAATCGCGAGTCTATCCTACGCGGCGCTAGCTTCTCCGATGAACCGACCGCATACACACAAGAAGAAATCGGCTTGACACCTGCTGAAATCTTGGCAGCCGCAGGGTCTCTTGCATCATGCAAGCTCGATGACAGTCGCGGTGGTTTCTTTGATACTGCAAATCGAACGTTTGAATTGCTTCATGCGCAAGAAGTCGCTGCGTGTGCTGTACAAGGCACAGATTGCCAACCGATTCCCTCGTTCGGCGGCAGCCACACAGAAGACGCTTCAGTCCATGCATTCTACAACGCCTGGCAAGCTTTTGCTTCTGCAAAACGCTTCGATTGGGCGGAACGGTATCGCTATGAACGGAGTTATGATCGTCGACAACGCCGGATTGTTGAGAAGGAAAATGCAAAGCTACGACTTGCTGAACGACGCAGCTATAATGAAGCTGTCGCAAAGTTACTACAAGCTGCACGAAGGCGTGATTTCAGGATCGTTGCAAAGACAACAACTGCTGCACAGCGAGAAGAAACGATGCGTGCATTGAGGCGAGAACAGCAAGAACAAGCGCGTGCTGAGAATTTGGCCATGCAAGCGGATTACAAAGAACAAGACTGGCAGCGTGTGGATGTGAAACAGCAGATGGAGGAGGAGATGCAGCAGTATGAAGAGTTTGCTTTGGAGATTGAGTGTGTCGCGTGTGGAAAGACGTTCAAGTCAGAGAAGCAGTATGCTACGCATGAAAGAAGCAAGAAGCACATTCAAACAGTCAAGCGACTCAAATGGGAGATGAAGAAGGAAGCCAGGCGACTTGGCTTGGACTCTGATCTAGAGTCTGCCGAGGAGACTGACGAGAAGGACGATTACCAGACCTGTGACGAGGAAGCAAAGGCCGAACGAGCCGAATTCTCGGGAAATACAACCGAGCCGATCGAGCCTCCTGAGAACGGCGCCAAGATACCTGTTCGAGAAGCTAAGGCAACCTCAAATGTGGATCAACTGGATCTTGATGCACTGTCGCTCTCGACTGGTAGCTTGGACGAAGACAGCGACAATCAGCCACGAGCACCGTCTCCTGTACCTAGGCCCATGCCAGCGTCCAGCAATAAGAGCAAGAGCAAGCGTAAAAAGCAGCAAGCAAAAGCGAAGCTCCGAAAATGATACCGACAGCCTCTCACATGTGAAGTCACCCTGAAACAGCTTTACTACACAACGCAACACTCAGCCCTGTACAGCTCCAACCTCCTGAGAGGCTTGAACCAACCGAAAGATTTTGCCAGGGCTTTTCAAATGATGCAATATCGTCTTCTTGTAAAGGAGCGATGGTCCACGTTGTATGCTCAGCGTTACGACCGGGGAGATGCGGGCCTTCTCCTTGATCTGATTTCAATGGTCGGGCTTAAAGGCGCGAATATAGCGCACGTCCTCTCTGTGCTTCTCTATTCTCTTCTCTTCCTTCTTCTCACATTCACTTTGTTGGGACAGGGTGGTTCTAGCTTGACATGGCAGCTCTTCTTGAGATGAACGAGCAGGTTGACGGAAGGGCGGATCAAGCAAAAGAGAGGCCATCCTCACATCTACCACAGCAGGATGAGCAGCAGTCCAGCCACTTGTCAGGCACGCCACCCATTCTCTTCCCACCTTCAAGCGAACACACACCACGTCTTTGGCCATCGTGGTTTCCACCAGCTTTTCCAACAAGTGCAGGCACCTACCCTGTTTCGCCATCCTTTACTGGCGACCATTTTCCACCCGTCTTTTTCCATGGATTTGATGAACATGAATGGAGTCCGTCTGTTATGTCTACACACTCTGCTATGGAGAATCAAGAGAGTGGCAGTAGCGCTGGTGCGTACTCGACGTTTGGCAGCAACAGCAATACTTTTTACTCATACGCTTCTGCACCATCCACATTTCGCAGTAGGAGCAAAAGCTACGATGAAAGCTATCGTCTTGGACCACACACTGAGTCGGAAGCTACCGGACAGCAGCGTCTGCCCTCATTGACTCCATCACAACTTCTTTTTCGGCCGCCCCTGGATGACTTTGCAGCATCACAACAGCCAACGCATGCTTTGTCCATACCTTCTTCTTTTGCATACCCAACAGCCATTGGCCAACTCCCTGCACCTGTCACTCGGCCATCTTTGCCAAGCTTGAGCTCACGTCGCGCCTCTGTGCCAACACCCATCTCATCAACGACCCCTTTCAATCTACACATGTCTTCCACAGCATCATCCTTCAGCAGTCGTTCAATTCAGGCAGTCGCTGCATCGAGTGTCTCGCCTCCAGAAAGCTCATCGCGCGGTAGTACCATTGTTCAGCCAGTACGTTCGCGCTCTGACAGTCACCCAATCCTCCCATCAACAACAAGTCCCTATACAACACCTGTCAGCAATGCGACCTTACGAGCAGAACGTGAAAGACTCACAAAAGGTTGGTCACAGGAAGATGATCTCCTCATTATTGAACTGAAGAGACGTCGAAACTACACCTGGAAGCAAATCCAACGTGGCTATTTTCCTGATAAACGAGCAAGTGCGTTACAGGTGCATTATTCAAGGCATCTATCGAGATTAACGGAATCTGAGGTAGCAGCGAAGGAGGACGCGTATCAGGAGAAGGCTTGGCAGCGTACAGTGTTGGAGAGGAATTATCAACCGAATGCTGTTGCGTTGGCTTATGAGGCGTTGGCGAAGCAGCGCGCAGAAGCAGCTGCAGCTGCTGCTGCTGCTGGGTACGGTGAGAGGGGTCAAGGTCGTTTTCATGAGGAAGAGGGAGGAGACACAGCCATGCAGCCACCCAATGAGGATGGACAGCAATCGTATACGGCTGTGACGGAGGGTTTACATGATCTTACACGCCACTTTACACGTTGATCGGGGGTTCAACGGACGTTGATTATTCGGGGCAACATATTAGAAGCATTACTTTTCACAGCAGCAGCAGGGCATGCGCGTATAGATAGATAGCAGGACGGATTGGCATCGTATCAATGGACAAAAGAAAAGGTCATTATGCAGTCATGAGTAGTGTTTTTGAGTGATTTTCAATACGTGATATGATATGATGTGATGTGAATGAACGCCTGTACAGCAGTGTCCTAGCATATCGCCTCTTGTACGTTGATTGTCGCAAGGTGATTTCCTGAGATCATGTCAAGTACAGATGAGAGGATGGCAGTCGAGATGAATGTCGTGCAGTGCAATTGAACTGAGATTCATTAGAACATGCTTATGAGGTACTAGCGAACCGGTCAGCAACACATTCAACAGAAGAACAAAAGAAGCACTTACGGGTTGGGGTTCATGCGACGCTTGCCACCGACGAGTGTCGCAGCAGTGACGAATCGACGGTTGTACTTGATACGCTTGAGCGCGCGTCCCTTGGGTGTCTTGGGCTTCTCCTGCTTTGCAACCTTGGGTGTCTGGCCTCTGACCTTTCCTGCTCGCGCGAGCGATCCGTGAACTTTACCCATGCTTGTGTGATGAGAGAGGTTGATGCCTTTGCGTGTCGTGCTCTTTCTTCGGTCGTCGTGGCCTGGCTGGAGACAAGAGAGCAGTCTCAAGGGACACATAAACTGGACCCTAACCCGATCATATGGGACACATTGCTGATCTAATCATCTCACGGTCTCCCTTCCAGAATTTCTCGTGAGAAAACAAATCAAGTGCAGTCAGTAGTAGTAGTCCTGAGTGAAGAAGCTCAAGAGAAGGCCCAGCTAGATAACCTCTGAGATCATGAGCCAGGAAGACACAGCCGTCATTGGCATCAGCTTCGGCAACACAACTAGTGCCATTGCGTACACCAACCGCGAGGGGAAAGCAGAGTGTATTGCCAACGAGGAAGGCAACCGTGCCATTCCATCTGCTTTGGCCTACGTCGGTGGAGACGAGTACCACGGTGATCAAGCCTATGCACAGCTCGTCCGAAACCCAACCAACACAATCCTTGCCTTTCGCGATTTCATTGGCAAGCCTTTTGCAAAAGTCGACCCAACACCCTGTCACTTGAGCGCACACCCAATCGAAAAGGATGGCTTTGCCGCATTCAGTGTGTCTCATGTTGTGGATGGACAACCAGCGAAAGCGGAAGTCTTGACAGTCTCGCAGGTAGCAGCGCGGCATCTGAGTAAAGTACGTGATTCAGCGGCTGATTTCTTGGGAAAACAAATCGCTGGTGCGGTAGTGACTGTACCTACTGATTTCTCCCCAGAGCAACGCGCTGCCCTCGAGCAAATTGGTAAAGACGCCAAGCTACCCATCTTGCAATTGATTCATGAACCGGTCAGTGTGGTGCAGGCGTATGCAGCGCTAGACTTGGCATCCGGTAAAGAATCACAGGACAGGACGATTGTTGTGGCGGATGTTGGTGCGACACGCTCCGATGTTTCCGTCATTTCATGCCGTGGTGGTCTCTACACACTGCTTGCTACTGCTCATGACGAAAGTTTGGGAGGCAGGCTACTGGATGATGTGCTTGTGGAGCACTTCCGCAAGGAGTTCCTCAAGAAGCACAAAGTGGACATTGCCGGTAATACGCGCGCCTTGGCAAAGATGCGTCAACAGTGTGAAACAACCAAAAAGACACTCTCTGCCTCGAGCACTGCCACCGTCTCTGTGGAATCCCTTGCAGATGGTCTTGACTTCCACTCAAACATCAACCGTATCCGTTACGAAACCCTTGGCCGTCCCGTCTTTTCACAAGTTGCAGACTTGGTGCTCGCTGCTATCAAAAAGGCAAATCTTGAGACCTTCGATGTGGCAGAGGTGATTCTTGCTGGTGGTACCACGAATACCCCTAAACTCGCCCACAACATTGCCGAGTTATTCCCCGAATCGAGTGATATTCGGTCACCGGCCACGAGCAACACCTCCCTCAACCCTGCAGAACTCGCTTGTTTGGGCGCTGCTGTGCAAGCTTCATTGATTGCTGATTACGAGCAAGAAGATGTGCAAGAGAATACACACCCAGTCATTACAACAGTCCCTCATCTTGCTGCTGCCGTGGGTGTTAAGACTGCAGATGGCTTTGTTACGGTCTTGGAGCAGTACACGCCCTTGCCATCACGTCGTACGGTCACGGTACCTTTTGCAAAATCGCTCGAGATTTGTGAAGGGAAAGCGGGGATCAAGGAGGTTGAGATTGAGGAATCCTCGGATGAAGACTCGGATGACGAGGAAGATGACGAGGAGCGTGCGCCACGGATTGAAAAGTCGCGTGTCATGGAGGCTGCTACCAAATTGGCCGACGTTGCGATTACTGAGCAAGGTAAATCTGTTCAAGTCATGATTCAGGTTGATGTCGAGTCGAAAGTGACGGTGCAATGCAGAGTCGTTCAATAGAAAGGCAGGGGCCATATCACAGCTCGTTACTATATGCATCATTCCAAAATAAAAGGTATCGCCATCGCTAAAATCATCAAAACGGAAGGGCAAGTCATGAGGTGACCTGTGCGTGTAATCTTGTCAGTTGATTCATAAACGATCGTTTCTTGAAGCGAGTCTTCTCCAAAGACTTGACCTCTGCTTGCCAGAATGGCCCCTGATCGCTCTTTTCAGATGACACACCAGCTAAAATAGACACACAGCTGGTATCTTGTCGAGCAGGCGCAGGCACAGATGGGACGTCGCGCGTCCATAGTTTGCAAGCGTGTTGCCAATGCTTGACTTGCCAAGTCCGTTTCGAGTTATTCAGTTTGTCTATCGCGTGACATTCAGCCATGGCTGCCTCGGAAGCAGTTGCAACGAATCCGAAGAATCGCAGCTCGTATAATGGAGACCGTAACGTGCTGCGTCGCGTCTCGAGATTGGTGAGGATTTGGTCAAAACAGCCATCAATGACTGTGTAGGAGAGTTCGTTGCGCAACTCTTCTGTGCCAATAGCACATTCCGTCAAATCAGCATACTGCGTGATGCGGTCATGCTGGAGCAGTACAAAGGCACGTTCGATCATTGCGCGATGCAGTAGAGGAAGATGTGCGACGGGTGCGTCGCAAACAGGGAAGTCGATGGCGACATAGAGGCCGATGAGGTCAACCAGACTGTCGACAAAGCCGAGTGTTAGGAGTTGCAGTTCAAGTGGCAGTGTCTCGAGCATCGCTGCCGCCTGTTGCAGTGTGCAGAGGGAGAGGGGACCTTGGTGGGCGATGGCGCGAGAGGAGGGCTGCCTTGCATCTGCATCTTCTCCCTCTCCCTGCCTGCCTCTCTCTCTTGTGCTCTGTGTGGGTCACTCTGAGTCTGCCAAGTGGGAGGATTGCACCATAGCACGTGAAGTACAGCGCACAAAGTGCAAGTCACAAATAGAAGGAAGATATACTCACTGCAACACTTCTATCTACGCCTCAATCAGCGACTTGAGCTTGCCGCTCGACTTGAGAGAAGACAAGTCAGAGTTGCCGCCAATGTGCTTGCCCTTGATGAAGATGTTGGGCACAGTGCGCTGCTGAGTCTTCTCCCCGAGGTAGTTCTGGATGTCGGCGCCGTTTGCTAGAATATGTCAGTATGCACAGTAGATACAGCGAGGACACTGCCGAGAGAGCAGATTCTCAGATACACGTACACTCCTGGTCAAGCTCAATGACGTAAAAGTCCTTGGTGAAGGCAGCGAGGGTCTCCTTGGCAGCCTTGCAGTAAGGGCAGTAAGACTTGGAGAAGACGGCGATAGCGTTCTCGGAGATAGCTAGAGTATTGTCAGTATGGTTGTCCTTCATTGGTTGCCAGCATGAGTGTACATACCCTTGTCGACGATTTGCTTGACTGCAGCCATTTGTTCAGGTCTTTTGTCAGTGTCTGACTTGCGTAGATGTTGCAGCAGCTTACGAGGTTAACGGTGAAGAGAGGAGGGAGCCTATATTGACAGATGAAGCAGCACTGACGTGTGGTTCTGATGTTTTGTCGACAATGTGCGCTCGGTGTCGTCATACCTACATATGCTTTGAAATCGCCACTCAGCACCTTAAAGGCGACAAGGTCGTACATTGTAGTTGTAGCATTTATAATACCATTCGTGCTCATTCTGTCTGAGAGCTAGTTATTCTATGCTTCAAGTCACCATAGCCATAGCATGACATATCATGCCTTTCTTATCTGTGACTGCTCCCTTCCCCAACAGCAAGCTTTTGATTTTTCCATATAAACTAGCGTCTCCCACTTTCTCTGCTCCCCGCCCGACCACCCAGTTGATCAGTGAAAGTCGTCAAGATGGCTAGTGAGGTCGATGTCAGACCCATGCCCGAGTAAACGCAGCGATCCTGGTGGGAAGTTTGGATCCCTGGTCGGGTCCGCGCGGAGTATCGCCTTGCCCTTGGACCTCTAGAGGCCCTGTCGCGCGTTAAGCAGAGTAGGAGGACGACAGAGTCGGTCGTTTGGGTCCCTATGAAGGAGACCCAGCCCTTTTGGATGTCATTTCGGATGAAATACAAACGTCAATACACACGAGCATGAGTGTTCAGTGCAATCACTCTATCGAGAGTTCCCGTTAGCCACGGTGTCCCCGTGCTAAATCCTCAGCCACCGCTTCCGGTGTGATCTGTTAGCCACCACTTCTGGTGTGATCTGTTAGCCACCACTCCTGGTGCAATCTCTAAGCCGCGCTCACTTGCGTGCAGTCTTGAAGCCGCGCTCCCTTGCGTGCAATCTCTAAGCCGCGCTCCCATGCGTGCAGTCTCTAAGCCGCGCTCTCATGCGTGCAGTCTCTAAGCCGCGCTCTCATGCGTGCAGTCTCTAAGCCGCGCTCTCATGCGTGCAACCTCGAAGTCGCGCTTTCCTGCGTGCATCATCACCAACTTTCTCCGCATCGTTGGCTCTCTCTACCTATCGGTAGATCTCCGTTAGTCACAAGTCGTGCAAACTCTCACCAGCGTACATCACCGTACAGTTGGCATCTTCAACCAATCGCCGCTTTCCAGTGACAAAAGGTCTCCGTTAGTCACCAGACATACATGGTGCAAATGCTATTACTCACCAGCGTACATCACTGTACAGTTGGAATCTTCCACCGACTGCCGCTTTCCAGCGACAATAGGACTCCGTTAGTCACAAGTCGTGCAAACTCTCACCAGCGTACATCACTGTACAGTTGGAATCTTCCACCAATTGCCGCTTTCCAGCGACAATAGGACTCCGTTAGTCACAAGCCGTGCAAACTCTCACCAGCGTACATCGCCGTACAGTTGGCATCTTCAACCAATTGTCGCTTCCCAGTGACAATTGGTCTCCGTTAGTCACTAGACATACATGGTGCATCTCTCCGCTCTCTACCCGAGGGTCCAGAGATCAATCGTCGGTTCAGCTTCCCGGCTGGCGGTCATTGTTGCTTGACCGATAACAAAAAGTGGCAAACCCGGCTAGCATGGCTTTGGTATATTTCTCGCAAGAGGGATGAATCAGGGTCATGTTTGCCATTGATGGAAGTGGGTGTCGTTCAGGATGATGCTATGTTGAAATGCTGTCAAGTCGGGCCGAAGCGATGCGCTGCCTGTGATGGCTGTTGACGACGTTGCCACACCTCCGTGCTGGGAACACTTGTCAACAGTCATCTTGGTTAGAGATATGCTGAGCGTTGGTTTCGGCGTTTCTGTAGTTTCAGTTGATAGTTCAATGCTTCTCTGTCAAGACTCAAGACTCCTTCTTCGTGATACTGATTGATTCTTGCTACTCGCTCCTTGCCTTGGTGAATTGACGAGGCTTAGAACGTTGACAGTTTTGCGTCGACAAATAGTGCTTGACGACAACACCTCAATAGCTAGCTCTTCACTCACCTGTACCAAAGCTCGCATCATGCCTACACCATGAGCGCGCCAACTAAAAGAGCTCCAGCGAATGTTCTCTCACGCAAGATCTTACAAGAACGAGCCATCGCAGGCCTCCAAGCTTCATGGAACCCACAAGCGCGCCTACAGCTATGGTTTCGTGCATTTGAACGAATCCGTCGAGAAGCTGAAACTGTACACGCAGAGGGCGATGTACAACAAGCGTATATGCTTCTTTTACGCTGTGTTGAGCTCGTTGTGACGTACATGCCAACACATCCTCAGGCTCGAGAGCCAGAGCATCGACGACAACTCGTACAGCTCAATGCCACGGTTGAACGTATGTTGCAAACGCTGGCAGAGCTTAAACGCAAAGTGGACGATGCGTACGCTGTGCAGGAAGCGCAAGCGAAAAAGGATGCAGCCGATAAAGCTCAAGCTATGCAGAAGCTTGCACTTGCCAAGAGGCAACGCGAGCTTGAGCAAAGAGCGCAGGAGCAATCGAGGCGATCTAGTGGAAGTAATGGCAATCGTACGGATATTATGCAGAGACTGGCAGCCTTGCGTGAAGCGCACCATCTTGGCGAGGAGCACGTCCAGGCAGTGCCTCTCACACCTATCGTCAGTTCGACAGCCGCACTCAATGAACCAGATGTTCCGTCAAGTATCTCTCCTGGACATCCAGCCCAGCTAATTACAAAGACTTCGAACACATATAACTTCTCTGCTTCTGCTCAACTCGAGAACGGGACAGAGCTGCGAACAGTTTTTGTGCCTGGAACACTACGTGACAAGTTCCTGTCGATTGCAGCTTCCAATACGAGTCGCAATCTAGAAACTTGCGGCATTCTCTCTGGCATAGTCAAGGCGAATGCTTACTTCGTGACCCATCTCATCATTCCCGCCCAAGAGAGCACAAGTGATACATGCCATACGACAGATGAAGTCTCTCTTTTCACCTATCAGGACGAGCATGATCTATTCACTCTAGGCTGGATACATACGCATCCAACGCAGACCTGCTTCATGAGCAGTGTCGACATCCATACGCACATGTCGTATCAGGTGATGCTGCCCGAAGCCATTGCTATCGTGCTGAGCCCTTCAAAGCAGCCAGACTGGGGCGTCTTTCGACTGACTGATCCTCCTGGGATGCAGGCAGTCAAGAATTGTCGGCAAACTGGGTTATTTCATCCGCATGATGAGACGAGTATGCGTCTTTTGCAAGAGCGTTTTTGATTGCTGACCATTAGATATCTACACGGATGCGTTGCATGAGGTTGGGTCAAGCGTGGGCCATATGAAAGAAATGTCCTCCATGGCCTTCTCAGTGGTGGACCAGCGCTAGTCGTTGCAGTACCTGTTCCTGTTCCTGTTCCTTATTTAGAGCTCGATCTGATGGTGCATGTGCCAAATTCCAATCGCCCCCCACAAAATTCATGATGCAGACGCGCACAGAACAAAACACTTAATCAACCGCCTCGCCGGCACTCAAAGATACGCACGGAGCGCTTATTACTGAAGGTCATCGAGCTGACGACAGCATATTGCCCTCAGTGGACGCCATTTAGTCTCTGCACACAGTAGGACTGGCAGATTCCATCGTTTCTTATATCTACGACGTCGCGTCATGCCATTTCCTTTCACTGGCCGAAGCAAGCGCCATTCATCCGCGCCGCTGCCAAATATGCCAGGGTCTAATGCTCTACAACGCTATGATGACAAGGTGGCGCGCGACGCACTCGCGACTTTGCTACCAGCGCAGGTTGCCGGTGCGATATCTCAGCTTGCCGGATTGTCATCGTTTTCGCTGCACGTCTCATCTATCCTGGTCTACAATCTGATCGAAGCTGGCAGGCAAGGCACACAAATGTCACTTGAGGCGACGCGCAAGGTGGGTTCAGCCTTGCTCTATGCACACCGTGCGAATGGCGTCGCGGACGAAGAGTATGCCAAGTATCTTGAGTCTTGGTCTGCCACGGGCACACATCTATTATACTGCAGCATTTCTCTGGTTGAGATATTCGCACAGGCATCTTTCAGTATTCTACAAGTCTCCTCTGCAGGTGGATTCTACTCTGCTATGGAGAGCGTGCGCACCATTGATGCCTTGTTTGGATCAAATGAGACTTCTCGCATGCTAGCCAGCATCATTTGCTTTATGCGTAAAGAGCTTGAATCGGAAGGGAATTATCATGGTCTTTTCTATGGCCTTACAAAAGCACTTTCGACCTTTGCAATGCTGCAGAATCTCACCTACGGCCGCACAGCTCAGGAGAGACAAGATCGCATTTGTTGGGACGTGATCAGCATCGGACGCGGAGACCTACCAGCCAGTGCTACGCATTGTCAAGTGAAGCCGACGATTGCTGACAATACTATTCCGAGCGACATTTTGAGGCAAATTCCAGTGAATGCGACTTATAGTATTGCAACTGAAACAACAGTGACTACCAAGACAATCGTCAACATTGACGATATTGCTGGACATGCGATACCTGCTGGGAAGTCACGCTTCTCTTTTGAAAAGGTGCGCAAGAAGCTCAAGACATCCAAGTTCATCAAACAACGTCAAGCAATATACGGTGGCGCCCCTGTCCTAAGTCCTACAACAACACGCGAACGTCCAGATACATTCATTGCGCTTCAGTATCGCTTTGGCGAACCTGAATGTATCTCGCAGCGAAGAGAAAAGCCAATTATACCAAGACGGGACAACAGATCGCAACCGCCGAGCCCATCGAAGAATGCATTGCCATCTCGACGTCCATACTCGTTGTCCACAAATCACTCGACGAGCAGCATTGTCACCATTTCTCTACATCCTTGGGAAAGTCCCCCAGAAGAGCGACCTCAATCGCAGACGTGGCCTCCTGTTTTGCTGGAGCGTCTTCTATATCGCTTCCACCGCTTCTCAACCGCGGCTTACGGGCAAGTCTTTCTGCAGCTGCTTGGCTTTTCCGATCCAAGCCACTGGGCTTCGCACCACTTTGTGCGAGATCTCAATGACCACGAGAATCATGCTGCGTTTGGCGCTCATGTCGGATGTAGCACAGCAGATATATTGTTGTCAAGCTACGCTCCTGGCAACACGACCCGTGCGTCTCCCTCGATCGTCTATTTTGTCTCTGTCGATCATCAATCCCAGTCCGTTGTGGTGTCTTTGCGAGGCACCCTGGGCTTCAGCGATTTGCTGACAGATCTCACCGCGGAGTATCATCCCTACACGCGACGTGGTGCTCGTGGCCAGCCGGAACAACACTTTGTACACAAGGGAGTTCTCGAAGCAGCCCAACGCCTTGCTAGCAATACTGCCCTGCTCGCATGCATCAATACGGCCTTGCGCCAACGACCTCATTTCGGTCTCGTACTGACTGGTCACTCACTGGGTGGGTCAGTGGCTGCATTACTAGCGCTAGAGTGGAGTTTGCCTGCTCAGCAAGTAACGGGAGATGTTCAACTACCAGGCTATGCGCATTACCTGCAACTACAGGGACTTCCGACTGTACCCATCTCCTCATTTGGATATGGCACGCCGGCATGTCTGTCACCGTCCATGTGCTGCGCAACGGCAGGTCTCATTGTGACGTGTGTCAATGGCTTCGATGTTGTCCCAAGCCTCAGCTTCGGCCTTGTGCATGATTTCAAATCCATCAGTCAAGTCTTGAGTCAAGATGAATCGGGTGTCTTGGCACGTATAGGGAAACGCCTCGTTTCCGGTGCTGCAGCAGGGATACAAGCGAGTGCGGCTGACGATGATTATCTCTTTGCTGTGCTCAAGACGTTGCGTTGTCAGATGGATCATGACAAGCTGGTGCCGCCTGGACGCTTATTGAACATTCAAGCCTCGCGACATCGTTGTCATTCTCCTACTGCAGGTCATGCAATGCAAGGCACGCGTGTGGTGGTGAGTGAGGTGGTTGATGTGCAGGCTCGATTTGGCGAGATGGTATTTGCCAAGACCATGTTATCGGATCACTCGCCTGTCGCTTATGAGGCTTCTTTACAGGCACTGGTGCGTGGTCTGGCAGAGCAGAGTGAACAACAGCAAAGCGGTGATGAAACATTTGTTGATGAACAGTAATGAATCTCATTAATGGCAACAGACTTTAAATACTTCAGGCATCCTGATATCAAAAGCCCTTCTTCTTTCCGGGCGCACCTTTGCCTTTGCCCTTGTGCCCGACTGGCTTGGTCTTTTTGTGTCCGCCCTTTTGACCTTTCGCCTCGCGACGCTCTTTCAGATTCTTCTCGCGAGTCTTTTGCTTGTTCTTCTTGGCCATGGCAATACTACTCAGCCGAGCCTTCCATTCCTTTTCCGACTTTTTCTTCGTTGCCTCTTGCCGCTTGACGGCCTTTTTCAAGAGACCAACATCGTCCTTGAGCTTCTCGCCATCTGCTTGTAGAAGCGCTTTGTGCCAAGCATCAGAGTCCTTGATGGCCTGCTTCTTTTCGTCATCGAGGCCTGAGATGCGTTTCCGCTTGTTGAGCGCGGCTTCGAGTGCCGACTTGGGATCTTGATGTTTCCGTTTCCGCGCACCTTGTGTCTCGAATGTCGAGGTGACTGATTCGCCACTTGGCAAAGTCAGCTTTCCATACGAAAGCGCAGCATCACCTCCAGTAGGATGTGCCTCGTCGTCATCCTCTTCATCGCTCGCGCTATCACTTTCGCTCTTGACTTCTTCATCTTGCGGCATCTCCAAAGCAGCATCCTTGCGTGCTTGCTTCTCAAGCTTCTTCTTTGCGGCGCGTGCCTCCTCCTTCTTCCTCCTGACCTCCAAGATTGCCTCGCGCGATCTCGGCGCACCTTCGACTTCCGTGCCTGGCGCTTTCCGACGTGTCCGTAACGCTTCAATCTTGGCAGCAAGTTTGGCACGTAAATCAGCAATATTGCGATTTGGATCCGGCTGATTTGGTAAATCGGCCTCGGTGCTTGTCGATTCGGGGAGCGGACTTGCATCAATGGATGAAGGCTTGTCGTCGTCGCCTGGAGCAGTCGTCATGGGCGGTACGGCAAGATCTTTTGGTATCGCCTTTCCACTTTTGGCTTTTACCTTGGATGCAGACTTTGCATCAGCGCTTCCATTTCCCCCAGCCTTTGTCGCCTTGGCCTTGTCCGTCTGTTTCGCCTTCGGTTGCTTTACTTTCGCCTTTCTACTCTGCGCGACCGGCGCATCTGTTGTACTACTCACAGCACCCTCTTCCACCCGCTTCACCTGCCGCGAGTTCTGCGCTGGATCGAGCTTGGCCCGCTTCGCCTTGACTTGCTCCTCTTTTGTCTGTTTGCGCTTGTTCCACTGATTCGCGGCATCTTCTGGATTATAGAACTTTGCCGGAATCAGATCGAGCAGGCCCTCAAAGGCATGTTCATGAGCTGTGAGCCTGGCTGCGAGCTCTGCGTCTGCCATGTCCTTTGTCTGCTCTATAGATGCTGTTGGTATCCTTCTCCTTCTCTCGCTGCTGCCGATTATTTTTCTGTTTCGTGGCGTGCGACAGAGGACAACGGGCGACACCTCCACTTCCTAGCGGCTAGAGCTCGACTGCTGCTGACGAGTCCCATTCCAGTCCTGCTATCTCTCCTATCTCATGCTCGCATCGCCCGCTCAGCTCAAGGCGCTATCGCCCATTCATATCCTCCGAGGCGCACAACTTGCTTGGCTTGGCCTCCTGCGTGCCCTCGAGAATAAAGAGCTCTATACAAGTGAGCACTACAAGCAGCTTCTCTTAGCAGTGGCCATTGGTGTCGCTTTACGAATCATCACATGGCTGCCTGTCTTTCTGTTTCGTGGCTCAGTGACAATTTTGAGCGCTGTGGTGGATGTGCGACGTGCGCATTGGGAGCAGGATGTTCTTGCAGTCCTGCATTTCATTCAACATTGGGTCATTTCGGTACCGACGCTTGTTGTCAATTACATGCGTAGTGTCGAGCCCAAGCCCTTTGACGATTTGTTTATGTCGAGCATGTCATGGGTCGATAGTGAGTATGAGCGCCGGCATCAAGGTGAGGATAAAGCTTCCCTGCGGCCAGCATACACAACAAATTTGAAGCGATACAAGCCAGAGTACCGCTCAACCTTTGTCAACAGAACCCTCAAGAGAACAGGTCTTGGACTCATCATCTATCTGCTCTCCTTCACACCTAAAGTTGGCTCACTTGTGCTTCCTGCAGTCTCGTTCTACACACTGCACCAAGCAGTAGGTCTCGTACCCGCTGGCGTCTTTTTCGCTCTTGCAACACTCATTCTGCCACGCCACTACTTTGTCGTCCTCTTGCAAACTTACTTTTCAACACGTTCACTAACCCGACAACTCCTGCAGCCCTATTTCGCGCGTGTTGGTAAGGGCTTCACAACGTATCAAAAGGCGAAATGGTTCAGGGAGCGTGAGGGCGTTGTCTTTGGTTTTGCACTACCGTTTGTGCTCGCTTTGCGGATCCCATATGTTGGTATCATGACGTACGGTTTAGCGAGTACATGTGCGGCATTCCTGGTAAGTAAGGTGACAACGCCGCCACCAGAGAGTGGCGATCTGACGGATCTTCAAGCCTACGCAGCGTCAGAGGTCGTTTGGACGCAAGGGAGGCGGAATCTAGTCAAGGCTGGTCTGGAGAAGCTCGATGCTGTTGTGGCGGATGATTCAAATGCCGGATCCAGCAGTCATGTGAGTATAGGACAACAAGACATCTCTGCAAAGCGAAAGACTGCAGCATCAAGTCGACAATCGTCACGCGGTGGGTCAGATGATGAGTGGGTAAAATTGGCGACCCCTAATTCGTCATAAATTGGTTGCGCGAGGCATTTGTCTTTGGTAGTCGTTCTTCATCATTCTATCATGGTCGGGAGCTATATCTTTGTAGCACTGTAGTATGCAGCGAAACGTTTCCGCTCGATGAAGATTGTCGTGCTCAGCATTGCCAGGCCTAGAGCGCCGACTCTGAAAAGATAGGACAGGAATTCACGAGCACTTGCTTCAGATGATAGTGAAATGACGCGAACCAAAGCTGACCCCAAGGCACAGACACTGCAGGTCATGGGATGTGGCAGCACTTCTGTCATTGCCAGAGAGTCCTTCCTTTCTAGGAAGTATCCCCGTGCGTACTGCCATGCATAGACGATTCGGAGAGCGAGATTGAACGCATTGGCAGCAACGAGCCCTGATGCACCCCATGAACTGAACGTATAGCCAGCTATACCGTAGAGAACAGAGAAGCCTAGCCAAGCAAAAGATTGTCGCTTGAGATCAGCTGCAGTGGCAGTAGCGGCAAAGAATGCCTCAAGCACACCATTGGCGGCTAAGAATGGTAAGTAATAGACGTACGCAACCAGGACTGGTGTGATGTTTGACCATCGAGAGCTCTTGCCCAGAAACCACGGAAGAGCGACAGCCATGATACGAGGCACAATCGATACTGTCAAAGCTGAAATGACCGCATAGAGCGATAGAAGTGCCACGAAAGCATTCTTACTTGCCTGAGTTTGTTTCTTGTCAATTTCTTTGTTTTCCTTGCTCCGTCCATTTAGCTGACCGAAGAAGGATCGCGATGCTTCTTCAATTGGCTGTAAGATGATTCTAGCAACAAGGCCACCGTAATTTGCGGCGAGACCGTAGGTTCCTTGCTCAGCGTTACTACTGAACCAAGAAAGGAGAACCTTGTCACCTTCTGTCAGAAAGTGCTTAAGAATGCCTTGCATGGTCGATGTGATTGCAAAGCGAAGAGAACTTGTATCAAACCAGCGCCCAGGTTGGCTGGTCTTTGGCAAAAGCGAGTTCTGTGTTGCAAAGAGGTACGCCATGACCAGCGTGATGGCGTACGCTAATTGCCCATATGCAAATGGAAGCGCTCCCATATTGTACGAACGCGCACTAAAGGCGGATGCAAATGTCACAATGCAGCGTACAAAGACAGCAATGCCCTCACATGCTGCACGACGCTTGAAGGCCAGACTGTGGAGAGCCAGATTGTATGCTGGCTCACTGAGTAGTTCTAGCATTGTTGCAACGCCATACAGAATGACTGTACGACGGAAGTAGGGAATACTCAAAGACTCTTCTGGTGCATAAGTCAGAAATGCGCTAGTCGTAGCACTTGAAAGGAACAGGCCAAGAACGACTGGAATGCATGACAGGTTGATAATCTCCTGCTTAGTTTGTTGTTGAGCCTTTTCATCACCGACTGACGGTAATCTCTGTACAGACAGTCTAAATCCCTCTCTACAGAGAAACAAGATCGTATTCAAGAGCAACTCAAGCTGGATCGTGGCAAACCCAAAGACAGACGGGCTAGTGTAGCGTAGGATGAGTGTATTCAGGCTGAATGTCAAGACACGGGATACCAGCTGTAGACCAATGAGGTAGCTCGTGCCTCTGAGTGAAGCACCCAGTAGCGATGCCATAGATGTCAGTTGCAAGTCATGGATCAGCTCAGGAGCATCTTCTAAGCTTGTTTGTGTCTACAGTCTGGTAGCCTTAAGCTTGTACACCGGCTGGACGTTTCAACTTTCACGCGCTCGCGAGATTTTGACGACGAGCAAAAGATCAAGCGACAACCGACCAGCAACGACCAGTGCATGCTCATTGCTAGACGGCTTCTTACAGTCTCCTGCATCCGTCAAATCAGTCAGATCCAACCTAGATTTCATTTACAGCAAAGGAATATGAGTGGTCTACTCGACAAAATCGACCAGGCCGTCGAAGGTGTTAAGAATATTGCCGCTGGTACACAAGAAAAGGCATCAAATGCAGCCTCTGCCGTACAAGAGCAAGCTCAAGCAAAGCCTCAGAAGCAAAGTAAGAAGGACAAGAAGTACAAGAAGGCTGGCGGTGCAGCATCTAGTGCACCACTCGAAATTGACCCAAAGCCAGAGTATGTCGCTCATAGGCTAGCGCTCTTCGATATGCTCAAGGCTGAGCAAGATGAAGCTGCTGCTGCAAAGCCGCGATCGCCTATCACAGTAACGCTCCCAGATGGTGCCACACGCGAAGGCACATCATGGCAGACAACACCGCTGGAAATCGCATCTGCAATCTCGCAAGGTTTGGCAGACCGTACCGTGATTGCCAAGGTCAACGGTCAGCTTTGGGACATGACTCGACCATTTGAGGAGAGTGCCTCCCTCGAGCTCTTTGATTTCAACACGCCAGAGGGAAAGCGTGTCTTTTGGCATTCGAGTGCTCACATTCTCGGAGAAGCAACTGAGCGGCACTATGGCTGCCTTCTTTGCATTGGACCTCCCACAGATGACGGTTTCTTCTATGAGATGGCTATGCCGGATGAGCGAACAATCGAAGCCACAGACTATGCTCCCCTTGAGCAGATTGTTGGCAGCATTGTCAAGGAGAAGCAACCTTTCGAGAGGCTAGTGATCAGCAAGCTTGACTTGCTTGAGATGTTCAAGCACAACAAGTACAAACAGCACATCATCAGCAGTAAGATTTCAGATGGCACGAGCACGACCGTCTACCGATGTGGTCCACTCATTGATTTGTGTGTTGGACCTCACGTGCCACACACTGGCAAAGTCAAGGCCTTTGCAGTCATGAAGAACTCGTCATCATACTTCCTGGGTGATGCCAAGAATGACTCTTTGCAGCGTCTCTATGGTGTATCCTTCCCAGACAAGAAGCAGATGACGGAACACAAGCTCTTCCTGGCTGAAGCGGCCAAGCGGGATCACCGTAAGCTTGGCAGAGAACAAGAACTCTTCTTCTTTCACGAACTATCGCCTGGCTCTGCATTCTGGCTTCCCCATGGCACACGCATCTACAATACTTTGCTGCAGTTCATGAAGACAGAATACCGCGAGCGTGGCTACGAAGAAGTGATCACGCCCAACATGTACAACGCCAAGTTGTGGCAGACGTCGGGCCATTGGCAAAACTACAGCGAAAACATGTTTTCTTTCGATGTGGAGAAGGAGAAGTTTGCTTTGAAGCCGATGAACTGTCCAGGTCATTGTCTCTTGTTCAAGCTACGCAATCGCACTTACAAAGAACTGCCGCTGCGACTTGCAGACTTTGGAGTTTTGCACAGGAATGAATTTTCAGGTGCCTTGAGTGGATTGACGCGAGTGCGACGTTTCCAGCAAGATGATGCGCACATCTTCTGCACGACTGATCAAGTTAAGCAGGAAATCAAGGGAGTCTTTGCCTTCTTGCAGCACGTCTATACAGTCTTTGGCTTTGAGTTCAAGATGGAGCTCTCGACGCGTCCAGAGAAGTACCTGGGTGACATTGCTACCTGGGATACTGCTGAGAAGCAGCTTGAAGAAGCACTCAATGAATTTGCTGGAGAGGGCAAGTGGGAACTCAACCCAGCAGATGGTGCATTTTACGGTCCCAAGATTGATATCACCATTTCGGATGCACTCAAGCGTCAATTCCAATGCGCTACGATCCAGCTTGACTTCCAGCTGCCAAAACAGTTCGAGCTCGAGTATGTCACTGGTGCAGCACCAGTAGGCGAGTCTTCCGATGCACAAGCAGAGTCGGGTTTCGCACGACCCGTTATGATTCATCGTGCTATTCTTGGCTCAGTGGAACGAATGACTGCCATCCTGACAGAGCACTTTGCTGGTAAATGGCCATTCTGGCTCTCGCCACGTCAAGTAACCGTCATTCCCATTGCGGAAGCCTACAATGACTATGCGAAGGAAGTCCATGCAAAGCTCTATGAAGCTGGTTTCCACGTTGATATGGACCTCACTGGCAACACCATCAAGCGAAAAGTGCTAGCGGCGCAACAGCAGCAATACAACTTTGCCTTTATTGTTGGTGAGGATGAAAAGTCGACTGGCAGTGTCAATGTCCGCAATTGTCGCGGCGAGGCTGCACAGCAGGCACGCACGGAGACGGTAGAGCTGTCTGCTGTTATTGAGCGGATGAATGCACTGCGGGAGTCCAAGTCTCAGTCTACCGAGCTATAGAGTCAACCAAGAGGTTTGTAGTCCCCCATATATGATGTCATCTCTAGCCAACTCCATTCAGGAACTTGACTTGACAGCGGCCCTTTCCCCAGACTATACAAGCCATCATGTTCCGTCAGACTACTCGCCTCTTCTCTACTGTATGCTGCTTTCATGATACGTGTTCTTGCTAATATCAGGCTCGCCCAGCATTCAAGACCATCACAGAAACGGTCAAGCAACCCATCGCCAAAGGTGGAGTCGCTTCGGAAGCCGCATTGAAGGCTACCGAAGCCGTTGACTCTGTTGCACAAGCTGCTAGGAATGTTGCTGGTTCTGCTGCAGCCCAAGTCAAGGGTACCGCCAAACAGGCTGAAGGTGCTGCTGAGAATTTGACGTCGGGCTCAGCTACTGCTCAGGTGAAGGGTACGGCTCAGCAGGCTGAGGCTGCTGCCAAGTACGCTCAGGGTTCTGCTACAAAGAAGGTGGATGAGTTGAAGCAGGCTGCGAAAGACACGCTCAACAAGCTTTAGGACCGTTCATACTCATCCAAGTCATGCTCATGGAAAGAACCTCTTTGATTCTATATTGAGTGAATGGCACAGGGCCCTAGTTCGGTATACATGGACCGATCGAGGTAGTTTCTGCTTGCAATGGAAGAATGCGATGTATCCGTAAAGGCAATGTGTGCAATGATTTGAGCACCCAAAAAGGTCGCTTCCTCCGGGACGCCTTTGCTCGATGCATTGCCTGTTGCGATATCTGCTTCACGTATATTCCATTCCGGAAAGTGGACAGGGATTTTGATGGCACGTAGAATCGTCGGGTAGGCTCCAATTGTTGGCGCTTGTGCTTGTCCGTAGGGGTCATAGATAGCAACAGGGGCAGCGCCCAATTGACCGGTACTTGCAAAGCGATCTTGCAGGCGCATGAGTAATGCTTCTCTGAGCCCAGAAATGCGCGCACCGAGACCAACAATGACAATGTTTTCCCAGAGTTCATGTCGCCGACTTGCTTCGATGGTTGGGTGATTGACGGTGGACCAGATTGCCTCTGCCAGCTCATTGGAACTCAACACCCTCTCTGCTGCTTTGAAACGTGCACCATCCACAACAATCGTGCGGCCACTTTTCAGGAGAAGCGTATTGTGTGACAGTTGCGCATTAGGGATGACTTGCTGCTTCTTGCCACCCTCATTGCGTTTCTCTGCTTCAGCGCGTGCCAGGTATTCGCGCGTCTTGCCAGATGCAACAACAGCTGCGATATCCAGAACACCTTCGTCTTCTGTTGCTCCTTTTGTTGCAGCAGGTTGCTGTATATTACCGAGGGGTACCTCACAGATATCAGAGCACTTGATCTCCTCTGCAAGCTCAAGTGTGATTTCGCTCGCAGAGAGAGATTGCTGTGTTGCTTGGTCGAGCGGCGGCGATGCTCGTAGCAGAGATAGCAAATGTTCTGTGATTTGCCGTCCACCGAGCTGTGAAACTGTCTGCCTTGAAGGATGAGAAATGATTGACTCGAAGACACCCGTTACATCCGTCTTTTCATGGCCAATGTCAATGACGAGCCCTGAGAGCGAGGAACACGCAAATAGCGAAGCAACAGCAGGGTCAGCAGCCATGAACGCCTGCACCCTGAATGTTTGAAAGAAGAGCTGCGTCAGTCTTTCCCTCTCGGTCGGACTCCAGCATGGTGGACACATGACGAGGACTGGATTGCCGACAGGTTGTAGGATGGGCTCTTTGCCCGTCAAGGTGTACAGGATATGGCTCAACAAGGCAACCAAAGCTTTCCAATCCGCCACTTTTCCAGCAACAAGCGGCCGAATGATATTCAGTGATTCAGCTTCAGTGGAACTAGTCGCATCCTCGAGGTCGTTGCTACAAATGTAGTCGCCAGAGGGAAGGACACCGACACGCGTAGGGAAGCGGTGTTGCGGCGGTGCGAGAGATTCCGCTAGAGACAATGTAGCTCTGCAGGTATGTGAGCCGAGCTCAATGACGAGCATGTCATGATCGCGGTAAGGCATGGCCTGGGCCGGCTGTCCTTGTTGCTGGTTTCAGGTGTGTGTGTCGCGTATTGTGGTTGTTTTTGTCGAGATTGAAAAAGCGACAGAGATCTGAGATCCTGACCAAGTGTCTACTCTTCAGCTTCTGCCAGCTCCTGCTTAGTGCTTGCTCTCAAGGGCCATGTCTGATGAACAGACTGCTATAGATGCTACCAAGGCAGCTGATGCTACTACACTTGCAACTGCTCCACAAGATACAGCTGCTTCTCTAGATCAGACCGACACAGTCATGAATGACTCGATAGAAGTGTCTACGGCCCCTTCAATCGATGCCCAGGCAAAGCCGCCGATACCTGTTGCAGAGCCAGTTCGCTTGCAAAAGCCTCGTGTGCAAGTCACAGTACCCACTGTTGACAAGGATGGCAGACCACTCTCAAAAAGTGCCATCAAGCGTGCTCGCAAAACAGCCGAATATGAAGCCTTGAAGCCGTATCGCAAGGAACGCGACAAGCTCAAGAAGAAGGCGCGTGCAGATGCCTATAGGGAAGGACTTGCACGTGGTATCGCTGCAGAAGAATTGTTGAAACCCAAGAATACCAAGACGAAAGCGCAGCGTACCAAACCACCGGCTGGGCAGAGTGCGTCTGGCCTGCGAGTCATTGTGGACTGTACCTTTGATGCACTCATGGCGGATAAGGAGATTAAGAGCATGACGTCGCAGCTGACTCGGTGTTATGCAGACAACAAAGCGGCTGTCAAGACGATTGATTTGATCATGACTGGTATGTGCACACAAACGCTGATGCAGCAACGGCAAGACGAAGTGCGTGATCCGCCACTCGTCTTGAGTAGAATTGCAGAGCGGTATGAAAAGGTATTCAAGAATCAGCATCACAACTGGAAGCATTTCGAGTGTTTTCCGCAAGACTATCTATCAGCCGCCAGCAAGCAGGATCAACATGGCCAGACTGTGCGTCAATTAGAGGTCGTGGCTGGCCTGAACAAGGAAGACCTCATCTATTTGTCTGCCGATGCCGAAGAAGACCTCGAAACACTCGAGCAGGGGAAAACTTATATCATTGGTGGTATTGTTGATAAGAACCGGCATAAATTGCTATGTCAGAAGAAGGCTACCAAGCAAGGTATTGTGACGCGTCGCTTGCCAATCGGACAGTACATCAAGATGAGCGACCGCAAAGTGCTCACGGTCAACCATGTATTTGAGATTCTACTCGAGTATGCTGTGTCAGGGGATTGGGCCGACGCGTTCAAGAAGGTTATCCCAACACGCAAACAGGCCATTTCAGAGGAAGAGGAAGAGGAGGATGATGAGGAAGAAGAGGAAGACTAAAAATCGAGCGTCGGCCTCTTCGGTTGCTTGTTTTCCGCCTCCACGACTGTCTCTGCGTGCTTCTTGAAGCGTTCGACATACGGCTTGAGGCTGGTTTTTGCATAGTCTGTCTGTTAGCCATCATTGCATCTTTCATATCAAGCATACCTGGAATTTCCTTGACATCCTCCTCTTCGCTCTGATGAGTTGCTTCCCAAGCGTTGAGCTCATCCAGAAGTTTCGCCACGGTTGGCACCTTGAATGGATCAAATGACTCTGGATCTGTCGCATCGATGGGCACACAGACATTGCCCGTCTTGGGATGCACACAAAAGGGCGATTTGAGCAAATGGTTCAAGTGTTTCGATACCTCCACATCAAGTCGTGGGTACATGTACTCCAACACCAAATCTTGCTTGGCTGCCACCAGCTGTGCAGGGTTGAAACCTTTGCTCACGGCACCACTTGCTGCCAATGCATCTAAATCGGCCCATTTGAGGGCAGATGGACGATTCTTGGCTGTACTCCACTTTCTAGACAAGGCTTCACGCAAGTCGGCATCTGGAATGCGCAAGAGAAGTTTGTCAGCGCCCGCTTGATCGATCCAAGGTTCCTGTGTATCGAGGACATCTTCCTTGAATGTCCGCTTGAGTAAATCCAAACTGCGAACGACAGAAGGATGCAGTGGTCTCCGCAAGTCAACACCTTTCTTACCCTTGACAAGCTCAAGGTAAGTAGCAATGGATCGACGCTGGCTGTCATCAAGCATCCGTGCCTTTTTATCGCTAATCCACGCATGTGCACCACGACGTCCAGAATAGACCCAAAGGATATGCTCAAACCCGAAATCTTCTCGCAAGCACACATCCATAGTGCGAATAGCAAATGTGATGTATGTCCAGCATTTGTGACAGATAGAGGTCTCCTTGCAACAGGTTCGGATGTCGTCGTAGTCTGTCAGATCAATATCAAAGACGAGTTCCTTCTCGATGGGTTTGAAGATTGCTTTCCGTAGAGTTTTACGATCACGCGGGTTGTGCGAATAGATGGGCCCGATTTCAAATCTGGCAGGTTTGAGTCTGAGCACATCTTTACGGAAGGCATCCCATGTCGGGAAGCTGTTGTAGCGGATGTAGACGTCGTTGAAGAGGGAAAATGCAATTTCGCGATGCGCCATGTGCTTTGAGGGGACATGGCTGTGGTTGAGCCAGGTGAAGAGCGGCTTGAATGGGAAGAGGCGTTGGTAGAAGATGCCGATGACATCCTCGTCGACCTGCATGATGCCGTCTGAGACTGAGAGTTGTCAATGTAGCTTTTGAAAGTGCTTCGACGCGTCGCGAATCTGAAATTTGGGCTGGGCGGAGGATTCACTAATTCGCGTTTGATCAGGGGAATATACTTGGAATACTTGGAACACGGAATACCTGAAATGCTACCTGCCCGCTAGCCAGACACATTCCAGTTGAAGCAATCCACACACTCGTCTGTACGCACAGGGGTCGGGGTGGAGTTATACCGCATAATCACATCCTCAATCACATTCCGGATGCGATGCGTACTGACACCCTGTCGCCACCCAAGATCCTCCACCGTATCATACACACACTCATACCCCGAATGACAGTGCGTCTCCATTGCAAAACCAGCAGTCCAACAAGCAGAGGTGATACCGCCGCATGTTCCCATGAATAATGGATCTGCCGTATGTCCAAAAGCCCAAATATGCTTTGCAAAACCAGCATCTGAGTGATTGCTTGTAGGGTGTTTATCCTCACCCTGCCAAGGAAATCCAGCACCTGGCATAATAGGCAGCCCTAGGCGTCGAGCGCTGAGTTTCTCCCCTGGTGCTTGGAATGTCACGGCCGGTAAGCCATATGTCTGCGCAACAAGCGATGCAACTGCACCACCCAGTGAATGCCCAACGATCCAGATATCACCCTTTGGAAAGTCTCGCTTGACGTCGTGATAGACGTCCAGAGCTGCGCGGTAGTAGTGTTTCCGCGAACGCAACTCATTCTCAAGGCATGCAGCGTTGCACGTATACGTATCTTCGTAGCAGTCGCAAACGGGTCGCCAAAGGTAAGAGACTCGACCGCAGCAGCATGAGAAGAGGAGGTTATCGTTGCGCTTATCCTTGAATTGCGTACCGCCGACCAGACTTGTCCCTTTGTACGCCAATATAATGGTGGAGTTGTCCTCGTTTGTAAAGACATGACCACGCAGACCATCATCGTCCCAGCCGAAATGATAGGTAGAATTGAAGCCGTCGTCCAGATCAATCCAGTCATCTGTCTCAGGAACAGCCGTGTAGCAATCATTTGTCATTTTGGCAAGATTGAGGATTGTTTCTCTGTCATGAATTGCAGGTAACCGTATCTTGTGCCGCTTGAAGGGGTGCTTTGTGATACCCAAGTGTCGTTGCGCATGGTAGTCATCGAGCGCAGCTTGTGAGTGGTCCCGCAATTGGTCGACTATTGCCACCTGTGATTTGCCAAGTGGTATGGTATAAGCTTTGGCAAAACTATCATCGCCAAGCGCTTGTGCGAACAGACCCTTAGAAAGCTTGCGATGAAGACGATGCTTGTCGCCGAGCCCACGGACGTGTATCGCCTGCAGTGAGAAGCGATCCAGATCAGGCGGTTCTTTGTCGCGCATTGTGCGCGGTATCGCATCGTGCGCCTTGTCATTGAGATATTGCCAGGGTAGTTGAAGCGCCTGAATTGGCGCTGATAAGAAGAGAAGCGCCGTTGCGCAGGCTATGATGCGCATGGCTGGAGAGAGCGGATGAGTGCTTTGGTTGTGTGTTGCTTGTTGTCTCGAGTCGTCGTCATGATTGCGATTGCGATCGCGAAATGCGGGACACGGACCAGGCACCACACATCCATTGACGGAGATCTCATGCCAGACTGCCAGATGTGCAGAGTCAAGGAAGACATAAGTGCCTATTCTATGCAAAGCTCTCACGTGCTGTCAAGTAATCCCAAAGTTACTACGCCCTCGGGCCGTTGCAGCTCTTAGAAAACCGACTCTATATTGGCCTCAAGAGTCAGGAGACACCTCCCTTGACTCAGCATCAGATCACGCACTCTAGAAACTCCGCTACATCACGTTGATGCGCCCGTTATTTGTGCAGGCATGATGTCGGGAGAACAGATGTTCCAAATACGACATAGAGCCTGTCGCAAATCACACCAACGTCTGTCGGTCTAGCGGCTCTAGCCCATCGGCTGCTCAATAACCGCGTGGTCCTCGGCAAAGCCAGAATACTCATTCCGATGAGCAAAGCGTGATGAGACATGAGGAAATCACTCAGAGGGTCTAGGCACAATCTCCTGAATCTTGGTGTAATCTAACAGCAAACCGCCTGCTCATGTGCATGGCTTATGTCCACACATCTCATCCATCAACGACAGCAGCAAAAGTCTGGCCTTCGCCACTGGTATCGTTACAAGGTACTACCTGTAAAGAAACTCCATGAATAGCTGACTGAAGCCGTCGCATTCGAGCTGAGACTCATTGAATCGAGTGCAGAGATGAGCCCACATGGTCTTTGGCAGGTGCTGTCTCTATTGTTGCCATTTATTCACATGCTTGATGGTCATCCGGTCCAGGCTAGCACGCCAGCGCCACGATGCGGCCCAAATCCCAAATTGATGGCATTTTACGTCCGGGTGTCCCACTTACCTGAGAATGGAGGATGTCGGTTGAATTGTACAGACATGGTCATCAGAGCCTTCCCTTTGAATCAACGATTCTCTCGTTGTCAAAAAAGGAGGACTTTGGTCTTTGGCAAACATAGCTAGTCTGTTGTGTACGGCACGAAGCCCTCTCTCACGATAGAGAAATGCGTTTGTAAGTTGTCCTTCATCTTCGAAAGTCTCGAGACAAGCGCAGGTCGGGTTTGCGCGCCAGACATTCTGCATGGCAATATCGTGGCCAGCCCAGGCCGATGGACACACAGCCAGACAAAACGGTCGCTCGTGTCACCAAAACCCAGATAACCAATATGATCTGAAGTGGACACGTCACGTATAAAGCATACTTATACCCAACAGCACTTGTCACTGATCAGCATTTCTTTATCCTTGTGCTTAGTCCATTTGCAATACTACTATTTCGTAAATTAGAGCGCCCCTTCTGAGCTACACGTTCAACGCAAGTAAACGCGCCCTTCAACTGCGTCATACTGGAGACGGATATACGAGCTTCATGCCAGCTTACCCGTCGTCGTTCTCTACGCTAGCAGACAATTCAGGTTCACGGCGTTTGTGAGTACTTGCACTTGATGACTAGAACTATTGAGGATGCGGCCCAGGAACGCGAAATACGCGAAATTGAAGGAAGATGAAAAGTGCGAGATGCATCCCACGAACAGGCCTGGACGCCTCTGTAGGTTGTCGCTGCTTGTCAAGGACATGACAGCCTTTGACAGGGATGTGTTGATCTCTCCGTACCTGTGTAGAACAATCATGGTCAGCTTCTTCTACCTGATGCCTGTTCCGGCCCGACTCGTATTGATGCATATCGCGTAATCTATCTATCTACAGTACGTGAGTTGAGAGGCTGCTGCCAGGCCCTAGCTCATGATGACCACATAGACAGGCTCGATAGTCCGTAGTCTGCAATAGAAGAAGAGGAGACGCAGCTCTGAGTGTTGCGTGTCTTGCCTGCTGCTCTCCCGCCATCTTTTCCAACGGTCCAGAAGTGAAAGAAGAAGAATCCAACGAGCCATCTACCAGAGCAGAGACACAACAGCCAGACATCACAACGCCTTACTCTCCATCCGACCAGGCATCTATCTAGACACACGCGCTTCATCAGAGGAAACAACCAAACCCCCCTTCCGCAACATGACTCCCAACGCGCGCGACGCGGACGCGTCTTCCAGTACTGACGCGACCTCGACCACCTCCCAGCAGTCCCCGAGCTCGACCACAGCGCAACGCATCCTTAAACGCGCCGAGGTCTCTCGCATAACGCGTCTCCTGAAACACCGCCTTGAGATCGCACAATATAAAGTCGAACGCAAGTGGCAGCATTTCAGCTTGAAATCCGTCGCGCCGCAGCTTGAGCAGGAAGTCTTGCTCGCGTCGCAGAGTAGACAGCAGCAACAGCAAAATCAGGCCTTGACAAATGGGAATGGCTTATCGATGAGCGAGTCGAGTGTGACGCCTCCGCCCTCCTCGATGGGCGCTGCAACGGCGCATGAGTCCTTCTCAGGCGCGTCAGGTCGTTCAGGACCACCCGCCGCTTCTCCGCCACGTTCAGCAGACGATCCATTCTTGATTCCCGACTTGCCTATTCGCTCGAGATTCCAAGAATCGAGTGTACGCAACGGGGATGCAAATGGGCCTGCGCTGTATGCGCACAGCTATGCTCCCTCTCAGCAAAACACGACCGCCGGCTTTCAAGTCTCTCCTCGCAAACGGCCAAGAGCGCCCAGTGATGAAGAGGGCGAGTCGGATGCAAGCCACATGTCGCCGCTCAAATATCGTGCTGCAACGCCTTCGATGCAACGGCGTAGCAGTCATGGTCATAGTGGGAGCGAGGGACCCCATCCACCACGCACGCCGCCGCCCTCTACGCCACCACCGTTGTATCGCACTGCCCTTGCGAGTTCTTCACGGACGGCAGGGAAATCGCAGCGGCAGGGTCAACCCAACAATGCAGCATCCTTTAAGGATTCAGAGGAAGGCGCTGATTTACTCCTCTACCTCGCCACCTCCCCCTCACCAGCAAAAGCGCGTCGGTCGCGAGACTTCCTACCACAACCTTCTCCAAGAAGCAGTGGCAGTCATGCACATCATGGACAGACAATGTATCCCGGTGGTCCATTTTCGTCACCACCACCCGTCATGCGTGGTTCATCACAAGTCAATACCCCTGTAGGCGGTGGCTTCAATCTATCAGAATTCCTCAATTTCACACCATCCCCCGCACAAGCTGCAGCAGCGCATCATCCGGGATTGCATCTTCAAACGGCAAGTGGACAAACAATCTCAGGTCGTCTTGCAGCAGCTGCTGCAGCAAGCGCTGGATCATCATCAGCGAACCGGTATGGACACGTTGGTGATGTCAAGGTTTCACCCATCAAGTTGACCTATGACGCAGCCACGCGTGCGTCACCGTCGAGAAATGCAACGGCTGCACGGTTATATGGGTCAAGTAGGGAGGAGGTTGCATCGTCGGGCTATCTTGAAGCGGCATTAGGATCACCTTCACGGAGAACAGGCGCCACTACGTCCGGTACTGGTGTGAGTCATCGTGGTTCGACGACGACCATGGCACGTCCTGCGAGATTGGATTTCGTGTAAATGGGTTTTGAGAAGTGTGATATCTTTTTTATGGCTTGTTTAGAGGTAAGTGGGCCTCTGTATGTCCATGTTATGTATGTTGTTTTATGTAAAGATCTAGATTGCTACCTTTCAAGGCATCAGGCTTGTCATCGTCCAGGCACGTCACTTGGGCACTGAAAGAAATGCACAACAGTCGCCTGGCTGTTATCGCATGAACAATTTACGATGCGATGTAGATATAGACAACGATCTGAATGACTATACAGTTGCCTTGGCTCGATAGTTGATGCCTCTGTACGTTGTAAGATCCTCCCAGCATAAAACCCTTAGCTGTGCCCATCTGAAAATTTCGCATGTCCTCGCAGTAGCCACCCTGACAGTGCTCTAAGGGTGAAGAGCGTGTCATGGACAATCGCCAAGCCTGCCTCACAGTCGACATGTCTGCCGTATTCAACCACTTTGACCAACGCTTAAAGAGTGAATAGAATCTCGGCAATCTGCAAAGGATGCGAGCACGACAATTGTGGCCGTTGCGAGTAATTACCCTGATTCATCTCATCGCGAATACTGTTGAGCAATTGCAAGTAGCTCTGTTGAGGGTTCTTCAGCAATGCATTACGGAATGCAAAGGACATGGCACCTTGTCCCTGTCCAGCAATAGACGCATCTGCTGACGTTTGATCGTCCTTGCAACCGGTAAAGCAAATGACATCTGCCGGTGCCGTTTTCATAGCTTTTACTTGTTCTCGATTGCCACTGCCGCTCTTTGTCACTTTGCTAAAGAGTCCCGATGCGCCCTTGAGCACGCCACCGATATCATTTGAGAGGTAAGACTTGCCGATACCAAGGAGACCTTGTCCAGCATCCTTGAGAAGGTTGGGTTCCTTGAGCACACCTCGCGTGTTGTACATGTATGGCAAATCCAAGATACTGCCAGAGTGGCAACAATCAAAGATTGCAGTGAGTCGACAGCCTGGTGGCAGACTCTTGACGCAGATATCATGCATAATGTCATCGATGATGTGACCAGGTGGGGTTGTTTCCATATCGACTGGGTAGATGCATTCATCCATGCCATCTTCCTCATCACCATCTAAATCACGCGTACTACCGCCGTGACCGGAATAGTGCAACATCAAATTGTCACCTGGTCTGGCACCTGCAACAAGCCACTGCATCGCACTCAGAATATTGGCGCGTGTAGGAATAGCACGCGGATTCTGCTGATCATCCGTCAAAATCACCATATCATCCTTCCTGAACCCATAGCGCTCCGTCAAGAACTGTACCATGTTGTGAACATCATTGATGCAACCTCGCAATTCACTCTTGGTCCCAAAATAGTTGATGCCAATCAACAGGGCCTTCTTCTTACCGTGCAAGTCTGAGAATTGGTACTGCATACCGCCAACGCCAAACTGTCGTCAGCTTTTGCTTGAGAATCCATAGTGAGATACTTACACTCTGTGCACCGGTGGGAGGCGCATGAGGGGCCGCGTAGCCTTGAGGTGGTCCTTGCTGCTGCTGAGGTGGTGGATATCCACCTTGCTGACCACCATACTGCGGCGCATTGTTCCAATTAGGTGGAGCGCCCTGCGGCACACCATACCCATTATTGTTTGGGTTATAGCCGCCTTGACCAGGTGCTGCGTAACCGCCTTGCTGATACGGCTGGGAGGAACCATAACCACTGCCATAGTTGCTGCCCTGCTGGTGTTGCTGCTGATAGTTCTGACCGGGAAAGGACATCTTGACTTGTGGTAGTCTATCTGGCTGTACTCAGTCAAGCGACGTACAGAGCACAGGTAGGAGCAGGCAGGCGGTAGGCAGCGCTCGTGCGTGTTGTAGAGTGCGTTGGCTCCGCGCTTGTGATTGGCTGATGACACGCGTGCAGACTAAATCTAGATCTACTAAGTCTACGGTAGGTCTTGTAGCCAAGTTGTAAGTCTACTTTAGCTTGAGCTTGGGCTTGGACTTGCACAAGATATACATCTCATGGGTGCCTTGAGTCATTGTCAAATTTACTAACCGAACTATCATTGAGAGTATATAATGTATATGATCAACTCACGCCTGTCAATTACGCAGAGCTTAAGGATTGTCTATCCATTCTTCTGTAAGCTGACGAGTCCGTCCCATCGAGCCTCCCGGCAGCTTTCGCTCAAGAGCGAGGAAGGAATTTGGAGCGAAGAGAAAGTCCTTGACATTGGTTGGTCACTTTTTTAGTGCTAGTGGGCGACAGGAAAGACTGCATCCAGTCAAAGCCAAGTGGCCACGACGCACCGAAACACCGAGAGCATTCTTCCTACAAGCCCTTCGGCACCTTGAAAGAACTCCCCGTCATCGCTTGTAGCTGACACAAAGCAAACTCATTCTTGCACGCGCAAGCGATGACAAAATAGGAAAGCCGGAGGCGCGCAAAGGAAAAGCAAGGTCGCCAAGACAACGACGTCTCAATCGCGAGCAACTCCAACGCCAGCAACTCCAACTCCAGAGACACCAAGTCGAGAGCCAATACAATCGCTCTCGTTTTCACCGGCCAGATCGACTCCAGTCGCGGAGTAGTCAGAAGAACCACAAGCCACACAGGCCGGCACAGGTGTTACAACGTCCGCCTCAACACCAAGTCAAGCACTCACTGCTGAGACGTCCGCCAATGCAAGACCAGCGAATGGGAGTGCCGCTTTCGACCTATTGCCTCCGGGTCCATTGTCAGGCCAATGGTACGATGTCAAGCAATACCCCAGCTTGACGAGATTGCGGACGCAAAGCCAGATGACACATCAGAGCCATCGACCGAGTATCGATTCGAATTCAAGTACATCGGCACAGTCTACAATTGATACTCGGTCGATGGCTCTGATGTGTCATCTGGCTTTGGGGGGTCTCTACCTCCACTTGGGCCCACAGATTATGGCGTACTGTCTTGTGAGGACTGATGTCAAGCTAGGCAAGCGCAACGAGGATGAAAATAGCAGGAGAACTGTGGCATTTTGCAGCATTTGCCGCACAGACGTGGCCGAATCATCATGGAGCGAAACATATAAGTCCAACCATTGGTGGGCTCACCACGCTCGCAAGCAAGGAAATGAAGGTCTCTTCGGGTGACGGTTCGCCTTGCTGATGCAAAAGTGGAGTTCCAAATGTCCAGGGGACTCTAAGTCCTTTGATGAAGAGACGTTCAGGATTCAACACCTTAGAGGCAGCTCCAAGCAGTTCAGTGATGCCGCCAGTAGAATGAAGCGCCGGCCAGGCCTCCAATGGTTCCATGCTTCGTAGTTCCTCTGTCGTACGCATCCAAACCTTGAGGAGTTGATCGTCCAGTGGAGTCTTGAGCTGGGGTTCGCAATGTCCCACGGAAGAAGAGATCTCTATTTCATCACGCTTGGGCTTTTCTTGTGACTTGACTGGATCAGCTGTGAACTCGATCGCACGCGTGGCTTTCTTGGCGTGTCGAGACCATGTCTTGGCATCCATTGTTTCATCAGGCACCGTTTCCAGCATCTTGAATGTCTCCTCATCAAAGGGCCAGGAGTCCTTCGGATATTTGGATGTCCACCTTTGCATCAGCAAGGCAAATCACCGCCCAAAGAGACCTTCATTCCCTCGCTTGCGAGCGTGGTGGCCCCACCAATGGTTGTTCTTGTACATGTCCCTCCATAACGATTTGGCCACGTCTGTGCGGCAAATGCTGCAAAAGGCCACAGTCCTCCTGCTGTCTTCATCGTTGCGCCTGCCTGGCTTGACATCAGTCCTCACAAGACTGTACGCCATAATTTGGGAGCCCAGGTGGAGGTAGATGTCCTGGTAAACCGTGCCAACGTGCTTCAATCCGAATTGATACTCGGTCGATGTCTCCGATGTGTCTCCTGGGTCTGCGTCCGGCATCGTGGTCAGGCCGGCGTATTGCTTAACATCGCATCATCGGCCTGACGATGGACCTGGAGGCAATGGGTCAAGAGAGGCGATCCCAATTGCTGGTCTTGGATTGGCTGACGCCTCAGCAGTGAGTGCTTGACTTGATGTTGCTGAGGCGGACGTTGTAAGACCTGTGCCGGCCTCTGTGACTTGTGGTTCTTCTGACTCCTCCGCGACTGGAGTCGATCTGGCCGCCGACTGCGACTTTGACTGAAGTTGCTCTCGACTTGGTGTCTCTGGTGTTGGAGTTGCTGGCGTTGGAGTTGCTCGCGATTGAGACGTCGTTGTCTCGGCGACCTTGCCTTTCCTTGTAGCCTCTGATGCAACTGGCTGGTTGTTGGTGGGCTGGGTTGGTCAGTGAAGTTCGGTCTGCGTGTCATCGTTCTGTTGAGCAAGGCGTGAGATATTTCCCAACAGGCCATTCATGTGCCTCCACCGCGTCCACCCGTACCTTCAACCTCAACAGGCGTCTGGCATGTGCGCTGGGAAACATCTCCATGGGTTGTCTTGGTGCTGATGACTATTGTAGTTGCAATTGCCTTGGACACGGTCGACTCGGGACGGAGGCGCTGCAAAAATGGGAGTCTGCTGCTCCAAAAGGGTACTGTTGAACAGCAGCTCGTACTGCAGCCTGCATACCAGGCGAAAATTGCTGCATTGGTACAGCTTGCTGGTTGACTGGGGTTGCCGGCCGATTTTTGCTAGTTCTACCAGTCCGTCTGGGATGACCAGACGATGAGAAGTCATCGGAGAAACAACTGGACTGTAACCTGTTGTTTATCTGAGTGAACAAACAAGCAAAGGAATTAAACACCGGACGAGTGACTAGATTAAAGATCACAGAAAGCCTGCTGTATAATGTCTCTGTGTCGGCCCATTTCGAGAGCTCGAGGGGTAATAATGCACACCTTGCTCAACAATTTCATCATCTAGGTACTTTAGCTAGTACGTCGGTTTCTCCCAGCCAGAGATCTCGCGAACCCAAGCAGCCGTATCAAGCACACTAGCAACCTGTTGGTCCACAGGCAGCGTCTCATGCAGCTTACCCATACGCAAATACGAGTCAAAACGCTCATACGTCTCAAGTGTCTTGTCCTGCGCCATCTCCAGCAACACACCTGCAACAGGTTCTTGCTCATCATCCAAGTACAATTGTAGTGCCTCCCTAAACAAAGCAAACGCATCTGGCAAACCTGCTCTGAACTTACGATTCGCTTCAACGAGTGCTTCGGGCTTCGTTTGCTTATTACCCATACATGAGCGTAGAGGTTGTGTGATCCCATCCGCACACGATGCAACAAGCTGATTGACTGCGAGTTGAAGCTGATCTTCAAGTTCGAGTCGAGCGTCTTGCATATTCTCAACAGGTCGCGAAAGAGCACCGGCTGCGAGCCTCGAGAAACCAGATGAAGCGAGGCTGTAGAGTGCTGAGGGAGAAAAGAGATCTCCTTTAGCTGCTGCATCCCAGAGCGTTGCCGTGATTCCTTGTCCTTGCTCCAGGCCTGACGCTTCTGGCAAGTGCTCCAATTCGAAACCAGCCATTTGCTCTCTCAGCAGGAGCAAGTGTTTGATGAGGAAGAGTTGACCATTGACGAGATTTTTGCGACGAATAGAACTTGCTGCTGACAACAAACTCGACAAACAACCACGCACCACCTCATGTGCCAGCGCATCGAAGAGACTGCTCTGCACAAGCCTGTAGATTTTGGATAGCAAAGCGATACTTGTTCGTAGAGTGATGTACCAGTCTGCACTGCTTCCTTGCAAACCAGATTGAACTGTTTCAGAATCATCAAAGACACTGCTGCTGGACGGTGCTAGAGAATGACCCACACTGCCAGTTCTTGACAAGGCCGGTCGAGTTCGTTGACGACGAACAAGCTTTCCATGGTAGTCTAGATCTTGCTCTGTCGGAGCGTAGCCTGTGATATTCGATGCAATGGCTGCTCTCGCAAGGGTTGCGACTCTTGCCTCGAGTTGCTGCAAGGTTGTGGTAAAGAGTGGACTCAGATCAAGCCCGTGCGTGTTGTCTTCTTGCACGCACTGTGCTTGCAGACTTGCGCACACCTCACAAAGGCGCGTCAAGCTCGTTTCGGCTGTGATGCGTGGACCCATGGCATCTGTAAAGCTTGGACCCAATGTTGCTTGGAAATTGGCAAACGCAGCTCCGTCTACCTCGGGAAAGAAGGCTCTGAAGAGTTCTTGCTCATCAGCGACGAGACTGCGCATAAAGGACACGGAAGACGTTGCAAAACTATCGAGTTCCTTGATGAGTGCAAAGTCCTTGAACGTGGTTGCCAAGGTGCTTGCAAGTAATGCCTTGCGTGTTGCAAAGTAGGCAGAGAGACAGTCATTGAGCAACGATTCGTACTCGGTGTGATGTTTCGAAGCTTGGCTCAATCTCATGAGTAGTGGAGCCATGGACGGCGACAAACTTCGGAATTTCGTGTAAAGTAATGCAGCTTGAGTATTCTTATTGAGACCATTGGACATCTTACTCGTCACATCTGCGGTCACTTGACGAAGTGCCGTATTGAAGTGAACACGAATCAGTGTTAGTGCTTTAGTCATGCACTGTCTGTAACTTCTTGTAAAGACATCGGCATCCTTGTAGTCTGGATGTTGTTCGAGGAACTCTAGTGACGTCTCGACACGATTCAAGAGCTCCCTGTATGATGGTTGCAGCACCAGATCACTTCCGGGAACATTCAAAAGTCGTACAGCTGTAGGGAGGTAGGAAAAGGGCTGCAGCGTTTCCTTGATGTCGTCCGCAAGAGAAGTCATTCGCGCTTCCTCTGCTTGTAGCTCATTACATCGTGTTTGTAGAGTGTGCGTTTGTTCAGCTACTGCATCAAAGCCATCTTTGATGCCAGCAAGGACAGATAAGACCCTATCTGCTTGATCAAGCACTGCTCGACAGGAGACCAGTCGCAGCAAGCTCGTCTCCTTGATTTGCTTCAATTGCAAATCCTGCAAGTCTTCAAAGATTTGTTCATCGTCGAGATGAGCCTCCTCTATCTCCTTCACATCCCAATGTGTTGCATCACGCGGCAATATAGGTCTAGGCAGTTCAATGCCTTGTAGCGACCGTGGTCGTCTGCGTACATCGGCTCTTGGCGGTGACTTTGCTACTTTTGGGATACACGGTGCAAGTGGGGGTGAGGGCGACCTAGCCTTGATGGGCGAAGGTGGTCTGAGGTCGCTATAGGCGTACAAGTAGTCGTCCATGCATGCTCCCTTTGTGTGTAGGTTGCTACTTGCTGCGGTAGATGAGCGCGACGTGTTTTGTAGTGTGAGGAGCTCCTCTTGGTGATCTCATTAGCAGAAGAAGACTTACTACAACAGCTTATACCACTTGCTGCAGTCGAGATACAGGGAGAGAATCAAGATGGCAACCAACACAGCAGAGAAGCCCCTCGGAGACGGAACAGTCAAGTACAAGCAGCCATTCATTGTGTTTTCAGACTTTGACGGCACCATCACATTGCAGGACTCAAATGATTACCTTACAGACAATAGTACGGGCATCTTCCCGAGGCAACAGAGCTAACAGGCAGTTGGTTTTGGCCAAGAGAGGCGGGTGTTTCTGAACCAGGAAGTCCTCAAGGATAAAATGTCCTTCCGCGACTCATTCGCAGAGATGCTCGACAGTGTCAAGACGCCCTTCCCAGAGTGTGTCCAGTTGCTGCTCGACAACATCAAGCTCGACCCTGGCTTTGCCACTTTCTACAATTGGTGTCTTGACAACGACATCCCCGTCGTTGTATTGTCTTCTGGCATGCAGCCCATCATTCGAGCCTTGTTGACCAAGCTCATTGGACCCAAGGCAGACAAGATTGACATCATCTCGAACGACGTCGCCATTAAGGAAGACGGATCATGGGATATCCTTTTCCGTAAGTGCTCCAAGCTTGGTGCAGGACTTGCTGACTAGTAGATGACCCTTCACACTTTGGCCACGACAAGTCACTCGCCATTCGGCCCTATGCAGCCCTCAACCCGCGTCCCAAGATGGTATACTGTGGTGACGGTGTCAGTGATTTATCCGCTGCCAGAGAAACGGACTTGCTGTTTGCAAAACGTGGTCGTGATCTCGTCACCTACTGTATCCGCGAGAAGATGCCATACACTGAGTTTGACTCGTTTGCAGACATCCATGCTGTTGTACAAAAGCTGCATGCTGGAGAGACGACGCTCGAGGAGATTGCACAGCAACAGCTGGCCGCCAATGAGAAGTAGACGCAGCACTGCATTCGTCGACATAGACATAGACATAGAGTTGGGTTCAATGATCATCCTCTTCGGGCTCCTCATCGTCTGGCGAGTCATCGCGTACAGGCAAAGTCGCGCCCGTCCCGTCGCTCATCAAGATCTCAGCCTCAAACCTCCGTCTATCCATCGGACACTGTCCCTTTGAACTGTCCTGACTGAGCCATTTCAACAGACAGTGCATGTGAAAGACATGCGTGCACTTTCCCCAGACTACACAGTGTCAGTTTGCCATCTGCATTTCAAAAGAGAGCATACTGAGGGGACACTCATCGCCTGGCGACTTGCAATCTGCGCATGTCCCGTCAAAGGCGACGCGACAAATGCCACACACGTCGTCTTGCGCGACTTTCCACTGCCAGACAGCGACTGCATGCCAGTCTATTCGTTAGCGCGTGGTTCTAGTAGAGCCTGGTATAAGCCTGGCATGGAAGCAGCATACCCTTGATGGTCACCTTCATCGCATAGACCCTCTCTCTACTATTGTAACTATTCTACCTGGCAGTGCCTGTGAATTGTTTCCTGGGCGACGAAAGAAATTCTTCAGAACAAGACGCGACGAGGGACACCACACAGACCATGAACAGCCAAATCCCCGTCATCGGTAGGGCCCTCTCCGTGCGCATGTAACATGCATCACTAACAGCTGCAGTCCTCAAGGAAGGCACAGATAATTCTCAAGGTCGCGGGCAGCTCATTAGCAATATCAATGCTTGCATTGCCGTGCAAGATACAATCCGGACGACCCTCGGTCCACTGGGAGCTGATAAGCTCATGGTCGATGCCCAGGGCCACGTCACTATCTCCAATGACGGTGCTACGATTATGAAATTACTGGATATCGTGCATCCTGCTGCCAAGTCGCTTGTGGATATTGCTCGTGCACAAGACGCTGAAGTAGGCGATGGTACGACGTCTGTGGTTGTACTGGCTGGCGAGATGCTCAGGGAGGTCAAGACATTCATTGAAGATGGTGTGTCGCCGCAAGTCATCATTAAGGGATACCGTAAAGCGAGTCAATTGGCAGTCAACAAGGTCAAGGAACTCGCAGTCAAAGTGGACAAGCGTGATCAAGTCAAATTCAGAGAACTTCTCATGAAGTGTGCAGCGACTGCCATGTCAAGTAAATTGGTTCATGCGAATGAGGGGTTCTTCACAAAAATGGTCGTGGATGCTGTTTTGTGTCTTGACCAGGATGACTTGAATGAAAATCTGATTGGCATCAAAAAAGTACCAGGCGGTGCCATGCAAGACTCCATCTTCGTCGATGGTGTTGCCTTCCAGAAGACCTTCTCCTATGCTGGCTTTGGCCAACAGCCGAAATCCTTCAAGCAACCCAAGATCGCCTGTCTCAATGTTGAGCTGGAGCTCAAGGCAGAAAAGGACAATGCAGAGGTTCGCGTTGAGCAAGTCTCTGAATACGACGCTATTGTCGATGCAGAATGGCAAATCATCATCAACAAACTCGAATTGCTCGTTCAGTCGGGCGCAAAGATCATCCTCTCAAAGTTGCCGATTGGTGACTTGGCAACGCAATACTTTGCCGACCGTGACATCTTTTGCGCTGGTCGTGTGTCTTCTGACGACCTCAACAGAGTGACACAAGCGACAGGTGCTTCCGTACAATCTACTTGTTCCGATATTCGCCCAGAACACCTGGGTTCGTGTGCTTCTTTTGAAGAGCAACAAGTCGGTGGCGAGCGATACAATCTATTTACCGGTTGCAGCACTGCCAAAACGTGCACCCTCATTTTGCGTGGTGGTGCCGAGCAGTTCATTGCAGAAGTTGAGCGATCACTGCATGATGCCATTATGATTGTCAAGCGCGCCATTAAGAATACAGAAGTCGTTGCAGGTGGTGGTGCCATTGAAATGGAGCTGAGTCGATACCTGCGAGACTACTCCCTCACCTTGGCTGGCAAGCAGCAACTCATCATTGGTGCTTTTGCAAAAGCACTTGAAGTCATTCCAAGGCAATTGTGTGATAATGCCGGCTTTGACGCAACCGATATCCTCAACAAGTTGCGTATGCACCATGCGCGTGGTGAGATTTGGGCAGGTGTGGATATGGAGACAGAGGGTGTTGCTGACAACTTTGCCAAGTTTGTATGGGAGCCCACCAGTGTCAAGGTGAATGCCATTGCCTCTGCTGCCGAAGCTGCGATGGTCATCTTGAGTGTGGATGAGACCATCAAGAATGAACAGTCGCAGCACGCACAGGCACCGAGAGGTGGACTTCCGCCTGGCGCTGCTCAGCGTGCATTGAGAGCCAGAGGGCGTGGCCGTGGTATGTGAGGTATAAACACAACTTTGCATTTCTAGTCTCATACGTGACTGCGAATTTCCTCACTATATTTTGTTTCCTTGGCGGCTTCCAACACTTTCCTCGGGCGATACTCCTCGGTCTTGCTCTGCCATGAAGCCACTATCACGCACGGCCGTCGAGGAACGCATAGATCAAGGCGAGATACTTGTCATTTATCAAAATCAAGTCCTCAAACTCGATCATTGGCTCGCACGACATCCTGGTGGCGACAAGGCTATTTTGCACCTTGTTGGACGCGACGGAACCGATGAGATGGACAGATACCACGCCAAGGAGACGACTCGGCGTATGAAGGCGTATGCAATAGGTCAGGTTGCTATGGAAGCGCGTCCGTGGCGGAATATGGTGCCGCCGATCCAATGTCCAGCACTGGTCAAGCAAGACGCCCCGGATTATAGCGACGACGAAGGTATCGCTATGAGTGAGTCGAGTCAATCCACCGAACCGATTCAAGGCCCAATAGATGCGCATACTCAAGCAGAAATTGAGCGCGACTTGGCTACGTATCCGTCGCTCGATGCGACAACGCAAGGAGGTATCCAGGCCAAGTACCGTGCGTTGGCAGACAAGCTCGAGCAGGAAGGTTACTATCAGTGCAGATACAGTGACTACCTGGTATGGGAGCTTGCACGATACGTCTTACTGGCGACAGCTTCCTTGACACTATACAGTCATGGGTGGTACAAACTCTCGGCAGTCTTTCTCGGCCTCTTCTGGCATCAAGTCACGCTTGCCTGTCATGATCTAGCACACAATGGTGTCACGCATGGTCCATTGGACACCATTATCGGCATGACCCTCGCCAGTTTTGTTGGCGGGCTGAGTATTGGCTGGTGGAAGCGCAACCACAATGTCCACCATCTCGTCACGAATCAACCAGAGCATGACCCTGATATCCAGCACATGCCCATCTTTGCAGTGACGCCGAAGCTCCTGACAAATGTGACGAGCACGTACTATGAGAAAGTGCTGGATTACGATACAGCTGCGCAGCTGCTCATCAAGGTGCAGCGTTTCATTTTCTACCCCATCATGCTCTTTGGCCGCTTCAATCTCTACCGTCTGTCACTGGATCACATTCTCTTCAATCGTGGCCCCAAGACGCGTTTCAATACCTATGCCAGAATCTATGAACTGCTTGGGATGTGCGTCTTTGGCTACTGGTACTGCTATCTGCTGGTCGGATCACTCCCAACAACATCGAGCAAGGTCTTGTTTGTCCTCATTTCACATTGGGTAACAGCGCCATTGCACGTTCAAATCACACTCTCTCACTTCGCCATGTCTACAGCAGACTTGGGTCCGCAAGAATGTTTTGCTCAGCAGCAGTTGCGAACCACCATGGACATTGACTGTCCCCCGTGGATGGACCCCGTTCACGGTGGCTTGCAGTTCCAAGCAATCCATCATCTCTTCCCGCGGATACCACGACACCGGCTACGGGAGGTTCAGCCCTTTGTGAAGCAGTTCGCCAAGGAGACTGGCGTGCCTCATAAAGTGTATGGATTTGCTCAGGGGAATGGCATTGTGCTTGGCAGACTCGCCGAAGTCTCAGCACAAGCTAAATTGCTGGCAAGTTGTGCAGCGACCATGCGGCAACATAATGACCTGGGCTTTGACTTGGTTGGCTAGAGCACTTTATAGTTCTTCCTTAGCACATGAGCGTGTGACTTGCTTTCGTATAGTGCTTCATTCGACGTCATGACACAAATTATCGCCAGATTGCCGAGATACAAAACTCAGCGAAAGGTAGCTCTTGCCGACCCGCCCCACCAACACCATCTACTCAGGTACGATGGCCAAGACTAAAGATCTATCGGCTCAAAGCGATCCTAATCCCATCAACCCAGGTGGCCCTGAATCTTTACCGCGCGCCAATACCTGGCATGGTCTTCCCGGCATCAAACGACCAGATTCACCTGTAGATGCCGCGCCCGGTGAGCCCAAGAAGGCTATTGTCGAGTCGCCTGCTGTTCATCGACCTCCCAAGTCGCCTGAAGATTACTGCGGTCCGTACTTGCAATTTGTTGGCACGCGCGATGGGAGTTGGTTCGGTTCTGCTTTGTTGTTGCGGCATAAGCATTTGGCGTTGCCTGTTTTCACCATGAAGACCGAGGATGGCGCAAAGGTACAAGAGCCAAGATGGGAGACATTGTATGAAGACATGTTTGGTATGACTTGCTGGAGATTGCATCTTGAGGTTGAGACGTTGTCTGGTATTGGCGAGACGACCGTTTCTTGGCTTTGTACATGGCCGCATGAGGAGAAGGAAGATTTCACCGAGAAGGGCCGGTTTGTGGTGCCTCACCAAGATGGTGTCTGGCGCGGCGGCTTCTTCAGCTGTAATGGCTTCGATGCCACTGTTCCAACTAACTTGGCACAATCGCTCACTTACACACAGGTCTGGAACCATCTTGGCTCTGTTCATCTCGAAAAACCCATGCATCTGCTCATTTGGGGCGGAGACCAAAACTATATTGACAACATCTTTGACGATATTCCCTTCCTGAAGCGCTGGGTCGAGATGGACTGGAATACAAAGTGGCAACATGAATTCAGTCAGAAGACTGAAGAAGAAGTCTGTCGCTACCACATGTACATGGCATTGGAAAATTGGGAACGACCAGAGGTCAAGCTGGCCCTTGCCAACATCCCTAGTCTGATGAGCTGGGATGACCATGACATCTTCGACGGCGCAGGATCATACCCACCTCTGCTCCATGACTCGCCTGTCATGATGGGACTCTTCATCTGTGCACAGCGATATAGGCTGCTGTTCCAGCACCATACGACGCCAGAGCTCGCACGCTCACATCAGTTGTTTGGTTACAAGGGTCACAACCAGATCATTCAATGCGGACCCAAGCTCAGCGTCCTTCTGACTGATGGCCGCACAGAGCGAACCCCGGAAACCATTCAAGATGATAGGACCTGGAAAGAGACATTCGACAGGCTCGATGCTCAGATTCCGCAAACCACGCAGCATCTGCTTGCCGTCTTTGCTGTTCCCCTATCCTTTGTTCGCATCCGTTTTGCAGAAAGCGTGTTTGAGCGTCTTAAGAATGCACCTCACATAGTGCGACAACTACCTTTGGTGAAATCAACCAATTCCATCTTTGGCTTGCCAGAGCTGTACGACGATTTGTTGGACGAATGGACTCACGAGAACCACATCAAGGAACGCAACTCTGCGATTGCCAACTTCCAGAAATTTGCAGAGAAGCGTCAGTGCCGAGTCACTTTCTTGTCTGGCGATGTTCATTGCTGCGGCCTATCGTATGCGTCCCTTCATTTGCGACCCAACTAACACTTTAGACGATTCCGAACAAAGCCATCACACAAAAACGACGAGTCACTCACCCCGGTAGCTGATCCAAGGCTCATGTATCAGATCATCTCCTCTGCCATCGTCAATATGCCCCCGCCACGCAATGCCCTCCGAGCTTACCACTACTTCAAGATGAAGTGGCACTTTGATGGCACTGAGGAGGAGCTACTCAACTACTTCGAGCGACGGCCCGAGGGTGGCCGTAAATTGAGACACCAAAAGTTACTCCCGAACCGCAACTGGTGTCACTTTTCACTCGTGGGTCCGACACCGCCAGAGCCATCGCCTGGTGGTATGGCTGGCTTGCGACTCAATCAAGCAGAACCTGTTGTGCCACGCACCCTCATCAATGGCGTAGCAAACGGCGAGCTGCCAGCCAATGTTGCTGGTGTGGATGGATCGCATCAAGTCCGTTCAAGTGCGAATGGGCCAGACTTTTGGCGTCACCACTGGCCTTTCACAAAGCATCATCCCTACCCAAGCAGTCTAGGACCTACCTCTGATGAAAGTGGTCTTGGTGGCGGTGAGCCAAGAATCCATAAACACTCGGGCGGTCGTTTCTGCAGACACGGCAAGCATGGCGGTATTGAACGCCATGAAGACTTTGGTCGTGGGCTCGAGGGTGACTTGCGCATCAGGCTCTGGGTCGAGTCGAGTCTCAAGACGGACAAGGGACGCAAGTTTGCCTCGTATGAGGTTGTTGTGCCACCTGTTTTACAAGTTGGACATGCAACGAAGTAGACACTTTCTCTTGTACACTAGGCTAAGGGTTGTGTAATTGGGTTATATTGGTTCAAGCAAACAAAGTGTGACTGCCTATCTTTTGTCCTCACGAGCTGAATCTGGCAGCCAGTTCAACTCTCAAGCTTCAGTATCAGCATTATCGTATCTATACCAGACAAGGGCTATGGGAAGAGGCGGCAAGCGTGATTACAAGCCGAAACGTGGCGGAGGCAAGTCCTTCTCCAAGAACCTGCAACCATTGGATGAGAATGGCAATGAAGTGAATACGCCCGACAGATGGGAACCGCGCAATAGGCGCCAACAGGATGCTGAGGACTCTGAGAGTGAATCAGGTAGCGAGTCTGAGGACGGATCCGGAAGTGGCAGTGATGATGATAGCTCAGAGGATGGGCTCATGGGAGCTGGTGCGCCTAAGTCAAAGTCTGATAAGAAAGCTGCTGGCGCCTCATCTTCAACAAAGGGCGATGCGCCAGCAGCTGCGAATGCCAACCGAGCGCTCAATAAGCCCATGTCTGCCAAAGAGCTGGCAGCAGCAAGTACAGAAGGCAGTAGTGCGCGTGCAGGCGGTGAGATGAGCAGACGCGATCGAGAAGCACTCGAGGCGAAAGCGGCAAAGGAGCGCTACTGGAAATTGCATCAAGCTGGAAAGACCGATCAGGCCAAAGCCGACCTTGCTCGTCTTGCAGAAGTCAAGAAGAGGCGTGAGGAAGCAGCTAGAAAGCGAAAGGAGGAAGAAGCAAGCGTTGCCGAGGAGCTCAAGGCTTCACTCGAGCGCAGTGGCAATCTTGGCAAGAAGAGCTAGACGTTTCTTTCTTGACAATTCATTCGCATGCTACAAAATGTATCAACGGCTCGGAGCAACGGAGGCTGATCTCGCACTAGCACGCTCGCTAGAATTGCTCTTGCCAGTTCTTAGTCTTTCCTCGACGCGCAGTCCTTGACGCAGCGCCTTGATGTACGCTGTATACTTGACGATATCCTTTCGCAACGCTTGATCGCGCAATTCAAAATTGACTATCGCCCGTCTAAAGTTTTCGGTTCTTGGCGACAGGAGCTGAGGCAGGCTGGCTTGCATTGCTTGATGCTGCTTGAGCTCTTCCTCGATCGCAGCCAAGAACCGAGTCAACGCGACAATTTGCTCGGTCACAGGCAAAGACGAAATGGTGGAGCTTGGCGGCTCTGGCTGCCACTCCTGAATCACAATATGATCTCCAGGTGCTCCTTTCTTGGATCGACTCGAGCTTGCCGTGCGCGGTACTGCAGGTGATGATTCTTGCTCAGCAAGCAACGCAGCCATCTGTTCACCCCAACCATACTCAGCGCTGCCAACTGCGCCGAGCAACGGCTCTTTACTGACTCGACCAGCCCAGTAATTGGCAGTCGTGACCCATTCTTCCACAAGGTCTTGCGTACCTGTAGCGAATGCGTGTCTTTGGCCATTGGCTGTGATGAGCGACCAGACATGCGCATGGTCCTTGTATGCTTTTGTCGAGAGCTTAAAAGCAACAGCCTGATTCAGCGGTTCTTCCAGCACAAGTCGAGCATTCCTAGTCCAATCGCCACCGCCTAGGTTTTGGTCGGCTTGCAGTGTAGGCGCTTTGCTCGTTAAGTCGAACAAGCACAAATGACCCTTTTCCAATACACCAAACAGCTCAGACGACCAGCCCTTGAGTTTGACGGGCGCTGTCGAAGAGCGTTTTGTCAACGTAGCAAAAGTGGTGGTTGCTTGAAGCAAAGAATGATAGAGCCGTCCCTCTTTAGCAAATGGAGGACCTTGCAGAGCAAGCAAATCGGAGATACCAGTGGTTGGATCATCCTGCGTGTCACCGTGCGATTGACTTTCCTCACGAATGACACTGTTGACTGTTCCGACAAAGCCGACGCTGCAGGTTGCTGGAGCCAATTGCTGACTACTCTGCCTGCTTGAATGACGCAGGTCTCTGGACGTTGATGAGCGACGATACAGTTGTGAGATCTGAGACGTGCTCGACATGGATCGCATCATGTTGCCGTTCTCCTGACCACCATTGCCATCAATGCTAGCCATCCGTAGACTTGCAGGGCTCTCGAAAGCACTCTCACTGCCCCGCTGTAGAAATGGCTGACGAATTTGTTCTCGAGCAACACTCGTGTAAGCGTCCAGTAGAATCTCCTTGATGTACACTTCACGAGACAAGTCAGACTTGGGCGGATCTCGCCACGCATCTAATTCAGCAGCGCGTCTTGCTGTCTCTTGCCGCTCTTGTGCGTTTTCTTGGTCGAGTGTTGCTTGACTGACTGATCGAACAACTCGAATGGTGGATTGGACGAGGGGTACTTCACTTTGGTCTGTGCTGCTGCGAACTGAATCTTGGCGCCTGGGCGGTTCACGTCGCGTCGTATTGCGATAAGCACCCGCACGTATCGCAGTGAGTGTATTTTGAACAAACTCGCTGCGTTTCATCTTACGATCGCCGCCATCGTGGTTGGCAACGTGTAAGTCTGTGTTGAGGGCAATGAGGGCAAAAGCCAAAATGTAGGCAACATCCTTAGAGAGCCAACGACCTTCTTGCTCCAGGTTGCACTGATGCCAACGATCAGCAAATGCTTCAATAATGCGATCGAGAACTTGAGTCTCGCCACGTATAAAGAGCTTGGAGCAGAGCAGCCGTAATGCTTTGATGATGCTCAAGCCAGAAAAGTCAAACAGGCTCAAGAAGGCTTTGCGTACGCCAATGTTGAAGGGTAAGTCAGTACCGAGAAAGACTGCATATTCCATAGGCGGACTTGCGTCACTGCAATCGTACAGCGCTTGCGCTTTTGCTAGATATTCTGAGTCCAAGTTGCCAAGAGAAGTCGTTCGTGGCCCAAATCGCTCCAGATTGACAATGGGACCCTCAGCTCCCTGAGCTGCTGTTGGCGAAGGATGTATCTTGGCGTCTCTCTGCGTGACAGTGTCTGGCTCCAAATTTGCAGGGGCGTCTGATGCAAATGTTGGCTGGCTAGCCAAAAGGGGAGAGTAGGACTTTGAGCCTCCAAAAGGATCACCCCAGCTGAATCTGTCTTGCGAGATGAGTGGTGTCTCTAGCCGATACATGTCGTTCTGGTTGGCATCACCCTGGATGGATGACACAAGCAATTCGGCATCAGCTTCGCGTGGAGGCGACGGATTGATCAATGGCAGCTCACGACCTGCTGACAAGCCACGCGAAGAGTTGGGCCGCTGCAGGGATGGACTAGATGCGGATTTGAAGAGATTCGCAACAGATGCAGGCCTGTTCAAGCTTCGACTGGATATGGAGCTTTCCTCTGATGGCTCACGCGGGGTCGCATGGCCAAAGACACGACTGAAGAAGCCACGCTTCCGTGCTGTGATGGTCGATGATGGATTCTCACCTGTGCTAGGCCGTGGTAGTCGTTGCGACTGTGACGGCGTACCTTGCAGTACCTTGAATGGTGAGACGAGAAAAGATAACATGAAGCATACCATATTGTGGCCACGCGGGAGCAAGCAGATCCCTAGTTATAACCGCTGTGCTGACGCTGAAGGGCGCGTGGAACCAAGAAGACCTGTGTGTTTGTGGATGCTGCACTAGGGCGAACAGATGAGGTTGCGAAAAACAGTATACTCTTACTACCACATAGCCAGGAAGGGACACCTTTCTTACTGACCACCTGACAACAGCACTACAGCGTATCCTCCTGAACGAGCCCCCTTGTGCTGGCGGGCGATTTCTCTATGCTGCTGTCGCTTGAGCGGTCTTTCTTGCGGCTTTTTGTTTTTGTTTGTTTTTTGCTTCCTTGGCGAATTCATCCTGACCACTCACCTACAAGCAGCGCTTTTATACAGTGTACTGCCGTCAAGGGCGATCTTCAGGCTTGCAAGTCTTTGATAAGCATTTTTGACGATGCTTCGTCCCACAGCTTCTTAACGGTAAGCAGCGATAAGCTGGACAGAACAGCTTTGCCAGAGGTTTACGCAACCTTAAAGACGATAGATTGGATTTCATGAAATGTCTGAGTCGTTCGAAGTCAAAGCAGCAAATCATCTGTCTCAAATGAGCGCAGGCCCGGAAGAAGCTCACGCGGAGGGCAGACTCAGGAGAACTGTTCTGCCCGTGTGATTGTACACCAAAATCGCCCGGGCGGCGAACGCGTGAGGCGCATTTGACTTAGGTCATGCTCGAGCTGATACGACCATTGACTATGGCCACATACGCAAACTTGTCCCCAGAGATCATGGTCAAAGTTGCCCTTTACTTGACTTACAGCTGCAGGATATCCGCACACCAACATGCCCCCGACAGGGTTGTAAAAGCACCTTCGCTCCGAGGCAACATTTTCAACACAGGTTTTTGTCTCCTACGTGGCCAGCTATGCCCTATGCTTGCAAGATCCCTGACAGGGGTCTTTACCATTCTGCTCGATAGAGGCTAGAAGGCACGCAACGGGATGCTGCATGGTCAAAGGTGTCGCTTCGGACGTTGAGGTCATTCATGTCGTCGTTACGTGTTTAGTCCGGTGATTGCTCAAAAGAATCCGAATAGGCAGCTTATTCGCTCTGGAATCCTTCCTGCCGCAAGGGTTGGACGAATAGTCCCATATGCATCTGTGGCATTAGGCCTGCCGTAGGTGTTAGGAGATTCGGATCAATCATTCCAAGCTTCTCTAGAGGTGCTAATCTGACTCTTTGATTGGCAGGGGTGATTGGGTACCCTCTGGCGTCTTCAGACGACAATTCAGCTCGAGGGTGTCGAGACTTTGCCCATCTGAACAGTCCATGCGCGAAATTGGGCATGCTACGCGAAAAGAACTCCAACCTTACGACAGCGCAGCGGCCGTGTCAAGATCGAGTCGCGACTACCATTATCATGGCCAAGTACGAAGACCTGCCTCCAGAAGTCGTCATCAGAGTCGCTACTTGCCTGACTTCCAAAGGCGAACATGTCCGCGCATTAGCAAGATGCTCGCAGGTCTGTAAAAGTACCTATGCTACGATTCAGGGGGCACAGGAGCTTTGGAGGGCTGCCTACATCACCTATTGGATCTTCGAATCGGCTGGCGTCCGTGGAAGGACGTCAGACCTCTACAATCGCAAGGATCCTCAAGTGTCTCACGGCTGTACGCCAGCCCTTGAGGCCGACTTGCCGCGAACAGCATTCTACAAGCGCCAGCGCGTTGACATTGAAGTAGTCCACCATGTCAACACGATGATTCGCGGCACAGGTGGATACACAGATCAAGCGGAAGCTTTGATGAAGATTGGCATGAATGCAGCAGATATGATTTGCAGAGTGCGTTTGGCCGCGGCTGGTTCGGGAGATTATGAAGTCAAGCGTTTGTGTGAGGAGCTTCTTCATGGCATCAGCTCGTCGCTTGGTGACCGTCTCCTCACGCAAATCTGCACTAGGCCCAAGATAGCACCCTGGCGAGACCAAATTGGCGTGGCTGCCGAAGCGCTGGATGGCTTGTTTGCAGTCGGCGCCTACCATTATTTTGGCGCAGTGCGCCCGGAATTGGACCTCGAGTACCATATCAAGTTCATGGCCGACGATGTTTTGAAAAATTGGCCGCATGAAAGGGACTGCAAATACGCAAAGGACATCACCAAAGAATGTGTTTGCCTAGAAAGTGTCGACGGACCTGGAGCCTTCCGCGCAGTAGAAAAAGCTTTATGCGATTACAATATCACTTTAATCGACCCAAGCTCCAGTAACTCTAAGCACCCCACAAGCAACTTCCTCGGATACACGCTCGAATTTGAGCTATCGGCTTCTCCAATAGTTGTCGTCTGCATCTTCTGCGCGGTGGCAAGACAGCTTGGCTTAATCACTCAACCAATCGACTGGGCAATACACGTTGTGGCCAGTATGACCTTCAAGGAGAATGGTGTGAAGATCGAAAAGTATTGGTCTCCTTACGTTTCTGGAGACGGTTCTCCAGTTGGCGAGATCTACACTCGAGAGGAAATGATATACGCCGTGCGCGAACGTTGGGGATGGTCGTACAAGAAGGCGAGCAATGCCCTGAAGCCGCCTCTGCACGGCATAGACGCTGCGAGACGGACTGTTCAAGGCATAACGGAATGCTTGGACGCTGCAGACAGGCCCAACGCAGACTTGACGTTCTACATGTCAATGTTGAAGACCACTCATCGGTGCGGCCAAGCGCTTGTTGTAGAGCCGCATGTCTTTGCGGAGTTGCTGTGCATGGGGGACCTCCCGACTCTCTCGGCCTGGATTCCGGAAATACGTGATATGGCACGACGAGGTGAGTACGGAAAGTCCTCGGCCGACAGGGCACTTCGTCTTCTGAAGGATGCACGGATCAGTATGAATAAGCCCATCGAGATTGCACCACGCAATAAGCCAGCTAGGCCGATTCGGTATGCCATCGGATCCATTGTCAGGCACCGCAAGCACAAGTACGCCGGCATCATCTTTGCACATGACGAAGACTGCAAGAAGAGTGTGGACTGGCAACAGGACATGCGCATACACAAGCTGAAAGGCGGTGGTGCCGACCAGCCATTTTACGAAATCAGGACGTCGGATGGCCAACACATGTATATGCCCGAGGTCAACGTTGAGTTGATGACTTGCCCTCGCTGTGGCGATCGAAATGCCTTGCCGACCCAGGGACCGACTCCCTTGACATCGGAGCTAACTGCTCTATATAAGAAGTTCGAGGACTCCCTAGATTCCACCGCCGGACAATACATCTCTCAAAAGAAGAATTCCGGTAAATGTGGCTTCATGCCAAGTCACCTGGCGCAACACAGATTTACTGCACCTACGTGGCCAGCTATGCCGTATGCTTGCAAGGTCCTTGACCAGGGCCTTGCTTTTTGTGCTCGATAGATGGCGAGGGCCAGGCGATGGAACATTTCATGGACAAGCAGCGTCATTCTGCTGCACCAGGTCACCAGTATAGTCGTGCTCAACAGGTAGTGTCGTCCTGATTGTGCAGCAGAAATGTTAAAAGAACAGCCTCTTTCAATCTTCCTGTGCTACTCTCGTCTAAAGGCTGTTGTTTGATCTACTCGTATGCGCATAGGCATCTACGATATCAAACCTGATAAGATTAGCCTGCTCAAAGACTCATCTCAGCTTTTTAGAACAGCATAATCTAGCATGACGAGGAGCAGGGTAGAACGGGCACCCTCTAGTCTTCAGACGATTCGCTCGTTGAAAGAATTTGCTCAAGTCCGCCCAGAAGTTCACGGAACGCATGCTCGAGAGCTCGTTCGCGAGGAGCATGGATTATATGCATGTCATATTCGAGGCGTGGCGTTGATACCACTGACTATGGCCAACTGAGCGGACTTGTCGGGTCTAGTTTGGCCTGAATATGTCCGTCGATCAGAACTCGGAGTCAATTTGGCAGATCTCTTGCCATGATTATCTGCCTTCTGTACATATAGTTTCCCTTGACCATTATAGTTGTAACACAGATCTATAAAGTGTAGTAATCGGTTGACAACGAGATATTTGAATGACGCGAGCTACCCGCATCTCTTCAATATCTGCCCAGAACTCGCAAGGCCAGCCCCTTCGACGAGCGTCCATGACCCTCCAATGACTCCACGTGCTTCGGAGCGTATCATAAGAGGAGAAACACCCTCGCGATACCGACATGCAGCTCCGACTTCGCCAATAAGCTCACTAGTCTGGGCAGTGTGGAAACAATGGCCATCGCGAATTGGCTTGCGGCTGATTCTGGCTCTGAACCGGATGCGAACGGTCAAGTTCGCTTGAACCATGGGCGTTATTGGCTCAAGAATAAGAAAGACTGCGCTCGCAGGATTATCGAGCAGGTTCCAGAGATTGTAGCATTGAAAAGATCGCTTGGTGCCAAGGAAACAGATGCCAATTTCAAAGATAAGGTTCACCGCAAGGTCGTGCAGATGACTGGCAAGGTTCAGGAAATGAAAAAGGTGCTCAACTCGACAGGAGCTGGCACTAACTCAGTCCAGGCGATCATGGGCAAGAAGTATATCCCTGGGAAACATGAAGGCCTTGGAGTTCGCGGCAGGTGACATTGATGCCCTTTCTGTTGTCTAACTCTGCAGAGGCTGTTGAACAGAAATGCCCCTGGTACTTCTTGTGCGGAATTGGGTTAAGATGCTGCCACCACAGTCGATACGCCTACAGTGCTCAAATCGTCAAGCAACTGCTTCAATCAGCTTCGCGTCGCCATTCAGGGGAAAGAGCTCGCCTTGAGACGGCTTGCTGCAAATTGCACCCACCGATCGACGGCCGAGTTGTTGTCTGAAGATGACGATCATGACAGCAACACTCCTCAGCGTCATGCATCAGCTGCCTCCATGGATCAGTCAACCAGCTCGCAGCAATCGCGATCGACCTCAAAATCGGCATCCAAACGAATGCAGGTGACACTGATGCTTCTTCTGTTGTCCAACTCTGCAGAGGCTGTTCAACCGAAACGCCCCTGGTTCTTTTCAATTGTTGCCTCCCGTTGAAGCTGAATATTTGCGTCTGCAATGTCCTTGGCGACTTTGCTCATTTCAGTTGTTGCTTCCTTCTGGGCGGCTTGCACAATCTCGAGAACGCCAGCCAGACTGCCGCTCAGTTCAACCGCCCTGCTTGATGCTTTGGACTTCTTCTTAGCTGGTGTCTTGCTTTGCTTGGTGACAGGCTCTCCGTCGTCTTGGACAGACGAGTCTTCTGAATGGCCATCGCTGACGTTGCCGTCTATAGCTGGGAAGCTGGGACGCTTGGCCGATTTGGGAGGATGCATTCGTTTGGATGCCGATTTTGAGGTCGATCGCGATTGCTGCGAGCTGGTTGACTGATCCATGGAGGCAGCTGATGCATGACGCTGAGGAGTGTTGCTGTCATGATCGTCATCTTCGGACAACAACTCGGCCATCGATCGGTGGGTGCAATTTGCAGCAAGCCGTCTCAAGGCGAGCTCTTTCCCCTGATTGGCGACGCGAAGCTGATTGAAGCAGTTGCTTGCCGATTTGAGCACTGTAGGCGTATCGACTGTGGTGGCAGCAGCTTGACCCAATTCCGCAAACAAGAAGTACCTGGGGCATTTCTATCCAACAGCCTCTGCACAGTTAGACAACAGAAGAAGCGTCAATGTCACCTACCGCGAACTCCAAGGCCTTCATGTTCCCCAGGAATATACTTCTTGCCCATGATCGCCTGGACTGACTTAGTGCCAGCTCCTGTCGAGTCGAGCACTTTTTTCATTTTCTGAACCTTGCCAGTCATCTGCACGACCTTGCGGTGAACCTTATCTTTGAAGTTGGCATCCGCTTCCTTGGCACCATCTTTTCAATGCTACAATCTCTGGAACCTGCTCGTAATTCTGCGAGCGCATTCTTTCTTATTCTTGAGCCAATAATGCCCATGGTTCAAGCGAACTTGACCGTTCGCATCCGGTTCAGAGCCAGAATCAGCCGCAAGCCAGTTCGCGATGGCCATTGTTTCCACACTGCCCAGACTAGTGAGCTTGTTGGCGAAGTCGGAGCTGCATGTCGGTATCGCGAGGGTGTTCTCCTCTTGTGATACGCTCCGAAGCACGTGGAGTCATTGGAGGGTCATGGAAGCTCGTCATAGGGCTGGCCTTGCAAGTTCTGGGCAGATGTTGGGGAGACGCGGGTCAAAGAGGTGGTGTGTTGCCGCGAATGTCGAGTCGCGAAACAGGAGGTAGACTCAGTAGACAATTATCGGTCACTAGAATTGTCCCGCGAGCAAATGTCCAACGAGCAAATCAGCACAAATTCTCCCCATCTGAACCGCGTCTCAGCGCCTGTCTTCGCGACGACCGAACAATTTGACAGACACTAGCAAGGCCCTTGCCAGTCAACGTGCAAGAGAACCCGCGATTCTGAATGGCTCGCTACGATGATCTGCCAGCCGAAGTAATCGTACGCATCGCCGCTTGCCTGTGTAGTGGCATAAACACTGATGTGTCCTCCTTTCTGTGCCTGTCCTTGGTAAGCGCGAGCACGCGTGCGGCACTCAACAGCTCTCAGCAACTCTGGCGAGATGCATACAGCCACTCCTGGCTTTTTGAAAATGCGGGTCTGCGTGGCAGAACGGCAGACCTCTACAATCGCAACGATCCACAGGTGTTTCCCGGTTGCAAGCCAGCTCTCGAGGTTGATACTCCATGCCTGGCATTCAGAAAGCGTCAGCAGAAGGATATATTTGTCCATGAAGCTCTTGAGTCAATGGTGCGTACAAGAGCCGGTCGTGTGGGCAAGGGAGAGTCCATTGTCAAAATGGGCGCCGACGCAGCGGACTGTCTATTGTTCGCCCGTGAAATCGCTAAGGAGGACGGAAACCTTGAAAAGATTTACTGGTGCGACAAACTACTTCAATGCATCAGCTCTTCGATCGGCGATCGTCTCTTGCGGCAGATTTGCGCCCACCCCATGCCAAAAGCGTCATCTTGGCAAGATGACACACAATACGTACCTGAGGCTCTAGACGCTCTGTATGCAATTGCGACTTATCACCACAGTCTAGGGGTATTGCCTGCTTTCAATGTCGAAGATCTGATCGGCGACATCGCAAAGGATGTTCTCTACGAGTGGGATCATCAAGGGTGTTGCAACTTTCCTTTTAGTGGAGAACTCAATTGCGTCTGTTTCAAAGATCATGACATGTCATCGGTATTCGGATTGGTTTTGGAGACCATGCATGACAATGACTTATGTGTCGACCATGTCCTTCCTTGCGAGTTTCCGGACCTTGAATCTAACTTCATCTCGGACAGTCTGCTCGGAAGGAAGCCTGCTTCACCCATTGTCTTCACGGTCATTTTCTGTGCTGTTGCCAAACGCATCGGATTGCTAGCAGCGCCAATAGTCGTCGGTGACTTCGTCATGGCCAAAATCTGTTATAAACAAGATGGAAGCAATCGAGAGAGATTTATGGATGTTTGCAATGATGGACAGCTCTTCACCATCAAGGCACTATATGAGTTGTTGCAGCCATATGGGGCGACGCGCGAAATGGTACTGGAAGGCAGCAAGGCCATTCAAGGACCCATGCTAGTCAAATATTGTGCTCACAGCATCTTTGAGTGCCTACAAGGAGATTCGTCAAATTTGATTGACTACTTGGCTGTCGTCAGGTGTTTCCATTGGTGCGACCACCCGACGGACATAGTGCCACTGAACATTGCGTATATTCTCGGCGAGATGGATCACTTTTCAACGACAACATGGCTTGAGGTGCTGCCCCAATTGGCGAAACTAAGCGGCTATACTAAGGAGAACGCTCGTCATGCTTCCGAAGTCTTGCAAGCATTCCAAAACGTCAAGAATCACGCATTGTCAGTCGCCAGGCGCAGCAACCCTGAACGAGCAATCCGATTCGCTCTCGGCTCCTTGGTTCGTCATCGCAAGCACAAGTATCTTGGTGTCATTCATGGCCATGACGATGAGTGCAAGCAGTCGCAAAAATGGCAAGAGGAGATGCGTGTTAGCAAGCTCAAAGGCGGTGGACCAAATCAACCGTTCTATTATATCAGAAAGACAGATGGTCTGGATATGTATGTCGCTGAGCGAAATCTTGAAATCGTCTCTTGCGACCGCTGTGGAGACCGTCAAGCAGACGTCAACAATGGCTCAAAAGTCTTGGACGCAGACTACTTGCCTTGTATTATGAAACTTGAGCGTCTGCCATCGGAAAGCAACCTCGGTCAAATCGTCAAGGCAAGGAAGAATAAAGGGGCGTGCGGCTATGTGCCGGGTAGCGACATTCAACAGCAGTATCCAGCCAGCTTGTGGCCGCCCATGCCAAACGCATGCTCGCAGCGATCGAAACCTTGAGGATGCACCTTTCAGCAATTTTGAGGATGCACCTTTCAATAATTGCATTGATGTACGTCAGTACGAGCCCCTGATCCAGTCGCCACCGCCTAGGTTTTGGTCGGCTTGCAGTGCAGGCGCTTTGCTCGTCAAGTCAAACAAGCACAGATGACCTTTTTCCAACACACCAAATAGCTCAAATGACCAGCCCTTGAGCTCGACGGGCGCTGTCGAGGAGCGTTTTGTCAATGTGGCAAATGTGGCGGTTGCCTGAAGCAAAGCATGATAAAGCTGTCCTTCTTTTGCAAATGGGAGGACCTCGCAGAGCAAGCAAATCGGAGATACCAGTGGTTGGATCATCCTGCGAGTCACCGTGCGATTGACTTTCCTCACGCAGAGCACTGTTGGCTGTCCCGACAAAGCCGACGCTGCAGGTTGCTGGAGCCAATTGCTGACTGCTCTACCGGCTTGATTGACGCAGATCTGTGGACGTTGATGAGCGAAGATACAGCCGTGAACTCTGAGACGTGCTCGACATGGATCGCATCATGCTGCCATTCTCCTGGTCACCATTGCCTTCAATACTAGCCATTCGTAGACTTACAGGGCTCTCGAAAGCACTCTCACTACTCCGCTGTAGAAATGGCCGACAAATCGGAATGCTGCGTCGCAAGAGGCATCGCTTCGGACTTTGAGGTCGTTCTTGTCGTCAAGACGTATAACAGTCACGTATTTGGTCCAGTGCCGGCCAGGTTGCTCAACAGATCCCGAATAGGCAGCCTCTTGAAGACCCTCTATTGGATGGCTACTCACATCTGTGGCGTTAGGCCTGCTGTAGGCGTGAGGAGATTCGGAAGAATAATCTCAAGCTTCTCTAGAGGTGCTGATCTAATTCTTAGATTGATTGGCAAAGGTAATTGGGTACCCTCTGAGGTCTTCAGACGACAATTCAGCTCGAGGGTGTCGAAACTTTGCCCATCTGAACAGTTCATGCGCGAATTTGAGCACGGTACGCGAAAAGAGCTCCAAACCTCACAACGCGTCAAGACTACCATTGTCATGGCCAAGTACGGTGACCTGCCTCCAGAAATCATTATCAGAGTCGCTTCTTGCCTTACCTTTAACAGTAAGGACATTCGCGCATTATTAAACCTCTCGCAGGTCTGCAAGAGCACCTATGCCGCAATTCAGGGTGCACAGGAGCTCTGGAGGGCTGCCTATCTTACCTATTGGGACTTCGAATCGGCTGGTCTCCGGGGAAGGACATCAGACCTCTACAATCGCAAGGATCCTCAAGTGTCTCACGGATGTACACCAGCCCTCGAGGCAGACTTGCCGCGAACAGCCTTCTACAAGCGCCAGCGTCTTGACTTGCAAGTAGTCTACCATATCGAAGAAATGGTTCGCGGCACATTTGGATACGCACATGAAGCGGAAGCCTTGGTGAAGATTGGTATGAACGCAGCAGACATGCTTGGCAGAGTGCGTACGGCCGCAGCTGGTATGGGACACTACGAAGTCAGGCTTATGTGTGAGGAGGTTCTTCATGGCATCAGCTCGTCGCTTGGTGACCGTCTTCTCAAGCAAATATGCACTAGGCCCAAATTGGCACCATGGCGAGACCAGGTCGGCGTGGCTGCAGAAGCAATGGATGGCTTATTTGCAGTTGGTGCCTACCATTATTTTGGTGGAGTGCGTCCGGATTTGAACATCGAGGACCATATCAAGTTCATGGCCGACGACGTTATGAAAAAATGGCCGCATGAAAAGGGCTGCAAATACGCAAAGGACGTCACCAAGAGATGCGTCTGCTTAACGAGCGTCGACGGACCAGGAGCCTTCCGCGCAGTTGAAGCAGCTTTATCCGATTACAGCGTCACTGTAGTCGACCCAAGCTCTAGTGGCTCCATGCAACCCAAAAGCAACTATCTCGGTTACTCGCTCGAATATGAGCAACCAGTTACTCCACTAGTTGTCGTTTGCCTCTTTTGCGCGGTAGCAAGACACCTTGGCTTGGTCACTGAACCAGTCGACTGGGCAATACACGTTGTGGCCAGTATTACCTTCAAGGAGAATGGTGTGGAGATCGAAAAGTACTGGTCTCCTTACGTCCATGGAGAAGTTCATCCAACTGGCGAGATCTACACTCGCGAGGAATTGATATACGCTGTGCGCGACACCTTGGGATGGTCGTACATTGAGGCGAACGATTCCCTGAACCCTCTGGACGGGATTGGAGCTGCGAGACGGACAGTTGACAACATATCAGATTGCTTGGAAGCTGCCGAACGCAGACCAGAATTGACAATTTGCATGTCAATGATGAAAACTCTGCATCGGTGCGGCGAACCGCTTGTCACAGAGCCGTATGATTTTGCGAATATGCTGTCCGTGGGGGATCTCCCGACTTTCGGGGCCTGGATACCGGAACTACGTGAGATGGCACGACGAGGCGGATTTGATCAGTCCTCAGCCGACAGTGCACTTCATCATCTGGAAGCTGTGCGAAATGAGATGAATAAGCCCATCCAAGTTGCGCCACGCCAAAAGCCAGACCAGCCGATTAGATATGCTATTGGTTCCGTTGTCAGGCACCGCAAGCATAAGTATGCCGGCTTTATCTACGCACATGAAGAAGATTGCAAGGAGAGTGAAGCTTGGCAACGGGAAATGCGCATACACAAGCTGGAAGGCGGTGGTGCCAACCAGCCATTTTACCACGTCAGGATGCCGGATGGCCAAAGCATGTATATGCCCGAGGTCAACGTTGAGTTGATGACTTGCCCTCGCTGTGGCGATCGAAATGCCTTGCCGACCCAGGGACCGACTCCCTTGACATCGGAGCTGACTGCTCTGTATAAAAAATTTGATGACGAAGTCGCCATCGGACGCTACGTCTCCCGAAAGAAGAATTCAGGTCAATGTGGCTTCATTCCAAGTCACCGCTCGCAACGCAGGTTTTCTGCTCCTACATGGCCGGATATGCCCCATGCTTGCAAGGTTGCGACTGACAGGGGTCTTTACCATTCTGCTCGATAGAGATCGAGAGCCTGGCGATGAAACTTCATGGACAAATTGTGTCATTCTGCTTTTCGAGGGTCACTAGTATATTCGTGCCCTACAGGTAGCGCCATCCCGAGCATTCAGCACATATCTTGAACAGGCAGCCTCTTCTCTTCCTCCTGCGCTCGAGTTCCTAATCCTGTCAAGACGGTTGGTTGATCTTCTCATACGCGTCTGCAGCATCAAATCTCACATAATCACCCCTTATTATAGACTAATCTCAGTCTTTGGTGGAGGTATAACCTGGCACGACGAAGAAGGAGCAAGATGAAACGGGTTCATTGCATTTCACATAATTTTAGGCCATGTGAGCTCTTGCTCCACATTTCAAAACAGATCGCCTAATATTTCATGTCAATGTCTCTGAACAGCAGCATTACGAGGCGAGCATAACATTGCTGCTCGTCATGCTCGTGATCTGAATCTCAGGGGTAGTTCTACTTCATACTTCACCCTGCTCCGCCGGAGCGCACTTAAGCGCATTCTTCGCTTTCTAGAGGGATAACAAAGAGCTTTCTGCACAAGCATATCTATTATGAGCTTGAGTCCCATTTTGCTTGTGACAAATTACACGTGCGCTGTCGCTGCAGTAGATAAAAGTTGTTCATAATATGCTCATTCATTCGTGTATATCCTCCGAAATGTTACACTACAGGCACACCATGACTATAATTTCTGAACGTAAGATCGATCCAGAATAGGCCAGCATGTACATCAGCTTCTCAAACATCTTCTCAGCTGCAGTTTCGATTGCAATGCATTTGGCAACCAGCATGCTTGAGAGATATACACTATTGGAGCCATATTCGGTGGTTTAGAACCAAGCCAAATTTGCGTCTCTTGAAGGCCACTCTATCAACAAGCGGCTTCTTCAAACAATCAAAGAGACTTCGCACATGTGCACATATTTTGCAAATCAGTCTGCGGCAAGAAGCGTTCGTCCCATCTGAATATCTTTTGGCGACATCAAACCTCCTGAGAGACAAGGCTCATTAGGCACTGGCATGATTGCAATTGCCAATCTAGAACTTGACACGTATCTACAGACTGCAAAACTATCACCAAAGTGCAGCTGGCAAGTCAAGTTCCATGGCTCTGTACAATGATCTGCCGCCCGAGATCATTGTACGCATTGCCACTTACCTGATCGGCACTGGCGAAGGAGCTGAAGTAAAATCCTTCTTGCGCCTGACTATGGTCTGTGCAAGCACGCGCTCTGCACTTCGAACCTCTCAAAAGCTTTGGAAGGATGCCTATACTCACTGCTGGATCTTTGAGAATGCGGGTGTGCGTGGCAGGACGGCTGACCTCTACAATCGCGAAGATCCGCAGGTATTTCCTGGATGCACGCCTGCCCTGGAAACAGATGCTCCGTTTGTGGTATTTTCCAAGCATCAGCAACAAGACATGTCGATATCTTACGATATTGGCAGATGGGTGAAGAATTCAGGAGGTCGCGCGATCTTGGGAGAAAGCATTGTCAAAAGAGGCGTTGACGTAGCTGACGCTATATTGTGTGCGCGTGAAAGTGCTAGGAAGGCAGGGTATCTTGAGAAGATCTACTGGTGCGACAGACTTCTCCACTGTATCAGCTCTTCCATCGGCGATCGGCTATTGCGGCATATTTGCTCCACTTCCTTGCCCAAAGCCCGCCATTGGCAAGACAGCCCTCATTACGCACCTGAGGCTCTGGATACTCTGTATGCACTCACAACCTATCACCACAAATTAGGGTAGCGCCTTACTTCAACGTCGAGAAGAAGATCGAAGACATCGTCGAGCTTGTTTTCCAGCGTTGGCGCCACGAGAAGGACTGTGATTTTACAAAGACTGGCAAACTCAACTGCCGGTGTTTCAAAAATCGAGATGGCCCGGCTGCATTTCGTGCTATTCAGGAAGCAACATATGAGACTGATCTGTGTGCTATGGGTCCGGACATTTTTGAATTCTCGGATCTTGAGTGTCACTACCTTGCAGAACCTTTGTTGAGTCGACAGCCTGCTTCTGCCATCGTCCTCGCCGTCATATTTGGTGCTATCGCCAAACGCCTGGGCCTACTCGCGGCGCCTATAGCGGCTGCCTCGCTCGTCGTGGTCAAAATTTGTTACAATCAGGATGGAACCGAACGTCAAAGGTATATGGCACTGTGCAGCGACCAAATCTATACTTTCGAGGGACTTATCGATTTTCTGCAAGCAAGACTTGACTGCTCGCGAGAAACAGCACTGGAACACAGCAAAGTCATGCGAGGTCCCATGCTAGCTGCCTATTGCGCTCGCAGCGTTCTTCGATGTGTACAGGACGACACAGGTACGAAGTTGGCAAGTCCAGTCGATTACCTGGGCGCTATGAAGTGCTTATACTGGAGTGGCCGTCCGATGGAACAGGACCAAGTACTGCCGCATCAATTTGCCGATCTTGTCGGCAGATTTGACATCTTCTCGTCAGCCACCTGGCGTCAAGAAATGCCACACCTTGCAAAGACAGGTGGCTTTACTTATGATCACGCTTTGCATGCGAATGAAGTCTTGGAAGACTATCGTCATCTTCACAATGGATTCGATCGAATCGTTAGGCGTAACAACCCGGACAGAGCAATTCGGTTTGCCCTTGGCTCTGTGATCTGCCACCGTAAACACAAATTTTTGGGCATCGTCTTTGGCTTCGATGACGAATGCATGGAAACGCCAGAGTGGCAAGAGCAGATGCGTGTCAATAAGCTTAAAGGCGGTGGTCCCAATCAGCCGTTCTATCATGTTAGGACCATAAGAGGCTCAGACATGTATATCGCGGAGCAAAATATCAAGCTACTCTCTTGTGCTCGCTGTGGAGATCGAGAAGCTCAGACCACGCAAGCCCCCGAGAGTGTGCCCTCCGAGATCTTGGCTTTTATGAATGGGCTTGAAAGGCTGCCGGAAGAATATGAGTTGGGTCGACTTGTCATGACAAGGAAGAATGATGGGAAGTGTGGCTACGTGCCCAGTAGTGCTATACAGCACAGGTACTCCGCGAAAGTGTGGCCACGTGTGCCAAATGCATGCTCCCAACAAGAAGGTTGTCCAGATCTTGGTCCGGATGAAGAGTGAGTTTACGCCTCTTATAACTTTTATCAAGGGCTTGTGCCTCGCAGTTTATCACATCTCAGTATACTATGTGATCACATTCTGAGTGAATTGAAATCATACTAAATAGGCGAATCTTCTGCAATTCATGCCGAACAAATGTTCTCCAGGTGTCATCTGAATTGTTCAGGGGTAATTCCTTTTTGATGTAAATGAGCTTCGAGTATCCGGCATTCGAAGTTGGATAGACCTGCAGGAGATAGACCCTGTGAGCACTGACTCCTAGAAGCAGCCCAGGAATCTAACTTGAAGAGCTGCAGCGTTGTCCTCTATGAACTAGTCACTTTTGGTCTCTATGGGAATGCGATGCGAGATCCGAATAGATCTGACACTACCAGCTCTATCGTGCTTTCCTCCTGACATGTCAATGCAGGATACAAGCACATTTGTGACGACACCCAGAGGCTGATCAATTCGAATGCAACGCCTTAGTAGGTCCCTTCTAACAAAAAGTGGTTGTCTGTACGAATCGCGCTTGAAGTGCTGCCGATAGCAATCTAAAATGTCCAGCAAACAGTGCATATAAAGCTCAGGGTGTCCACTGAGACGGATGATCTCTACAAGCATGTCTTTCTACAACGAGCCGAAGTCTCTCAAGGCAAATTCCAACAGCTCCATATCGAGCCCAGCGGCCAGACGGCTGAGCAAGATTCGGCGACTAGTGACAGTCTCACGCTTGATCGTCTCCGTCCACAGACCCGAGCAGACACAGTATGTAGCCAAATTGCCAGCTTTAATCTTTTTGCACCTTCCACAACGCAAGTCTTGCATTTGGTACTGGGCAACAAAGCTCATGAAGTGGACAATAAGCGCTTCTTGCACAGCCAGCATGTCGAAGGTTGCACCGCAACGAGTACAAGCAGGAGCCATGCGGGACGCACCCTCCGTCACCATCGAAGAGAGTTGCTGAGCTGGATCTCGTCCTATCTGCAAATCCTGGACGTTTGAGCAGCGCTGGCAGCAATGGCGCGACAGCGTCACAGAATTGCATGGGTCAATAAACTTGGCCTTGTTGGCGAATTCGCGAACATCCAGTACTTGGAGCAAATCTCTCCTGAGGACACGGTTGGCCTGGGCAGCCTCGCCAACAAGCATGAAAACCGCACAAAGACTCTTTACCATTGACAAAAGGGGCGCTTCTGTTGGCTCGAAGCCAGCCGGCTTGTGTTGCATTGCAAAAGTATCATTTTGTTGTTGGTCCTCTTCATCTAGCAGTTGCCATTGCTTGTACCTCAGCGCAAGTTGTTGGATCTGCTTTCGCAAGGGCCCACTGATTTTGGTCGTGACATCGCTCATCTTTTTTTCGAGCGCCTCCTGGTCAGCAGCATTAGCTCGCTGTGTCAACGTAGTGTCTGCAAGTTCGCGCTTCACATCGTACATGTCGCCCATGTACTCCACCACCCAGTCCTCGAACACATCGCTCAATGCCTTGGGCAGATAGTGCTTGACATTCCACTGCATCGCGACGGTCATCTCTTGATCCTCGGAAGTCACTTCCTTCGTGCAATAGCCACCATAGTTGACATCATCAAGCCACAAGAGATAATCCCAGTATTCTGCAATTTGCATGTCGATGAAGTGAAAAAGGGTCTTGGAGCGGATTGCTTTGACGATGTATTGTCCATAGGCATAGGCTGTGCCGACATGAGTCTTGGTGGTTTGAATCAGAATACGACCAGGCGCGCCAAAGATGACGCGACTGCCGACTTTTCGAAACTCCGCCATGAGCTGTAAGAAGGCTTTGTTGCTGACTCGCTGCGAGTAGAGGTCCAGATTTTTGTCATAAAGGGCAGAGTCTTGCGATTTGATCCATCGAACCGCGCTGTCAATCATGATGTCGGCTTCCGGGGTGCCGACAGACGCTTCGCGCCACCAATCCTTCAACAAAGCTTTGAATGCTGCGATCGACGGAGACGCAAAAGCGCCGTCCTGCATATCGCCAGATGCAATAGACAAGAAAGAGTCATCAGCAGACGACCCTTCAAGCTCATTAATGACCGCAGAATTCAGCATAGTGGAAATGATGAGGTTGCGGACTTCAAGTTCAATGCACACGGTCGAATAAGCTCCAGGCGTATTGACTTTGACGGAGTCAACCGTCTCCAGAGATTTGCTGAGATCGTCCAACTCTCGACCACCTTGATCAGCTTGAGGGGCATCAGACCACCACAACACAACGTCCAAAGCCTTCAGTTGTCTGGCCATCGTGACGTCAATCACAGTCCGCGCTTCATCTTCGCCAAGATTGCATATAGGCAAGCGTCCATATCGAGCGAGCAAGAGTCGATAGTCTAGCCATGCGCGAGCTGATAGGTATCGAATCACAGCGAGCTTAGCAGCCGCGTTGGCCCAGTCGAGTGCAGATGCCAAGTTCTCGTCACCAGGCATGCGCATGACGGGCTGATCAGCCAAGGACGGTACCTTCTGCAGGAACGCCTCTGAGGGAGTCGAGAGCACCACCATGTGGGGCCCGGGCTGCTCCGCCTTCATCGTCTTAATGGCATCGGCGATGGCTCGGAGATACCTTGGCTCAGTGTTGTGAACCTGATTATTGACGGCCATCTCATTAGGATACTTATCGGCCAAGTCTCCGAGTGCTTCAAGCGCTGCTTGTCGCTGCTCACGATATATGCGCACAACATTTGCCTTGCCTTGCTCGCGGGCTGTATCAAAAGACACGAAAACAGCCTCGGACTTGTGAGAAGAAAAGAAGGCTACCATCTCCTTGGGGCCGGCCACAACGTGCATAATGAAGATGTAGTGGAAGTCAATGCTTGACAAGTAATTGTTCTTGGTTGCAGCATCCAACTCCTTGAGTGAAGTCAGAGCGAAGCCATTTGACATGGCTTCACCAAGAGCTCCTGCACGAGTCTCAACGAAAGAGCATTGTGAACCGAGGCTGATGAGAGCGCGATCGACGAGTGGCAATTGGCGCTCGTAAATTCCTTCGACGCTGGGGTGAGACACCAGAGCAGCCAATTCCTTGCTGCTTCCCTGGTAGGTTCCTTCCGACATCGTGACAAGGAACATTTTGGTCGACATTTGCCCGCTTGGTAGTTTCGCCACAGTCTCCGTCATCTTGCAGCCGGCAAGATTGATGTCGGGTACATCAGCTCCATCTCGAAAGTTGACATAAAACGACCGAGGGACGCGCAAGCGTATGCTTGAGGTTGCTTGACCGATAAGTACCCAGGCCTTGAGCACACCGGGCTCATCCGTTTCATGGACTTGCAGTATCTCATAGTGATCCGCGGCGATGCGTTCAGCAGCCTTGTTGCGCAAACGCTCGATAGCACCACCACCACGCACGCCTGGTCTTCGAATTTCATCCTCGCCCATGATTTGTCGGCGACGTTGCCTCGCGGCAGCTTGCGCCTTCCATTTTTTCTTTTGATGGCGAAGCCATACGGTGTAGCCACAGACATCGTGACCATTTTCTTCCACCGTACCTTCATACCCTGCCAGTGGCAGAGGCTGAATAACTTCGGGCTGTTCAGCCATGCTTGTCCTGCTACGCTCTTTGCGTTTTGAAGTCAAAATGCTAATGCGCTTCTCAGCATTGCCAGAAGAGTCATCAAGGTCTGGTATAGCGTGATTGAGGATATTGGCGTCCTTTGCTTGCAAGACTGGTTCTTGGTGAGAGAAAAACTTAGTCACCTTGCTCTGCTTGAAAGGATCCAAGGCTGTGGCGAGTTGCTTGTTTAGCCAATCTGGGTGCGCAACTCGCGGGACGGGGTTGCTGATTTTCTGCATCGCAGCTGGCATCGTGATGAGCTTTTGAATCACGGAGCCGAACCGGTCCAAGTAATAGTCCCAGTCCAAGATGCTGCGCAAGTCGAATTGCGTGAGGCCAGGATCCTTGAGCCATTTGCGAAGAAAGTGGCGCTTGATGCTATCTTCAGCAGAAAAGATGGCGATGGGAACAGCGCGCTCTGTCACTGGTGCCGACTTTGGCTGAGCTGAGATGATGTACTTGCACGCAAGGCCCTTGTCCTTGATCATCTGATCACCCAGGAACTCCGCCAGTCTTTTCGCCGTTGAGATGGAAGTGGATTTGAGCGAGCCATACTCGGCAATTGTCTTGGACATGCTCCTGTTCTCGCAAACTAGCTCAACAAGCTCTTCGTCGCCAAGGGTCGCGCCTTTGCTATACAGCACATCAAGCCACTTGTCAGCGACCTTGGCAACCGCAGCATAGCATTCTTGCAAGTCTTTGCCCTCAAGAAAGACTTTGAAGACTTGTGTCTGGAAGACTTTGATGAGTTTGAGCTCACCGCGTCGCTTCACCTCGAATCCTTTGAGTTCTGCAAGCGTGCCATCGTCGTTGAATACGGCGTATCGCTTCTTGAGATTCTTATTTTCTTCTTTTGACGTCGGTAGAATCATGGCTTTGTATGGCCCATCAACTTCGAAGAAGATGGAATTTTCAGAATGCTTCTCATACTTGAAGGATTTCGGATCAATCAAATCTTCATACTGGTGATTGGTGAACTTGTCGTGAACGAGATGATTAAGCATGACACAGGGGTAGGAGATGAATAAGGGCTTGCCATTGCGCATCTTGAATGTGAAGTTCTCTGGGAAGGTTGCAGGCAGAATACACCAAATTCCGTCCGTATCGAGCTCTAAAGGACGGCCTATCTTTTCCACAAGCTGTCGTGCAAGCTGAATGATGGTTGCACCAGTCAAGCAGGTCACACCTGCCATCTCCATGGAGTACCAGCGAGAGCCTTTGCGCATCACATATCCATAGAAACTGTTGAGAATGACCTTGTGTGCTAGTTGCAAAGAGTCATACAAAATGACCATCTTCTTGGCATCATCGACCTCAAGCGGCGAAGCAGATGCAGCAGCGAGCTGCTCAGCATTACGCTTCCAAGTCTTTTGGTGATTCTTGTACTCGTAGCGTCTGTCTCGGAAGCCCTTGACAGTATTGACATAAAACGGATTTTCGCGTTGGCAAACGATCGTTGTACGCTCAATTGTCTTGGTCTCTTTGATTTTGTGATAAACCTTACGAGAAAAGTCGCCAAGCCGTTTTGTGATGTGTGTCATCTGCTCTTGTGCCGGCAATTGATCAAATGTACGAGGCTTGCCCATGGGGAACCTGGGAGGAAATTGCTCAGAAACAAGTGTTTGCTTGATCATGTTGTACTCATCACGTTTTGGCGGGTAGTATTCGCCACGCCATGCCCAAGTCATCCGCTTATCACATGTTTTGCCAGGCCGGTTGAAGTCGCAAGTAGCGCAATTTGACTCGTCCACAATAGAGTCGGGCTGCAGCCGATTGGTCGTCATGATGTTTGGGTACATGCTGGCAACGTCCAAATGGTAGATTTTGGGGCAATCGTTTCGAGAAGGTTCATCACGCAGCTCTTCGAGTTGTGATTTAATTTGAGCTTTGATGTCCTCGTAGTCTTCGACGTCGTCCATACTCTTCCCCGCTTCGACCTCGATCGAAAATTGCAGAGCGCGATCCAAGTCATCAATAAGTCCCTGTATCGCATCTGGCTGAATCTCAAATTTCTCGGGTATATCGCTGCGAAAGACGCCTGCTTCAAGAGACTCGACGTGACCGCCGACATAAGTCTCTGATTCAAGTAGATGACCTTCAAAGAAGCGTTCGGGTTCTTCGACGTACTTGTTGGGCAGCACGATACCATCTGAGTATGCATTCACCTGTTGTTAGCGCCACAATTGTGAAAAGATCATACCATCAGTAGCATTTCGCACAGTGTACCTGTACCCTTACGAAGGCAGTCATCTGGATTAAGGGGCAAGATGTTGCATAGCGAAAAGATGAATGGGTGGCAGTACTTCATGTAGAGGTAGTAGGTTGCCACAGCATCGGATACAGAGTACTGCGCCAAGACTTGCGGCTTTTCGCTCGCGTACAACGTCATGAGCTCAGGATCCAGCTCGATGGGATCATACCCGAGCTTTGCAGTCGTGACGGCCTTGAGACCTTGACTTCCTTGAGGCAGGTACGAGTCGCGCTTGACCCAAGCAAAGGCATCCATATGCGCACAGTAGCGTGACTGATAGATGTCATCATTGTTCTTCCTGAACCCAATCTCCTCAAACATGTCAATACCGTGGATGAGTGCTCGCGTCTCGACAAAGGGCCAGTCGAAGAAGTCACCGTTGTAGGTGACAATGACGGTCGGCTTGGCGTCTTGAATGTGCGAAAAGAAACGTTCGATAACGGCTTTTTCATCAGGTTCGTTGAATATCATGAATGGGCCTTTGAACTCTGGTTTGGGCGTGTACTCAAAGTCTTCAATATCTCCTGCAACAATCTCGCGATTCGTGATGAGGAAACCTTCGCCATCAATCATGTACGATATCATCATGATTTGGTCGACAGCAGCATCTGGGAACTTCAGCGGTAGTTTGGTTGTTTCAATGTCATAGGCCATGATGACCGGATCAGCACGCGTAATGCGAGACTCCACCACTGAAAAGGAGACTTGTCCGTGCTTGGCCGTCACATCATACCACTTTCCAATGCGAATATCTTTGTCTATCGCAACGCGGACTTGGTAAGGAACATCGTACTCGCGCAAGTCAACGATCGCCTCGGTTGGATCTTGCTTGGCAGAAGCAAGGGCTTCTTCGTCGTCGTTGTAAAAGTTTTGTGCAGCCACTTCATTGTACACGTCCATGGCATCCATCTTGCTCTTGTTCTTCTCCACGACTGGCGCCAAGAATCGTTTAGTTTCAAAGAGATCTGAGGTATTTGAAAAGGTGACCTTGATGAAGGTGCGTCTGTAGCCAGTCAAGTGATTCGGCATGCGTAGATCTTCTAGCTGTACACGCGATAGATGCCGTACAACGCCTTCAAACTTGCGTCGCAGAAATTCCTCCACCTCTGCCTCATGGTTGACCTTGACGGCAATCAGAAAGTAAGGCTCATATGGAATCGTCGCACGAAAAGAGTCACCACCGTCTTGTAGAAAGTAAAAATCGACGGCAGCGCGACCCGTTGCATGGTCTGCATCGACAAGAAGCGTTGGATGCATATTGATGAGCCATCCTTGGCGCGTCGGTCCAGCCTCGTAGCGCGTAAAGCCAAACTTGTCTGGAATTAGCGATTGCTTTAACGGTAGCAATAACACACCATCAATGCCAGAAGCAAGCGAAATGGCGTTAAACTTGTCTTCGGTCGAATTCGCAGTTGTTGTATCGGTATGACCCGCGGTTGCCGGTGCTGCAGGTCGCTGCTTGACGAAGCGACCACGCGAGGCAGCACTACCGCCACGCGCAGCGGAGCCTGGGATGCCGAATGTCTTGCTCGGCCTGCCCATTGCGTTGTGGTCGTCTCTGTCGTCTGTCTGTCGCGTCTGTAAATTCGAGCGCGTCAAAATTTCGGAATTCGCGACTGAACATGAAGGAAGGATGTATATTTGCTACAAAAGACTACTGCTGAGCCTGCTGCTTCAATCGCCAAAGCTCATATGCCAATGAATGCCCCAAGACGCCCTCCTCAGGCAATGCCTTTGCCACTGGATCTACAGGCGGCACCGTGAACCACACAATCTCACCATCTGCATCCCTCAGGAATCGTCGCTTGACGTGCTCTTCCAATGTCAGCTGTGGTCCCTGCGGACTCGTCAATGTCAATGCAGTCGGATGCACACGATTCCCTACACTGACAATCCTAGTAGTACTTTGTACAACGGGTTGTTGCGTTTGTTGCGTTGAAGGTGTCGCTGAGGATGTCCCAGCGCTCGCATAGGGACTCGTATAGCTACCAAGCTGTGAAGTGGGCTGGGCCTGCACATACGGTGATGCATACGTCAACGGCGGTTGCGCTGATCCTGGCATGGGTGAACCACGCGCAGGTGTCCCAGATGTCTTTGAGCTTTGTCGTAACGGCGCTGTTGGACGTCCTAGCGTCTGTTGCGCTGATCCACGTTCTGGGGAAGCTTGTGTGTACGGTACCATCATAGGTCCTTGTTCTTCAATTGGCGGTCCAATATAGACATTGCCAATTTTAGGCGGTGCGCTGCGATTTTGCTGATCAAAAGCTTCTGGCAGAGGTACCATTGGATCGTAGACGTGCTGGTTCTGGTCATTGGGGAGCAAGTAGAGCAAGGATGACGGTTTGCGAGGCAGCGTGATGGGCGCTGGGTAAGGTTCTGCCTCTTCCTTGACTTCCTCATCCCGCACACCTTCAGGGAGACAAGACTTCCAGGACTTGATTTTGGTAAACTTCTTCTCCTCAACATTGTAGCGCGACTCGCAAACAAAGACTTGTAGCTCACGACCTGGTGGGAATTTGGCACGGCTGCGAACATATTTGGTGTAGTATCGTACAAGGCAGGGTCCAACAACATCGTTGAGGGCCTGATCCCGGTAGTGATTGGTTTTGAATACCTCATTGTCGTAGAATAGCCGATCAGAACGATGAATCGTCTGTTCTGGACGAAAAAACCAGCATACATGCAAACCGAAAGACTGATCTGCCTCCACCTGGAAGCACTGGTGAACCTGCGCCACACACGGGACGTCCTTGTCATTAGGATTCGTCACGAGGATCCAGTCGCCAAGCGCATAAGTGTGGCCATTTGACTGAACGCTCTCCAACATTCGCCGACCATTCTTGACGGGCGCTGGCTTCACTGGCTCTTCCTGTACTACAGCCGGTGTTTCAATGATCGGCGGTTCCGGCTTTGGTGGCTTCGGTGGCTCTGGCTGCTTCGTCTCGGCTGCTGTTATCTCCTTAAGCGCTATCAACAGTGTCGATGCAGCTTGATATATCGCAGACCCATCTTCATTGTAAAGCTGAGCATTGCGAAAGATGAGCTCGAGGTCCGCAACAAACGCATCAACTGTCGAGTAGACCTTTTTCTTGATATTCGCCTTGGCTTGCGTCAGACACATGGGATTTTTGACGGTCTGATAGTAATCCGGATACTCTGCCTTGTCTGGTAAGCGTTCAAAGGGCGGCGCCAAAGGTTTGCCTGCACCCCGACAGACTTTGCGTATGCGTTTGATGATGTTGGACATGATGGTCTCTTCGGGGGTTTCCGTATAGGCCGGCCGACCTTTTCTCCGCTTTGCAGATGAAGGACTGCCACTTGCCTCTTCCATCTCTGCATCATCGTCTGAGCCTTGCGAGCCGCCTGGCAATGGACCCAAATCGGGCCGTTCTGCCTCTTCGGAGGTCAACGTCTGTTCTGCCACAAGCTTCTTCATTTCCTCCTCAACTACATCTTCTAGCGCCTCTGCGTCGATATAGATGGGCGAATCGCGTCTGTTGTAGGTCTTTGCATTGTGGAAGATTTGAAAGACATCTTGCTTGAAATCCTGCCAAGACTGATACTTGCTGCGCTTATCCCGTACCATGTCTAGCGCCATGGGTTTCTGGATGACTTGATAGTAGTCGGGGAGCTCTGCACGCGGCGGTAGTTCATGAAAGACGGCTGCACGGTCATTGCCATGCTCGTCTTTTGCCTTGTTAATTTCTTGCAGGATGCGCAAGGATGCAGTGCGATGGGATTTTGTGAAGCCCATCTCTCCCGTGACAGTGCTGCGGCCTGCGTCTGGCGCTGTCAAGGACCTGGCTCCGGTGCTTGGTTGTACTTGTCTCGTCTTGTTTGGCTTCGGGTCGCGTCCAGGAAACAAAATTTCACGTGAAGGGGAAACAGTCAGGAATCAGGATGCTTTGCTTCTCTTGTCTTGCTTCGCTTATGCTGCTTCTACTTGAACAGATGCCCAGAGACTGGTCTGGCTGCAGCTTGTGCTCGAGTCTCGGCTGAGGATGGCTGCCTTGTGCGACAGGCAGCATGTGCTCAGCTTAGGCTCGACGGCAAGTCAGCAATGTGCCAGTGCAGCCATCGTGAACAGGTCGATGGAAGGCCGGTTCTCTATGTGCTCACTTCAATGCCCTTCATAAATGCGAAAGGCTGGAAGCATGATTATCCATGGCAGCCGATATGATGCGAAATACTCAGTTTTGTCACTACCATCGATGGACCTGGCTGTGCTCTGCATGGCCGCGTCTACCTGAGAAGACTTGTTTTGTCTGATCCAGGCTGCTATGGATGTTCTCTTCTTACTTCCAGCCAGCACATAGACCATAGTTAAACCGAGCTAATTGATGATATTGGGTTGTGCGCCATTGCTCTCTGTCGGGATATACCTGTTGCCCGCCTTGGGTCCCTCTGCGACCTTCCACGAATCCTCCGTCATGCCATCACGCGTCCGTCGCTCGTCTTCGGGCTGAGAGTCCTGTCGCGTTTGCTCTGCAAAGTTGCGCTCCTTGTCGTCCTTCAAGCCTGGTGCACCAGACAACGGTCCCTCGGGTCCCGTCTCTGGAAGCACTGCTGAAGCCAATTCGCTTGCCTTTGTCTTGATGCTGTTCATCTGCCATTAGCATCACTCTGTATGCATCAAGAGTACTACAGTTGAATTGGAGGACATGTCGTCTATGAGATGCTCTTGTCTATGTCTATGACGTCTTCTCTCAATCCTGCGTCGGATGGTTGACGCCCTCGGCCTGCGCACCGTGTTGCTCAACATGCTTCACACTCGCCAGGATAGACTGTTCCAAGTCCCAGACCAGATCATCATAGTCCTCAATACCCACACACAACCTAATCAAATCCTCAGGCAACTGACGCTCGCGCCGGACATGCTCCGGGATACTCGCATGTGACATACGGCATGGCATGGAAATGAGCGAGTCACACGATCCAAAAGACACTGTGATGCCAAAGATTTGTGTCCCCGAGACAATTTGCTCAGAGAGGGCAACGCTGCCTGTGGAGAATGACAAGACGGCACCACCCCCTTTGGCAATTCTGCTGTGTATTGCATATTGTGGATGAGAGGCCAGTCCTGGGTAATTGACTTTACACTGTGATTTGAGGAGACGCGGAAGATGCTCCTCGAGCCAGATGGCGAGCTTGCCTGCAGTCTGCATAGCACGCTCTAGACGGATCCCCAATGTCTTGACGCCGCGCATCAATAACCACGCATCAAATGGTGCAATACCACAGCCTGTTGCATTCACAACAAAGAAGAGGCGTTTGTAGAGCGCTTCATCATTCACAGCAATGATGCCAGCCATGACATCGTGATGGCCATTGAGGTACTTGGTTGCAGACTCGTAATGAATATCGCAACCCAACGTAAGCGGCTGCTGCAGCAACGGCGACATGACGGTGTTATCCACCACAACAATCACCTCTGGATTGGCTTTCTTTGCTGCAGCTGCTAAGGCTGGCAAGTCGGCAATCTTGAGTAAGGGGTTTGTCGGCGTTTCCAGGAAGACCATGGTCGTCTTGCTGGAGCAAGCTTGCTGAACTGCCTCTACAGAGGTTGTATCGACATGCCTGACATCGACACCTGCATTCTGCTTCAAATAGCCTAGCAAGCGATTGGTACCGCCATACAAGTCATCGCCAGCAACCACTTGGTCACCTGGCTTCAGCAGCCGTATAATCACATCCATAGCGCCCATTCCGCTATTAATGGCAAGAGTATGCTTTGTCTTGAAGACCTTGCACATATGTGCCTCGAGCTGGGTCCGTGTGGGGTTGCCTGAGCGCGTATAGTCATAGTCGCCCATTTGTGTTGCAGAGACTTGCTTGAAGGTGGCTGATTGATAGAGCGGTGCGACACTGGGCATAAAAGGATCTTGTCTGGAGGGTCCATTGTTGAAGTGGACGAGCTCTGTTGCCAGCGCAAAGGTGCGCTCTTTACCCATTTTGACCGTAGCTATAGATGGTCGACGTAGTTCTGGAGTACTTTAATCAGATAGCATGAAACAACGCAGTCACATACAATACTTACAATACAGATCCTATACAGACGTCGCCACGGTCGCACGATCAGAAGATGCCCGTTCAATTTCCTTGTTCTCCAATGAGATACTGCGCGTCATGTTGCTCGTCTTGTAGATGCCAATGAGCCGAGCAGACAGCTCAAACATATTGTTGCGCAGTGAAATGACAATGAACTGGGCATTCTTGGTGCGGTCACGGATGTAGTTGGCCACGATACTGACGTTGCGAAAGTCCAATGCAGCATCAATCTCATCCATCACATACAGAGGTGTGGGCTTGTAGTGGTGCAGCGCAAAGACGAGCGCAAGGGACGAGAGCGTCTTTTCACCACCAGACAAGTTGGCAATATTTTTCCAGCTCTTCTTCGGTGGCATGACAGAGAAGAGAATACCCTCAGAGAAGGGATCTAGCGAGTCCACCAGCTCGAGTTCAGCATTGCCACCCATGGTGATCATTTGGTACATTTCCTTAAGACGAGCAGAAATGATGCTGAAGCCTTCCATAAACTCCGTTAATCGACGTGTACGCAAATCTTCCACCATGGAACGTGCAGCGTCACGCTCGGAAATGGATTCTGCCAGCATTTGAGATCGCGAGGCATGCTCTTCGCAGCGACTAATGTACTCTTCCAGCACGCCTTGCTCAATTTGCATGTCCTGCGTCGCTTGCTTGAGTTGTTGAATCTCAGCAGTCAGCACAGCCTTGTCGAGTGCCTGCAGCTCATCTGCCGTCAAGTCGTCCAAACTGCCTTGTGCTTCCGTCGCGAAATGATGACTCAGGGGAATCAATGCCAGGCTTGAACGCTTCTCTGTCGCCCAAGCCAACTTTGCAGACGCCTCTTGCAGTCGCTTGGTGTGTTCTTGCAACTTGACTTCAAGTTCCTGCTGCTGCGCAGCAATCTTGTTGCGCTGCTCCGTCTCGAGATCAAGCTCTTGCTTGAGGGCTGCCAGTTCGTCATTGGACGCTTCCATGGTCTGTTGTTAGCTGTATTCAGGAAGACGAAGACTTACGTATTGCAGGTCTTCAATCTGCTTGGCAAGGCCTGCATCGCCTTCCCCGTCGAGTTGTGCCTGTAATTCACTGAGGTCCGTCTCAACACTTGCAAGCTCAGCAGCAGCCTTTTCAGACTGCGAAGAAAAGGTCTTTGACTGCGCAAGGGCTTTCGCTTTGCTCAAATCCAGCGTGTGCAAGCGCTCAGACATGGCTTGAAGTTGATCCTTCAATGACTCAACCTTGCTGCTCTGCGTACGCAACTTGATGCCACCCACCTCCAAAATCTTGTCTTGCAACTGCTTAATGTCGTGTTCGAGGGAAGAAGTCTCTTGAGCCAATTGCTCCATATCAGCCTCCAATGCTTTCACTTGCGCAACCAACGCCTTTTCCCGCTTGGCATCAGCAGGAGACATGCCGGCACTTGCACCTGCAGCAAGCTGCCTGCAGCGCGTCTGCAAATCGCCCTGTCGCGTCAACAACGATGCTTCCTCAATCGCTCGTTTCTGTCGCTCAAGCTGCAACTTTGGTAATGCCTGCAAGTACCCCGCTACACGCAACTCTGCTTGTGCCAAATCAGCAGCGACTTGCTCAAACGACACCAAGCATGCTTGCTGCTCCTTTTCAAGTTTCGCAACACCCGCTGCAGATTCTGAAGAAGCGACGAATTGTGATGCCATACCACCTTTTGCCACACGCTGGCCACCACCTGTCATGGTACCAGACTTGTCAATCGATTGACCATCCAAGGTAACAACTCGCCAACGCTGTTTACCACCATACGCAAGACGATTTGCTTGTTCGAGTGATTCAGCAACGAGTGTGTTTTGCAAAACTGAGTAGAAGGCTGGAGCAAAGCGCGCGTCGCGTGGTTGAACAAGGTCAAATAGTCGTGGGACATTCTCAGGCGTTTGAATGGCCTGAAGATCGCGACTTGGCAAGCGATCCAGTAGAATGAACATGGCACGACCCAGATTGTTACGTCTGAGATGGTCAATACAGGCTTGTCCTGCATCCACAGACTGAACAACGATATTCTCAAGCTGTGGACAAGCGGTAGAGATGGCAACATCGTACTTGCTTGCAATTTTGCCCAAATCGCCAAGACGGCCGTGGAAACCCTCAATCCTCCCAGACTCACTGAGTTTTGTGAGGCCAGCAAGGACATTGCTTTGAGAAGTGCTCGCAGCGAGGTTAGAGCGCGCTTCGTCAGACTTTTGCCGTGCGGAAGCCAATTGATTCTTTGCTTGAGCTTCCTGCTGCTGCAAGGCAGCCACTTGCTTTTGACCTGTAGCAAGCTCCTTTTCAATGCATGCAATTTCCTTTTGCAGTGCTTTGGTATCGCACGCAGCAAGCTGTTGCGTCACCTCTTCCAGCAATGTCTGTGCTTCTTCTGCTTCTCGCTCAACAGCAGCAGCCTTGTCAAGCAACATCTGCCGTTCAGACTGGCATAATGCCAAGGCACTCTTTTTCGTTTGCATTTGCACATCCCAAGGCTGTTTTTCACGCTGCTTGGCTTCAATCTGATCAGCGTAGACTTGTGTCTTGTCAGAGAGGGCTGCACGAATCTTGGCCAACTCAGCAGATTCGAAGACAAGGGATGTATCGAGAGTATTGACTTGAGCGGTCAATTTCGCAGCTTCCTCTTCAGCTTGTTCAATGGTCCGGGTAGATTCTCGAAGTGCTTGTTCGGCAACGGTAGCTTGCTTGGCGAGTTTCTTTTGTTTTGCGGAGAGGTGCTTGATGCGTTCTTGAACCTTGACCTGTGATTCTTGTGTAGCATTTTGCTCCTTCACCAACACGGCAAGTTGTTTCTTGAGTGTCTCGTGGTGCTTAGACTTGCTAGCGAATGACTTCTTGAGGGTATCTGCTGTTTCGAGACCAGCGGCATGCGATAACGCCTCAAGCGCTTGTTTTGCTTCTCCCTGCATCTGCTGCGTCATGGCCATTTGCTCTGTACATTGCGCAGCTTGAAGCTGATAAAGCATAGATTGCTTAACAGCCAGTGCATTCTCCTGTTGGATTTGGGATACAGCAATGTCCTTCTTCCCCTCCAACCGCTCCTTTTCCTGAGTCACGCGCGCCACTCGAGCATGCTGCTCCGTGACCACTTCATTGAGTGCTTCTGTTCGTTGTAAAGCACCTTCAATAGGAGACTTGTAGCGTGATGTGCCAATAATATCCTCAAGGTACTCAAGCAGCCCATCATCATGCTCCGTTGCCGCTTTCGGTCGCATCTGAGCAATCGATTCCACTTCACCTTGTAGAATCAGAAACCGCTTGTGATCGAGATCAATGCCGCTGTTCTTGAGGAGTGTGGTGACTTCTGTGAAGGAGGAATCTTTGCCATTGATGGTGTACTTGCTCGCATTGGACTTGTATGCTTTGCGAGCCACGACGATTTTCGAGTCTGGCACGACGCGATAGTCTTCTGGATCCTGCACATCATCATAAATCGTCTCAAAATGAACCTCCACTGAACAAAACTCCAAATTTGGGTGCGCAGCAGAATGATGGATAAGTGCGGAAATCTTGCCTTGACGCATCTTTGCGGCGCGAAAACCAAACACAAAGAGCAGTGAGTCAATGACATTGCTCTTGCCAGAACCATTCGGCCCAACCACTGCACTGAATGATTTGTGAAAGGGACCAATCTTTTGAGTACCAGCATAGGATTTGAAGTTTACGAGGACGAGTTTTGCAATGACGATGCGAGTGGCTGGGCCTTCTTGGATGGGAGCGGCAATGTGCATAGTTTCTGCATGGAGTGGTGGGACATTCAACTGCTCCATAGACAACCGTGCCGCTCGAATGGCTTTTTGCGTTTCAAGGGGAGCCATGGGTGCCGGCATGACACTCGCTGGGGGTGGCATGGGTAACGACAATGTCTCTTCAACAGCCACCTCAGCCGGCTCGTCATTCTCTTTCCCAGCATGCATCTGGAAGCCTTCTTTTACCAGACTCACGCGTCGTGTTTTGCTTGGCACCCGACGTGTCACCGAGGGCGTCTGGATCGTCGACTCAGAAAGCGGTGCACGTCGCTTCGGCGTTTTCGTAGCCGGTGCAGCAGAACGCGTGACTGAGCGGGCACGCGTTGTTCGTGTTGATGCGGGTGTTTCGGTTCCATCGAAGGATGTGCGTGACGCGACTTGTTTACGTGATTTTGTGGAAGGGCGTGGCGTGGGCATGTCGTCTGCTTCGGAGCTACTGGATGCTGACTCGACGACTGCGCGCCGGGCTGCGCGACGGGCTGGGCGAGCTGACATGGTGGTGTGCTGGTGTGGTGGTGTGGTGTGTTGTTGTTTTGTTCTTCAAATTTCGCGAAAAAAAGAAAGAAGCGGCACAACAAGCAGTGAATAGAGTAGTAGATATTAGATGACAAGACTAGTAAAGATCAAGGGAGAAGGAAAGACAAGAGTACAGACAATGGATTGGTTTCAGGGTATGACTGTGTGTATGTACAAGGCCCAAAAAGATAAAGCCATAGACTTCGTTGAAGGGGTTGTTTAACCACCGAATCCGTAGATGGTGCGGCCCTGCCTCTTCAAGGCATAGACAACATCGAGCGAGGTGACGGTCTTGCGCTTGGCGTGCTCAGTGTAGGTGACTGCATCACGAATGACACCCTCGAGGAAGGTCTTGAGGACACCGCGTGTCTCCTCGTAGATGAGACCGGAGATACGCTTGACACCGCCACGACGAGCGAGACGACGGATTGCAGGCTTGGTGATACCCTGGATGTTGTCACGCAGAATTTTGCGGTGACGCTTTGCTCCTCCCTTGCCCAATCCTTTTCCTCCTTTTCCCTGGGTGTGTTAGTGTGTGTGCATGAGATCGGGTAGTCTTACGCGTCCAGACATGTTTAGTTGATTTGATGGATGAGTTGGTGGTGGGCGTCCCTTCCCTTTATGCTTTGTGGGCGCGCGTTTCCATCAGCGTCTGTGTTTGTTGACAAGTGCGCGTCCTTTGTTTTTATTCTGTGGGCGGATTCTTGACTTTGTTTTCTTTCTTCTGATGCTTTTGTGGACTCAGACTCAGGAAATTGACTTCTTCTGACTTCTTCATGGACTGACTATTGACTACTAGCATCATTCATGATCATTGCCTGTCTTATAGCATCTCCATCAAGCACCCGTAGACCTCACAAGCAAGACACACCGCCGTACGCCCTGCTCCACCTCATACACACTCTCACATACCAACCCATGTCCAGCACATCCCTCCATGAACGCCCTGATACCGCCGCCCACGCCAAAGTACACATGCTTCGCTGCAATCCGTCCCTCACCCCGTCCACCCTCCAACAAGCCTTGAAGCAGTCTCAAGAATGCAAGTAACGCGCTCGGCGCATAGATCGTCTCGCTTGCCAAGACACACACAGGCGATACCGGTTGCAGCAAGTCTAGCATCGCAGGCGACCACGCACCCGTCATGCCATCGACTTGAATACCCAGTGCTGACAACCCTCTCTGGAACTGAGCGACTTGCTCATCAGAGACTTGTACTTCACCCTCTTTCTCAAACGCAGATGGATTCTGCCGCCGTAGCCAGACGAGAAAGAGATTGGGTATCGTAGCAAGTTGCAGCACCGATAAGTTATAATCCTGCACAGTCAAGCGCATCGCATACTTCTGCTCAAGCGCTGCATCCAACAAACACAGCGTAGGTAGAGCAGTGCCACAACCAAGCTCAATCGCATGCGCTGGTAGCTGTCCAGGCACCTGCTCAGCAAGATCCAAGCTACACTCCCATGTCTTGAAACCACCTTCATAGAGTCCATGGATAACATCGTCTTTCGCCATATACGCCATTGCCTCTTCTGCAGCGCTATCCGCAATTGCTGCATCACCGGACATGAGCTGATGCTTGATATCCCATAACTCGCGACGCGGAATTAATCGACCGCCGAGCGTCAGCGTGCTGTATGCCAGTGTCCGTGGTAATGCTGCAACCAGGTCAGCGAGTGTATGACGCTGTGCAGGAATCAACGAGACGGTCTGGTCTGCATCGTGTCCCTGCTCAAGCCTGGCTGTTTCAGACTCTGCCTCGTCATAGTCATCTCCGCTGAAGCCAAAGGAAAAGGACATGCATCCAGGTTTGTGCGTTGCTGGTCGAGTTCTTTCAATTTCAAATTTCACCTCTACAGAGTCTACACATCTACCGTTGCTATGAGCGCTAATACTATGGCAGAGACTCAGCATGCCCTTCAACGGCTCTCGAATGACTACCGCACCCTCCAAGGCCAACTACAAGACAAAATCACCGGCCGGCAAACACTCGAATCCCAAGTCGCAGAAAACAGATCAGTCCTTGCAGAACTCAGTAAAGCAACCTCAAACAACACCGTCTACAAGCTCATTGGACCGGTCCTCATGCCGCAAGACTTGCAAGAAGCAAAACAAAATGTTGCGCGTCGTATTGAGTTGTTGCAGCAGGAACTGGATAAAGCAGAGTTGACCATTCGCACCGTACAGGAACAGCAGAATAGCGTACGGCTGTCCATCATCAAGTTGCAGCAGGAGAGTGAAGGAGCTCCTGGTCAAGCAGTGAGTGCTTAATCTTTGGCTCTATGATGGAAATGTACAATGTGAAGAAAAAGTGACATCAAGATTTGCTGAACCAGCTAAAACTCAATCTGCGTCGTCGTTTCGCAGGTGCTGTTGTCGTACTCGACCGACTCGCCTCTTCATCAGCCAGCGCAACCACACGCGGTACGGCAATCGTACTGGCCAAATCAGTCGGTATGGTCTCTGCAAACTCAAACTCAAATTCTGAGCGCGTTGGCACTACCTGTGCAGCAGCTGCTGTTGCTGCCTGTTGTCCGCGTTTCTGCACAAATGGTACCGTCACGGCTCGTCTACCATGCGCCTCATGTCGTGCTGGGGCAGGTGGCGGTACGACGGCCCTCGCAGCGGCTGTCGCATCACCTGGTCGTGCCATACGTCCATCTGATCCAATCGACCCATTGCGTCGTGCGAGATGTGTGGATGAGCGTGCTGCATAATGCATTCCATTTCCACCATTCGGTGCAGCTCTGTAGAATCCTAAGGAAGACTCTGATCGTCGTGCTGCAGACCAGGTATTGGCTTCTCGTTGTTGTTGCTGTTGACGCGATGCGCTTTGTACAGCAGCCGCTGCTGCAGCAACAGCATACTGATTTGGTTTTGTAGCAGCAGCAGCAGTAGCTGAATGTGCATCACCGCCATAACTCGGTGCTGCGGCCGGTTGGTCGTAGCTCGGTGGTAATCTGAGTGGATGCAGTGATTCGGAATACATGGCTTGTGGAATAGGCGCTTGATCAGGCGTGTGCGTCAGCATCTGGAAGGAAAAACTGCGAGTCTTGTGGATGGGCTTGATGCGCCGTGCAGCGGGAGTCGGCGATGTCGGAGAAGGTGACATGATGTGTGGCTACTCTATCAAGCCCCCTTATTTTTGGGACTATCGTCGGCCTGTCAGTGGTCCTGATGAAAGCGCCTTGACTGCTCTCCTTGAATGCTCTGGGCCCTTTGCTCCTGAGACAGCGCCTGTCCCTGCGTCCTGTGTCGGCTCTTGCTGCGTGTGGTTGCACTTTCGGGGATTTTTCGCTGGACAGGAATAGAAGGATTAGTGCAGGACATCCTAGACATAGTTATGAGTATATATGAGTGTATAGAGGTGTGTAGACTGCTACGGCCCATCGACTGGCCACGCCGGTTGCAGGGCCTCGCTATACTGCAGCAGGCTACTCAGATCATACGCAGGCAGCGCATCAAATGGACTCCGCAGGAAACAGTGCAGCTCATGCAGCAACCGGTCGCCATCCGCCCTCCCCATCAAGTCGCCCACCAGCTTGCTCGCTCCGGCAGACTGGATGTCGAGCTGCGGCAGTACACCATTCATGATGTAGTCGCGTATAAACGCCCAATCATCCTGTAGGTACGGAAAGCACTGCAGCTCTCGCCGTAGAAACAAACCCGCTTTCCGTTGCAGGCTAGCACTGCGTTTATACTCTGCTGCACCAAATGACTTGAACCGCGTCGCTGGATTAGCACCCACATAGAGCGCACTTAACTGATGCGCATAGACATAGCGACGCCGCTGTAAGGCCACCTCTGCTTGCCGCTCAAGGAACAGCGCCCGTGGATCCTGTTCGCGCTCATGCACCATCTCCCGCCGCTGTCTGCTGAAGCGCATGCACTGTTCCTTCCGGCGTTTTGGCGCAGGCACTTGTCGATGAATTGTGCCATGCCTCCGGTACGAGACATGTTCGATGGGTGTTTTGCAGAGGGGACAGGTCGCTCCTTGTTCGGTCCATCGCAAGATGCAGTCTGTGTCGAACCCGTGGTTGCAAGGTTGACAAAGTGCTAGTGAGGTGACGGGTTCAAGACAGATGGAGCATGTCTCTATCTCATACGCGACACGTTTCCGCTTGGCCCTTGTCGGTAGACACTCCGCTACCATGCGTATACGCTACTAACACTAGTGTGTCTGAGTATGCTCAAGCTGCTCGTGGCGAATGTCTAAATACTTCAGATGGATTTCAACTATGCCGCAAGGTAATGCGCTTCTCTCGGATAGATGCGCTTGTATAGCGGCATCAGCACCGTATCCAGACCTTGGATCTGCTTATCCCATGTCGTCTTCATATACCCGTGCGTCCCCAACGCCTCCTTGATGAAGCCCACGCGGCCATATTTGCTAAACAGCTGGATAGCCTTGAAGAAGCGGATATCCTCACGATTGTGGAACATGTAGCGCACCGTCACCAGTCGCTTGTGAATCTTGTAGGGCACTCCAGATAGCAAGATTCGCTTGATGGTGAGGCGACCGTGATCAACACCGACAAATGAACCAGTACCAACTAGCTCGAGTGTGCTGTTATTGGCGCCAAGGGTGCGTTTAAAGTAGAGCACTGGCGCGCCCTTTTCCATGATCGCAGGACCGGCCACAGTCGCATACGACAATCTTCCTGGTTGCACAAATCGCTCAAACCTCACCAGGCCATTGCGCGTCTTCGCAATAGCTTGGGAATAAATGGGTTGCGCCACGAATCGACGATGCGCACATTGAATGACAATCTCCTCTTTTGACTTGAGTGGCTCTGCGCCCGGCTCAAGCTGGATGGTAAAGTTGTTAATGGCGCGAGATTGCTCGTGTTCGCGATTTGCCCAAAGGACGAGATGCTTCAGATCTTGCACATGCGCAGGAACTTCCTTGAGGTAGACTTTGACGCGCGTGCCCATAGGCACACCCGCATGACTCTTGAGAATACGATTGCGCGTACTCTTGTAAGATCCAAACTTGGCGATACCAGAATACCATGCTGGTGTATTGCCATCAATTTCATCAGGATCCCATTCACTCTGATGAAAATCTTTGAGTCCACGATACTTTCTGAAGCGATCCCGCGCATTGATGCTCGGGTCGAAGTCCACTTCATCTGGAAATTCCTTATCGTCCTTGACCTGTGCGCGATAGGATGCGAGTTGCCGAGCTTCCTCTTCGACAGAGAGCTCCTCGTGTGGCTCTTCTGCTTGTGTAGGTGCATAAGTGCTGGCCACATCACTCATACGGTCGTCCTCGAGCTCTTCCACTTCTTCATCAGAAACATCTTCGGCATTGGCGGCCTCATCCACAATCCAAGAAGCTTGGTACTTGCTCGTTCCTTTTGGCACACGTTTCACCACAGGAATCTCCTCTTCCTCTGAATCGACATAGTAGTGATTGTCGAGACGCACACCCTTGCGCGGCTCCTCAGCAAACGGCGTTTCCTCCTCCATCTCAAACTCTTGCGTCATGCTGTCAGCCTTGTCGGAGCGAACACCCAAGACTTGCTCTGCATCAACATCCGTGATGCGGTCCACCTCAAAATCGCCCAACCCAGGGATATGTATTAGTCGGTCAGCATCGAGATTATTGCCACGCACGATACCTTCCACGCAGAATCCGTTGGTGTACGTCACAGCAGACGGTACAATGTATGAACGTGCAAGTCGCCATGTAGGTGAGTCGGGTAAACTGTTGCATATCGCACCCAAAAATTTGCTCACCTCTGCAGAAGCATCCAGGCTGAATGGTCCATACTCAGTCGGGAAGAGTGTTTGCATGTCTGCCTCCCAGACTTTCCGCGATTCTTGTGCAGCCTTGTCATTGTCGAGTTGTTGGAGTACTGTAAAATGTGACGGAATGCCCTGTGACTGTAGCGCACGCAGTGTCCTCTGAGCTTGTGAATTCTCGCCGAGTGCTTCGTAACCTGCAGCAACAAAGATGCAGTAGTCTGCTACTGCCACAATGTTGAGTACATCTTGTAGCTCACCGCCCGCATGCACAAATTGAAGTCGCTGCTTAAAGTTCTTGACGTGTACTTCTGTCGTTGGATGCGTGCTTGGAGGCAGTTCTAGATGCGCCTCGAGCGCATGGACCAAGGCCAGTGTATCCGCATCGGCATTCAATGGAATCAACGCAACGATACGAGGCGCTCTGCTCCGACCGTCTCCAAAAAACGCCGATTGCTGCTTCAATGCAGTCTTCTTGTTTTGCTGAATCTGCTTGGCGAGGTTCTTGCGATCTGCTTTCGAGTGTGTCTTTTGCACTAGGCCAGGTGCCTTTTCTGGCTGGATCTTGCCTTTTGCAATATCTTTTTGTGTGCGGCTAGAAGCATGGCCTGTGCCTTTAAAGGCCTTGTGCTTCTGCTTCGTGGTTGGCCTGTGCGAATGTGCCATGGCCCGTGTGTTGATCTTGGTGATCTTGCGATTGCTGCTTGTCGCCTTTTTTTCGTGAAATAGTCGCAAGTGGCGTGGGACTTCCACCAGCTACAGGGCTACACCACCTTGAGCCTCGTATCACCAATACTGCATGCTCAGACAAGCTACTAGAATGGTCACAACAGCTGCGTACGGCAAATGGAAGTCTCCCATAAGTATCGATCTTCTCACTGGATCAGCTGTCTCCGTCTCTGAGATCAAAGCTCATAAGCAAGACCTCTACTACCTCGAGTCGCGTCCCTATGAAAAGGGCAGGACTGTGCTCTGCAAGCTTTCTGGAGAGACGAGTGTCGATCTAGTTGAAAAGGATGTCAATGTACGTACTCGCGTTCACGAGTATGGTGGTGCGCCGTTCGCCATTAGCCCAGATGGGCAGATTGTTTACTCCAATTTCGCAGACAATCGGCTCTACGTGCTCTCAGATGGTCAAGCGAAGCCATTAACGGCTGTAGATGCGGTGCGTCGTTTTGCTCGATTTGAATTCCATCCTACCAAGCCATTGCTGGTGGCAGTCTGCGAGGACCACACCAAGCCCGAGCCTAGCCAGGTTGAGACATATCTTGTAACAGTCGACCTCGACAATGGAAAGATTGACAAGATTTCGGGTGGGTCAGACTTTTACAGCGATCCAAGCTTCAGCCCTGACGGCAAGACGCTTGTCTGGCGAGAATGGCAGTAAGTGGTTACTTCCGAAGTTTAAAAGTGTTCTAACTATAGACACACTGAAATGCCCTGGACGCAGTCGAATTTGTACGTGGCATCTTTTTCCGACATGAAGAAGAAATTGCTGCTAGGAGGGCAAGGTGCTGTGACACAGCCTCGCTTCATCGGCGACACACTTGTGTTTAGCTCAGACAAGACGGGCTTCCAGCAGCTATACAAGTCGTCTCCTCCCTACGAAGCATACACCGCTCTGACGGACGAGATCAAAGGCGACTTTGCAGGACCAGACTGGGTCTTTGGCAACACATCTTTTTGTGCTTTTGGAGAGTGTGTTCTCGCTGCTCACGGTGATGAGTCTGCCAAGCAAGCGTTGTCCCACATACAGGTGGACGGCAAGCGGACGTTGATTGAGCATTCATTTCTAACGATTGATGCACTTCAAACCATCGGCGAGACCATATACTGCATTGGATCAACTAAGGAAGCCAAGGGCATCTTTGCATTTACAAAAGAGGGCGCAAAATCGCCAAAGCTGGTCAAGTCAACCTTGAGCGTCAATATTGACAGTGCATACTTGTCGCTCGCTCAGCCCATCTCATGTCCATCAGGCGACCGTATGACACACGGCTGGTACTACCCGCCTACATCACCAGACTATTATGCTCCAGAGGGAACGCTGCCACCGTTGTTGATGCGCATTCATGGCGGTCCCACCAGCAGCTCGCCACCTGAAACGAACCTCCAAATTTCATACTGGACATCGCGTGGATATGCCTTCTTCAATCTCAACTACGCTGGCTCAACAGGCCATGGCCGTGCCTACATGCAATTGCTCGATAAGCAATGGGGTGTTGTCGATTCAGAAGATGCCATCAACGCTGCGCAATACTTGGCAAATGAGAAGCTTGCTGATTCGAGCAAACTGGCAATCGACGGTGGCTCAGCTGGTGGATTCACAGTACTCAACGTCTTGTGCAAGAGTCAAGTCTTTGCGGCAGGTGTATCTAGGTACGGTGTCTGTGAAGTGAGTGCTCTCGCCTTGGACACGCACAAATTCGAATCGCAATACCTCTTCAACCTGCTCGGCGGCACACCGGATGAAATTCCAGAGATTTACAAGGAGCGATCAGCGCTCTATCATGCCGGCAACATTAAGTCGCCTGTCTTGGTCCAGCAAGGTACTGAAGATCGTGTTGTTCCGCTCAATCAAGCCAAGTTGATGGTGGAAGCCATTCAAAAGAATGGTGGAATCTGCGAGCTACAGGTCTTCGAGGGCGAGGGCCACGGCTTCAGGGGAAAAGATGCTCAGCAGGCTTCATTGGAGAGACAGACGCTCTTTTTGGAAAAGTACCTGAAATTGTGATTGCGTCCTTGTGTGCAACGAGCCTTCCAGCTTTCTGGAATGCAAGCCCTCGAGGTCTCATCTTCCACTTTCTTCACATCGCTCCGAGCGAATGATACGTAGACGCTGACATCGAAGTTTTCCCTTTCTGTTCACCACAGGAAGTGAACTGCAAAAGAAAACGATGCAAAGGCTGAGCCAGTCGCACTTAGCCGGATATTGCCAGTCCTAGATCTTGACCGCCGCTCATCGCGCTAGACTTGCAACACAGCGGTAGTCTGCCTCCAACTGTAGCTGCGATATCAACAAAAGAGGAATACGCAGAGTAGTCCAAAATACATTTATGTATGAATGCTCCAGAACTTGATTTGATTTGGTTCCAAGATGCTTTTTCAATGAAGAGAAGAACGATTGCCGCGGAGATATTGAGCACCGCAGTAGAAGCAGTTGGTGATAGTATTTAACCGTATAAGACCAACCACAGTTCTCCAGTTTCCAAATTGCTCATGACTGTGAACTAATCCCCTTATAAGGACGGTCGAGCACCTGCTTCACAAAAGGAATTGCGGCAACAAATCTATCCACTTTTGGACCGCTGCTGCATGCACGTCGTCGCCATCCGGCAGTTCAATGAAGAAAGAAGCCATGAACTGGATAAATCCTACATGTTCGTTGGCATTTGGCTGGCTTACATAAGCAAAGATTGGATCTTGCCTTATAATGTCCTAAAGTTTCTGGCCCCGAACCTCTTCATTGCCCTTGTGGTGTAGCAGTAGCATGCGCCTTTCGGGTAGGCGCGGTCCTGGGTTCAAATCCCAGCGAGGGCCCTTTTTTTCCATGTTCAACATACTTATGGAAGAGTGAATGCAACGACAAGCAAGGCAGCAACGCAAGGAAAGGCTGCCAACTTTGGTAGGACCTTGCTACTGTTTAAGCGTGACATCTCACATAGTCTCATCAGATTGCTCCGTTCTCCTGTGATGAGACGCACAAGCTCTGTCATGGCTATCAAAATTGCTGGCCAATACTGCAGAGCAACTCCTGATCGCTGAAGACACAAGCCAAATGCCAGTCCATCGAAACTGCAGGCTGCTGCTACTGCTGCGAAAGGACTGCTGCCAATCAAATTGAGCTGTAGCATACAGTATTGCAGTTTGTCTTTGCTCCAATAGCAATGGGCCCCTGAGCTGCTCATCGCGCGTCGAAATTGCTACGCTCATTGGCCCCTGTCGCCAAGGGACTGCATGTCAAGTGTCATTGTCATTTGTCAACAATGCTAGCCAGGCTGAGCCAGCCAGGAGCAAAATGGCTAGAACAGCCACGTCAGCATATTAGTTGCTTTTCAACCCGCTCTGCTGCTGCATCCAGCCCAAAGATACAGACATCACCCACATCAAATACAACACTTGTCATTGAATACAAAAGCAAGACGCTGTTGCACAATAAAAGCGGTTGATTATCAACTTGAGCTCCCATTGTGTCCAGATCAGTAGGGGCACATTGCGGTATGAATTTTCCCTGCTTGCCAGCACTATACTAACATCATAGGGAACATTTCACTATAGAGCAATACGCTGTGGTAGCTATTGTTGATCTGCTGTTCCTACTTTTAAGTTCTCACACTTGATCAGTATACGGAGAACAGTCAAAAACTTGACTCCACAAATCAGCAGTACGGTCGGGTGACTGCATGGGCACAGAATGGTATGGAATTCATGGGATCGCCATTTCGGCTTTGCTAATATCATTGAAGATCGCTTGCCATTATACTGATTGGCTCGACTTACAAGTCATGCAAATTAGCTTGATGCCACATTGAAAGTGCTTTGATCAAGCGCCAGGCCGAAGGCAGACTACACAGTGCTTCGCAAAATTTGAGCAAGACTGAAGCCAATCCTTGGATGGAAAAGACTCAGTGGGTCTCATGTCTTGGAGGTCATCCTCGCGATGACTTCAAGCACCATCAATCCTAGGGCATGTCATGCAGCTCAGCTTGATGCCACATTGAAAGTGCTTGATGATGTAAAGCGCCAGGCCGAAGCCAGACTGCACAGTGCTTCGCAAAGTTTGAGCAAGACTGAAACCAATCCTTGGCTGGAAAAGACCCAGTGGGTGTCATGCCTTGAAGGCCATCCTCGCGAAGAATTGCTGCACTTCTGGAGAATCTAAGTGATGTGCAAGATGCCATGCTACACGCTCTTGAAGGACGTTTGAGCCGCATTCTCAAGGCTGCCAACTATGCATCTCGCGAGCTCGATGATTACACGCTGAGAAAAACGGTCGACACGATTTAGCTTCATCAAGAGAATGTCAAAGCTCTACCTATCATTCACGTCACTACCCGCTGAGGAAAACGGTCGACACGAGTACACTTCGTGAGAGTTTGCTCTATATGATTGATAGGCAAAGCCTTCACGTGCTCTTGATCTTGCACATCACTTAGATTCTCCAGGAGTGCGAGCAAATCATCGCGGGACTGACCTTCCAGGCATGAGACCCACTGGGTCTTCTCCAGCCATGGATTGGCTTCAGTCCTGCTCATACTTTGCAAAGCTCTGTGCAGCTTGACTTCGGCCTGGCGCTTTACATCCTCAAGCGCTCTGAGTGTAGCATCCAGTTGGGCTGCATGACTTGCCCTGGCATTGACGGCGCTTGAGGAATGCAAGTCAGACGTCGGACTGGTCGCAACACCATGAACGACTTCAAATAAGCGACCAGGGGTTCCACTGCGGCCCAGTTGCTGATCAGATGGAACAAGTCACTTTGCCTCACGACGATATTTGAGCAAGACCTTTTGCATCAATTGCAACAATTGCTTTCGTCTTGGCGCTTTGATTACAACAGCTGGATTACAGCGTACTGTCCATATTTTAGCAAGGATACGCGTGCTAGTCCTATTACGTAACAAGTAGTCATGCTCGATGGCTCAGGCCATGCTTATATTCAATTATAGTCTACGCTCTCCTGACCAATTGCAATTGACATTTGCCCGAATATTTGGAAGAATTCATGTTATTTTGCGCATCACTCGAGCTTAGACCTTGAGCTGAGGATAGAAATTCTGACAGCCTTCGTTATATGACGCACTCGCGTTGAAGGTGACACCTGCATTCGTAAGCTGAATGAGAGACTTGCCTGTCGTATTGTACTCAGGCCAGCCATACTGCGTCAAGCCTTGTGCTGGGGATTTTGCAAATGCCGACCAACCACCTTGAATCGTGCTGCTAAGATTTCGCTGCTCGGCGGTGACATTTGGCAGCCCAAGGAAGTTGCCAAAGACAAGTGGCAACTCGCTGCTGTGGTACACGCCAAGACTTGCCACCAAATTGATGTTCTGCGGGTATCTAGCCAGGTAACGGTACTGCCAAACAGGGACACTTGCATTTGTGCGCACGTGTGCCTGAAGTGCCGTCACGCATGTGTAGACTTGCTTCGTCAGGTCTGCCGGTGTGATTGGGTACGGGTACAATCCCGTGAGAATGGTGCCTTCATTGTCGTTGGTCCCGACCAGCATTGGAATGCGCGCATACCGGCCAGTACGTTGCTTTTCAAGGTACTCTTGCGTAGAAAAGACGGTGAGGTTGTCAATTTGAGGCTGGAAGACATTGTTGAGTGAAGTGAGATTGTTGACGGCCGCTCGAATGTTTGTCAGGGGCACTTGTTGCATACAGGCGAATTGCTGAGCCGTGCCATTGGCGGTTTGGTTCAGCGGACAACCTGACGCATTGGCAACCACATTCCACGCCTGCAACTTGGCCGTCGAATTTGTAGAAGTACGGTTGGCCAAGGAGATTTCCGAGCCAGATTGAAGAATGAGACCGCTGGCAATTGGGTCAAACTCGTATGCATACTGCCATGTAGCAATGGAAGCAGAACCAGCACTCTCGCCATGCAGCGTGATACGTTCAGGATCGCCACCAAAATGACGGATATTGTTGTACACCCACTCGACAGCGAGTCGTTGGTCGTATAGACCGACGTTAACTTGGTTTGGAGGCACTTCTGGAGCACCAATGGGAAAGCCTAGGAGATTCATCCGGTAGTTGAATGTACAGTAGATGATGTCGTCGTTATTTTGCACCCAGGTCGAGCCATTGTACAAGTCGGCTGCACTTCCACCGAAACTGAAGGCTCCGCCGTAAAAGTAGACAATGACGGCAGCGGGCTTGCTAGAGTTCAGTCTCTCCACCGAGGGCGCCCAAATGTTGAGTGAGAGACAGTCTTCGCGCTCGGTAAAATTACCAAGTGTACCATTTGTCAAGGAGTTGAGTGCCGTATAGCTTGCACCCTTGTTTTGAGGACAGCCTGGACCATACTGAGTTGCGTTGAATGTGACGTTCTGCGGTAAGATGCTTGCTCGCCGAGGAGGCCTGAAGCGCTCGGGCTTCGCACCGAAGGGAATGCCTAGCCAAGCACGGACACCAGTGGACTGTGGAATGCCTTTGAATGTTCCAACATTGGTGGTGATGGTCAGTGAATCATTGACCGCTGCCAAGACAGCAGAAAGGGAGGCCAACACCGTGAAGACCTGCATAATTGATGGCGAGGTGTTGTAGATGGGCCAGCCAGCCTTTGTATCTGTGTGCCTGGCTACCCTTCATGCGTGCGACAAAGTGTGAAGTCATCGTCTGTTGTCGTCTCGTAGATGGCAGATGCCGTTCATATCCGGAGCCTTAATTCAAACTTTAATTGCCCCGCGTTCTCGACTTCCACATTAGGAAATTCCGGGGAAGCTAAACTACATCATGTCTTCATGCCCTGTGAACTGTGGTATAGCAGGCTTTGCAGCTTTTGCTAGTCGAAGAGTTCAAGCACTTGATCGGTCTACGTCTGGCTAAGGTTAAGCAAATAGCTCCCGATACGCAAGAATTGCTTCTAAAGCCACGCAGTCATAGTCTAGATATTGTAGCATACCATCTAAGCCTACGTAGTAAGTTCGTAGCACGGATAGCATCGTGGACAGCATCTCTGCTGCCGCGTCTCATCCTTCCATTCGCTGAAGCGTTCCAGGCTTACCTCTTAATCATCAGACGCGTGCTTGCATGCGTGCCTCTACACTTCTTTAGCAAGATTACTATGGCAGCGTCATGCTTGATGGGCTCTTCTACCATTGATAGACTAAGCGCTGGCGCTGGCTCCCTCCTGCGCTGAATTTCCATCATGAATCGTAGTAGGCTGCCCAGTGGTGTTGCTGCTGTTCGATGCCCCTTGTGAGAGAGCACTCATTTGTGTAACAAACTGAGCTTGTCCAGTCGCGTTCTGAACAAGCATCTCGCGAAGCCGAGGTAAAGCTGACCTGCCTTGCATCACCTCGGCGCGCCTGACTGCTTCAAGTTCAGGTATACCTTGCTTCTGAGCGAATTCCTTGACTGCGTCGATGAGTAGGCGTCGCGTGAAGAAGAACTTCTTGTGTCCACCTTTTTCAGGTCGCCATTTGGCCCCATGCATTGACTCCAGGTCGCGTATGGAAAGACCGCCATCGAGTCCATGGAACCATTCTTGCCAGGCATCTGTGACCCTAGTGACACTTCGGCTCATCTTTGGCAGCCGTAGTGCCTCTTCTTCATCTCTTTGCCGTTTGCGACTCCTGGCTGTCATAGGTGCAGTCTCAGTTTCTGTGGCATGATCAAGATCAAGTTGCATAGTACCATCGACTTGACCCAAAGCTGCCGTCGGCTGAGGCGGCGAAGCTGACGACAACTGCAGGTTAGGCAGCTCCAGACCAGGATGCTGCAGCTGAATGGTCATGCGAATACTGTTGATCATACTGTTGAACATTGGCACAAAATTGTTGATCAATTCTTGGTCTGAACACGCGGCACTCCTAGGTGTAGTAATACTTGCGATGCCCGCAGTAATGCGTGCCATACCCGCGACTTGTGTTGCCTTGAGATCATTCAGTGCAGCTCCAACTTCCTCGAGCTCAGCTCTAAGCGTCCCGATGTCAGCCCGCAGAGCATTGATTGATTGCGTCTGTAATCGTAGCGCTTCAGCAACAGCTGGCGCAAGTTTGTGCACGAGCTCCGCTTGAGGGTTCACCTCGGCCGACATATTGGCAATGAGAGTCGCAGCCCATGTAGAGAACGCATCGTTGTTGAAAGGCGCATGATGCTTGAATGGGTGGTCTGGATAGTCTTTGAAGACAAGGACCATGTCCTGCAGCAGAACTACGCGTAGGTAGAGCAACAACTTGTGAAAGAGCTTCGCTTGCGAACAAGGGAGTTCCACCTTCTCGGCATCACCAATGCCGAAGTCATCGAGCCACGGGAAAATCTGCTTCTGAAGCTCCATGGGAGGCTCTCGTACAGCACGAGAAAGATGATAAGACTTGCCGTCACCGTCTGGCGAGAAGCCTGCTTGTGCTCGAATGAAAGAAATGGGCAAATGCTTCGAAAAAGCCTGTTCGAGTGCGCCAACCTGCCAACCTCCTGCTCGACGCATAGCCTGCTCTTGTACTCCACTGATCTCGGCATACTGTATGCCGGCCTTTCGACCAATGTGAGCGAAGGATCTTCCCGTGTAGCCACATGCGGCTAGGACAGATTTGACAACCTCGTGATGAGCGCCGTAGGACATCTCGCCGTTGTTGCTAGTCTTGCGCGACAATAGCAGCTTGGTATTGTACCATTCTTCAGGCCTTCCCAGATTAGGGGTCGCTTCACCGGATATGTGAAAGCGAGAGAACAGATACGCCGCAAGAGAATTGACGACACACATACTCCAGTCCTTGTGGCGCAGAGCGCCTATGATTCCCAACTTGTCACCTTTCTTGGTCTTGGAATAGTCAGACATCAGAGTCACAACATTGTAGGGCTGCATTCCCTCGGTGGTGTACTCACTGAGACCGAGATCACACAAATCTGCTGCACGGGTATCATCGCCTCTCAACACCGTGGAGTGGCGAAGATTGAAAATGAACCTGTCCCTGATTGAAGTTTTGCCGCCTTCGCTTGTAGCTTTCAATAGGTGAGCGTTGCAAACTTTGTAGTCTTCACTGGTGAGCTCAATGCCAAGACCACCTGATTGATCTTCAAGGCTGGCTCGCTTCCTCGCTGCCTCCTCAAGACTGCGCTGCTTCAGTAATTCCGCAACAAGCCCTTGAGATTCCGCTGGATGAGGCTCTTTGCTGTCTTCCCTCTCCCTCTGGTAGGTCCAGAGAGCGACAATTGCTGCTTTTGCCATCTTCATTGCACCAGCACTCACTGTTGCCTTTTGACCATCTTTGTTGGCCTTGCCGATCTTCTTCTCACGGGTTTGGAAGTGGGTCATGAACATGTGAAGCTTTGATGTTGTTACTAAATGGCGCTGCGACACGTCATTCACCATCGAGTAGCGAGAGTCGCACCACTCCTTGAATTCCTTTTGATATAAGTGGTAACTTGTCATTGTATTGCGAGAGCGAGTCTCATGAGATCGTGTTAAGGTACGCTGTTCAGCTGCTTCATTCTGTGTCGCTACTGCGTCCGGAGTGAGAGGCTGTTGCGAAGGCTGTACAGCTGAGTGGCCGGGCAGAGCAGAAGCGGAGATGACAGTCGTGGAGGCCACAGCAGAAGCAGACACAGAAGTAGTATTCACAGCTGTTTCATTTGAAGCAGCAGCACCAGCAGTAGTAAAAAAAGGACTGGACTCAGAGACGGCACGCGTATCATGCGCGGTAGAAGCGTCGGGCAATCCGCAGTGAGTCGCCTCACTCAGAGCTGAGCCAGCTGCCTCGCGCGCAGCCATTTCTTGGCCTATCGTCGCGATGATCTCCTCGTTTGGCAGACCTCGCAGGTTTGATCGAAGAACGGCCATTGTGCACTCCTATTTGCTTGCTGTCTCAGCGACGTTTCTGTGCATTCGAAGTCGCGCGTAGGCCTTTTCGCGTTCAAGGCGTGACAGCAGGCGCGGCGCGTAGCCTCAAAGCAAAGACGGCTCCGCAATCGCTTTCGTATGGTTCAAACCTTCTCTCGAGACCTATATCAGAGGACATACACAAGCCATGCATAGCGAAATCTGACCCTCTGGATTGATTGCGCGATTTTGAAGCATCCAGCTTGGCACCTTTGGCCTACTTGCACCCCGCTGTCACTGCTTCGAGCGCATCGTCAGCTGCAGAGCGGGCCTTCATCACAAAAGAAGCTTTCTCAAGAGAAGATATGCATATGGGGCGACATAGCAGTCTTTTGAGCACAGATGGAGTCACAGTTACTAGTTTCAATAGCCGCGAAGCCATCTCCTCAAAGACTGCTGTCTTTTGTACTGTCAAGTGTTGCATAAATAGGAAATAGGAAAGCATTAAACCTTGTATATAAACCCACTGTCAACAGCTTACAGCATGATCACGCTCGCAGCCAGTGCACAAAGACCGGCGATCATGGCAGGTACGGCCTTGCTTGCCGCGCCAGGAGATGCAGGAACTCCAGCTGCAGCCGCGACCGCAGCGACACCAGGTACTGCAGACGCTGGCACGATGACACCAGCGACACCAGCAGCGCCAGCAGCTGGCAATACAGTGACGCCCGCAGCATTGACGGAAGGAACCACAATGGTCTGAGTGGCAACCACAGTCACGGCAGGCGCCGCGTTCACAAGCGTGACAGCGCCGGTACCAGGGAGAAGTCCAGCGCCACCAGCAGTAATAGCCACATAGCCTGAAACAGTGGTCAAAGTCGTGACGGCAGATCCACCAGAGACGACAACAACAGGAGCAACTATCGTGACGACATTGACAATGACGGGTGCCACACCGCCCAGAGCAGGGGCACCAGACACGATGGTTGCGCCAACAGGGCCAACGCCACCAACAGAGACAGCCACCAGAACGTTACCAATAGAGACCACCACAGCCACTTGACCAGGTCCAGCAGCTAAACCATTGGCGCCAGAGCCAGGGCCCAAGAAGGGAAGACCATTGATGAGAATCTGAACAGCAATGACAGTCTGCGTCGTGCCAGGAACAGTGAGAGTCACTGTACTCGTGACCGTCACAGGCGTGCTTGCAACGGGTGCAATACCGTTGTTGCCACTTTGCGACGACGAGGCTGCCACAGCAGAAGACGAGACAGGCACCGTCGGAACTTGTACTGACCCCGAGCCCACCGCACTAGAAGAGCTGCCAATAGGAGTGCCTGTGATGGGAACAACGTTTAGACCAGCAATAAGCGTGCCACCAGGGCCAAGACCGACGGGAAGAGAGGCCACTTGACGTCGACGACGACGCATGAAGGGTGTGAATTGTGCAACGAGGCTGCCAGTCGCAAGTGAAAAGTAGCCCGGCTGGATACCTTGACCAGTAGGAGGCGGAGGCACGAACAAGACAACATCATAGTTCGGCGATGGTGGCGCCTGAAGTTTCAAGTAGGCCTGTTTGCCACCACAAGCCAAAACACCATTGCTGTCGATGGTGATAAGAGATGCTGCAAAGGTTGCTGCTGGAGCAAGTGTGATCACCGTGTCAGAGCATACAAGGGGCGTGCCTGCCGCAGAAAGCTGATAGGTCGTGGTAGCGGTGGCCGCGGGCAATGTGGCGATAGGAGGAACCGAGACCGTTACAGGAGCTGATGAGAAGACAGCCGTAGGTAAGGTGCCTGAAGCTGTCGAAGGAGCCGAAGGGGATGAAACTGCGGGTGGGACTGTCGGCACAACGACTGCACTCGTTGAGTCAGATGTAGGAATCGTCGGCACAACGATAGCGCTCGTTGAACCTGTTGCAGCAGGAGTGGTGGAGACGACTGTGGTGCTTGAATCTGACGCAGCGGTGGTCGAGACGCCAACTGTGACGGAGACATCTGTTACAGAGGTAGGCACGCCAATTGTTATGCTCGATGAAGTAGCTGAAGTAGACGACGTTGCCACAACAACATTTGAAGAATCGAGGGGTGTTGTGACGTCCGAACTAGTCCCGGCAATCATATTTCCACTGCCGTCAAAGCCGATGACAAATTCATCAGGGGCAAATTGACGCTTCCTTGGTAAATAGCCGCCTCGCAGAGTTCCGCCAGAATAAAGAAAGTAAGCTCGAGTAGTACCTGATGTCCCAGTGTCAACATACGACACTGGGAAAGCTTGCATCCTGATTGACTTCGCAGATGTAGAGGTCATCACAAGAAAGGTTGCGATATCGCCTTTACATCTCAGAGTTCCTTGCGCATCAATCTCCAATGCATCCGGTACCTGAGTGCCACCGGTGGCGGCATCCTCGTATGGGCGCAACGTCAAACCTTCCCCGGGTCCGTTACAAAAGACTCCGCGTCTGTTTGGTAAAAAACCCGCGGGATGATGGTCGATTCGAATGGTCTGTACTGGCTGAAAGGGTATGTCGGCTTGAGCCTGGGTGTATGCGCTAAGAAGCAGTGTAGCGAAAGAGGCGACGAGTCAAGGTCTCATCTGAAGTGAACAACGAGTGTATGTAGCTTGCCGAGGAGCATTGAGCAGAGGAGGCTTCTTATAGACTGCATCCAAGCTGCCAGGCGCTTTCTCCTTTGGCGAGTCTTGCAAGCATCTCGGTTCTGGCAAACATTGAAGCTAGCTCATCTGTGATAGTACCAAGTGAAATGATTCTGCACGCAAATCTGAGACAAGCGGCTGAAAGGTTCACTTTGCGCCGACTGAATGACAGGCCATCAACACGGCAAGCTAGTCTCCAAGCGATTCGTGAGAGCCAAGTCCCACCGATTTCCAAATACATGGGATTGGAGCATATGAGAGTTCAGGTTTATGCCAGACTTCATCCTCGAGCCCGACTTCTACTGTGATAGAACGAGCATCTGCTAAACGCTGACCAATTGATCTTGCCTTTTGGCAGGAGAATTCGATTCGTTGATGCAATCAGCGATGTTGCAATTGACAGGTTGAGTCTTTCCAGAAATAAGCGGGGATCACCTGGTTGGCCTTTGGGGCTCCAACATTCTAGAAGCGTAGAAGGCGGCCTGTGCCGTCCTGACTCAGAGTTCGTAATAGTCGTAACCATGAGAAGTCATTCGAGAGAATGACAAGCCGAGAGCTTGACCCAATTAGGTGCTCAGTGCAAGTAGCGAAGCAGCGAAATCAAACATCACCTGAGAGGCTGCGACGTGGTGCGTAACCGTGCGGTCGCTTTGAATTGCAAGCGTGTCGCGCTTCGAAGTCGTTGATATCAGGGTTAGGTTACGGGCCGTTGTGTTTCGGTTCAGAGTCTCCAGGAGCGAATGCGGTCTGATAATGCAAGATCAACGGGCCAGGTGGCAAGATAACGCAAGCGACACGAGTTACCGCCGCACCGGTCGGCGTCCCGTCCGCTCAAGATCGGCGTAGATGAGCTTAAGTTGGCTATACTGAGTATACTCAACACCATTTAGGGCACAAAAGCCTTGTTTTCTATTTTGAGCGTGGAGCATTCCCAGCCGGCTCGTCGTCCTGACAATCAGTGCTTGTTCTGCAGCTGAGCCGACCTAGCCAGCCGCGGCGCAAATGGCAGGAGCGGCTGAGAACTTGAGAAGCCAGGACTCAGGACTCAGCGAGGAGCCGCAACTTGCAGAACGGTGAGTCGGCGACAGCCCCGGACTCTCGACGCATCGCGATCATAGAATGGAGAAATACGCAGGAGCTGCAGAGACGCAAGACAATCATCATGTGCGACCGCTCTCTTGATGAAGCAGCATGCATTCTGTCGAGGACGAGTCTGTTTCATCAATGGCTCAGAATGCTTTGAATTGAGGTTCCTGGAATTTGTCTTTACTGGTCTTGGGCTATGAGCTATGGCGAAAGCAGGCTAGCGCTGATGAAATCAGATGGCAGGCTTGCAAAGGATCTCGATGGCCACCTGGCGCAGTATATTGACAACAGATGCGCTTAGACCCTTAAACCCGATGTGCTCATTGTACTGCCACCCTCACTGCCACTGCCACTGCCTGGCAGTGTGACATGGGCTGACAGATAGTGACAGTACTTTTGATCTCCCTGAAGAGTTGCGAAAGCCAATTGCATACTTGGTAGGAACATCGCCAGCATCTCAACTCTCAGAAGAGATTCTCGGCTTTCAGCCGTGAAGCTTTGTATCGTGTAATTGAGACACGAGTAGTTTCAATATCGATGTGCGCAATTCGACGGCACAACGCATTGAAGTTAGAATATTATTACCAACTTGGAAATTGGGAACTCCGCTAGTAGCTCAAATTGCTTGCCAATTGCAACAACAGGAAGGGCAAAAGAAGTTTCTTGTGCGTGCGCTTGCGATAGCGCTCATTTGCAACTACGACGGCTCAAAGGAGCCTAAGACAGTCGGTTTTCATCATCAGGCCATATTTGGGGCGGGGACATCTGCCGTGATTCACAACTCTATCACCGGATGAAGACATTCGGGCGGAAGACTCTTTCACAAAGTTGACCTTCGTTGCGGTCTCATCCTGTTGGCGCTTGCTTACTTCGACATCAAGGTCGAAGACTCAACACAAGTTTGCAGAACGCTCTACGTACATCACGGCACATGCCGCAGCGTCCCTCAAGCTTCAGATGACGCGCCATTGTTTTTGGCTGATGTACAAATTTCCCGATTCGGCTTCTGTGCCGCAATATCAACAAGAACAAAATCGCGTCTACTCACTGTAGCCAGGGCTCAAGTAGGCCAATGCGCATATACATTGCACAGTTACGTCTCCTTGAATAATAGACAGTCTTTCGGGGGATAGACAAGGATTGAAAACGTCCAGTAGGAGCATCAATTGAAATCGTGAGGACGCGTTCAAGAACAGCTCGCAACACCACCGTTCTCAGCGACCCAGAGAGGCGTCTTCGCTTTCTTCTTTACCTGGATCTGTCTCTCAACACACAGGCAGGTATAACGACATCATTCACTGTCCTAGCAAGATCATCTCGTTCACAGCTGCAGGCCCAGGGCGATTGACTGACTCTAGAATGGCCATGGCAATCAGAGCAATCCTTTCACTATGTTACATCACAAGTGTCGCGGCTTTGTTACCTCAACCATTTTGTGCACAAGATGCGCCTCCCTACCAATCTGTTGCTATGCACACCTTCAATGCCAAATTCCTTGACAAGCCTGAAATGACTTATCTAGTCTGTCGGGATTTCTGTGCAGGCTCCGAAGCCTTTGGACTGACCTTTTCAGTAAGCTGCCAACTGAACGAGAATACCTATTGACTTTTCTAGAGCCAGTGCTTTTGTGCTGCCCCCGGACAAAGTAATATGCTGACAGCTTCGCTGACTGCTTGCACTGGACCATGTGTAGGAAACCCAGCCGAGACATGTGGCAACTACGAAGCTCTTGAAGTCTATCAAAACTTTGCGATACCACAGGCGATAAATGAGGGTTGCTTTCAAGACACCAGTGTAAGAGTACTGCGCCGAGCATTCTTCAGCAGTCCCTCTATGACACCTGACTTGTGCGTTACCTTCTGTGTTGGCCGGGGTTATGAACTTGCAGGACTCGGTGATGGCGGAAAGTGCTATTGTGGTACAGCAGCCGACCCTGTCAATTTACAATCCAGCTCTGCGACCAATTGCAACGCACCCTGTTCCGGGGACAGTTCTCAGACCTGTGGTGCGTCCTTTGCATTGAACGTATATTCTGTGGACAGTCTCCCAATTGTCACCTCGACAAGTAGCTCAGCTGCAAGCCCAAGTACGAGGAGCACTTCCGAGTCAGTAATGAGTACTTCGATGGTAACCACATTGTCGAGCACATATGGACTCTGGTCGAGTAGTTCGACATTATCAGCTTTGCCGAGTACTTCTGCCATACTTACCCTGTCAAGCATATCTGAACACTCATCGAGCAGCTCAATGCTATCAATCTCATCAAGCACTGTCTCTACCAACTCATTGATCAGCAGCGAGAGCACTCTGTCTTCGTCTTCAACCATTTCAATCACAATCAGTACAAGTCATCCAAGCACAGTCCCTCAAGTACCAGCAGGTCCGACCACCGCCATACCGTCAGTTCCATCTAGCCTCGCACCAGTATCATCGAAATCGTTCTTGCCTACAGAGGTACCCTCTTCGTCGAGCTCTTCTTGCGTGGTAGCCGATGTTACTCTGCCTGTTGCTACTGCAACCACAACATACCAGTTCTCTGCGTCCGGCAAGGCTCTCATCTGCTCAGGGACTGTAGTCACCCTCGCTCCATCTGCGACCTCCGCGCCATCGCTCATTACAATTGATAGCAACAGCGTACTTCGATGTGAGGGCAAGCAAGCCTACCTCAACTCACAGTCGACCGCCGGCCCAACCTATGACATTGTGATATATGCCCCTCCGGCTCCAGGATGTCAGGGAATAGTACCTGCCTTCTTTTCTTTTGCCTCCGGGAGTCTCACAGCACAATTTACTCCACTAACGCGTCAACAGCGTCGTCAAATGACCACTCTGGCGGTGGGCCTCGGGCCCGCGAATATTCTCGTAGCGGGACCCAATTCGGCTCCCATAACGGGCACTGCTATTGGCAGTACTGGAGCTTTCACAGGAACGTCGAGTCTGATTTCAGCTTCAGCGCAGGGGCCATCTATACCGATCTCTGCAGCCGGGACTGCGACGGTCACGAGTACAGCGACTCTCACTGTTCCTGGCACGATGCAGACCATCATTGCTGTTCAGATCTTCATCAATGGTCTCCCCTTCTTGGGCCCTGGCTCTGGCGTCAGTGGTTTAGCTGCTGGACCTGGTCAAGTGACTGTGGTGGTCTCTATTGGTAACGTTCTGGTGGCTGTCTCTGTTGATGGCGTTGGCCCTATTGGCGCAGCCATCGTCTCTGGTGCCACTGCTTTGGGCGGTGTGGCACCAGTCATTGTCAATGTCGTCACGCTGGTTGCTCCTGTTGTTGTCGTCTCTGGTGGATCTGCCGTCACGACTTTGACCACTGTTCAAGGCAGTGTGACTATTACTGCTGGTGGCGTTGGACTTCTCCCTGGTACTGGCGCTGTCACGCTTGTGAATGCGGCGCCTGCCGTGACTGTGGTTGCCACTCAGACCATTGTGGTTCCTTCCGTCAATGCTGCGGGCGTCACTGTGGTGCCAGCCGCTGGAGCTGCTGGTGTGCCTGCTGTCATCGTGCCAGCGTCTGCCATTCCTGTCATCGCTGCTGCCATTGTAACCCATTCGGGCTCGACTTCAGCCACTCTACCTGCATCGTCTGGTGCAGCAAATAGACTTGTATCCGTGGTGCTCACTATGTTGATGGCGGGCCTTGTGGTTGTTGCGTAGCGTGGCGGAAGGTTTCGAATGAAGCCCCCAATTTGTCTGCTCAACGAAAACTCAAAGAACGATATGTAGGCAGCCAAGATAACGTTGTGCCACTATGTACAACTACCAAATGTCCCTGTATTGTGCACCTCGACTTACGGTTGTCTCCTGCTCATCTGGTAAAACCATAGAACATCGTGCAGCCAGATCCTGCCTGGACTTCAGATTTCAAAAGCCAAAAAAGGAAATTCTCAAAACACACTCAACTCAACGACACATATGTTGTCATGACCGGAGTCGCCGTTCTGAGGATTCCAGCAGTTCGGTGCTTTCACTTTTCCGTTCAGCAGATGCTCATATCCCGTCTTCGATATGAGTCATAACGATTTTCACAAATTCCCCTATCAAGCTCGCTCAATTCGGAGCTGCGAGTGCCATCTGAGGGCATTTTGAGTAATGTTCCTTCCTTAGTGTCCTCTGCCTGAGTATAAGAGGATCGTTTGCGCACTCCTTCTCGCATTCTCAGCACACGACTTATGCTTTTCAACTCGTTCCTGAGTCTTCTTGCTATTGGTGTGGCTGTTGCAGACCGAGTAGTGGTTTACTCGGATCCGGTAAGCGGTAATGTAAACGAGGGATCTCTAGGCTATGCCTACAAGCAGGTGTCTGCAACATACACCGCAACATCTTCACGGACCGCAGTCACCTTTTTGACGCGGCACGATCCTCGTTACTTCTATTACGATGACTTTTCCTTCTCCGTTTCAGGCCAGATCAACGGCACAATCAACCTACTTGCCAACCCAGGTTTCGAGTCTGGCTCCTTCTCTCCATGGGTGCTTGTCGGACAGCAAGGCTTGAGCGCAGCTGCCCAGGTGACCCGGTCGAGGTCGCACACTGGAGTCTGGTATGTGCGGGATGGTGCGGTCGGGGGTATTGATGGTGTTTCGCAGTTGGTGGACACAATACCAGGACAGCTCTACGATTTTTCTTTCTGGATAGCTGCTGATGCTGGTCGTCCAGCGCTGGGTCAAGTTGTTCTGTCCTCCTTTGATCCCCAACAATCTCGCTCCCTGGTACGTCTGATTCTGGTGACTCAAACTCTGATCGCATCACCAATACCATCACCGTGTCCGGTGGTGCTCCCGCTGGGCAGGCCATTACGATCTTCTTAGGCGACGGTACACAGGTTGGCACCACTACGACAGGACTGGACAATACCTATTCGTTTCGGGTCAACACAGCAGGCTTCCCCGCCGGCAACTTGGTCTTCACAGCCACCACAACTGCCGGTGGCTTTGAATCTGCGCTTTCAGACCCATTGACGGTGCAGTACGTGCCTCCAGGTACTTACACAATGAATGCTGCAGTCAGTGGACGGACATCAACGGAGGTGTCTATCACAGGCAGTACGCCGTCGCAAATGAATCGCTTCTTGACGTACACTGTCATGGACGGGAGCAATCAACCCATCACCGGTACTGCTGCATCAGACGGGTCGGGCCAATTTGCCTTTTCGTTTACAAGCACAAGCGCAGGCTCTGTACGGATCGACGGATTTGACATTGCTGGTAACCCCATGCAGACTTCAGTGGTCTACAGTGCTTTCGTTGCACCTTCTACCACAAGCTCTTCGTCAGCACCGCCATTGACGAGTGCGCCCCTCAGCCTTGTTAACTCGTCGACCAGTACTCAAATGACTAATCAAACCACGGCTCAAACACTATCTCGACCCTCGACAGTGCTAAACATCACTGCAACAGCGGTCCCATTCATGAGCTCTGCCTCTCAACCGGGCATCGGAAGCATTGCACCCATCCCCGCCTCACCTACGACCGTCACAAGTACTGTAACAACGACGGTGCATGGTCCAACGCAGACTGTCGTGGCCCTTCGACTTTTCGTCAATGGCCTCCCGATCCTGGACGCTGAAGACAAGAGTCTCACAGCAGGCAGTGGACGGGTCACTGTGATTGTGTCGATTGGCAAGGTATTGATTGCTGTTTCCGTCGATAGTGTTGGACCTGCCATTGCTGCCATCATCTCTGGAGGACCTTCTCTGGATGGACTGGCACCTACTATCGTCTCACTCATCGTGGTCATGATTCCTGCCATCAGTGTGTCCAGTAGCTCCAATGTTACCACCACGACAACCGTGCAAGGCTTTATGACTGTCGTCACTGGTATTGCTGGAGTGGCCCCTGGTGTCGACACTATTCCAGCTACTACTGTTGTTACCACACAGACAGTCCTTGTCACTTCACTCGGCTCATCTGTGCCGACCGTCTTGCCAGTTGTGGGTATCGCTGGAGGCATAGGCGCTGTTGCCCCAGATTCTCAAGATTCTGGTACCTATGTTGCAGCTGGCCCCGTTTTGACAAGTGTCGTGTCCAGGCCAAGCCCAAGTTCTGCGACACCAACAACAAGTGAGCCAGCTAAGACGACAATTGCTGTGCCAGCATCTCTTGGAGGCGCCGAGCGATGCTCATCTGCCATGTTTGCAGGTATTTTAGCTTTGGCGTCCTTGCTGCTTATCTACAAGTAGAAGCCATAGCGGAGGATCATATGAGTGTAACATATCAGCTCAGAACTCTGCCCATCTGAAGTCTGTAGCTCTGCACGTGCTTTGCGGCCTAATCTCGCTCGGCTAAAGTCTGATCTTGGCTCATTGCTCATTGTTCGAGTAGAATTGTCAGCCCACGCGTCGACTGCATTTGCAAGACCTCCAGATACTAACTATTGTACTAGCCAACATGGCCCTTACGCAGGAATTGAGTAATGCTGTCGAAGAAGACAATGACCAAATTGCAAAACTTGCGTGCACCGTATGCAAACGCCGAAAACAGAGGTGCGATCGAGTGCGCCCAAGTTGCGGCACTTGCACCCGATTGAACCATGAATGCCTGTACGTCGACGAGCGGAGTGGTGATGAGCGGCGCCCGAGAAAACGTAAACAGCTTGCAAATGGCCATGCGCCAAGTCTGATATCGGAGTCATCGTCGCAACAGGCCTCTCCAGTCGGCTTCGAGGACATGAATAAGAGACCTTCCGTGACTGCAACGAGCAGTACAAGCCTGTCGCCCACAGACCTGGCAAATTCAATCAGCTTACCCGTCATGCCCATCTATCCCGATGACTCGATCGCAATGCATCTGCTTGATCCAAACGAATTTGGCGTCGAAGACAGCGCAAGGCCTCTACCAAATCTTGGCATGTCGGCCATGGTTGACTACAATAGCCCAGCAATGCAATTCTACGCCGCTCATGTCTATCCCTATTTACAAATTGCAGCGCCTGGCTCTCAACGTCTCGAAACTTCGTCCCTGCTCTACAACGCTGCACAAGTCTTTACGCACCACGAACTGTACACACCCATCCGACTCGAACTCAACCTAGCTTTGGAGAATCAGCCTACCCTGACGGTCCTGCAGGCAAACATATTGCTGTCTGTTTATGAATACATGTGCTGTCGCCTTGTCGCCTTTCAACTTCGAACTGCTGCGAGCATGCGTCTGTGCAAGCTTTTTCAAATCATTCCGTTCAAGCGCCACCGTTTCGAGGAGCATATGACCAAAAGCACCATTCTACGACGAGCGATGACAATCTCAGAGACAGAAGAACGAATACGTACGTATTGGGCCGCACTCAGTCTTTGCAGACTTGCTGATCCGCGTGGGACTGACCTTGTCGTTCAACATGGCTCTGATGGTGCAATCGTGCCTCGACCTCCAACTGGACTGCCTGATTTATTACAACAGATGCAGGCGTGGACCATGATTCGCGAGTGCCAATTAGCAGCTATGTCGCTTGAATCGAGCGAGACTGTTGCCATTGACCCACTCCGTGCAAGACTCGAAGAACACATTGCTGCTACGACGGATGTGGAAGCAAAGCTACTCTTGCTCGGCGCTGGAACAATCTTGCTTGATCGTCTTTGCTGTCATCTCTACCTTGACAAGCATACAATGAAGGATCCTGCTGCGGTCATGGCAGGCTATGCTCGTCAAGTGAGTGAAATAGCTAGCAACAACTCGGTTGGGTTCAAGGCGCTCTGGGTGGTGTATGAGGCGTGCAATCAAGTAGCCTGGCAATGGGCTGAATTCAAGGATCCAAGTCACTTCGAGACGATGAATGGGTTACGCGGTACACTTGAGCGTTATGTCATGCCTGTTGGCCCGCAGCTTGCTAGGATGGCCGACATTTACTTTGCTCGGCTCGTGTCGGAGTAGCCGCAGCTGCTCCTTTTGAGTTTGGCGACTTGAGCTTGAGCGCTGAGTCGCTGACATCTACACGACGCGACTGATGCATCTTGTGATTGCGGGTGGGGGGAGTGAGTCGGAGCTACGCAGGGTCGACACTCGATAGCCGTGCAAGATCTGAGAGGCCCAAGGCAGCAAGCAAGCCGACCAAAGTAAAGTTGAGCGGGCGGTAAAAGCGGCTGCCCAAGTGTGAGGAGAAATCAAAATTGGAGAAAACGTCCACGAGATGGCACCCTCACAAGGCTGCCCCTGGCTAAAGACTATTTGTGTTACGATACTGTTGTCCGTTTGTGCATACCTCCCAGCTCTAAAAGTGCATTGAAGATCATCATCTGTGCCTGTGTCGATTGCTGTATCATCAGACAGGGACCTGTTCTCTTGATCCAAGCGTTGTTGCTGACAGATCCAGGCTCGCTTGCGCCTTCCTGATTCTCTCGACACTCAGATCGCCACGCCGTCGCCCGCGTGTCAGATTATTCAAAATTGTCGGCCAGTGCGCGGAAGGTATTACTATACAAATTCACAAAGGCCATAGCTTTAAAGGATGCACGAACCCCCAGGCATTGTCCATCTTTAGTCTACATTGCCTCACCACACTCTCTTACAAAACATCACGAGCAGCACTCAGAACAGATGACATCGCCAGGCGACTCGGCTGGCATCTTTGCAGCACCCTTGGTTCGATCGGGCGCACCACTTGATTATGGTGAAGCAGCGCTGGTAGAAAACACCCTTGACATTGAATATAATCTGACTTGTAGGCTCCATGGAATGCCCGCTACTTCTATGGTCAACATGTCTTCCCTCGACGAGCATTTGCATACACCGGTTCCGTGACGCCAGATGACCAGCTCTTCCTATTCGCTGGTGAGACGCAGCACGGTATTCGTCAAGAATTACTGAGTATTGATTCTCGGTCGCTCAAGATTGAGGCGATTCAAGCGACAGGTGAGAAGCCCTCGGGCCGATCAGATGCGCGAGCCATTTCAGTGGGTGCCGCACTCATTGTCTTTGGCGGCGATGGAGTCGACAGCCAAGACAATAACTTGTATGTCTTGAATACCACGACCAAAGCATGGTCTATTGCAGCGGTGAATGGCGGCAAGCCCGTTTCTCGATCTGGTCACAGCATGACTTTGGTCGGCTCTCATCTCATCATTTTCGGCGGCAAGGGCGCAAATGGTATCATCTTCAACGATATGCTCATGTACAATGTTGAGACTCTCTTTTCATTCGCTTCGAAGTGGCAGGAAGTGAGCAGCAATCGATCTATGCGTGCATCACCTCGAAGCAACCACACAGCCGTTGTCCATGCAGACAAGTTGTACATCTTTGGCGGTCTCAGCGATGACAAGGTACACAGCGACTTTTGGGAGTACGATCCAGAGACCGAGACATGGTTTGAGATTGAGTGCTCCGGTTATTTGCCAGGGCCTCGACACAGCCACGCAGCGGTCGTTATTGATGGCATCATGTACATGTTTGGTGGTGTCAACGACAAGGGCCAGTACTCGGGTGACATGTTTGCATACCGATTTGCTAGCCGCTACTGGCATCGAGTGGACATGACCAATGTGCGGCCCACAGCGCGTGCCAATCACGCTTTGTGTGCGGTTGGTAGTAAGTTATTCCTTTTCGGTGGTGAAATCAGCCAGCCGCATGCTGAAGACCCAGCAGTCTATGTCTGCTCAACCGATTCGATCCATTTTCCAGCTGAGCGTCAGGGACTCCGAGTTGAACAAGCAGGTCCATCAAAGCTTTGGAGACTGCAAGATCGTTCCAACTCTGTCGACCGCAGTGCGCACTCTCGCAGTACCTCACGCTCCATTGGTACCATTCGCAATGATCTCAGTAAAGACATCATGCGCACATTACCCAAGGATCAGCAACCAGATGCGCTGTCGCGTGTACTCAACAACTTTGGGCATGCAGATGTGAAACGTTCCCTGACGGCCAGAGACTTTGCAGCTTTGGAGGCAGCTTCTGGCTACTCGCGACATGGACGACAAGGCTCTGCGCCGACTGAGTGGAGCGAGGGAGATGAAGGCTCTCAGTTCCATACTGTGGATGTTCAGACCTTTTCAGCAGTCGAAAGGAGTGCGCAAAAGCCCTTGCAGCAAGGGAAACGATATCACCTGCCAGCTGTGGCGCCTGCATCGTCGCCTTTAGTACAGCAAGGGTCTGAATTCGCAACTACGCAAGCTCCGCCTGCCGATAGAAAGGAAATGTTGGATGCGCTCGGTATTGTCCGCACGGGCACGAGTCCAGTCACTGAAGGCAATGAGCCTGAGGCAGAGCGTGTCACGGGCCCTGACCCGTCAGTTGCAAACGAAAAGATGCCAGATGCTGCCTTCTTACTGCATGCGCTGCAAGTTCTGCGGCAAGAACATCAGAGACAGCGCAAGGCATGGACAGACGACCGCGATGCTGCACACCAAGCCATGCTTGATCGCGAGAAGCAGCTCAAGGAGGAGCATGAGCAACAAATGGCCTTCTTGCAGCAACGTTCCAGGGTCCATTCGATTCGGGAATTGCAAACGATGAAAGCCAAGATGGAGGAAGATCATCAGGAGAAGTATACTGCGCAGCGACATTTCGATGAGCAACAAAAGGTCGAGATGGCACATCAGATCGCCGACTTGCAGCGGGAGCTGAACGGACATCGAGAGACCATCCAATCTTCAGCAGCGACGCATGAGAAGCTCACTAGTCAGCTGAAGGAAAGGGAACTCATTGCGGAGAAGCATGCAGTACTCGAAAAGCAGCACACCGAGCTTAGTGACAGGCAAAGCCACCAGCTCTCCATGATCAGTCAACTGACGAGCACAATTAGCGCTGCACAGCGACGGGCAGAGGATGCAGAGAGAAATGCAAGGGCGGAGACTGAGCGTTCGCAAGCATTGGAGCAGGATCTCATCAAAATGTCTGCAAGATTGGAAGAGGCACAGTCACAGACTGAGCACTACCGCAAGCTGTCTTCCTTGGCGACATTCAATGCTGAGCATAACGCAACAGAGATGGAGAACACGCGGCAGATTCTGTTCACTGGACTGCATCAGCTGCTTGGCAAGGGCGAAGAAGGCGCTCCTGCTGCGAATCGGGACTCTGCCTCTTCGTTGCCGCCCGTCAGAGTAGCTTCTCCGATGCAGGTGTCTCACCACTGACTCCTTGCTCTCTTCCTTGTGTGTCTATGCATAGTGATAGAATTGAAGAGGTAGGCCAGTATCTAGTATACAGTGTACAAGCAAAGTTCAACCTGAATCCAACACCCAACTTGAGCTCACGCGACGTGAACACCCGGCCAACCGTAACCACCGAGACAGCAGCCATGGATCCAGCCAAGTTTGTCGGTCTCAAGCTCCTCCTGACCCTCAAGACTGGCGTCAAAGCACAGGGACAGGTCGAGTCAATTGACCCGGCCACATCAAAGCTCAAGCTCACAAATGGTATGCAAACGCTCGTTTCGACGACTGAGCAGCGCTGACCTCAGTTTACTTCCCATTGACGAAGCTATCTGTGGATGAATTTGAACTGGACGGCAAAAGCGTAGTGGATCTGGATATACTGCCGAAGGATGAGCCTGCAGGCACACGGACGGCTCCTCAGCAATCAACGGTCGACTTTGTGGATCCAGCCATCATCTCTGCCAACAAGGCGCCAACAGCTAGACCTGCCCCAGTCAGCAAACCACCGACTGCGCCTGTTCGAGCACTTGAGAATTTGAGCATCAAACCCGCACCAAGTGCAGACTTTGATTCCTCGGCAGTTGAGACGGATGATCAAGGCACACAAAAGCGAAAGAAGCAACCACGCAGACTGGCGCGCAAATCAAGACACCCTTCCGACTGGGAAGATGCAGACATGTCTGCGTATCACGAGGAAGAATTTGATTTCCAGAAGAACCTCGAAGCATTCAACAAGAAGAAGGTATTCGAGGAGATTCGCCAGAACGATGCGACGGATGCAGCATCGTTGCTGGTGAGCTCAAACAGACTACCCAAGGACAAGTCGAGCTACGCATTCAACGAGATGGTGACAGATGCAAAGTACGCAAGGGCATCGCCTAGACCCTCAGAACCTACCAGCGAGACTGAACGACCTGCTTCGCGAGTCAAGAGACCAAGTTTCCCAAATACCCGTTCAAAGCAATCTCGGAAGAGCAGTGTAGCCTCTCCCATGGTATCTGACGCGCAGCTTCGTCTCGTCTCTGACAAGTCGCCCGTTTCTACCATCACTGCACAACAGTACACGATGGCCGAACACCTTGCTGCTAGCAAATACGGTCCATCTCTCGATGCATTGGCAGAGAATGGTGCACGCGGCATCGCAGACATCACCACGGGTATTTTAGAACAGACGGCAAGTGACTCACCACCAGTCGTTGTAATCATGGCCGGTGACACGCGTCGTGGTGAGATGGCTTTGTCTGCTGGACGACTGCTCTCCATCTTAGGTGTCCGTTGCATGGCACTCGTACCGGCTGCTAATCCAATCAATGCTGTTGCAGCGCAGTTGCGTAACTTTGCCAATGCGGGAGGCCGGGTGGTTCAGCCTACTGACTTGCAATCCGCTGTTGTTTCACTGCATAGTCCGCCACAGCTCATCATCGATGCTCTCCACAACGAAGAGTATATTTGGGAGGAGGAAGATCGCGAGGCTGCGACATTGCTTGGCATCTGGGCAGAAAAACAAAAGGCAACCTTGCTGAGTATTGATCGACCTTTTGATCATCTCCAACCACAGCATCTTGCCGCACTTGGTCTGCCTCGACAAGAAACGGTCGATCTTATCAAGGAAGGTAGATTGGCCTTTGCGGCAGGAACCATTCACTTGGTAGAAACGGGTATCTGTCGTAAAATCTGGCGAGAGCTAGGTAAGACGATTGTGGCTCGTCCTGACTTTTGCAGTGTCCTGGAGATGTCGTAGTATATAGCATTATAGAGAAAACATACAAGATACAATGACTAGAATGAACGGTACATGTAGAGTCGCTGCTGTCCCGGAAAGAATCACGACTCCGCCTGGAGAGAATTGAAGCTTTGGCAGCGCCGAGATAGAGGTCACAGGAAACACCGTCGAAGACGCACTGGACTGCGCATTTGTCACTGTTGTGCGAAGCGTGATTGTCGAAGGTTGGCTGCTTGATTGTGTCGTAGCGGGCGAAGCCTCGGCAAGAGAAGTCTGCCGAAATGCTTTCAATATGTCCTCTTGGGTCGATAAAGTAGTCGTACGTGTCTGAAGTGATGGTACAGGCTTGTCTGCCGTGGCCTGTGTCTGGTGGACTGTCAGATACTGCAAATGCGCCACCATCACAGTCGCTGTCACTTGTACTAATGTTCCGACTCTTTGAATGACAGTGACTGTGTCTCCTGCCACCGTGGTCGCCAATGTCGAAGGAGCTCTGGTAGCGACAGCATCAGCCGGTAAAGGCCGTACGGTAGTCACAATCGTGCGAGTCACCTCGGCAGTCAGTGTTATTCTGCGGCGTGTCGACGGGACTGATGATAGAACACTGAAGCTCGTCGATGAGACTGGCACTGACGACAGATTTGTTGCTGTGAGTGTATGAAAGGATGAGAGTGAAGGTATGGTCAATATAACTGGCATAGAACTTGTTGATGACGCCGCCGCCAAGGAGAAAGCAGGAAAACGATTCATGCTAGCATATCCGGCTGTCAAGGATGCTGTCGCACAGCAGAGCAATGTGCCGCTCAATAGGAAGAACATGGTTGAACATTGCACGACGGCAGCGTAACCGAGCTTCTTATCAAGTCCAAACGTACAGCATCGCTTCGCACCTCAGCCAGAGCCTGAAGTCCTCTGTCTACAGCAAGAGCCGTGAGCCCAGGAACAATACATTGTCAGCAGCTTTTACAAGAACAGCTAAGTTACAGCTTGATCAAATGAGAGGTGGTGTACAGAGCTGAGCTGCCTGGCGCGTCTCTCTTAAAAGTGCCACAAGACGACGCGACAATCAACACAAAGAAACAACACAAAGACTAAAGACGCTCAAGGAGAACGGGCATGGCGGAGGGCGACTCTCAGGCCAGGTATGCTGACTTTGATGATGGTGACAATGACTTCTCTGCGGCCTCCCAACTCGGTGGTGCTCCTGTGCAGAGAGAAAATGGAGCCATTACTGCTATCGACCCCAAAGCGGTCCTCTCTGCTGCTCTGCAGGATGCAAAGCAGCAGATTGACCATTCAACACATTTGCTACAGCAGCAGGCTGTCGATCTACGATTGCTCCTGAGCCAGTTGCCTCATACATGGGATGCAAGTCCGCTTCGGGACGCGCTTGCCACGATACAGACTCTCTTGTCTACAGCGCTTCCCGAGTCCCTTCTTGCGCTATCAAGTGGCTTTGCGAAGCGCAAACGTGTGCCGAGTGTGCCTTCCACAAATGCAAAGCGGCACAAGGGCCCAATCCAGGCAGCCGCAGCCACCGTCAGATTCGCAGAATCGGCCACTGAAGCTCCCTCAGAAGCAACGACCGATGACGTTTCGTCAGCGCCATTGTCCACTGTTGCACCAGGTCCGAAGAAGCGTGGACGTCCACCAAAGGCAAAGGCACAGGTGACTCAAGCAGTCATTGTTCCTGCCGACCCCAAGAAACGAGGTAGACCATCAAAACCCAAGCCTGTGAGCTCAAGCGAGTTGGCTGTCGACCCTTCAATTGTTGCGACTTCCGACCTTGTGATTCCCAATCAGAGACCCGAGGAGAATGCTATGACCGCTGCCACTAGCGAAGAGGTGACCAACAGCCCCTCAGTCTCAGTGGAGGCTCCTTTGTCGCTCACGCCCACGATTGTCCCTGATTCAGATGCGCCGTCAAGTATTTCAACAGAGCCAAAGAAGCGTGGCAGACCAAAGAAGGCGGCAGCTCTACCCATTGCAAATCTAGTCTCGGCAGAGGCCCGCACTACGCTTGAGGTACCGGGAACGCAGGACGCGATGCCTGTGGCAGAAGGCAAAGTGCCAAAGCAGCGAGGTAGACCGAAAAGCAGTCCGACCGTCGAGCAACCGGCTGCTAGTGTTCGGCCTGGTGCAGACCATCTCCAAGCCTCGTCCGATGAGCGTGTCTCGAGCGAGCCGGAGCAAATTGCTACTCCCAAGGGCACTTTGAGCACCCAAACAGACGCTACCGTGATTCAACTGGCAGCGCCTCAGCCAGCGCTTGAATTGCCCCTACGAGTGATGAGTCCACAGCCTGCGGTTGCCGCATCAATTGTCGAAGTTGCTGGGACACCAGAGAGCGATAGCATGGTTAGCGAACCCGACGATAGGCAAAGCAAGACCGACACAGGTCCTGACCCTTCGAGAGCATCTACACCGTTGCCAGTGGCCCCGAGAATCATGGATATCTCACCAGTCTCATCTGCGGCTGACGAAGAGGAGCAAGCATCACAGGAGCCTGCCGATGCCAATGTGTCTCTTCCTGGGCCGTTCATGGATGATTCTGAGGATGACTTTGTCCCTGCTCATCTGCAAGCAAGCAAAGAAAATCCTGCACTCCCTCCAATTCAGCCTCATATACAACAAGAACAAGTCAAGGCACCAGTTGGTGTGCCTTTTGAGAAGCCGTTGACTGCCGAGGAAAAGCTTGCAGCAAAGAAGGAGCGAGCTCGCGCAAGACGAAAGTCGTATCTCGATTCTATCAAAAAGGCTCGAACAAATACCATGACACCGTCCTCGTCGGCTTCTCATGGACACGGTCCGTTTTCGCCCACCCCGTTGCCACCATTTCCTTCTCAGCTTGGAGACCACATGTTCATGTCTTCATCACAGGCTTCACAGCCCATGTAAGAATCCTTGCCTTACCCACATAGAGCAGCTCAAGCTTCCAAATGCGTACGATTCTTTTGCATACACTGCTTCAACCTCAGACGGCAACGCGCAAGACACGTTCGTGTGGCGTAGTGATTTCCGGTCGTCACATGGATTGCTTCCGACCCCTGAGTCGGCTTGTTATTGCGTACTTGTTCAGGGCCAATTTGTCTCCTTTCCATGCGTGACGTGGCCATTCGAATTTCAGGGGCATGGTTTGAGATCGGATCTTTTCAACATGAAAGGCATCAGACTGGACTTCGCAACAGACAGCACAAGACGTGCCAAGGGCACACAGAGACACCTCGACAGCTTGCAGGCGATAGCCACTGTCGACTCATGAAGAAAAGGCACATGCTCATGCTTTACTCTTACCTCATTGTCATCGTGTCTGGTACTCTGGAGCACGGCTTTCACCAATTTAAAAAAGTGGCGGCTCAGGTTTTGGATGACATCTTGAGCGAAGGCGCCAAGGCCACGACGAATTTGGCAAATCGCGTCGGCATAGGACTAGCTTCTCATTATGACTATTCGCAAGTCACTTTTAACATGACAAACAGAGTGGATGCTCCTCGTGGCGAATGCCAAGCTGTATGCGCGGAAAAGGCCTGGATCGAGCATGCTCAAGTCTTGCAGGAACATGGGCCAGATCCTTGTTTTGGTACACTATGGTCGCATCCGTTTCATGTTCTCTACCACTCACCAAACTCTGTCGCTGATGGTCTCACTTTCGACACGCTTTTTTACAAAACGAAAAGAGATCAGTGTCAATGCAACATTCTATTGACGGTCTATCATCTCCTCAACAGTACTGATCAGGGTTCGATCCTTGTTGGGCCTCTCAAGAGCTTCCTGACAAACGTTGGCTGCACTGTTGGAGATATCACTGAACGGTTGTCTATTGGAGACTGGGAATTTAATTTGTTTGGCGATTTCTGCCAAGTGATGGACAATGCATGCGACGAGAGGGGCATCCTCCAGGCGAGCGCAGTAAATGTGTCTGCTAATGTCCACTGGGGCCCTACTCGGAGAGATTACGGGAGTCTCGTAGAATACACCCTCCCATTCATGCGTCTTTGGCAGGGCGACCAGGATCCGGACGCCGGGTTGGTCGACGACCAGCCACCGCGACAGGCGCAACCGCGAGCATGGCTTTGATGTGCATCTCGTTGGGTGTGATAAAAAAGGTGTACCTCTTTCCCGGCGACGAGGTATAGCAAGTAACGATTGTACGAACGCAGGCTCTGCGTACTCAAGACATACCTGATAGTCGTAATGCAGTACTGATTCCTGAGTTCTCTCGATTACGACTCTTCATTGCAAGTCTGTCTGCCAAGATAGAAGCCGCGGGAAGCATCACGCAAGAATCAGATGCAACTTGGTCTCGCTTCAAGTTTAGGGCAATGTCGCAAAACTCTGAAGCTTGACCTTTGGCTGAAGGACGCGAGCGACACTATAGGTGCACAAGGAAGATGAATCAAAATGCATTCGCTATGCTCAAACATTCTGGCTGTATTTAGTAATAGAGCCTTCCCGTCTCTTAAGGTATTTGCGCGTCTCGTCTACCCACAGCACAGAACTCGCCAGCAAGATTAGACCCATGAGGTCGATCAGACTCAGTGCTTCCGTCTGAAAGATGCGCTGCAAGAAAGGAACGTGAATGACAGCTAGCTGGCCGAGAAGCGAGCAGCCGACCGCGAGATTAAAGACGCGATTAGAAAAGATGCCAAAATGAAGGACAGACTTGGTCGCTGAACGACAAGTCAGGGCATTGAACATGTCAAACAAGACAAAGCATGTAAATGTCATCGTCGTATCGCGTGAGGTGACCCGATTATCGTCGCTCAACTCTTTGTAAAAGACTGCCATAACACCAAGAACAATGGTGAAGCCGCTGAAGAGCACTCGCTTAATGATGTGCTGTGTCAGGACAGGCGAGTCTTTTGGACGTGGTGGCGACTGCAATATGGCTGGGTCGACTTCCTCTACGCCAAGACTTTGTGCCGGCGGCCCATCCATGAGAATATTGATCCACAGAATCTGCATGGCATTGAGTGGGTTTTCCAAACCCAGCAGTGTAGCAAGCGCAATCAATGTCAACGCGGCCAGCGATGTAGACAACTGAAAGGCCAAGAAGTTCTGGATATTGCTAAAGATGCCCTTGCCTTCCTCAATCGCATGTAGCAGAGTAGAGAAGTCATCGTCGGTCAAGATCATGTCTGCTGCCTCCTTTGCCACATCCGTGCCGTCTTTACCCATTGCAATACCAATATCGGCCACCTTGAGTGCTGGGCTGTCGTTGACGCCATCTCCAGTCATAGCAACGATATCACCACGAGTCTGGAAGGCCTTAATAATCTTGAGCTTGTGCTTCGGCGTTGTTCTTGCAAACACACTGACGGCACTCAGTCGCTCACTTAGTGCTTGAGCGGACATTTTTTCCACATCACTACCAAGGAGAATGCCATCACGTCCAAGGGGCATATCCAAATCACGAGCTATCGCTTGAGCTGTGATGGGTGCATCGCCAGTGATCATCACAACCTTGACTCCGCCAGCAATCAATTGTCGAATGGCCTTGGCGGCACCAGGTCGCGGTGGATCATGACAGCCAACGAGACCGGCAATGCACAAGTTCTCAAGCTTATTTTTGCCTTGACTCGTGGCCAACGCCAGAACACGCAGTCCCTGTTCGGCAAATTTGTGCGCTGTTGCTTCCAATTGCTGGCGATGTTCGGCAGTCAGCTTCTCGCCATCATAGAGGGTTGTGGCCTTTTCGATGAGGACCTCGAATGCACCCTTAATGTAATGTGTCCCTTGTACCGTTACGCCCATGTATTTGTGCTCAGAGGTGAATGGGATCTCATCTTCTCGTGTTGTCGTCTCGCGCAAGTCAGACTCGCCAAAGTCATCGAGAAGCTCCAGCAATGCAACATCAGTGGCTTGACCCACAACACGGCCCTCTTTGTGCTTGGCATTATTACACAAATTGCCAATCTTGAGCAATCGCTTGACATCAGCATCTTGAAATTCGCTCTTTGGGAATGGTCGACTCAGTGCTTTGCGACAGAAAAGCTTCGTGACAGTCATGTGGTTCGTAGTCAGTGTACCAGTCTTGTCGGAACAGACGACATTGACACTACCGAGCGTTTCGACGCTAGGAAGTCGTCTAACAATGGCCCTGCGATCAGACATGCGCAACACACCAAGCGCGAGGGTCACTGTCACAATGATGGGCAGGCCTTCCGGAATAGCGGCGACCGCGAGTGATACGCCAATCGTGAACATTTCCAACCAGCTACGTCCTTGCACGATACCAAGCAGGATAATGACGCCAATGAGGCCAAACGAGAGAAAGGACAGCTGAGAGCCAAGCTTGTCCATGGCCTGTTGAAGTGGAGTGCGAGGCTTCTCAACACCTTGCATACTCTGCCAAATAGCCCCAAATTCAGAGTCAGTGCCTGTGCCTACCACAATTCCAGTGCCATTGCCGTTCGTGACGAGAGTGCCCATGTAGGCAATGTTTGTTCTCTCGCTGATGCCCTTGGATGTGATTGTGTCGACGCCCTTGGAAGATGGATCATTCTCGCCCGTCAAGGAAGACTCGTCTAGCTGCAATGCATTGGCTTTTGTGATGCGTACATCTGCTGGTATCCGATCGCCCACTGAGAACTCTACCAAGTCGCCAGGCACGAGTCCGTTTGCAAGACAGTGAACATGTTGGCCATCACGGACGAGGTGTGTGTAGTGGGGCACCAGTTTATTAAGGGCCGCAAGAGATTGCTCACTCCGATACTCTTGCACAAAACCTACCGTCACCACGATGACAAGCGCGACGAAGATGCTCACTGCATCATCGACATTGCCAAGTAGCAGAGATACGCCCGCAGAACCAAACAACAGGAGAATCAAAGGCTGCTCAATGAAACCTTTCAGGTATTTCTTGAAAAGACTCTCCTCCTCTTCACTGGTCAGCTCATTGGGCCCATGGTTGGCTTGCTTGAACTTGGCATCCTGTTGCGATAGGCCTTTTGTGAGGTCTGTGTGCAATTTATGGGCCACAGCCTGGATGTCTTCCTGAGAGAAGATCAAGGCCGGCGTATCCCGCTCCTCGTGCATCTGTGCCTCCTAGGAGACGCGTCTATGTGGACGTGAACAGAGGATATTCCTGATGTGTGCTCAACACTTGGCGCGTGTCTTCAACGTTGAGAGCCTGAGACGAACGCGCTTCAGATGACACACCACATGTGCTATGCGATGGCCAACGAGGGCGATGCTATGCTGATACAGGCCTGTTTTTCATTCAACAGTAGCTCAGTGAATCAACATAAGTTTTCATTACTGTCCATGGTTTACAAGAAGGCGGGCACTGCTGAATAATGCCATACAGAATTGTGATGATACTTACAGCCTTTTTGCAGTCGATGCTCTAAATGATCTGACAGGTTGAGTCAATTGGGTGCTCAGTGTGCTCCCGATATCTGACCCTGGCTGCAGGTGTGAACTGAGGACAGTAAGTGAGCGCAGTCGTGTGCGGCGAGCTCAAGCTGACGGTGCAGCAGCATGACGCAGCCGCCCTCAGAATTTGGCAACCAGAAATTTGAGCTTTATTGACACAACACACCAACGGACACTCACTCGGCGCATGGACAGCCGCTCTCTCATCGAGGCCTCAGGCAATGTACAGCGTATACAACAACACGGCAAGGCGCATCTCGATCAATATCCGCTCCGTCAACAGCAAAAGCTGCCACAAACACAGCGCAGCAGTACGCCCCAGTATTACGGATATGATCGCTCCTCACTGCAGAGCGAAGCTTTCCAATTTGATCTCGACAGGCATCTCTCTGTCAATGCATACGATATGCTGAGCACACTATCATCAGATGACGAGCGGGAAGCAGAGTACACTTGGGAACCAATTCGTGCGCCACCTTCCACTCTACCGCCTGTCCCCGTCCTACCAGACACATTTCCGCTGCCGATACATGATGCGTATATGCAGCGGTCGCCCATCATACTGGAAGTCACGACATCAACAGCGCGCAAAGTGTCACCCATTTCTCTGGACAATCCAGCACGCCAGTTCAGTGCAGGTCCCTCGGCGCATCAGAAGACTGCCTCGCAAAAGTACCTGCTACCCATGCACACGGTGAATCCGCACCTGACACTGGACAAGCCAGCAGCGAAGAAGGATCGTGTGGTTCAAGTCCATTGGCTACTATTGGTCTCTGGCTGCTTCTTCCCACCGCTTCTCTTCTGTCTGGCTTTTGGCGTTTTTGACGAGGTGTGCTATCTAGGTCCCAAGGCTGGGCTTGTAGGCGATGCGGGCGGGCTCGCAGGTCAGATTCGCAGGATCAAGGTAGCAGCGGCGGTGATTGGCACGACAATGCTGGTCGCCTGTCTGGCTGGCTTCATTGTTGGCTTTGCTCTAGCCTGATCCGGGGACGTTGGTGCTGCCCCTTTTTTCCTTTGAGTATTCTTGCGCGCCCGCCATTCTGCATTTTGGCCAACACCACAAACTTGTTGGAGTTCTCCCGACACTCCTCTCCCTTGATGTCCATACCGCTACTTGTGTAATCATGGAGATTCTCGTGAGACCGCGCAAGCCTTTACTGCTAGAAGAAATCTTTCTGCCTATAGACTGGCGAAACACAGTCTCCGCTGACTACATCCCCTACCAACTCTATGACTCGCTGCAAGCAATTGCATCCAGCATCTGCGGTCTACTAGCATCGCGTGAAGCACTCATCACTGCTGGTGTCTCTCGCAGTGATGCCTCTGTTGACAGCGCCATCATGCTCAATATTGCCTCTGAAGCCTGTTCGCGCCTCTTGTCGATTTGGTTCAGCTGGCGCTATGCAGCGCACTTTGACGCACAATCTAAGCGTTTCCGATTCATGGCGGATATTTTCAATGATAGTGCTATGATTCTGAGCACCCTGTCATCGGCTGTGCCTGGGCCGTTCCAGACAATGGTCGTGATTGCAGCGAGTTGCCTGCGCGCGCTATGTGGCGTCTGCGCAGGGAGTACCAAAGCTGCATTGACCAACCATTTTGCCAAGTCAGAAGCGTCTGTGGGTGATGTCAATTCCAAAGATGGATCACAGGAGACCATCATCTATTTGATCGGACTTGCACTTGGCTCGCTTCTTGTACCGCTGGTGCAGAGCGTCACGGCGATTTGGACATTGCTGCTGGTGCTGATTGCTGTGCACCTGTACATGAACTGGCTTGCTTGTCGCAGTGTGCAGCTGCGCAACTTGAATGCTCAACGGTTGGACATCCTCAAAGCCACATTCAAGCTGGACGGTCGACTTTTGACGCCGAGTGAAGTGGCACAGCAAGAGGCAGTGCTTGGAGTCGGCTCACGTCCTTGGGCAATGCAGACGGGTACTATGGAGAAGCTTACGGAACATGCAATGCGCGTGGACAATACATTGCTGATGATGGAAGAAGGCTATGGACTATATGACCTGCTCGAGGCATGCTTTGCTTTGGATAATCTAGTGTGTCCATCGAGGGAAGCATTGCAGGATGCTGGATGGGATCTCGCTCATGATGCGCTGGTCTATGATGGTCTCCTGTATAAGAGGACAGAGTGAGCTGAAGGAGATGCTTGCTAGGCGTGCATTGAAAGGTATTGATAGCAATTATCCCTTTCCTATGGCCCAGCTACTTTTAAGATGACAGTAACCTTTGATCTTTTCTATTCCAGATCTTCAGCTCTTGCAACTTCATCCAGGCCTCTGCATCTGTCTGATCTCGGTGTCGTTGCTGCTTTGTGCACGTCATCACCGTCCTGATAATTTTTGGCAGCAGATGCACGAACACCATCAACCTTCACTCCGACCAGCAGGCTCAGAGACATGAAGCAGCGCTTCTCCTCGCTCGACCTTAAGGCCGCCGCTGCAGAAATCAATGCAAAACTCCAGGACACGCGGTTGGCCAACATCTACGACCTCAGCTCCCGCACCTTCCTTCTCAAATTTCAGAAGAATGCCATCAAGCACAACGTCGTCATTGACCCCGGGTACCGTGTCCATACAACCGCTTTTGCACGCGAGACATTTGCTCAACCGAGCAACTTTTGTGCAAAGCTTCGCAAGCATGTGCGAACGAGACGCATCACCCACGTCAAGCAACTCGGTAGCGATCGTGTGCTCATCTTTACCTTTGGCGGTGGCGAGAATAATGCAGACCCAGACAGGTCAAGTCATCTGCTCGTTGAGTTCTATGCAGGTGGTAACGTCATCTTGACGGATGGACACTTCAAGATTCTCGCTTTACAGCGTGTTGTGGGCGAAGATGAAGGACAGAAAGTGGCCGTCGGCGAGACTTACGATGTTGGTAGACGGCTAGGCACAGAGTTTGATGTCATTTCTCGTGAGAGGCTCCTTTCTGCCTTGACTGTCAAGGAAGTGTCGGCAGCTCCCGAGATATCTGGCAAGGCCACAAGGAAGCAAAAAGGGGCCGGTACGCTCAAGAAAGTGCTGACAGTCAGCCTATCACATTATGGGGCTGCTCTTGTTGAGCATTGTATCCTTGACGCTGGTTTAGACCCTTCAGCCGCAGCTACGCCAGACATGGCAGATGCCCTTCAACCTGCTTTTGAGAAAGCTGATGCGATCGTACAAGCGCCAGCGCATCCAGGTTTCATTGTGACCAAGATGGATGGCGATCATGAAGTATACGATGATTTCCAACCATTCCTGCCATTACAAGTCCAGCGAGCTGGGCTCAAGACTCTTTCCTATGAGACATTCAACGATGCTGTTGACGCCTACTTCTCTTCAATCGAGTCGCAGAAGCTTGATCAACGCGTCAGACAGCAAGAGGCCACGGCTGCCAAGAAGATTGCAGCAGTTCACGATGAGCACAAGCGCAAAATTGATGGTCTAGTAGAGGCTCAGACGACATCAGCACAGAAGGCAGCAGCTTTGGAGGGCTCTCAGGGGATTGTCGATGAAGCGATTGCGGCAGTCAAGCTGCTTCTTGAACAAGGTATGGACTGGGTGGACATGGAGAAGATGATTCGCAGTGAAGCCAAAGCGGGCAATCCAGTCGCAAGCGTCATTCGACTGCCTCTGAAGTTGAAAGAAAACAAAATCACAGTTTCTGTGCCGGCGTTAGATGCACTGTACGAGAACGAGGAATCAGAAACTGACGAGGAAGACAGTCCACGAGAATTGGTCGTTGATGTTGACCTCGCCCATTCGGCTTTTGCCAATGCTAGAAATTATTACGCCGTGCGTCGCACTGCAATGACCAAGGAGGAAAAGACACAACAGTCTTCCAAAAAGGCGCTGCGTTCAACACAGAAGAAGGTAGAAAACGACTTGCGCAAGCAGCTCAAGGAGAAGACAACCATCAAGCCTATCCGCAAGATCTACTGGTTCGAAAAGTTCCTTTGGTTCATCTCCTCCGAGGGCTACCTGGTCCTTGGCGGACATGATGCACAGCAGAACGAGGCACTTTACAAGAAGCATTTTTCGCAGGGTGACATCTACGTCCACGCTGATTTGACTGGAGCGGCTACAGTCATCATCAAGAACACTGCAGCTGATCAGCCTATTCCTCCAACAACACTCTCACAGGCTGGTACATTGTCTGTCGCCACCAGCAGCGCATGGGATGCAAAGATGGTCATTTCAGCTTACTGGGTCAATTTCGATCAAGTTTCCAAGACTGCACCAACAGGCGAGTATCTCACCACAGGTAGTTTCATGATACGAGGCAAAAAGAATTTTCTTCCACCGTCTAAGCTTGAGCTTGGCTACGGCATGTATTTTGTTGTGGATGAAACCTCAAGAGACCGTCACATCAAACTCAAGGCGGCAAAGCAGGAGGAGGATAAGCAGTTCGACACGGCGCCTAAGTCTTTTAAGGCACCTGCAGCAAATACAAATGCCCATGAAGGGTATGAAGATACAACAGCTGCAACGAGTTCGCCGCCTGCTGAGTCTACGCTGGTCAGTGAGATTCCAGAGACATCAGGAGCTGCAAGCAAGGACCCTGCAGACAAGTACAACCTCGAAGAACATGGTGCAATTGACGAGGCACCGGCGCCCAAGTCGTTTTCTGGTAAAGCTCAGCATACAACAGCAAAGCAGAAGCGAGAACGGCGAAAAGGAAAGTCAGATGTCCCCGACAAGGCGGAGACTAGGGCGCCACTGCCTCAACAGGCCCAAACACCGTCAAAGCAGGAAGTCAAGCTGACACGCGGTCAGAAGGCGAAGAAGAAGAAGCTTGCCAAATATGCCGACCAAGACGAGGATGACAAGGAGCTCGCGCAACAGCTGCTTGGCATTCAAATCAAGTCTGATCACAAGTCAGAGTCGGAGGACGAATCAGCAGCCCGCTCAAAGCCAGCAAGTGGACCACCAAAATTGAAAAAGGAAGGCTCTGCAGCGGAAGTCGCCCGCATCTTGAAGGACGAAAAGATCCCTCAACTCGATGAAGAAGAGCAGGATTTGATCACTCCGCTCGATATTCTCGTGCCGATGCCCTTGTCGGACGATGTCTTGCTAGACGCAATACCTACTTGCGCTCCATATGGTGCTTTACAAAAGTTCAAGTACAAATGCAAGCTGCAGCCTGGTGGGGCTAAGAAGGGCAAAGCACTCAAAGGTGTTGTTGCTGGTTGGTGTTCGCAGCCAGTCGATGAGAGTTCGCAAGACAAGGAGAGGCTGTGGCCAAGAGAGAAAGAGCTTATGAAGAGTCTCAAAGATCAAGAGATCATCTCTTGCGTCGGCGTCAAGGCAATCAAAGTAAGTGGTCTGGACAAACGACCGCGCAAGTAGTCTTTGCTCTTGTGTTGTCTTGCTTGTGGCAAGACGCCGAGGCTCGTGCGGTAGTCTACTGTCCAGTGCTATCGCTTTCTGCAGGACTGAGGCTGGGCGCTTTCATCATTGCTCACCCCTCCGAGCATGGAGTCAATTGTAAGGACAAACCATACATGACTAGTACTATAATTTGTCTTTTACCCCGTACTCATCTGCATGGCGCGCTGGCAAACATATTTGTAATTTCGACCCAAGTGGACGCTCTCGTATGCTTCCGCGCGATTCTTTACAAGCGAAGCTCGCCCTCTGCTACAATGCCATACAGCTAGTGGCAGCCTCTCTCTTGGCCGGTCACATATTCGAAACAGACCAGCACATCCCCTAAGATCTATTTTTGTAAAAAAAAAGCTCCACAATTACCCCTGAATCAAGCCCGGCTGCCAGCAGAGAATTTATAAGACGGCTGTGCCCCCCAGACTGATTTCTCTTCTCAATCACAAGAAATACACTCCAAAGTTACTAACAATCATCAAGGTGAAGGTCTGCGTCTGATTCGTCTCAGTCAAAGCTAACCCGCAGCACAATGCGCTCCAGCTCTCCGTTCTCGCTTCCTGCTCTATATCTGCTACAGCTTTGCCTGAGCGTCGCTGCTTTCAGCGTCTTGCCCAAAATTGACGGCGATACCACTCAGCTGGCCTGCTTCAACGGCTCTACTACCCTCATCTTCAATGAGACCAGACCGTATCCTTTCAAGCTCTTGATGGGCAAACAGCAGAAATGGCGCTTGAGCTTTCGTCTCTATGACTCTGATCAACACACTCCGGATCAACCAGGTCCAGATAGAATTACTCTTTACAATGTGGTCGTCAAGGGTAAAACAAAATCAACAGTGCTTTTCTGTCACAAGCCGGGCAAAGGATCAAGAACAGACTTCGAGATCCATTATCCAGCAGCGAGTGATTACGAGAAATGTCAAGTTGTTCTCGACGAGCAGATCAATGGCAAACCTCGAACAATCAACCAAATTGCTTGCACCAACTGAAGAGCTGGGGCTCTTGGTGGCCCTGGGTGTGCATCACAGATCGCAGTTTGACCTTGAAAGATGCCCACGATAGACTCAATTGACAATTGGCCAATGAAAGGTCAGAGTCTTGATATGTCGTAGCTGCATAGACACGTATCATTGACACAACGTCTAACAAATCCTGAGTCAGTCAGTGAGCGCTGAAACTTGCCTGCCCAGGACAGCTGAGCACCTCGATTAACCGAAAATCTCAAATATCTGAGCTTCGAGACGATGACGTGCGCAAGTCTGGCTCGACTAGCGAAGATTTCCATAGCTATAGGTAAGATAAGTACGGCTGAGTAAGTTGTCATCCAAGCTCGAAGCAGCTGGCAGACTAGCAGTGGAATCTTCAGCTGGAACTGCTACTTGGTACGAGTACGTCTATAGCAACCATTGACCATTCTATCCTGGCTTTCTTCGATAAAATCTTGGGCTATTTCATCCGAACTTTGTCGCTCAGATCTTTTGCTGCTATATGCCTGGTTAGCGGCGCAGCTCGGAAAGTCTTGGAAGTCGGCACACGTTGCGAGTCACCACATATGAGATGTGATACATGTGCATGACATTCATGTTTGTTTCTGTGGGTGTCCTCGTGGCGTCGAGAGGCTTTTACATAGGTGATGTTTGTTTGCTATCGATAGAACACACCCACGATATTTGCATCTGGACAATCAGTTGCTCAGTGAACTGTGGCCGGTGCCACGTCCATTGCTTGTAGGCTTGAATCATTCACGATCCGTGCGTATGCAAAGGATCAGAGAGACTTGCTGTACAGTCTGCGCGATCGAAGGCAGCAAAGTTTCAGGGGTATTTTGCGTTTCGTCTTCATTGCCTATTCATGCCGCGGCTGACTCAGGACAATGCACTAATTTTATACGGCAACATCTCTACATGTGCAAAAGCTGAGCACGCCATGTGTGTCGATTCACTGTCGCATAGTATACGTCGTACTATACGAGACCGTACTGGTACAGCTATAGCTGCAGCTGAATGTGATATAAACCGCAGAATCAATATCAGCTGCAGTTTATAGGTCTAGCAAGCACTGCCAATTGAATACAGGACTCTAAATATTTTGTGCTTGAATTGATTTGTAGCTATAGCTGCAGCTATGGCTAGCCGCAGTTCTGATAAGACATTTCATCCGGGTTGAGCTACCCCTGGCTTCGAGATAATTTGCGAGCATACGCGTGTGTCCATGTGGCTCCAGTTCTTGGGGTCGAAGCACAGTTCTCTTCGATACAAATGAGGAACAACTTGGAGCTCAAATTACATGTTTGGGCCTAGCTGTAGGCAAACAAAAGCATCGGAAATGAGTGCATATGGCAAATGTTTGGGGCACGCGACTTCGTGAGGCTGCCGCTGCAGTCGCAAGGCGATCTCTTTGGATACGCTGCAGCTACAGTATCGTTTGCAAAGATAGCAAATGTATGAAAGATTGCACTCGAAATCTCAAGCTTTGATCCACATATTTCCAGGTAGCTCATGAGTCTCTTGAAATTCAGGTCATCGGCCAATAGGTGGAATTTGCGATTTATGTTTGTGTTTGTGAACATGGCGAGCAAACCCGAAATTGATTCGCAAATATTTTGCATGTGCACTGCCACTGTACATGAATAGGCGCGCGTGAGACGTGTATATCGTATCAAGCTTGGCGTTCGTCCCTGATTGGGAAGAAAAAGCTCAGGCCAAGCAAAGTGGAAGAAACGTGTCTTCCAGCTGTGAAAACTATAAGAAGGGCTGTTTCCATTCCTTCGTCTGCTGTGAAGCCATCACCAAGAAAGTTTCCTTCCAAGACCACAAGTCAAATCAGATACAGGTATGGTTTCGCACATCTACAAAGATGCCCGCACAGGACCAGCACTAAACGTAGCAGACTTTTCACGATGGGTTTCAAGCACCCTTTCATGCTCGCAAGCCTTAGCACTCTACTAGTGAGCACGACCGCCGCTCAAGCTCGTACAGCTGCCACTGGTGAAGCATATCAGGTTGTAGTCTACGATCCGGCAAGGTTCACATGCTTTGATGGCGGTATGAAGCCTAGGATCTACAAAGTTGAAGAACTGGTCAATCTGCAAAATCGTGTTTCTGATAAAGAATTAGGCCCTTTACAGCATCTCAACGTTTACTTGCTCGAAGATAAAGACGCTGGCATGGATGGCGACGTGTCGGTGGCTTTCAAGGCTGAAGGTTACAAGAAAGAATGGCGTGCAAGGCCCGTGTGCAATACCGCTACTGACAACACGAACGTGCATACCTTTATGAAGGATCATAAGTTGTACTCGAAGGGCGGATGCCGGCTCCATCTTTTCATCCCTGCAGTGGCGAAGACGAAACCGCAAATCGATCTTTTCTCTTGCTATGAGTAAAGCCTGCACGATCCGACTGCTCGTGTCGCTTCCTTCAATTCACTTACCAACTGCGATACACTTGTCTATCTTTCTATCGCATATCAAATCCCATTTTCTTTCTTCAAATGTCTGGCAAAGCTAGAAATAAGTAGTTGTTCATCATAGCAACCAATTCTCCATTTCATGTGTGTAGCCTTGATCAAGCTTGAATAATCTTACGCAACGCTGTTGGGAAAAGAGTACAAAAAACTGGCAGTCAAACTGATTGGTTGTGTCTTCCATCATCTTCCATATCTTCAACGATTGCGACTGCAGCTAGTGCCAGCAGTACGTCTTGGAAACAAGGCAGCTGCTGAAACTCAGTAGACGGTCAGAAGGCAACGCGTTATGTAGCAATGTGCACGGTATGCATGTCGTTTGCTATACGGCTATAGCTCAGCTACAAACACTGACAGCACATGGCTTGTCAAATCGCATGCTCGATCGTGGGAGTATACAGTGCGGCATATGCTGTTTGCTGAGTTTTCATCAAGTCCGCTGTAGCTACAGCAGACTGCAGCCATTTTAAAATGAGATTCTACCACACACCCCTGAAATTTGAAATTACCGCATGGCCATTCATCGAGTCAGCTTGTGGTATAGAGTCTAGACCTCTTGAAAATGGCCACATGGCACTAGTCAATCCAGGAAATGCTTGTTTGGATGCCAAGAGTATGCTGCAGCTTCAGGAAAGATGTCACATGTGCCATGATTTCTCAACACCACAAAGCAAATACACATGCAATACGCGTGCCGTACACGACATATCCACACCAGCCACACACACAAAAATGCCCTCGAACGAAGTGGAGCCTGAAGGGCCTAGGAGGTCTACACGACCTCGAACAGCATCTCAGAAAGCATCTTATGCTTCTGTTTCAACCTCAAGCGCTCTACCGGCACAAAAGAAGCCAGCGGCAAAAACCGCCAAAACAACAACAATAACAACAACAACAACAACGACGCCAAAAGAAACCGTCACTGAGTCCGTCCAGGCATCGCAAGATGTGACCCCCGCACTTCTATCGGCGGCACGGGAGGAGGTTGTTGCTCTGGAAGCAAAATTCGAGGCATTCGAGCGAGAGCACAACCTCAAAATTGCTGCGATGCTCGCATCAATTTCAAGGATGGAAACGGCGATCTGCCCGAAAAACAACACTGGTGCTGGCCCTCCAGTGGTTTCAACACCTGTCACAAATGTGTTGATCGCAGCCACACCCCCTTCAAGCCCACTGCCCGCGGTTTGTGTCTTGGAGTCTGTGAACTCTGGCAGAACTCCGTCCGGTAGTGGCCAAGACTGGGTGGAGAACCCAACACCTGTGGCTCCATGGAAAGTCGTCCCAAGTCGACGACGCGACATTCGGGCATCAGCTCGGCAGCTGGGCCGTGACAACTGGCTCGTGCTACTTAATGGGCCTCAACCCAAATGCCCGAATTACGCGGCGGACTTGCTCATGCGCCAGCTGAACATGGAGACGCAGCTTAAAGGTGCGGCCTGGGCTGGCCAATTTGGAGGCGTGCTCTGTCTCATGCCAGAAACGACAGGCGATCGGGACATGATTATGGCCTCGTTCGCTCGCTCCAAACGTCTGGGTGCCACGACTAAAGCAGATTTACGCAAGTATAAAAGTCTGTCTGAATTGTGGAAGGAGCGACAAGCCACTCGTGCATCACGAGGTCTGCAGTCAGATGTTATTCCACCTGCTCCGGAGCCTGCAACGCCTGTGAGCACGCCCAACTCGGTCGAGGAACCGACGTCACGCTCAACAGAAGCTGACCCAGACTTGGTCTCAGAGACTCAGTCCCCCTCGCCACCCAGTCCTCTGGATGACGTTCGGCGATCTGAACTCTGAAGCCTCGCCCCGGTGCCAAAATCAAATTCCAGAATTACAATCGGATTCTGGAACGTCCAAGGCAACCTTCTGGGCAAACTAGATGACGAAAATTTCCTCATTTTTTTGAGAGAATACGATATTATCGTGTTGGCAGAGACCACGATGGATAAAGGAAGGGAAGCCATGTACGAGCGTAATATGGCAGACTACGCGTTGGTCACCTCTAGTAGAAAGACTGGCGCTGCCAAGACAACGAAGACACAGGGCGGGCTGGCGATGTTCATCAAGCACTATATCTTCCAATCACCAAGGGTGAAGATTGTCGAACGCAACGCGGAGAATAACATTGACAGGATCTGGCTGTCAATCAACAATACGCAGATTGGGTTCACCTACCAACCGCAAGACTCCCCTCGCAATCTGGAGCTTTTGGGGCGCCCAGCTCTACAGATATTACACGATGAGGCTGTGCTGAAACAAGACTTTCTGATTCTCGGCGACTTCAACTGCCGTATCGGCCAGACATTGAACCCGCGTGCATGCGATACAACATTGAACTCGGCAGGTCGCAACTTTCTTAAATTTTGCGAGGATTTCCAGGCGTCCGTACTCAATGATGATGGATCGCTCGGAGATGCGGTTACACGACCAACTCATGTCACCAAGAATGATTCTGCGACCGCCACCTTGGTGACTAGCAGGTTATACTCGACAATCGACTATGCGATCGCTACCCCAGATGTTCGCAAGCAGATCGTCAAGTTTGACATACGGGACCCGGATGACTTCAGCCTATCAGATCACGCGTGTGTCACGGTCGTCATGGATGTTATGCTCGATTTAGATAGTTCAGTACGTAGGGTCAAGAGGTCGGCGCCGCAGGTGGAAAAGAATGAAATGGACATTAGGGCGAAGGCGGTCACGGACGCAGGCAAACTTGAGGCTCCTCCTAAGGCGATTCGCTTCAACACCATCATTTCTGATCCACAGTTATGCGAATGGCGCAAGCTCTTGAAGCAGAAGCGGAACGAGAAAGGCGCTCGATCCAGCAGGCTTACTGAGTCCGCGTGTCAGCGCCTAAGAAGGAATATCAAACGGCGCCTCAAGCGTCTGCGAAAGCTTCAGAAGAAGGAATGGCGGGAGTGGCTGTCTGGTGTCAGGGGGAGGCGGGAATACTATGTCAAGCTACTCGAGGCCATCGGAAAGAAGAAGAAGGGCTGTCCCGTGGATGATGGCGAGATTCTGAGACATTTCAAGGACCTTCTCGGCGATCTGCCGTCAGGCACATTCAATGAAGAGGAGATGGAGCGTTTCCTTACTAACCCGTCTAATGTAGCATCGCAGGTGGAAGCAGCAAGGAAGAGAGGCGCATCAGTACAGGACTTTGTGTGCGCTACGGCGCATGCAGGCATGGTTTGGTCTGCAGCTGACGTCGCGGTTGCCAAGAAGATGCTGAAAACAAGCTCTGCCCCTGGTCTCGATGGCATGACTGTGCAAGAAGTCAGAGGGCTGAACGATCTAGAGGTGGCGGACTTGTTCAATGACATGCTGGTTTCGGGTTCTATCCCAGCATCTTGGGGCCTTGGTCGTATCGTTCCAATCTACAAGAACAAGGGTCTCAAGACGGTTGCAGACAGCTACAGAGGAGTCACGCTTCAACCAATATTCAGAAAACTCTTCACGACGATTCTAAACTTCAAGCTGACGGCATGGAGCAATGCATTACGTATCGTTCCAGATTGTCAAGGCGGTTTTCGAAAGACCTTTCGCACATGTGACAATGCTTTCACGTTCAGAATCATCAAGGAAACGTACAAGAAGGACGGCAAGCCGCTTTTTACCTGTTTCGTTGACCTCAGGAAAGCTTTCGATTTGGTTGAACGTCGTGTCCTCATGCAGAAGCTGAAGAATTACGGCCTCACGGGCCGACTACTGACGGCCACCATGGCATTGTACACAAACACGAAAGCTTGCATACAGACAGACAATGGTTATTCGGAGGTCTTCGACGTCCATGACGGCGTCATTCAGGGCGACGTTCTATCACCACTTCTCTTCAACATTTACATGGCTGACCTCGAGATGACAAGTTCCCCGCATACGCCGAAATTGGCCGACCGAGAAGTTGGCTGCATGTTCTTGGCAGACGACATTGTATTGGTGTCTGACTCTATGGACGACCTGAACGACAAATTGCTGCAGACGCATGAATGGTGCCGCCGGAATCGAATGCTCATCAACACCGAGAAGACACAGTTCCAAGTACACCTGCATGGGAAGATTAGAGCAAAACTCGGTGCAATTGAGCTCTCCTTGCCCGGGCGGACGCCTGAAGCGCCTCGCGCCTTGATTCAAGAGTGTGCCTCCTACAAGTATTTAGGCATTCACCTGAGCAGCAAGTCAACCTGGTCAAGCACAAAACACAATGCTAGCATGCTGGAACGCGCCAGAGTTGGTAGGTTCCAAATAGGCTCACTTGACAAGGTTTTTGGCCACATGTGCCTGTCTGAACTGCGTACGCTTTATCTCAATTTCGTCGACTGTCATATCATTTTTGGCGCCGAGATCTCGTTTGATGGCGGTTCGGAAGACCTCAAAGCGATGCAGCAGGTGCAGACCGACTGGTGTCGTCAAACCTTTGGCCTCACGCGTCATGCTGCAAGACTGCTGGCTATTGTGGACCTGGCGATTCTGCCTGTAGCAGAAAGGAGGAAGCAGATTGCCATTGGCTTTGCAGACTACCTGGAGAACCTTACCGACAATCGCCTCGCCCATTTTGCTTTTGAACAAGCCAAGATCAACGCTCAAGACGATACTGCAGGCAAAACGTGGTACAGCCAGATCTCTACACTTCTCAATGGCTCCGGTGCGACTCTCGGCTCTCCAACGTGCCGCAAAGACTTCACTGAGTCGCTCTGGAAGACGCACTATGAGAACTGGGTGCATGAATGTGCCAACAACGCGCTATACAGACACATTACACCAGTCTCGCTCGAGGAGTTCAAGGAGCAAAGGCCTTATGTCAAGATGCAGGACGGATATGCTGGCAGATGGATTGCGCGTATGCGCGGCAGTAATGACCAGCTCATGGTCAATAGAGGGAGAAGACACAGGGATGACGAGCTGGATCGCTCCTGCCCGGCATGCAAGCCGACCGGCGATGTTGTGGAGACTCTGCAGCATGCACTGCTCGAATGCTGCGACCACGAAGCTCAACTGGCGGACATACGGCTGCGTTGGCCTGACTCGAGCCCTGCCGACATCATGCAAATCATTGTCGACCCACCGAAAGAACATCTCTCCTTCGTGTCGCGCATTGTCAACGCTGTCATCAGCAAAGTCAACGGGCGCTACCTGAGAATACTCTAGCTGTGTCTTCTATGACCAGCAAATAGCCTTATGGCACTATGCGTTGTCCGGCGTGGAGAGTCTGAGCACCCTTGGGTGGCTGGATTCTCTGTTTCGCTTCCCTCTTATTATGGGGGACAGTAGTTGAGCTGAGCACGACGTAGCTTTTTTTTAGAGCTAAATCCCATCACACCTTTTCGCAGGGATCGTATACAGCTGCGCTGTCTGGCTGTACACATGGCGACAAAGAAAATGGGCGCCGGTTTTGGGACAAAATAGCTCAAGCAACTCTAGTCCAAGCCAGTCCGCAGGGATGACCAGCAAAGGATATAAAAAGGGTCGTTCCTCCTCATCATTCGCATCCCTGCAAAACATCTCGGAAGACTCAATCGCAACAAAACTTCAGCTACAGGTACTATCACCGACAGTAATAGCATTCATGACTAACCATCAGACCCAGCATGTTGATTCTTAAAACATCCCTCATCATGGCCCCTCTTGGCGTGCTTCAAGCAGTCAGGGCTTGGGATGGTACAGATTTTTATTGTTCCGAGGATGGCATCAATGCCGAAAAGTTCCAAGGGGAAGACCTTTACAAGGTCGCCAATATGCATTGGCAAATTAGTCTTTATGAGATCAGCAAAAATGATGGAGATACTCAAGCTGATATCGATTTCAAATTTCAAGGTCAGATGAAGAGGGGAAGGCTCATTTGTTTCCCAATAAAAGCCCCCGCTTGGGTTAGCGGCCGCAAACTGCTCTCCAGCGACTGTACTGTCGAGACTACGGGCTCAGGAAAACACACCAAATTGGCCACGGGACCAGGGGGAAGTGGCTCATGCACAGAATTGTAAATGCCCTACAAGTGAGCCCGAGGCACAGCGACACTTCGTGCCTTGGCCACACCTGCAGCATGTGCTTTTATCCTTCTCTTCAAGCATTTGCGCAATAACCGATCGAAAGCAACAGATTCAACATATGCTTTCACCATGGCTGTTCAACCTTCCTTGGCTCTTACTTCTCTTCAAACATCAGCTTGCTCATGCTAGAAACGATTAGTTGCTCATAGCAATCACTTTTCCATTTCATCTGCAGCCTTGATCAACCTTTGAAAATTTATTACGCAGTGCCTTCAAATGAAGGATATAAGGGAATGGTAGTAAAGCTGGCTGATCGTGTGTCTCATCGTCATCCGTATGTACAGCAGTTGCGACATATACCACCATATTGCCTCGAAGACAACGCGAACAGCTGGCAGTCGACGTTGAACTAGTGGTATACAAGTCGTATGGCATCCAGCTATTGCTCAAACACTGGCAGGAGCTTGAATGGCAGTCCTTGGTCTGTTGTCACTTGTGCGCGCTTCTCCTCCAGTGATGCCGTGGACTGCTCCGACGAGGTGCTGTCTGCGCGCTGCTTGAGTTCCATCCCCTCCGGTGCTGCGTTGGGGATCTGTTCTTCTGCGTCGTAGATTGGCAGGCTGGTCAGAGTTGGCTTGGACATGATGCTGATGCTGGTTGGATGTAGTAGTGTGTGGTCTCTGTCGGCGTGTTTGAGTCTCCGCAAATCCGGGGAAGCAGATCATCTGACCAGCAAGCCCGAAACAAGGCAGTCCCATTGTCTCCCATACACTGAAGCCAGCAGCCATCAACCAAAGACACCACAGGAGAGACACAGAGCATAAGCTTACGACCACAAAAGCAATTCATATGCCCTACATCACCACACAGCAGCTATTGGTTTTTCTTCGCCTGCCGCGCAAACATCTTGCTCTGTGCACTCAACTGATCACTGCGCGCCACCAAGTCCTCCAGCTTCTCACCACGCTGCAAGACACTGTCAATTGTCTTGTGCAGGATGATTTTAGTCTCATCGAGTTCCTGCTGCACGCGCATAATCGTATCGGCTTGTTTTGGGTCTTGATACTTGACCAGGTATGTGCTGAGTTCTGGCATAGGCAGTTTTGGTTGTCCCATAGCCCACTTGCTTCGTGGATGACGCTCTAGAAACTCATCCAAGACCTTGTTGAGGAGTGTGAAGGCAACGCGCGCAGGATACTCTTCATCAGCAATAATCACACCACAGACACCTTCTGTTCGACTGTATAAATGGAATTTGTAGCTGTTTTCAACAACAGACTGACGTACACCTGCAGCTGTCCGTTCAGCGAGGGTATTCGATGTGAAGCTCATGAATGTTTCGACTTGGCCGCGCGCCATCCAGCCAAAGTCCATGACATCCACTGCTTTGACGATTTCGTGCGCTGGTTTAGCTTCGTTGCGCACGACGAAGATGCCGTAGAGCTTCATCTGACTGCGTGTGTAGTGTGAGGGAGAGGGTGAAGGAGGGAGGGTGCGCTTGTTGGTCTTGGTCTGTTGCGCATTCGTCATGGCCGGCACGTGCTGGAGCTGGATCAAGGATTAGAGGCATTAGACTGTCCTTCGGCTGACCATGAGCCTACATCTGCATGACTGCTAGGCTGGGGTCAAGAGGGCTTCTTGGCAAGAGGCATCTGGATGACGAGAGAGCGCTAGATATACTGGCTATTTAGCTATAGTCTTGAACTCTGCTCTGTCAAGACCTCAAGACATCAAGGCTACTTCAGCTGCATCAGCTCAATAGCTACCTAGTGCACCTTGAGGCCTTGTCCTTGCTCATCTTGAAAGCTAGAGCCCTCACGCGATAACGACAGGGCAGTTTGGGCAGTATCGCTCCAGTCTGCCTGCCAGTCAATTGTCAAGCCCTGGAGGTCCTTTGCACTGGTAGGATCAAGAGCATGTCGCATCATGCGGCTGGCCCTGCTCCGCGATATCCTCCTCTCCATAGATCATAGATTGCATCCCTCACTGTCCTTGCTCGTTGCTTCCCTTGAGTGCTCCATCATCAGTCTACATGTCAGCTGCTCCTCCGCTTCCAATTGCAGTGACAGCAGGCAGCAGCAGCAGCAGCACACATCTACACACCCAGACCAGACCCTCAAGCTTCTCCCCCAGCAACTTGTGCCCGACGCACAGCCATCACAGTGGCCTTGCCATGCCACCGCATCAACATGACGCGCTCATCACCCGCCTCAAAACAATCCTACTAGCCATGCAACGCGCATCCTGGGAACAAGCACTCGCAGCCCAAGCACTCTATGAATGGCGACCTGACGAAGAACTCCCCAGTATCGTTGGATTGGCGTATGATATGATTGCTCGATCAGATAGTTTGGGCAGGTTAGGCGTCTTGCTCAATGAAACAGATCAGTCATCCCTTGACTTTTGCGCAATTGGTGAGTGTCTTGTCTTTCTGCATCATCAGACACGCGATACGATTTGGTTGTCGGCTGCACGGTCACTTGTTGGGTATATCAGAAGAACGGCAGGTCGGTCATTCGAGGGACTCTTGGTCCATCGCGCTGGGGAACTCTGGGTAGATGCATTGTACATGCTACCACCGGCACTCATTGCAACAGGCTCCTCCTGGAATCAAGATTCTCTCATCTTTGAAGGATTCCAACAACTCAACGGCTATGAAAAGTATCTACGCGATCAAGCGACGGGGTTATGGTCACAATCGTGGAATATCGAGAGTCATGCTATCGCGCGACGTGAACATTTGAGTACAGGCAATGGATGGGCCATGGCCGGTTGCGTACGTGTCCTCTCACTACTACCGAAAGAAGGCTGGCAGGAAGAAGCAGAGCAATTGGCTGGTAAGACACTGCAAACCCTCCGCAGTGTACTAGCGCATCAACGGCCAGACGGACTCTTTCATTTTGTGCTGGAGGATGAGACGAGTTTTGTGGAGTGTACATCAGCGGCGATGTACGCTTACAGCATCTACACACTTCAACTGCTCGGTCTACTCTCTGCACAGGCGATAGAGGTGAAAGCAGCTGATCGCATGACCACCGCACTGATTGCGCTTGTGGACCAAGATGGGCATCTCAGGGGTTGTGTGCTTGCTCGAAAGGATGGGCATGAAGGGAATATGCAGGGCCGAGGGACATCTGCCGAGGGTCAAGCGTTTCTCATCATGGCACTGGCTGCGGCTGGGCATTTACAGGGTGGTGGCAGGCATATACATTGGACGCATCTACAGGCTGGCTCGCAGGAGAATGTCAGCATGTACGAGGAGGTGTAGCGATGCTTCGCTGGCTTTGATAGATGGGCACTCGATATAGCTTTGGATGGCCTCTTGAATGTACTTCTTGTACTAGTCCTCCCCTCATCCTGGCTGCAGCGTCCAACTGCTTGGTCCAGGTCTGTCTTGGTCGTAGTTGATTCAGTCGCGCTCCGTCATCTGCGACCACACAAGACACCACACCGGCACTGGTACTATAGACAAGAGCCTCCCCCGTCGAGCCATTCGTGGCATCCATTGACCTTCTCATCAACCAAGAGAAGACATCGCCACCATGAAGAATGTCAAATCCATGTTCCAGCGCAAACAGGCGCACACACCTGACGGCACCGATACTGCGACCACGCAACAAGGCACTTCACCACGCCCGTCAGCGACCTTTGCACGACCCATTCAAGAGCCTGAATACAAATTATCCAGTGTCTCCCCAGAAGGCACTTTTATACCTCCGTCGCCACCAGAAAAGACTTCATTCCTATCCCGATTTCGACCGTCAACGAACCATGCAGCTGCTGAACCAAAAGCAGACGAAGATAGCGCAGGTTTCGTTATCCCGCGCGCATCGTTCGATGGTTATAGACGGTCCTTTGATATTCGTCCAAGTATGGATGGCAACGACGGTGCCAGTTTACGCAGTCATGGCGGTGGCACACAGCATCATTCGAGTAGACAATCACTAGACGTGCTACAAGCTGCAACACCACTACAAAATGAGCGACGATCGTCGTATAGCTATAGCAGGAAGGATCCTGGCTTACTTGCCCAATTGACGCCTGCGAGTGGCAGTTCGCCTCGACCGTCGACAGGAGGGAGTGCGCGCTCTGTACCAGCGATGCAACCATTACCAGCAGCGACGCTCGAAGCTGACTTTGAGGAAGTCAGCCTGGCTGATGAGGAAGACGACAAGGATATCAAGAAGAAGCGATTCTGGCAGCGAACAACGAAACGTGACGAGGTAGCGGAACTCAGAGCATTGGGTACTGGTGATTCTTGAGTCGAGGAATCGGAGGGGGAAAGGATGAGAGAAGGATGACGTTTGCTTCGTTGTATGCTACTTGTAAAACTCAAACTTGGCACTGCCCTCACCCTCAGTCTTGTGCAATTTGGCATACGCTTCCTCGATATCGCTTTGCAGAATCACATAGCGACTCTTGCGAACAGCAATGAGACCGGCATCTTGCATGATTGCAGCAACTTGTGCACCACTCGACGCATCAGGTCGCAAGATGAATGTATCGAGGTCGACTTCTGGCGACAGAGACATTTTACTGGCGATTGTCGTGAAGATGAGACGACGTTGCCTGCGATCCTTGAGATTGGGAAACTCAATCTTGCGATCGAGACGCCCAGGTCGTAGTAAAGCCGGATCGAGGGTATCAGCACGATTTGTGGCCATGATGACCTTGACGTTGCTGGTCTGGTCGAACCCATCCATCTGGTTTAGCAACTCCAGCAAGATACGCTGGACCTCTCTGTCTGCACCTGTCTGCGCATCGAATCGCTTCGTAGCAATAGCATCCACCTCATCAATGAAGATGATGCAAGGTGAATTCTCGCGAGCCATGCGAAAGACATCACGCACCATACGCGGTCCCTCTCCCAAGTACTTTTGCACAAACTCTGAACCGACAACACGGATGAATGATGCTTTTGTTGCATTGGCAACAGCTTTGACGAGCATCGTCTTGCCAGTTCCTGGAGGTCCATAGAGGAGCACGCCACGGGGTGGTTCAATACCAATTTGCCTGTACAACTCAGCTTGCTGCATTGGCAACTCAACAGCCTCTCGAATCTCTTGTTTTTGCATATCAAGGCCACCCACATCAGCATAGGTGACATCGGGCTTCTCATCCGCACCGAGCATTTGAATGGAGGAGTCTGCCTCTGGTGGCAAGATATCCACGAGTGCGTTTGAGTGTCTGTGCAATGCAACACTACTCGAAGGCTTCAGCAGCTCCCTGTCGAGTGTCGAGAGGATGCGTACGACATAGTTGCTACCAGTCGTTGACCCAACAATCCCCGTATTCTGATCAATGGCCTCCAAGAATTGCCCAATCACCAGTGGCACACTCTGAATCCGCTTCACTTCCTCTTGTGCACGAACAAACTCGCGACGCAGTGTCTTTTGGTCTTCCTTGATGAACTTTTCTTGTAGTTCGAGCATCTCTAGATGGCGCTGAAGTGACTTGAGGCGCGAGTAGTGGTCGCCCTCGACGGGCATTGATACGGAAACCGGAATATCTGGCGCAGGACTTGAGACTGGCCTGAGGAGCGGTTTGCTGGGCGCCAGTGTATCCGCCATGACTTTGATCACTGCTGGCTAGCTAGTCTTTGGGTATTTGTGTCTTGTGGTTGTCGACGCGTCATGTGAGAATTGTGCGCGAGAAAGTTTGAAGACGAGACAAGAACCATCATCACACACAGCCTGGCCTGCAGAGGCACAGATGAAGCGCGGATGGAGCGTCATGCGGCAGACGCGTCCTCTGGTACAGCGAACACAGTACTCAGCTACCTGTCCTCGGTGTATACAAGCTTCCCAGGCTGCTTTCCACACGGAAGCTCCGCGCGCCTTTGCATTCAAGTGGTTCAAGCAGAGCAGCACCCAATCAAAGCAGCGTGATAGATGGCTGCAGGTGCTATCTAAACGGAGACAAGGCGGTTTGTCACATCAGGAAGTTACATTCATGCTCGAGTGCGTCGATACTATTCAACTCAGCGAAGAAGAATTGACAGAGTCTATCTTGGCTGCACTTCGAGTAGACAGTGAGGCGCACGATGAACTGGCCACCAAGGCGTATGGTTTGCTACAAAAGCACAGGGCCGCACAGATTACTCCAAAAAGCCCATGGAGTGGCTTGGAAGAATCCCTTCCACAACTCGTCGTTGCCCTCGCCTCGGCAGGACCAAGCAATCAAGCGCTTGATTTGTGCAAACAAGCGTCCAAGAAACTAGATCAATCGCAAGACATGTGGCGAGTCTTGCTACAAACCCTGGCGGAGAGGTCCAAGTCGCAAGACTTTTTCGACGCTTGCCATTGCATGCGGGAAGAGCGAGTTCCTGCGGATGTTGCCACGATGAATCTTGAGCTTGACAGGCTGAATGCTGTTGGGCGTGCACAAGAGGCTTTGGCGCTGTATAAGTCGATGCCGTCCTTAGGACTCAAGCCTGATACTACCGCCAATCTCCTTGCGCTCGATAGCTGCATGCAGGCAAATGACCTTGAAGCTGGCAAAGACATCGCTACTCTAGTTGAGCGCGATAATTCCGATGCAGCCTTTGCGAGTCTGTTGGCTTGGGACGTGTACAATCGTCAGCCGCTCGCATCCATTCATCAAAAGGCCTCATCGCGCGAGGTGAGCTTGTCGACCGTCAATGCCATGCTTCGAGCTGCCAAGCTGTCTCGGCAATGGAATATGATTGAGCAGCTATGGATGGCCTTTGCAAACACGTCCGACATCTTCCCCAACGAGGCAACCTTCAGCATGCGCATACACGGACACAACATGGCGCGACAGCTCGACAAGGCGATTGCTGTCTTTGCCGACAGCGCAAATGCCGGGTTTTCTGAGCTGCTCGATTCACAAGTGCTACAAGATTTGCTCAAAGCCGGTATCATGTCGCGCAAGCCAGATGCTGCATTCGAACAAAAGATTCTGGCTATTCTGCTCAAGCAAGAGCCTTTCCCAATTGCTCAAGAATCACTGTCATTCTTAATTCCTTCGTTGATTGAGCAAAAGCAATACGTTCAGCTCGAGACAATTATTGAACAGTGTCAGCTTCGCCCAGATTGGTCTGCAGCAATGACCATTCAACACATTGTCGATCAAGCAACTAGAGCAAAAGATGGAAAGCAAGTCTGGAATATCTCCATTCTGCTTCGCAATCTCTTCTGGGACGACCCAATCTATACACTTGAGCTGCGCAGCTTGCTCCTCAAACGCCTTGTCGCGCTACAAGATGTCGACAAGCTTGATCGTATGTTTCGCCAATTCTTTCAGTCACAAATCAAGCCTGATGCCGGCATGTACACATTGATGCTGCATGGCGGTCAAGACTTGCGTGAGGTGGAGCTTATTCGATCAGTCCACGCTTCCATCAAGATGGATGTCAACTTGTCGGATCACACCCGGATTTTGACCACGCTCATGCGAGCGTACGCGCATGTCAGTGCAGCCGAGACTTTCGAAGTTTGGAACCAAATATTTCACGGCGGGCATGGGCCTACAGCTGCAAGTGTCAGTGTTGTGATGGATGCCTGCGCACATATGCGCATGCCAACGCGAGGCTTGTTTATTTGGCAAACACTTGAGCGGCGCCAATTCCCATTCAACGACAACAACTATGCTTCACTGGTGGAGGTGTTTACGCGCAATGGTAATCCTGAGGGCGTTTTGTCATTGCTTGAGGAAGCCATCGCAAGTGGACGCGATGTTGGCCCACGGACATTAAGCACATTGTGGAATACAGCCAGAGGTATGCGCTCGCAAACAAAAGCCTGGGCCAACAAACATTGCCCAAGTTTGTGGCAACAACTTGACTCGTCAGCTCGCAAAGATGATATCTCTGTGTAGGTGTCAGGGTCTTGTTTGTCAGGTTGATGCGTGGTCTGTGGGCAGTACGAGGTCATTTGCGACCTGATCTCCCTAGATACATCGTACCAAATGTTTGCCCCGTCTTTGCAGGGCCTCTATAAAGGGTCCCCGTGGCCAAGCCTCATCTACAAATCCTCGCATCAGGAATCCGACAATGCACTTTCCTCCTCTGGACTATGTGCTCATCATCGCTGCGAGCGCCCAGCTGATGCAGCAAGCATCCGCTAAAGCTACACATGGCATGGGTGAGAAGAAGCACACTGATTCAGTTGCAAAGGCAACCTCGTATTCAGTTGACAATTTGCCAGCTGTCACGCCTACTTCCTTGTCTTGGTACCTCGCCGTCAAGAAAAATGGCACAGTTACCTATAAAAGGCATAGGTTGGACAACCAAGATGATTGCAACGAGGTCAGCGAATGTTACTGGGGTCTTCAGGACAAGACTATTGCGTATCATCCCCAGCCCGTCGTCACCTACCCGTACAGAGGGATCGCAGACGCCGCTCTCTTTTACTGCATGTGGGATGATCCTGACAGTCAGAAGAATACGGGAGATTTGCTATATGCCCCAGCCTACCCAGTGTTTCACCAGTGCTCACCTTTTGCACGCACCACGCTAGAGAAGGACGGAGATGGTAAGGAGAGGGAAGTGACGAGAATTATCCCAAATTGCAGTGTTAATTGAGTAAGGCGCTCTAAAGAGAAATGGAGCTGCATAAGGCTGGTCCATATGTAGACACCCTGTCAGATGTTTCGTATCAGAAATAGCAGCAAGCTGTGGTATAAGAGTAGCTATTTTGTACTCAGTTGAGCTGAACACGACGTAGCTTTTTTCATTAGCTAAATCCCATCACTCACACACAGGCTGGAGCGAAGCGCATCTTTGCGACTGCTGGCAGCTCGAAGTGTGAATCTGTGTGATAGGTGTTAGTTAATGACAAAAGCGATGTCGTGTTCAGCTCAACTACTGTCCTCCAGTAAGAAGGGAGCAAAAGAGAGAATCCGCATGCACAAGGTGCTCCAACTCTCCACGCCGGACAACACATAGTGCTGTGAGGTAATTGGCTGGTCATAGAAGACACAGCTTAACTCGTCTTTCCCAGTGCTCGTCTTGATAGAGGTGCTGCCCCCCAGCGTATTTGTGGTATGGATTGCCGTAGCAAGCCTACCACAAGACCAGACAGACTGACCAGCGCAATGCTCATTGGAAAAAGGGTCCACCGGAAAAAGCTTCGAAGCAAGCCGTTTCGACAAGTATGGTATAATCCACTCATAGCGAGAGCGAGAAGGGGACACTCCATGCTAGTCTACACGAGCGAGAAACAGCGTATCTGGACCGGCACAAGAAGTTCGAGGGCTCCGAGGGCTCCAAACGGGGACCAGGCAGAACCCCGTCCGATCAAATAAACAAAATCGCAGGAGCCGGCAATGATGCAGTAGTTGGTGGTTATATGCCATGAAGTAAACTGGAGGGAGCTGTACGCTTTTACCGCAGGCGGGGTACAAGAAGCTCAGATGAGACCTCGAGGTCCAGGTCGTCCATGGTGTTGACCTAGTTACTGCAACTTGTTGTTGGGATACGACAGACGCCCCGGAAAGAGAGTAGCAGGAAGCTCTCTACCTGTCTAATTGCCTTTTGTGCCCGAGCAGGACTGACCAGGCTCTTCAAGATGACAAGACGGAGCTGGTCGGGCTCGAAACAAGGCGAAAAAGGATGTTCACCCGCCCATTTTGCATGAGTAGCGAATAGGTGCCTGTACATCCGTGCTTGCAAGGAGGCGCTGCCGTTCAGCGCGAATCACCTGGTCTTCACGCTGGCTGACCGAACGCCGTGCCCTGTAGCGTCATCCTCAGAGCACGGGTCCACCGAAGAGTGACTATATGATGTGTTAGTTCGGTGAGTACCGCAAGTCAGGTGCAACTTTTCACCTTGGATGTCAACTACAAGACGCAAGACTTTGCTGAAGACACTCGCGCAGAGCTATCAGAGGGCGAGGACTTCTACTTGGCTTGCGTGAAGTGGAGCTTCTTTAATCAGTCTATGCATCCATCCAGAGATATGTCAAATTGTCCGGACCCTACCCGGATCTCACCAGGCTCATGCGAGCGTACGCGCCTGTGAGTGCAGCCGAGACTTGCGAAGTCAGGGGAAATATTCCACGGCGGGAATGAGCCTACAGCTGCAAGTGCCAGTCTTACGATGAACGCATGCGCACATATGCGCATGCCAACGCAAGGCTTGTTTATATGGCAGACACTTGAGCAGCGCCAATTCCTATACAACAACAACAACAATGTTTCTTTGGAGGAGGTGTCTACGCGCAATGGTAATCCTGAGGGCGTCTTGTCGCTGCTTGAGGAAGCCATCGTAAGTGCACGCGATGTTGGCCCATGGACGTCAAGCAATGAACACACTATAGTCTACAGCCAGGGGTATGCGCTCTCAAGCAAAACCATGGGCCAACAAACATTGCCCAACTTTGTGGCAACAAGTTGACTCGTCTGCTCGCAAAGATGACAAAGATGACACTTCTGTGTAGGCGCCAGGGTCTTGTTTGTCAGGTTCGTGCCTGGTCTTTGGGCAGTACGAGGTCTTTTGCGACCTAATCTCCCAAGATACAGCTTACCAAATGGTTGTCCCTTCATTGCAGGGCCTCTATAAAGGTTCCCTGTTGCCGAGCCCCGTCTACAAATTCTCTCGTCAGGATCCGATAATGCAATTTTCTTCTCTGGACTATGTGCTCATCATCGCTGCAAGCGCCCAGCTGATCCAGCAGGCATCTGCCAAAAGTACGCATGGCACGGGTAAGAAGAAGCACACCAAACCAGTTGCAAAGGAACCAGTATATACAAAACGAGATTTGCCAGCTGTCACGCCTACTACCTTGTATTGGTACCAGCCCGTCGGAGAAAAACATAACAAGACCATCTACGAGGCGCATAAATTGGCCAACCAGGAGGATTGCAACCAGATCAGCGAGTGTTACTGGGGTCGTTGGAACAAGACTGCTACGTTTCACCCCAAGGCCATCGTCACCTACCCGTACAATATGACTGGAAAAGACTCGAAGAAACTTGGTCTCTTCCACTGCATGTTGGAGAATCCTGAGGGGTTCAAGCACAAAAGAGAGGAGGAGGATGATGGTGGAACCTGGCCAATATTTCACCAGTGCTCACCTTATGCACGCACCTCGCTAGAGAAGGGTGAAGATGGTAAGGAGAAGAATGTGACGAGAATTGTTCCCAATTGCGCCACTCCTACCGTTAATAAGTAAGGCGCTCCGGTGAGAAATGGAACTGCATAAGGCTGGCCCATATGTAGGCACCCTGTCGGCTGTTTCGTATCAGAAAGAGCAGCAAGCTGCAGTATTCGAGAGTAGCTTCTTGCTATGAGAAGTGATCGCCCTGTGCGCATACCCATCTAGACTTGCTCCTCGCTGATAGTCGCTATTGCATTGTCCATGGCCACTGCAAATGCTTGATGTTCGTCTACCATCTGAAATCCTAGCCTCCCACACCAGCGACACGGCGGGCATGGACGTCACACGAGCTCAGCAAAGGCAAGAGCACAAGACGACGCATATCTCGACCAGCATCGTTCTCAGCGTCGAGGCATTGGCTTCTCAACCTTCAAGAATGGCTTTAATGAAGGCTCTTTATATCAAGAATGGTAAAAGCTCGTTTGACGATTGATACATCGATGCCAATACTCCCAAACCGGCAGCCAAAGAAGGCCAGCTTCAAGTCAAGACTGCAGCCTTTGCACTAAATCGCATGGACATCATGCAACGAGAAGGCAAGTATCCTCTTCCACCTCAAGCTGGTCCGATCTTGGGTGTAGAATTCGCCGGTGTCGTCAAAGACATGGCCGACGGCTGTTCGGACACATTCTCGGTCGGTGATGCCGACTTTGGTCTGGCATACGGCGGTGCTTACGCAGAGTGCATCTCAGTGAGCGAAAAGATGTGCCTTTACCAGCCTGATGCACTCGATATGAATACAGCGGCGAGCTTGCCCGAAGTACGGCTTACCGCATTGCAAGCGTTGCATCTGGTGGTGACTTGCCTCGCAAGGAGTGCGATTCAAACTTGCTGCTATTCACTTGGCAGAACAGGCTGGAGCGAAGCGCATCTTTGCGACTGCTGACAGCACCACAAAGGTCGAACTGTGCCGCTAGTGAGTGCAACGTTGGCTATCAACTACGGCACGCAAGACTTCGCTGAAGATATTCTTGCAGAACTACCAGAGGGCAAGGACGTTCACTTGACTTACGTGAAGTGGAGCTTATTCAATCAGTCCACACATCCATCAAGAGAAATGTCGACTTGTCGGACCACATCCGGTTTTTGACCGTACGCGCATGTGAACGCAGCCGAGACTTGCGAGGTCTGGGGAAATATTCCACGGCGGGAATGAGCCTACAGCTGCAAAGGCCAGTCTTAAGTGGAACCCCTGCGCACATATGCGTATGCCAACGCGAGGCTCGTTTTTATGGCAGACACTTGAGCAGCGCCAATTCCTATTCAACAACAACAACACCTATGCTTCTTTGGAGGAGGTATTTACGCGCAATGGCATCCCCGAGGGCGTCTTGTTACTGCTTGAGGAAGCCATCGCAAGTGGACGCGATGTTGGCCCACGGACATTGAACAATGAGCACGCTATGAAATACAGACAGGGGTATGCGCTCTCAAACAAAAGCATAGGCCAACAAACATTGCCCAAGTTTGTGGCAACAAGTTGACGCGTCTAATCACAAGGATGACAAAGCTGGCACTTCTATGTAGGCGCCAGTGTTTTGTTTGTCAGGTTCATGCCTGGTCTGTGGGCAGTACGAGGTTATTTGCGACCTAATCTCCCAAAATACTGTCAGACCTATTCGGGGTCCCCCACACATCGCATTCCCGTTGAGCCAAAAGTGACTAGTCCCTAGAGGACACCGCTGCAGCTCTTTAAACCCCGAATCCAAGGCCTCATCCAGCTCATTTCATCCTGCTTATTCAACCATAGCTATAGTCTATAGCAATGAAGGAAATCTATATAAGAAAACCAGGAGTCAGTGCTCACCAGGAGACACCTCCTGGACCCAACCTCGAATCCCGCAGAACCTCGAAGCTCATTTATATCTAACAGATACAGCGTACCAAATGTTAGCCCCTTCATTGCAGGGCCTCTATAAAGGTCCCCCGTGGCCGAGGTTTGTCTACAAATCCTCTCGTCAGGGATTCGACAATGCAAATTTCATCTCTGGACTATGTGCTCATCATCGCTGCAAGCGCCCAGCTGATGCAGCAGGCATCTGCCAAAAGTACGCATGGCACGGGTAAGAAGAAGCACACTAAACCAGTTGCAAAGGAACCAGTATATACAAGTCGAACAAAGGAACCAGTATATACAAGTCGAGATTTGCCAGCTATCACGCCTACTTCCTTGTATTGGTACCTCTCTGTCATGAAAGACGATGGCAACATCACCTACGTCAAGCAGAAACTGGCCAACCAGAATGATTGCGGCCAGGTCAGCGAATGCTACTGGGGTCTTCAGAACAAGACTATTACGTATCATCCCAAGACCATCGTCTCTTACTCATACAACATGACTGGACACTCGGATACGCCTGGTCTTTTTTACTGCGAGTGGGTGGATCCTGATAATCACGATAACACGGGAGAATGGATACGTGCTCGCCCCTACCCAATGTTCCACCAGTGCTCACCTTATGCAAGCACCACGCTAGAGAAGGGTGAAGATGGTAAGGAGAAGAACGTGACGAGAATTATTCCAAATTGCGCCACTCCCTACTAGTAAGGCGCTCTCACGAGACATGGAGCTGCATAATGCTGCTTCATATGTAGGCACCTGTCAGATGTTCCGTACTAGAAAGAGCAGCAAGCTACAGTACTAGAGTATAGCTAGTCTGTGTTAGAAGTGATGCCCCTGGGCGCATACTCATCTGGACTTGCTCCTTGCTATTGCATTGTCCATGGCCACTACAGGTGCTTGGTGTTCTTTTACCATCTGAAACCTAGCCTCCCACACCAGCGACAGGGTGGGCATGGACGTCACACGAGCTCAGCAAAGGCAAGAGCACAAGACGACGCATATCTCGACCAGCACCGTTTTCAACGTCGAGGCATTGGCTTTCTCAACCATCAAAAATGGCTTCAATGAAGGCTGTCAAGATTAAGAATGGTAAAGGCTCGCTTGACGACTTATGCATCGATGCCAAGACTCCCAAACCGGCAGCCAAAGAAGGTCAGCTTCTCGTCAAGATTGCAGCCTTTGCACTGAATCGCATGGACATCACGCAACGAGAAGGCAAGTATCCCCTTCCACCTCAAGCGGGTCCAATCATGGGTGTAGAATTTGCTGGTGTCGTTGAAGATATGGGCGACGGCTGTTCGGACTCCTTCTCGGTCGGTGATGCCGTCTTTGGTTTGGCGTACGGTGGAGCTTACGCAGAGTACATCTCAGTGAGCGAAAAAATGTGCATTCACAAGCCTGATGCGTTTGACATGATTACAGCGGCGAGCTTGCCCGAAGTATGGTTCACTGCCTTGCAAGCGTTGCATATGGTGGGTGATATGCCTCGCAAGGAGAGCAATTTGAATGTGCTCATCCACGCAGGTGCTTCTGGTGTTGGTCTTGCTGCTATCCAGTTGGCGAAACAGGCTGGAGCGAAGCGCATCTTTGCAACTGCAGGCAGCGACAAGAAGCTCGAATTGTGCCGCAAGTCGGGTGCAACGTTGGCTGTCAACTACAAGACGCAAGACTTTGCTGAAGTTATTCGCGCAGAGCTACCGGAGGGCGAGGACGTCAACTTCGTGTTGGACTTCATTGGCGCTGACTATTGGGGCAAGAACATTGCCCTTGCTGGTCGAGATGCGACCATTGTGTATCTGGCCATGATGTCTGGGTCAAAGCTCGAGGTGGACTTGATGCCTATCCTCTTCAAACGGCTGACTATCCGAGGTACGACACTCCGTTCGCGCGATCCAACATATCAAGGCAAGCTGCGTGATCTTTTCTGCGAGGCTGCCCTTGATAAGCTTGTCAGTGGCGAGTTCAAGAGCCATATCGATAAGGTGTTCACTATGGAGCAAATCAGGGACGCCCAGGAGCGTATGCAGACCAACGCTGGTGATGGCGGCAAGATTGTATGTGAAATTCAGCAATGATAGGATGTATACGATGTATTATCATGAATTGCTTGCTGAGCTGCTATTGTCTGAGTTACTGGCCAGCGCACATGTAGTACTGCACGCTGCATGATCCTGTATCCGACCCCGGGAGCTGTAGGGAGGATTCAGATGGCTACTCCCGCCCAATTTGGGTGCGTGCACGGACGCGGGCTTCTCATTCGTTGACGCTCTAGCGCAGCCTCGAGAGCGCAAACAAGTCGCAGTCCTTGCAATGGTCTTACAGTCTGGTCGCCTGTCATTATAGAGGCATATAGCAATAGACCAGAGTATTAGTACGTATTATCATATCATTCAGTCCATAGACAGGCCCCTAGCAAACAAACAAGTCCGCCGGGAGGTTGATACGAGCTTGTCCCAGAATGATGCGCGCGAACGGGCGATTTGACACCAAAATCAGCACTGCCCGATACAACCACCCTTCATACTCTCTGCCCACCCATCGCCGAGCTAGCTTGAGGCTGCGCTTCGTTGCGCCTACGCTCTCTCAACCGCGGCCTGCACCATGAAGTTTGGTCATCAGCTCTCGGTGCGTCCATCCACTATCTCTCTGGTTGTGCTAACCCACAGCAATCACTCCTGCGAGAGTTCAAGTACCAGTACCTGGACTACGATGGCCTCAAGCGCGAGATCAAGAAGCGTCTCAAGGAGAATGATGAGAGCTGGACAGAAGAAGCAGAGTCAGCTTTTGTTCAGATTCTTGAAGGCGAGCTAGATAAGGTCTTCACCTTTCAAAAGGTCAAGTCGACTGAGATCATGAAGCGGATAGAAGCCTGTGATCGAGAAGTCAATGCGACCGTCGCTGCCCTCAACTCTGCCAACCCGCCACCCCAAGAAGCCTTTGATGCGCTGGAGGAGGAGGTGTCCGACATTATTGCAGATGTACATGACTTGAGCAAATTCAACCAGCTCAACTACACAGGCTTCACCAAGATCATCAAGAAGCACGACAAGCAGACTGGATGGCACCTCAAACCCATTTTTGCTGCGCGTCTCAACGCAAAGCCCTTTTACAACACAAACTACGATGCGACTGTGGTGCGAGTTTCCAAGATCTACGACACTGTGCGTACCCGTGGTTCTCCTACAGAAGGTGACTCTGCTGCTGGCGGCAGACAGCAAAACTTTGTTCGACAGACTACCAAATACTGGGTCCACCCAGACAATGTCACAGAACTCAAGTTGTACATCTTGAAGCACTTGCCCGTGCTCGTCTTCAATGCCAACAAGGAGTTTGAGATTGAAGATTCTGCCATTACGTCCATCTACTACGACAACAATGAGCTGGAACTCTACCTTGGCCGTCTGGAAAAGTCTGAGGGAGCCGAAGCGATGCGTCTGCGTTGGTATGGCGGATTGGGCAACAACACCATCTTCGTTGAGCGGAAAACACATCGCGAGGACTGGACGGGTGAAAAATCAGTCAAGGCGCGTTTCCCGATCAAGGAGAAGAATGTGAATGCCTTCATGAAGGGCGACTTTACAGTCGACGACTTGTTTGCCAAAGCAAGACAGGAGGGCAAAAAGTCAATCAAGGAAATTGAAGACCTTGAAAAGCTGGCAACAGAGGCACAGTACACGATCATCACCAAGAAGCTGAAACCTGTCGTGCGCTCTTTCTACAACCGAACGGCCTTCCAGCTACCAGGCGACGCGCGTGTGCGTATCTCGCTCGATACTGAGCTCTCGATGGTTCGCGAGGACGACTTTGATGGCAAGCAACGTGCTGGCGACAATTGGCGTCGCATGGACATCGGCGTGGATTGGCCCTTCAAGCAGCTCCCGGCAGGCGAGAAGGAGCTCTTCCCTTATGCTGTGCTCGAAGTCAAGCTGCAGACTGCCATGGGTCAAGAAGCACCGCAGTGGGTCCGAGACCTCGTCTCTTCGCATCTCGTCGAAGCTGTCCCGAAGTTCTCGAAATTCATTCATGGTGTTGCGAGTCTTGTGCCAGAAAAGGTCAGCGTTGTGCCATACTGGTACCCACAGATGGGCGTCGATATTCGCAAACCCGCCACCAAGAACTTTGGCATTGAACGACCAAGTCACCAGCTGTCCGGCACAACTTCTGACGTCAACACAGAGTCGCAGTCGCATTCGTCAGACTATGATGCAAATGCTATGGATGAGGAAGAGCGTCTTGCCTTTCACGACAATGAGATCCGATCCAGGCTGTACCGGGCGCAAGAAAATACGGCAGATGAACATGATGATGAGGATGAGTATATGCCCTTGTTGTATCGTGGAGCCTTGCGCGACCCAAGCCAAGACGATATTTCTCGCAAAATCAGCCGCAAGCTGCAAAAGTGGCAAGACAAGATTTTCAAGAAGCAAGTCGATGGTAGTGATCAGCAGCGAGCCGACAAGGTCTCGTATGTGCAGACATTCACTGCGCCTCCCGGGAAACGCATTGCTGTTCCTGTGCGCATTGAACCTAAAACATACTTTGCCCTTGAGCGCACATTCCTTTCTTACATGGAATTTGCTATTCTCATTGGCAGTATCGCCGGTGCACTTCTCAACTTTGGTAATGACTGGGTGACCATCTCTGCTGCATTTTCTTTCATGGTCACGTCCGTACTGGTCTTGCTCTACTCGCTCTGCATGTACATCTGGCGCTCGTACAACATCCGACTCAAGCGTGCCGTTCAGTACGACGATCGCTTCGGACCGACAGCTGCTTGTGTCATCTTGCTACTGAGCTTCGTTGTAAACAGCGGCCTGCACTTCTTCTACAAGAAGAAGTGAGGGGATCTCGTAGCGGCGGGTTAGGCCCAATTCTGTAGTCACTTTACTTTCTGTATAGTTGACCTCTACCACACACTGAATAACTGTCCACTGTGAAGCTTGGATGAATCAGCAATGAAGCGCTCCTATGATGCTTATGCTGGCAAAGCAGGCCAGGCCCAGTCTCTAAGCTCCTCTTTGAACAAGCGCGCGCAACTTCCTGAATCTGCTGTGCAGCGACAAGCTCCAAAGCAATCTACGGGGTCTCCTCTACCGGCCCATCCCTTTGAAGGATGGCCACTCTATACAGGCATTTCTGATCCGCTACATGATCGCAAGTCTATCTTTGTGGGTTATTACTTCCCGCTAGAAACAACGAGCGAAGCGAATCGCCTGCTCAACAAGTTCAAAAAGTCACCTCTGGTGCAAGGTGCAGACCATGTCATGTCGGCCTGGCGCGTCTATGCCGATGGTTCGAGCACAAGCGGGCAAACGACACTCGACGCTTTCACTGCGCAGGCTAAGCCAGGCGGAGAGCGTCAAATCATCACGGGTGGCGACGATGATGGCGAGCGCTTTTCATCAGAAAAGCTCATCAGTCTGCTGGCAACAAGCAATACTATTGGTCTTATGGTTTGTACGCGTGTCTATGGTGGAATCATGCTAGGGCCTGCTAGATTCGCGCACATCACGAGGGTTTGTCAGGATGCGCACACAATATCGCGAAATAAGCGTATCCTGGCACAGCGCGCAGAGACAAGTGAAGAGGCTGAACGGTCCAAGTGTTTGCGACAACTCAAGGCTAGAGATATGAGCATTGCGTCTATCCGAAGCTCACTGGCACGCAGTAATTCAAGTCTATCGCAGCTCTCTGCCAGTCCAGACAGAGTGGAGGCAAGTCTGGGCGTAGACAAGTCGACAGAGACGCCATTGTTTGCTGCCGAAGAGCCTGCTACACAAGGATCAGCTACACTGTCTCCTCCTTCGACACCAAAGTCAAAGAGTCAACAAAATGATTCGGCTCCACTGACGCCCAGCTCGCCTTCTGCAAGCAAAACGCAAGAAGTTTACGCCCAGAAGTCATTAGAGACGCTCAAACGCTTGCTGGCGGCACGCGACTTGACTATTCAGATACTCCGTGCCAAGCTTAAGTCTAGTCCTGTCAAGACACCGCAACGTAGTGGTCCATTGATGGATGATGTGACTGCAAGTCAGCAGCGTACACACAATGCAAAGCTGTTTCTAAGTGATGTGGAAGAATAATGATAATGATACATGAACATAGCAAATCTAGCTTTCAATCATGGCTGCATAGCCTTTGAATTCGACGACCCCTCTACTTTTGACGACACAAGTCACTTTGCTGACCCATTTTGCGGTAAAGCGTGTTTGGGCATCAGTGCCAACCATCAAATCGTCTAGTTGCGCTTGTGGCAGCATCTCTTTGAGGTCGCCATGCGTAAAGAGCTTAATGTTTCGGTCTTTTGCAAGTGCAATCAAATCTGCAGGCATCACACAGCAGTCTTTGAGATTGATCTGATTGACGGTGGGCAGCCCTGCATCATTGTATTCGGCCGCTGTGTCGTAAAGCTGCTTTAGCCGTGCGGCGCTGAATTCCGACACGCCGAGGCCTTTCGCTTTGCCTTGTGCAACGAGATCTTGAGCTGCTTGGTATACTTTTGCAATATCCTTCAAGCTTGCCTCGTCAAACGCGTCTTCCTCGTCTTCAGCATCGAGAACAATGCCAGGAAACGCCAGTATGAGCAAGTCAACCGACTTTACTTTGAGCTGTTCAATGGTCGCATCAACACACCGTGCGACATCCTCTGATCTACTTTCTGCAGTTGTATCCGGTGTGAAAAAGAGCTTCAGTGTAATCTCATACTCGTCGCGGTCTTCGGAAAGCAGGGCGTCATCAGTCGCAGAGTCATTGGTCGCTAGACTCTGCTTCAGTGCAGCAATCAGTTCTGCATTCGAGTCACTCAACGCTGTATGATTGGGCGATAGCCGCATAGCATTATCAGACTGGAGTATGCGAGCCACCATGATAAGCACCCAGGTGTACTGTTTCTTGTCGTTTGTGGTTGCAATTGACGTCGTCTTTTGAGATTTGAAATATAAATACGGAAGTGTACAGACGAGAACTACTCCAGGTCAAAGGCCTCAGTTGAAGGGTGGATAGTCTGGAAGATTCAAGGCCTCAACAGCCTCGACCACGCCGGCTCCTTTCTTCTTGTCCTTGCCCGTAGCAGGCACGCCATGTCCTCCTGAGGCACCACCCGTATGACGCATGAGCGTCTCTATCCGTCTCAGGTCATCAGCCACAAACTTGACAATCTGGTTGAAGACACGCGCACGTTCATTATGCGCCTCGATCGGTGTTGTCTTGTCGTGGATGGGGTCGGCCATGGCATAACGCCGCCGCGCATCCATAATCGCTTGTCTGTGCAGATGCACCAGCGCATCCATGACTGTTTCTGCACACGTCTGTTCTTGCTTATCGAGTTTGAGCAGCGTATGCCGAAGTTCCTTCTTGCACTCTGCAATCTGTACCTTGAGCACATCGTAGCGAGCGCTCTGCTTGCGTAGAGAGGATGTTACAGGACTTGGCAGGGGCTTACCAGACGAGTAGGCTCTTGCAAGGCCCTGCATCTCATTTGTATAAATCTGCCATAGTTTACGCTTATCCTTGTTACGAGCGTCCATGGCTTTACGCAGCGTGTTGGAGGTATAGGGATGCTCTGAGCGCATAAAATCGACGATTCCTTGTAGATACAGCAGATCAATAAGCAGGGTCTGCGACTCGTATGACTCGGCAGCTGCAAGAAACTCGTCGAATCCGCCCGCTGGAGCGCTCCGTGTTGGCGAGGGTGATCCAGCATCGCGGCGATCAGGCAAGGAGGGGGATGGCAAAGATGTCTCTCGGTCTTGTCGCTCGCTCGCATGCAGACTAGACAGTGTCGGCAGTTGCTCGCGGCTGACATTACGCGAGCTACCAGCTGAGCCTAATCCTGGTCGCCCATGGAGACCACTTGATGGGCGATTGGTAGCTTGCTCGAGCCTTGGTGATTTTGTATCGATGCTCTGCGACTTGTAGGACTCGTACTCCTGGACTGCACTATAGATGGAGTTCCGTAGCGCAGCATACTGGTCCATCTGTGTCGACAGCCTTGTGCCTGGCTCAGCGCATGCACCCACTTCTCGGTGTTGCTTGTTTTGTCGCGGTTTGATCTCGACAATTTCGCGCTTTCATGCAAGAGACGACGGTGGCAGGCGACGAAGTCGTTGTTCAGGAGGTGATAAGCCCCTGAGCAGCTGTCTCAGCGGTCATGGCACCATCGAGGCCTCCAGGTGTGACTGGAGAGCCCATCAAGCAGCAGTCGCTGGACTTGTACGCCTCGGCCTATGTGCCTGCTTGGCAGCTCAAGGTCAATCAGTCTGCTGGTACATATATACCGCTGCAGCCCAAGGAGCATGAACACGACTACGAGGCGTGGATTACATCCTGGTCAGAACCTTCTCTATGGTCTGAGAAGCCCAAGGAACAGAAAAGCACCGAAGAGCTCACCTTCGTGCAGCTCTATCTAAAGCATCTCGAGAGCTTGTGTGACCTAGAGCTTGAAGCACAATATGCTAGATTTGCTACGTACAACCGTTATGATACGGCTCTGCTACCTCTGGAACGCGCAGACGCACCCAGCGGACTTTATGTCTGTGAAGTGCCTGGTGTCCAAGAATTCACACCACCAGCAATGCCGGGTGACTTGGTTCAGCTGCGTCAATTGATTCCTGAACGGCAGATGGCAGATGGCTACATCTATACTGCACGCGTGTATGCTTGTGAACGTCGTAAAGGTAAAGTCATCCTGCAGATACCGGACATCTGGTACCACTCTGGCCGGTTCAACCTCGAGTTCTTCTACAACAGCAAGACCATGTTTAACATCAAACACGAGCTTGCTGCTGCAGCTCTGGATGCGTCGACTTGGATGCATTCGCATCTCAATCCGAAACCCCATCATGGACGTATACAGACAGAGTTGACACGATTGCTGCCCTTCAAGTGGTATGACAAGTCACTCAACCTAGAACAACAAAAAGCAGTACAAGACGTCGTTCATCGTCCGTATGGAGATGAGATTCCTTGGTGCTTACACGGTCCTGCTGGGACAGGCAAGACGAAGACTGTCTGCGAAGCAATCTTGCAAGTGCTGTTAGACAAACCAGACGCACATGTTCTAGCGTGTGGGCCAAGCAATACGGCTGCTGACACAATCGCCATGCGCCTCATTGCGCATATTCGCAACCCGGCAGATTTACTTGTGCTGAACCTCGACAATCGGACGTTCGCAGAGGTGCCTGAGCCGTTGTTGCCGTTTTGCCATGTCACGGATGGGTCTTTCACAATGCCAACTTTTCAACAGCTGATGCGGTATCGCGTCATTGTTGGTACGTGCACAGCAATCTGCGAGCTCACACAAAATAGGTGTCGCAATTTAGATTTAGCCAAATTTGAGGCACAAGCGATGCAAAAGGTGCAATGGTTGCATCCGGCTATGCAGCACACCATCAAGCCTCATTTTACACATCTCTTCATTGACGAGGCAGGACAAGCAGGCGAGCCAGAGACGATTGCTGTTTTGCGCGTTGTTGAGTACCCCGGCGTGTCTGTTGTGCTCGCTGCAGACCACAAGCAATTGGGTCCTCAACTCGAATCAAGTGTTGCACGCCAAAAGGGATTGGATGTTTCGCTGTTTGAAAGGCTCATGGATCGAAGCGTGTACTGCGATCATCCGTACGCACGGCGAAACCTCATGAAGAATCCTCGGCCTGCGTTACCATTTGCTTATCCACCATTCTGCAACCTCTATCGCAATTATCGCTCACATCCGGCAATTTTGATGGTGCCGAGTTTCTTGTCGTATGACTCGAGTTTAGCTGCTTGCGCGACAGATGTCGATGGCGTTGCGACACGGCTGGGTCGCATCCCTGTGGAATTTATTGCACACGAGGGTAAGGAAGAGATGACAGACTTGAATGTCGTGCATTCCTGGTACAATACAGCAGAAATCAAGCTCATCAAGGAACGCATCTTGAAGTTGCAAGAATGGGTACAACCGAAGGATATTGCCGTGATTGCTCCATTTCGCGAACAAGTCGTCAAGATTCGCTTCGCTTTGCGTGCTGTCCAACTTGCTGCCGTAGGTGTGGGTACCGTGGAAGATTACCAAGGTGCAGAAGCTCAAGTTGTGATTGTTTGTCTTGTGCGAGCACAAGAACGCTTCCTCGATGGCGATCTCACTGCAAATCTCGGTCTCATCAACCAAAAAAGACGCATGAATGTTGCCCTGACTCGTGCAAAACAATTGTGTGTTGTGATTGGCAATGCGTCCTTATTGGCAAGTGATCCACACTGGCAAGTCTTTCTCAAATTTTGCAAGCGGCATGGTGTTTGTTCGGGAACGCCGTTACCTGCATCGTTGCAGGTAGATTCGATTGAAGCGCTCTCGACCATGGAACGTGCGTATTTGTTGCGTCATGATGATGAGCGTGTTTTGGGAGGATCCACAATCACTCATGAACAAAATGGGTACCCTGCAATAGCAGAGCTGATTGTTGGTGGTACAGCGCAGATGGTATTGGATGGTGAATAGATGCCTGGTGACATGTATACAGCTCAAGCGGGATTTGATGTATTGTGTAAGACCTGAGAGAGTGCCAACCAGGCTTCAATCTTATTGACTGGCGCTTTGGGGTCGGGTAGGTTGGCATTTCCATAACAAGTCAAACTGCTCAAAGCTGCCTGTACCTTGAATGTGCGTACTTCTTCCAACTCTGCTTCATCTTCGTCCTCTTCCCGTCTGCTCATTGGCTGTGTTTGTGCCTGAGCAGAATTGTCAAGGACGAAAGCTTTATAGCCGGTAGGAATAGCAACATCACTGCCAAGGAGTCGTCTGCCTCGGAAATAAGCTTCTTTTTGAGGACCTGCGACTTCTCCTGCAACTTGATCAAGTTCAACTGGGTGGAAGTGGTCAGCGACAGGTGCAGGGCCGGAGTATTTGACGAGGCAGGGTAGAAGTGAGCCTTGGACGGGAGGAGCAGAGGAGCTGGTATCGAGTATGATACGAGCTTGCATGTCAGCAGCAGAATACTCAAATATCGATAAAAGAGCAAGTAGCGGTAATTGTAGTAGGACTGAGTAAGTTGTTTCTATTTGTTTCTTTTTCTCACGTGCCTCCAGATTACGCAACGAGTCGCCTCCCCGCATACATGAAGAAGCTACTCACCCCGACCATCTCCCTCAGCTCATCCAGTACAGCGCAGCGCTCATATGGCCGCAGCAACGCCCGCCATCCTTCCAGTGATTCCCCTTCTCAAAGAATCCATCCTCTTCCCCTCCCTGGTTCTACGCCTCGTTGTCGATCGTAAAGACACAGCAGCGCATCTCTCCTCCCTCGTCTACGCAACAGACCCGTCTCCACTCATCGCTTGTATCCCACAACGCCTCGATTCCACAAGGACTGCAGATCCAATCACTGCCTCCATTTCTGAAATCAAAGCGAATCTCGCGACGTATGGCTGTCTCGGTCGTCTTATCCGAATGGAACGAACGAACGGAACGGTGATTGCCGTGATTGAAGGTCGTTCTCGCATTCGAATGGATGCATGTCATGTTGCGAAAGATGGGTCAGGGATGTTGGAAGCGCAGGTGACGTATTTCAAGGATGGTCCACTTGCAACGACGGATATGGATGCACAGACACGATTGGCGTCACTCAAGGGAGCCTCGACTGAACTCATCACAACACTCAAAGGTTTGAAATTACCGGCTGTGTTGTTGAGACGGTTGGAGAATTTCATTGGTAAGGCGAATGGTGATAATGCCGGTCAATTATGCGATTTGATGTCTTCTGTCGTGGAAGGATCTTATGAGGAGAAAATCGCAATTCTACAAGCAACAGATGTCTCTGAGCGTGTTGGGAAAGTGCATGAACTCGTTTCACGGCAATTGAATACCATCAAGGTGACGCGCAAGATTAGCAGTACGGTGGATCAGACCCTCAACAAGCAACAAAAGGAGTATATCCTTCGACAAAAACTCAGCGCTATCAAGAAGGAATTATCACAAGCAACGGGTGATGATGGTGGTGAAGAGGAAGATGATGCAAGTGAGTTGCAGAAACGCATCGATGCCGCTGAATTATCGACTGAAGCACGAACAGTCGCCACAAAGGAATTGAAACGATTGAAGCGCATGCAGCCACAACAGGCAGAGTATCAGGTCATTCGGACGTATTTGGATCATATCCTGGAAGTTCCCTGGCTGAAACAGTCGCAGAGCCAAGCGCTTGAACGGACCTCCATTGAAGCTGCACGACGACAACTGGATGACGATCACTTTGGCTTGGAGAAAGTCAAGAAGCGGTTGATTGAGTATTTGGCAATCTTGCGGTTACGACAGATGCTTGAGGCTGAAAAGACGCCTGAATTCAAGTTGTGATTGTATAGGGAGTTTAGTTGAAATATCATTACAATGCCATGCCTCGCTCTAATGCTATCAAGAAAATAAACAATGTCGTACAAGCCATGCGGATCATTACAATTTGAGAAGATAACTCCGGGTCATCTCAAATGTGAGGAAGGAAGAACTCATGGAAGGGACCACTTTGAGCAAGTTGGCAGCAATGCCCTTGTAGAAACCTTTGAGTCCCTCTTTCGCTGCAATGGTGCGGCAAGCATGCCAAACACTGGTATACCCATTCCCCATCACCATATTGACTTGGAAGCGTCTCCGTAGCACATCAAATGGATATGTCATGAATTGTGCAACACCACCGGAAATAGCACCACTTGCAAGTTTCTGCAATGCGGTGGGTTCTCCGCCTTCTAGTGTGACAAAGTGTTTACGGACACTTTCATAAACTGCAAAGTTGATACCGACATAAGGTGCGACGCCGTAGATGGTGGGCATGATGCCGCGATAGAGTCCACGCATCCCGCCTTCGAGATTGTATATTTGTTTCATGACACCCCACATGCCGGGTAAGGCTTGTTGCTTGTGTTTTGGGAGGTTTGCAAAGTCTGCGCATTGGATGGAGAGACGGGTGCGGGTGATGTCGAGTGGGTAGGTGAAGGCGACTGAAGTGATACCGGCAAGTCCACCTGCCACCAACTTCATCACGACGGACAATTCCGCGTCGCCTTGAGAGAGGAAGAAGGGCTTGTAGAGGTTGTAGGAGGCGAATTGAATGGCGCTGTAGGGGAAGATGCGCAGACAATTACTGCCATTGCCGCGCATATACCCCCGCCAACCTTCTTCCTTCCACATCTTGACGAGGGTTGGCCATACGCCATTGTAGGCTTGTGACCCTGGTGATTGGATTTGGAAGAGGATCTTCATGCGTTCGAGGGGCGAGACGACTGTGCGTGAGACACAGCCTGCCATGCCGCCTGCAATGAAGTTGACGGTGACGTTGGATCGCATTGCGTCGATGAGGGTTTGTGGGAGGAGGGAGATGGATGTGTGTTGGACGGCGGTGTCTGGTGGCTGCGGCTGTACTTTTATAGGGGATGCCATGGTGATCTCTCTACTTCTCTCTCTTACCAGTAACTATAGCTAGTGAGTAAGTAGTGTTGAGTAGTTCCGGGAGTGTCCGATACCGTGAGAATAATGCCCATCTGATCTCGTGCCTGTGACTGCTGCGAGTAAACAGGAAAAGAGAAGCAGCAGCAACAAGCAGCAGACAGACAAGAGACAGACAGACAGAGTACCCAGGCAGACAGACAAAAGCAGGTACGCAGCATCAGGTGGGGCGGATACGTTCATGAGGGACCAGGAGGGATTGGATGGTGATGGGCAGTGCAGCAGCATCGGCCTTCAGCTGCACTCGATTGAGCGACGGTGCTGAATGCCCAGGCGTATGCAGGCGTATACAGGCGTGTCGGCTCATGTAGCTCTGTGCATGCTGCAATGCTCATCTCCATCCTTCCCTACTTCCCTCTCGCTCCGCCCCCCAGTGCAAAAGCTCAAAGACTAACGTTCTAGCAAACATGGGTCTCGATATCCAAAAGCACCACGTCAAGAAGGGCGCACGTCAGGCACCCAAGTCAGACAACGTCTACCTCGCCCTCCTCGTCAAGCTATACCGGTTCCTCTCCCGCAGGACGGACAGCAAATTCAACAAGGTCATCCTCCGTCGTCTCTTCATGTCAAAGACCAACCGACCTCCCATGTCCATCTCCAAGGTCGTTCGCGAGCTCAACGGCAAGGACCAGACTGTTGCTGTTGTCGGTACCATCACCGATGATGTGCGCATGTTGCAAACCCCCAAACTCTCCATTGCCGCTCTTCGTTTCACCACCTCTGCTCGTGCGCGCATTGAGAAGGCCGGTGGTGAGTGCTTGACATTCGACCAGTTGGCCGCTCGTTCCCCAACTGGCAGCAATGTTGTCTTGCTCCGTGGTTCACGATGGCGTGAAACCCTCAGGCACACCAACATGCACCCTGGTTCTCACTCGGCGCCGTACGTGCTCAAGGGCAATGGCAAGCGCAAGACGCAGGAAATTGCGCGTGGTCGCCGAAAGTCTCGTGGTTTCAAGGCAAAGTAGATATTCTTTGCTCTTTGCTCTTCCATCAAACCATCCATGTCTTTATGACTGCACAACTCAAGGGTGGCTCTGCATCGCTCTTGTTTTAGCGAAATACACAAAATACTTCATCATCTTTTATCCATTCTTGATCCTTGCTATGATTGCTACGGCATGTGACTCCGCGGTGCGAGACTCATGCGTGTCTTGCGACCGACATTCTCCAGCTCGATTGTCTTGAGTTGATATTGCAACCGTGCCTTCTTTGCTCTGAGTAGACGCATCCGTTCAGCACGCTCTGCCTGACCCGCTGCTTCATGCCCACTTGCCTCTTTCACACTCGCACTCGCACTTGTACTCGTACTGGAGGTTGTTGATTGTAGTCGTACTTTATTCAAGGCCACTTTACTCTTCAAACCTTGTTCACGTCGTTCCTCACCCGTCACCCATTTCTGTGCTCGACCGAGTAATTCCTCCCGCAACGGACCAATCTCAGCAACAAGCTCACGTTGCGCTGCCAAGACGTGTGATTCTGGGAGTAATTCGAAATGACGCGTGTTGGCAAGGACGGTGTGTAGGCGTGGGAAATCAGCGATACTGTCGTGGAAGATGTCGAGGCTGTTTTGGAGGGTTGTGCAGGAGGCGCGAAGGGATGCGACACAGCCCTCGAGGGACATGATGCGTGGTTGCTTTGAGTGTTGTTGTCTGCCTTTGTCGCCCTTTTTGTTTTTGTGTTTTTGGTTGGACGCGACGAAATGAAGCTGACACCTTACTTGATCATGGCTTTCATGGCTTTGGTATTCAGGCCATCATATCTCCAATGGAAGCTCCAGACATGCTACAAAAAAGTCAAAGACTAAGCAGAATCTACAGCTGGGCTAAGGGTGAAGTGATCCTTATTGGCTGCTGAACAGAGACGCGTTGGGAGACACTACTGAATCATGAAAAGCCCATGAAGCCTTCTCTAATGAGCTGTAGACAGGATGCATTCATTCATTCGAATTTCTATTAAACGAGACAAAGCTGTCGCATGCTGAAGGGGAAGCCAAAAAGACCAAAGTCGAGTAACAAACAGCTATGATGCATCTTCCTCCATGCCATGTTTTGCAGGATTCACACGAACACTCTTGGAGATCTCCACCGTGCGTGTCAAGTGACTGAGCCAACTACTGCGATACCTCAAGACACCCCGAACAATCAGCTGGAATGGGTGCTGAATAACACGCTCCCAAACAAGATGCCCATCCCCATCATCTGTTGAATTGCCAGGTTTCTCAAGCCGTAGTGCACCATGCGGAGTACTCACACTACCATTGTAGAAGCGTGACTCGAATAACAACGCTGCATCGAATTCATACACACGACCAAGTAGAAGGGTTGTAGAATCTTCACCGCTTCCTGTATGCCACCAAGAAGGCAACGGTACGTCTCGTACATACGGTGACTCTGCAAACACTGAGATTTCCACTTCATTAACCTGTACTGCGAGTGCATTGGGGTTGATGGCTTGAACAACCACATCAAAGATGAGTTCTTGCTTTGATACAAGGACGTGGGAGAGGTCGAGGACTTTGACATTGCGGAGTGGTTGTGTGGTAGAGAGCACAGCAGCGCCGAGCATCAGGACAACGAGCATAAGGCACACAATCGCCATGAGAAAGGGAACCCCTGCAAAGAGAGAAGCAGATTTATTCCTGTGATGACCTTGTGTCGTTCCATACGCGGTATGCATCCCTGATTGACTTTCACCACGTCGAAGGAACGGTGTACGTTCAGAACCAACTCCATTCTCCTCATCTTCATACAAGGACCACGCATTGAACTGTTTCGGTCCACGAGCCTTTTTCGCGCCACTCGTGCCATACGGTGAAGCAGGACGTGAAAGTTGTCGCGGTGAGTTATGGCCGCTAGAATGCGGACTCGATCCCTTTCGCTCCAATCCAGGTCGTAGTCTCGGCGATCTAAAAGGTGATGTTGTATCTTGCCCTGGTGTCGCTGACCCGGGATACCCACGCAATGTATAGCTGACACGCCGATCTTCATCCTGTGGATGCGCAAATTTCATGCTTCGCTTTCCAGAGATGGCATGGCCACGTCGGCTTGCATGTCGTAGATCGCGCGAGAGGGATGCAATGCGATGACCTGTCTCTGCGTGATGCTGGGAGGGAACACCCACTCCACCGCCACTACTACTGCCGCTACCGACTGCTAGTCCTGGCGCAAGGCTGGAGGGTCCGACTGCATGACTATGCGCGCTGGTCCCATGTAGCGATGTCAAGCTCGGGCTTCTACTCAGTCGTTTGGGAGATCTCGGATTCGATTCATACACAAACGTCTCGTCGCTGTCGCTGTCTTCATTTTCATCAACAGCTTGCGTGATGGTTGCAGCGAAGATCTCTGATTTGGTAGGGACATGTTGAGCAGCTTGTCCCATGGGTGTATTAGCACGATCGCCAGCAACAGCCAACCTCGATTTTTTCTTCTTTGGTGGCTTTGCGCTTGGTCTGACAGTATCGGTGGAAGCACGACTGCGAAGACTACGACTCGAGTGTTCGGCTTTGAGGGTTGACATGTTGGCGACTGTCTCCGTTTCAATGGTCATGGTGCGTTTTGGTTCTTCATTGATGGAACGACTGGCTGCACGGCGGGAGAAGACACTGAGTCTGCCAGGTTGTGGTGGTCGTGCTGTAGGTCCTTCTGCACTAGCGAGTGTGGTAGAGACCGCAGGGGGTACGCGACGATGTGCACTGAGTAACGATGAAGCATAGCCGCCTGTCTCTGAATCCGATTCAGTGAGTAAGCCTGAAGAGGTGGCTGTGCCAGGACGTAAGGCGCCGTCCGTGCTCTCTGTAGAGGGTTTCGCCATGACCCTCGCCGTTGCGCCCCTTGTTGGAGCAGATGCGTTTGATGCGGGGGATTCAGACAACTCTGCAGTGACATTCGTCGGTAGCGCAGAGAGAGTCGAGGCAGGTGAGCCATCTTCCTCTTCAATTGGACTGGGTGGCTGCATCCGCAGCGTTGGAACAATGAGCCGCGAGGTGTCTGTCACCATGCGGCCGTCCTGCCAGTGGCAGCTTGATGGATGAGCAGAGCAGTGTTCAGTAGTAGCTTGCGAGGTATAGCTTATAGCTTATAGGATGTAGCAGTCTTTGTGTGTGTTGTCCACGAAATATCAAAAGTTGTCCAAGGTCAGTCAGTCGCAGTCAGTAGTTCTACTCCCTCAGTCTCAACCCAAGACGCGCGCCCAAATCAAAACAACACAAACCGACAACCACCCCCTCTCCATACACACACCTCCTCCCTTGTTCACTAGGCCCGACAGCATATACTCCCTGTAATCACTATTCACCAACCAGACCCAGGGTCTCTACTGCCTGTGACGGTCCAGGTCGCAACCAGGCCAGTCATGTCTGCACATAAGCGATCCACCTCAGCCGACAAGCCAAACTTCACCGTCCCCTACAGCCGTGGACGCGCAGGCTCCCTCGGGAAACGAGCAACAACGGCGATTGCCATACCGCCCACTGTAGCTCCATTGCAGGAACACAATGGATTCGTCAACAGCCCATCGCCACTCAAACGCTCAGATGCGCTGATGAATCTCGATCAAACATCCATGGGCAGTCCGAGCCAGATGCGATCCAGACGATTTGGTCAAGTCAGGAAGCAACAGTCTGTCGATGACTTCTTGCCACCGGGTCATCGCGATTCGCCGTTCGGCACACCGGCGGCTGCACTATCGAATCCATCGGCACATATCCTACCGGCGGCCAACATGCGCTTCGAGCATAAACCACGCGCACCGCATCCTTTTTCGCGTGGGAGTATAACGCAGTCTAGCAGCGAGGGAGAGGTATCACTCGGCAATGCACTCGACCAAACAGCAGGCATCACGGGCGATCTCTCCCTATCGAGTATACGACTCGGCCTCGACAATTCAAGAATAGACTACAACACGCCGTCTCTCAAGCTAGTCAAACCATTGCAAACGGCTTTCATGTCAACGGGTTTACTCAGTAAGCGCAATCGACCAGCGGAACATCTGAGGATCAAACCTACACCCGATACACCCTGTAAACGGCCAGTCAATGGTCCATTGCCAACAACGCCGGGGACACCTTCACATAATAGCGGTGGGAAGGAATTTTTTGCTGCTAGTCCGTGGACACCGGCACCCACCCAGGATTTTGCTGGCAGTACGAGTATGCTCCATGGCGATTCTTCTTCCTTCGATGAATATCACCTCTATGTCGATAATGAGGGCGAGTCGTCCATCATCTATGCCAGTTCTGCGACAGATCTCGATCAGCTCCCACTCACACCAACAAAGGGACTCTTTGGACTTGGTGGCCGACAAGTCTTATACCCTGGCTCTGCACAACCTACGCCTGCTGTGGATAAGCGGAAACGATCGCTTTTTGGTGGTTCACCCAACTCGCAAGATCAGCATAAGAACATGTTACCCTCCACAGAGACCTGCATACCGGATGCATCGCGCCTATCCTTACGAACATCGACACCTTCACATTCACGCATTACGCACTTTCCACTCATCAGCCCACCACCCGCGGAAACCACTGTCATGTCACCCATCACCGTCATCCCGGCATGTCTCGAACGGCGCTTCAATCACGTGAAACGTATCGGTGGTGGAGCATTCAGTGAAGTTTACAGTGTCGAGGAACGAAAGACCCATCGCAAATTCGCTATTAAAAGGAGTAAAACGCGGCATGGTACAGCGCAAGGCCGGCTTCGTCGTCTTGAGGAAGTCGAGATTCTGCAAAAGATCGGACCGCATGAACACATCTTGGAACTTTTTACCTCGTGGGAGGAAGAATCACATCTCTACATGCAGACTGATTTTTGTGAGAATGGTTCGCTGGATGTCTTTTTGCAAGATGTTGGTCAGCAATCTCGACTGGATGAATTTCGTGTTTGGAAGGTGTTGACGGAATTGTGCCTTGGCGTGTCGTATATCCACGACGCTGGCTTTCTGCACCTCGACCTGAAGCCAGCCAATATCCTTGTTACGTTTGAAGGGGTCCTCAAGATTGGCGATTTTGGCATGAGTTGTGCATGGCCTGCACCGGCGCACACGGAACGTGAAGGGGATCGTGAGTACATTGCCCCCGAAGTCCTGAGTTCTGGCATCTACGACAAACCCGTTGATATCTTCTCTCTGGGTCTCATGATCTTCGAAGTGGCTGCCAATATCGTCTTGCCGGATAATGGCACGAGTTGGCAAAAATTGCGGTCGGGTGATTTATCGGATGCGCCACGTTTGAGTAGTTCTGATGAAGGTGCGTTGATGATTCAAGGTGAGCATGTTGCACCGCATCGGTATTTGGGTCAAGGTGGGCTTGATCGTGTTGTCAAGTGGATGCTCTCGCCTGATCCATCAGAACGACCCACAGCCGTGGAAGTTCTCAATGTCGAAGAAGTCGTTTGGGCGAATCGTGTGCGCAAAGCAGGCGCCATCATCTTTGAAGGTGATCGCGGACCGGATGCGCAAGAGGGCGATTACGATATCTACGCTGGCAATGGGTGTGTTGCTATTCAAGAGGACGACAATGACTGGCGCATGGAGATGTGATGAACTTGATGCTTCTTCTTCCCTGTCTATAGCTTTCTTCTCCTTTTCCTTTTTCTGCTCATGTCGATTATGTTTCTAGCTCATGTATGACTATGTCTGTATACTTACCCTGCTCTTCTACCCTCCAAGCCTAGCTATACACAAGGCACTTCCACTGTATGGTCCCTTGACCCATCTGAAGCGCTCTTCATCTGTTTGCTACGTCATGTTTGAGCTAGAGTTCCTTGTTCGCAACAACCATCAAGCATCTCTAAGAGCTGTATAAGCGGGAAAGCCATGTCCATCTCCTATGCGCCGTCGCATCGCTCTCGAGATGCAGACCACGGCTCCTCTGGCAAGCAAATCGCATCCGTCGACTCTACAAACCAAATGGATAACAACACCAACAAGCAACACGAAGACCTGGTTGAAAAGCAAGGACGCAATGGCCAGACTGTCCAGAATAATCTCGATCCAGCGCGCAATGATATCAACCCACAACTCCTGACTGAATCAGAATTCCTCGCCAACTCACTCTGTTATGGCATGCGCGTTCCAACGGGCACAGCGAGTACTTGGGATCGGAGATTACCTGAACCTGCAAAGGAGTTTCAAAAGGCGCTATTGGCGCGATACGGCAATGCAGCGCGAGATTTTGCTATTGCGAATCGTAAAAAGCAGCATGAGCAGTTTGGACAGGAATTAGCAGACGCTGTAGGGACAGGCCAGTCGGATGCAGTGGAGGGGGCCATGCGCAGTGTCAATAACGAGTTTTCGGATCGCGGCCTCAAGGCTGGCGGTGACAATGGCAAGACGAAGGATACGAGTGGAAGTAATGCAGATGGTTCACATCGCTTTGAGGAAGGACGGCAACGTGGTCAAAATCCAACAGAGCCGGCGCATCATTTTGCGACACATGAGCCGACGACATGGGATCGGATACATGGTGGTGTTAAGGTTGCGGCAGGGACGGTGCGTATGGACCAGGATATCAAGACACAGGGGAAGGCTGAATTTAATGGGGAGACACGGGATCATTATTGAGAGATGTTATAATTGCAAGAAGCATATTCATGACCATTCTGAATCATTGATCATTCACTTTAAGGCCTTGACAGTTTCTTGTTGGCGCAAGATAGACGTGACCATCTCGTCGTCGAACGGCGCGTCTGGTTCTTGATTGCGACTCGACGCGACCAAAAGCATATAACCTTTAGCCAAAGCTTCAACTATACCATGTCAACGCTCTCTCGCTCAAACACTAAACGGAGAAGGGATGATGTAGCAGAAGAAGTGCCTCATGCTGCCTCTTCTCCCTCGAAACGTCATCAGCGGCGTCCATCTTCAGTAGCTCAAGACCAGAATCCCTACACAGACGTGAAAGCACCTCCAGATTTCCAAGAGAGCAAGGCTTTGCTCGCTAGACTGTTTCAAGCCCTGGAGACTGCCCTTCTTGCGTCTCTGTCCCCATCACCCAGTTTCCATGGGCTACAAGACGCTGTTGCCTATACTGCTAGAAGTCAATTTAACCTTTCTCATCTTGCTCAAATAGCTGGGGTTCAACCAGATGCTTTTACATTTGAGCCTGTCATGGTTCTACACAAGGGAAATCTCATACCTTCGCTGTCCGTCACGCCGCAGGGCATGGAGAATGGGCGCCATGTCGGCTCTAGTGCGCGTCTAGCGCACTTCAAAGAATGCCTAGCACGATGGCAAGGCCAATCTGCTCAGCTTCCTGAATTGGTCGTTCAATCAAGAACACCAGCACTGTCAGAGGGCAAACGTTCACTATTGCAGAAACCAGCTCAATCAGCAATAAGAATGGAAGAGCCCGGTACACTCCTTCGCGGTACGGCTCAAGCGCGTGAATCTGCACTTCTCGATCGCATCCTTGCCAAAAAACGCGCTAGGCTAGAAGAAGGCGTGCAGACTCCGGAAGATTTGACACAAGCGACTGTCCTGGCACTCGTACCAGCAACGATGATGAGTATCAAGATGTTATTGGCGTCAAAACCCAAAGCAGCAGCGAAGAGCCTTGGGATGCGCGAGCTGGTGGATAATCTCAAGACGAGTCTTCGTTCACGTACAGGCGAGGCAGAGATTCTTCAAATTATCCAACAGATTGCAAAGCAGTATCCTGGTTGGTGCAAAATTGGTCAAGTCGGACAGATTCAAATAGTTCGCTTTATTGGCGAAGCGCCGAGGCTCTAAGAATGCAAACGATCTAGCAATCCTCCTATAAAAGAAGTTTGAAGGGGTAGCCACCATTCTTCTGTCGGAAGAGCTGGAGCAAGAAGCTAAAGACCATCACTTGAATCACTACCCACACGCCTGCAAGCATAGCTTGTGTGCCTTCGTGCTTGATACGTGGGACACTGATCGCCAAGGAAATGGTGGAGAAGGCAAGGATGGCATATGTCGCAGCAACAATGTGCACCTCGGCGCCAAATTGTTCTTGGAAGCCTTGAGCGACGTAGCCACCACGGCTACTGTATGGCATGTGTCGAATCTGAGTAAACATCTGACCGCCGTTGAAGATGAGGATAGCGCCAATTGTCAAGACTGCCCAGAAATGGCGAGAGTAGAAGATGGTTCCAGCGACAGCGTAGAATATGTAGAGACTGCCGATAATTGCTGCAATGCTCACCACCATGCGTGTAAACTTCAAGTAGTCGAATGGACGCTTGATCTTCATCTTTGTGCCTGTGATCTGGCTGATCCATTCCATGGCCTGATCGCCAAGCTCTTCAGGCGAACTACCAGCGAAATCAAATCGAATAGGCTCAGGAGACTCATTCTCATTGGCAACCTTGGCGTGAGGGCCCTTGGTGGGCGGATAGATCCAAAGGTTGGGAGCACTAGCGATTTGCAGCTTCTGAAAAGTCTCTTGGCCAGCACTGAAATCCAAATTGCCCAAGATGATTTCTGGTGTGTTTTTGCCACGCGACGCCTGCGCTGCACGAACTGTAGACCCGATAGCCTTGAACTGCGGATCAAACTCCTTGCAGAACGCACAGTTGTATTGCGAGCCAAGGGCCGTGAGGAGGACAACAGAGTAATGTTCGCGCGGAACGGCAGTCAGGGCTGTGTAGCGCTTGTCATTGAGCTGAACGAGACCATGACTGTCAACGGGCAGGTCAGACACGGCTGCCAACGTGGCAGACACGAGAGACAAGGCCACAATGAGCTTCATTGAAGGAGCTAGAGGGTGTCGCGTTTTAGTGTGTAGGTGGTTGAGGAGATGACAGCGCGGCAACCAGGAGCGCGCCGCCCAATTTCACACGCAGCAAGAAGCAGACACACAGAAGCTACTTTGCTACTGGTAACTGGATCTTTGGGAAGGGATGCCCGGATGCCGCCAGGGCCACCGCTGCTTCTCCATTCCCCAGACACTCTTGCGTGTCTTTGACATCCATGGACAAATCCGCTGCAAGACAACAGCTTCCTCTTCTCGCTGGCTGGCTCGGCAAGTCAAAGACCCAGCTGCTAAAGACGCAAAGCTCAGCCAGCTAAGAGCCCGATCTGCTTATAAACTCATGGAGATCAACGAGAAGCACAAAATCTTCAAAAAGGGACAGACTGTGGTGGATCTTGGCTTCGCTCCTGGTGCGTGGTCACAAGTTGCCATCTCCAATGTGGGTGCAAGAGGACGGGTGCTTGGCATTGACATCTTGCCGGCAACTCCACCAAAGGGAGTCTCTTCTATGCAAGCAAACTTTTTGTCTCGGAGAACTCATAATGCCATTGTCACCTACCTCTCTGACCCAGATCGTGGACGTCGCATATCCCTTTCGACGCCAGCGCGCAAGGATGATCCTGAAGATGCAGAGGCTCTCGCGGCTATTGAAGATGCCCTGGAGCCAGAATCTTACATTGATCTCGAGAAGCGAGTCTTGTCTGCAGATGCCTTGCAAGACGAAGCAGGAATCCACCGTGATATCGAAGAGACTCGGCCAAAGCTTGTGGATGTAGTCCTGAGCGACATGTTTGTTCCCCTCCCGAATGGCGGTGCATACCATACTCAGCAGTATCTGATGGCGCATTATAGGATGAGCAACACGACAGGTCTAAAGGCAGCTGACCACGGCGCGTCTATCGTATGGTTCATCACTTTCTCAACACCAACTAATATCAGGATCTCTGCGACTGTGCCCTTCTCTTCTGCATAGACACACTCAAGCGGGGCGGTCATTTTGTGTGCAAAGTTTTTAATGGCCCAGAGGCTGCAGGACTTAAGGACCGTATGAAGAAGGTTTTCCGACAGGTGCACGTTATGAAGCCGGATAGCTCACGCAAAGAATCTGTTGAAGTGTACTTCATTGGAATGCGCAAACGCCCAGACATTGATCGCAAAAGCGTCACTTGGGAGTCTATAGATGGTGAGATTTAACTCTATGCGATATGTATAAGCAAGATTGTAAAAGATGCGTTTTTAACGGCTATAAGGGTCGAACCGAGTAGATCCACGGTAGCCACCACGACCGCGACCACTACGGCCACCATCACTGCCACCTCCACTCATACTTCGACCACCGCCGCCGCCGCCACTACCGCGTGGACCGCGTCGCGCTCCCCCAGAGGGGCCGCTTGGCGCATTTGGAGGAGGCAGAGGTTCCCGAGGTCCTGTAGGCGGCTTATGTCCGTCCTCCTGAGCGTCATCATGCTGTCCGTACTGTTGTCCGCCATACGACTGCTGCCACGCGCCTTGCGCGCCACTGGGCTGCTGGGGCTGTTGCATCTGTCCTTGTTGCATCTGCTGCATCATCATTGGATTCATCATTCCACCTGCCATACCACCACCACGGCCCATTGCTTGCATCTGCTGCATCCATGCTTGCATACGCTGATAGTACTGCGCCATCATAGCAGATGACATACCGCCGTATGCAGCTGCTTGTTGCGGTGCAGCACCAGCATTGGCACCGGTACCACCAAACACATTCTGTGCAGAGTAGTGGCCTGTTTGAGCGCCTGGACCTTGACGATCACGACCACCGCCCTTGGGTGTTGCTCGCTTCACTTCAATGCCTTTGCCATGGATATTGAGATTATGTGCATTAACACACCGTTCAACGGCCGATTCTGCATCAAATGTGATGAAACCAAAGCCTCGCGGTCTGCCGGTATCCTTATCCATCATGAGTGTTGCATCAATGACACGGCCGAATTGCTTGAAAAAGTCCTTGAACTCCTCTTCGTCGCAGTCGGCAGGGACACCACCAACAAACATCTTGGCAGTCTTTTCCTGCTCGTCTCGTGGGATGGCGCGTTTGGGGTCAATCTAGGCGTTAGTAAGGGGGTCGCAGAGAGATCTTTTCCTAACAATTTTGCCGTCTAGGAAGTGTTCCTTTTCAACGACACTGTCGACGCAATTTGGATCAGCAAAAGTCAAGAAACCGAAACCACGCGATCGGCCTGTCGTGCCGTCTCGCATGACATTGCACTCAGCAACAGCACCAAACTGCTCAAAGTACTTGCGCAACGACTCATCTGTCGTCTCCCAGTTGAGACCGCCAATGAACATTTTTCTAAACTTGGTTAGCCATCTCGATTATGCAAAATTGTCCCTCGTCATTTGGATCGCGAACTCTGAGCAATACATACCCGTCATCCTTCAACGTCACATTCGGTCGTTCCTCAGGAGTAGGAGCAGGCTGCGGTGTAGTCTGCTGCTGTGGTGGCTGCTGCTGTTGCTGCTGCTGTGCCATACCAGAATTAAACATTTGCATAATCTGCTGAGGCTGCAAGGGAGGCGGCGCAGGCAAGCCTTGTTGGGCAGCTTGCATTGCTTGAAACTGCTGAAATTGCTGAAGTTGCTGCATCTGCTCAGGTGTAGGCATCCCAGGCATTGCACCTGGTTGCGCGGCAGATTGCTGTTGCTGGCCTGGGAAGGCGACCGGTGCAGCTTGTGGCATAGCGGCGGCGAGTTGCTGTTGCATACGTGGATCAGAGGCACGCGGATCGCTGGCTTTAGCAGCAGCAGCACTCAGCTGAGCAGCGAGATCTTGCGTATTATTAGACGCGTATCCACCAGCTGCAGCGGCTGCCTGTTGTTGAAGCTGCGCTGCAATGTCGGAGGCAGCCGCAGCTGTAGTAGCATCTGATGCAGCAGCGGCGGCGGCAGCAGCGCCACCTACAGCAGCGGCTGGCCTTGCACTGTCTTCCTTCTTCTGTTCATCCTCGTCGCCGCTTTATAAAGTGTCAGCTATCTCCGTCAAATTGGTGTAGCATGGGGTCTACATACTACAGATCCTTGAAGAGGTCGTCGTCATCGTTGTAGTCTGCCATAGTTCGCGGAAGTCTTATTGAGAAATGTTCTTTTTTTGCTTTCTTTCCTAATCCTAAGATATGGTTTCTGCGGGAGTAGTAGTGTAATGTGCAAGATACAAGAAGATGCGGATATCCTTCCACTAGCTAGCTGTTTGTCTGTGAAGTACGAAGTGTCTCCTGCTCTGGATGCTCTGCTTCAGCTTCTTTCTGTTTCTCACTTTCTCGCGTTCTGTCTTGACTGTGTTGGTCGTGGGGAGGAAGAGGGAGAGGAAGGAAGACGTCGTCCAGCAGGCTCACAGCACCGAGATGGGCTGCCACACTGTGACTGCTAGCAGCCTAGCAAGTCCAGACCTCAGGCTTCTTTGAAACAGGATTGACCAGTATTGTGTCACTCGACAAATCTTCAGGGTATGCAGGGAGCTGAGACCGCTCTTATGCCATGTGAGTCACGAAACAAGTCAAAGTGCTCACAGATGCAGCTGCTTCGAGTAGTGCTTGTCTGTTATCTTGCTTGTTCGCTTAGCACTTAGGAGGATACTTCATGTACAAATCTTCGAGGCCCGTCTGACTCACTATAGACACTCTTCCGTATATTCAACGCATAGAACCGTGTCCGGCGTATCGGCCCAAACACCGGGCGTGCTGCTGCTTCGTCCACAAAAAATTACACAGATCGCAAAAGACTCACAAGGAAACATCCCAAAGCCAGACTCTGCCACTCCCTCTCGCAAGGCCTTCGCGTCCCACGAGGGAGATCGCCCCGCCAGTCCAAGGGCCTCGCTCCCTATAAAGCAGGTCCCTGCTTCTCTCGCCTTTCCTGCATCTCTCCAACCCTCCCACACACGACAAGATCTAATCGCTCGCACGACAGCCTGCGCATCCACTTCCTGCTTCTTTGCATCTGCTCGCAACAATGAGCTCACCTCCCTCTAAAGTTCCCAAGTTTGAGGAATACAAACCAACCGTTTCCATCTTGTCCTATGGCGCCGGTAACATCCAAAGTCTCTGCAATGCCATCGAACAGATTGGTTTTGAGCACAAGTTCGTCAAGGATCCCTCTGAGATCGAAAAGGCCGAGGTATGCTTACATGCGCTTCCAAGGCTTCCTGACTGACTATATCAGATTCTTTTGTTCCCGGGTGTCGGCAACTTTGGCCATGTCTGTGCTTCCTTGCGGGACAAGGGCTATGCAGAACCCCTCAAACACTACATCGATGCCGGTAAACCCTTCATGGGCATCTGCGTCGGTATGCAAGCGCTCTTTGAAGGCAGCGAAGAAGCACCCGATGTCCCTGGTCTGGGTGTGATTCCCGGTATCGTGCGCAAATTCGATGATGCCGATAAGGCCGTTCCTTGTATTGGTTGGAATTCTGCCGTTGTTCGTGATGAAACTGATACAGCCATCTACGGTATCACACCCCATGCCAAGTACTACTACGTGCACACGTACGCGCGGAAGATGGACCAAAAGCTCGGCGGCGGCTGGAGCGTTGCTACTGCCAAGTATGGTACAGAAGAATACGTTGGTGCTGCAGTACGCGAGAACTGCCTTGCTACACAATTTCACCCTGAAAAAAGCGGTACTGCAGGACTTAAGATCCTCGAGGCCTTCTTGAAGAAACAGGTGCGGAAACCAATCACTGGCAAAGCAACCGTTATTTGCGAGCAGCCTGGACGTGGTGGTTTGACATTCAGAGTTATTGCTTGCTTGGACGTGCGCTCAAATGACAAGGGCGACCTCGTCGTTACAAAAGGCGACCAATATGATGTGCGTGAAAAGGATGAAGCAGGCGATGTTCGGAATCTTGGCAAGCCTGTCGAGCTGGCCTCGAGATACTTCAAAGAAGGCGCTGATGAAGTCACCTTCCTCAATATCACGTCCTTCAGGAATGCGCGTGCTGCAGAGGCGCCTATGCTCGAGGTGCTACGGCAAGCGGCAAAGACAGTCTTTGTGCCAATGACAGTCGGTGGAGGCATCAAGGATACGACAGATCCTGATGGAACGACGCACAGTGCCCTTGATGTTGCGCGCATGTACTTTGATGCAGGAGCCGACAAGGTGTCTATTGGCAGCGATGCCGTCTACGCTGCGGAGAAGTACTACGCCAACGACAAAAAGGCAGACGGTACGACTGCTTTGGAAGCCATCTCTCAAGCATACGGTAATCAGGCTGTCGTGGTTTCTGTGGACCCCAAGCGCCGATACGTGGCTAGTCCGAAAGACACAAAGCACCACGCCATCAAGACGTCTCGGAAAGGACCGAATGGCGAGGAATACGCTTGGTATCAATGCACCGTCTCTGGAGGCCGCGAGGCGCGTGATCTCGATGTCAGGCAGCTGGTTCAAGCTGTGGAAGCTCTTGGATGTGGTGAAATTCTGCTCAATTGCATGGATCAAGATGGTAGCAACAGCGGCTTCGACCTTGAACTCGTCGCAGATGTCAAGGCTGCCGTCAAAATTCCAGTCATTGCATCTTCTGGTGCAGGCAAGCCCGAGCACTTCAAGGAAGTGTTTATGGAGACTGGCTGCGAAGCTGCATTGGCTGCTGGTATTTTCCACCGGAATGAGTGCACGATTGGCGACGTGAAGCGGTATTTGACAAGCGAAGACTTGCTCGTTCGCCAAGAGTAGTATCTGCATCCTCACTATAACGCCTGTACCATTAGCCAGCTCTTCGTAGAATGCTGAGCACCCTTCATTCTGCTACAGTATTAGGGTAACCAGAGTCAGGACTATTCTATGCCACCAGCCAGACTCAAATTAGCCGAAGCGTCAACAACGACACCCCCACGGACCGCGGCGCATATCCAGGTAGCTGGGCCGGTCTGACGGGGCAGTGTCCATGGTCGATGCGAACAGGGCAAGCCCAATTTCATCACCCGTCGCGTCGCCTGAAGAGAGCTTTGGTCCTGACAGCGCATCCAAGGCGCGGAAAACAGTCAGCAATGGCAAAGCGACACCTGCGGTCGCATCTGGTGCTGATAGATCGGCTGCTGCGCGCGTGGATATTGATGTGCCCCTTAATAAGCTGCACGAGGTACTGAAAGAGAAATGGTCGGCGTATCAGCAGATTGGTAGGGCTTGTATCGGAAGGTCTCGTGAGTATATACTAACGGCAAGTGACCGACTTTCTAACGGCGCGCTTGACTCGCAACGAATTCGAGCAGCAGCTACAACCCATCTTGGTCAATGGAACGATCAAGCTGCACAATGACATTATGCTCACGTTGCTATCAAATGCTTACAAGGAGCCACCGCCTGCGATAGCGAACTCTCTTGGATGGAGCAAGAAACGGCGCGAACCGCCACGCATGAAGGGAGATCCTCATGCGAAACGGCTCAAAGCCGAAGTGATGGGCTTGCCAACCCGTGAGCGGCGTCGATTGAAGTCCATTCCGAAACCTGAAGCAAATGCCAAGACCATGCCCAATTCTATGATTGAAACGCGGTTTGCAAAGCTACCCAGGGTGCCTGTATCGCAACAAAAGATTAACACTTGTATGCGGCAGTGATTCGGAGACAAAGAAGCTAACAAGATCTAGCACAACATCACAACGATATTCTCAAGGGATTTCATGTACCGCTTGCTCAGGAATCCTACCAGCTTCCAGAGCCGGAAACTCTCAAAGATCGCATATTAGCTACAGCGCTTGAGAACGGCCTACTAGGAGGCGTCAGCGCCCAAGTTCCTGAGCTCATCTTATCTGCGCTGGACATTCATCTCCGGAATATCCTAACAGCAACGATTCAAAAAGTGCGAACAAATCGTGGAGATGCTGTCTGGACGCATACACGAGAGCCGATTGTATTACCACCATCTCTTAAAAATCCGGGGCCATCCGTCATAGACGAGTTGGACGAGAAGAGCTCTCAAGATGCCATGGCGCGAAGACGGAGTTCTGTCAAGCTGGAAGAAACCACCATGGCAGCGCACGAGTTGCATCTTGCTTACAACTTGGCGCCGCATCTCTTTGGCGAGAATGCCACTCCAGCCGTACAGCGCATGGTCATGCTCAGCCTGGATGATGCCACGCCGCCAGATGTCTCTTGGCAGGAGATAGAGGAAGCCGATATTGCCGCTTGGAAAGAAGCAGCTAAAGCCAATGCGGCCGCGGCAGCCACAGCAGCACAGCATGGTCTCAGGCATCCGAGTCTTGACAGTCCTCAGACAAAGTCCGTGACCCCTGCAAATGATACACCACCTCATCCGGGAGTCAAGGATGAGGACGGCAAAGTGAAGCAAGCCATTCTGAATGCGGGGACAGGTGAATTCTCGCAACGTGCGCGTGTCGCTCAAATGGTCGACTCATTCTTGTAGCATCTCTTCAACGAATACCTGGTACGCTCGAAGTCCAAGCATCCGTGATATTCAGGTGTAGGCCCTGTACAATCTTTCAGTCCAGCAAGCGTCTCATTCGTTGCAAGTTCTCTCCTGGTGTGGCCCTAGCGGAATCTCGTTATCACTCAATCCTAGCGAATTTGGAAATGCCATATCGTGTTGCAGACCCCTGCATACCAGGAGCAAACAAGGCGCCTTACAGTCCTTTCAAGTTGCACTTGCTGGCGGTCCGATGCAACGTCGCTATCGTGTGAGGATGATCACCATCCCGGCCACTTTTCTTACAAGCAACAGATAACAATTGCATATAAAGCAAGCCGGTATCTCAATTGGTATCCACATCCACCATGTCTCTGATCAAGGTATTAGCATCGCTCTTGATGCTGACAAAATGCGTCCTTTCACAAGCTCAAGGTCACTCGCATGCACAAAGCTTTTGCTACTTTGACGGACGAAAGCTACCAAGTCTTCACCATGTTTGTCCTGATAAAGCAACATACCATCGTGAGCTCATCAAGGATTGAACAATTGCTTACGAAAAGTCTGTTACTTCAATTGGCCATCTAATTACACACGACCAGCCAATGTCGATGTGGACACGCTAGTCGACCATTACAAGCACCCTGGGCAAATCTTGATTTGTGGCGGGAATACGCCTGACTGGGTTACAGAGGCCTGCTACTGGTTTGACAGGAGATTCTTCGCATGCGGCAACAGAAGTAAGTACAAATCTCCGGCATGCACAAGTACGATGTGGCTGACCATCATAGCTACTCCATTCTATAACGTCCGTGTCACATTGTCGGAAGAGAGGGTCAACGTCGGCAGTCTAGACCTCAAGACGCAGGTCTACGATTTCCTTCCAAAGCGACATTATAACGGCGCAAGCAATGGTATTTACTACATGACACACCGTGAGCGACATCATTCCCTCTCGTAGATACTGATACACAGTTGATTCTTGTTGGCAGGAAGGAGAAGCAGGCGACAACGCAGTTCGTGTCGCATACGAGGGCTACTGGGGCGCCCTTGACAATTACATGATCAAGGACAAACCTATTATGAAAGATGAAGAGGCAGTCGGTATGTGGCTCAGGGAGGCGATCATCGGTGCATTGGAAGGAATCAGGAACAAAGACAAAGTGAGGTATTGGCAGTACAACGGTAAGTCGCGAAACCAGTGTTGCCGCATCAACTAACGCAATAGCCTGTCAAGTCGGAAGCCTGGCTCCGAATTTTCAGCCAGTAGCATGCGTATCGGAGCTAGTCGATTGTCCTAGTGCTGTCGAGTTTGGTTGCGGCTACACTACTCTTGAGAACCTACAGACTGGGCAGGACTCTCCGAGACCTCGTTGCCCGAGCGATTGTGATCGTGTAGGTCCGTGCCTCAAGGGAGTCCCAGGTTATAAATTACCACAAAGCATCACAGCCGAGATCTACGACCGCGACGAGACCAAGTCCGATCGCTTGACTGTTACGTTTGAGTCTAAACAGAACCAGGATGGATGTTCTCGTGTTGAGAAGATTTTCATGGTCATGCCTTACTTTATTCCGATTTCAACGATTGGAATTTTTATTGGCAATATCATTCAACTCGATTGTATGGTGAGAGGCACCAAGAAGCAACACCGTGGGACGCATTTGTGAACTAGGTACTTTACCAATATCATTATCTTTAGGTTGTCAAACGTTCGAAACGTTGGTGGTGCTCTGAGTTATCTCTTGCCCCTGAAAATTTACAGGGTCTCCGCCCTCCAAAATTTCCATGCCGTCAGCTGCGGACCAATGATCACTTGTGACGATGATCATCTCCATTAATTCATGGTGCGCTTGATGCTAAGGGGAAGGTCGATACGACATGCCTATCGGCTTGCAGCACCAATCGAAGATAGCGATATCCGCCCTATTGACCTCAGTTGTATGCTGCATTACAAGCCCTCTGCTGTACCTTCGAAATAGTCACCTAGCAGAACAAGCAAAATGATCTCGTTGAAGTACGTGGGCATCATTTTACTCACTGTGATCGGTGTCCAAGCCCAAGACAACATCTTGTACAAAGATTTCTGCTACTACAACGGAAGCCACCTTCCTCAGCTTCATCGGACGTGTCCTGATAAACCCACTACAGAGAGTAAGTCCTCTCCTACTTCATCATTCCTGCTGATAACAGTTTGTTATCACGACTACCCTTCGAATTACACCGCTTCTGTGGATGATTACATGGCCATGGTCATTACAGTTGACTATTCCAAACATCCAGGGAAGATCTTGATTTGTGGTGGTCAAATACCTGCTTGGGTCAATGACACTTGTTTCTGGTTCGCCAGACACTACTTTTCATGCGGAGCTCGAGGTTTGCTCAATGAGTTTGATACAAGGCATTGTTGCTAATTCTCGCTTCTAGGTGCACCAAAGTACAACGCACGCATCATCATGTCAGAAGAGTATGTCGATGTCGGTAGCTTGGATTTGAAAACCCAGATTTACGATATGCTTCCACAACGGACTGAGGAATCTGGCGCTAGTGATGGCAGGCGCTACACCACTCAAAGTAAGACTGCTGCGGACGATACGTGTGGCACGGCTAATGGTTAGCTAATTTGTGTTGGAATGAAGCTGAACTTGGCACCAATGCAGTCAAGGTTTCTTATGATGGCCATTGGGGCTCAGTCGGCAACAAAGCCATCAAAGACCATCCTGTCTTGTTGAGAGGCGACAAGATTGGACAACTTTTGGTAAAGACACTCATTCATGCACTGGAAGCCATGAAGAATCGTACAACATACTGGCAATACAACTGTAAGAACACACAAAGGAGGTGATTGAAGCTGACTCAATAGCCTGCGAAATCAACAGTCTAAGTACTAGAAGCCAGCCGGTCTTATGTGCATCTGATATGATCGATTGCTCTGAGGCCGTCTCTCGAGGGTGTGGCTTCAAGAATTACGAAACCGAGCTGCTTGAAGAGATGCCTCCAATGCCTCATTGTCCAAGAAGCTGTGATTTGCTGGGTCCATGCGCAACAGCAACACGAGCTTACAATCTGCCGCAAATAATCACGGTTCAATTGTATGATCGCGATGTCTTACAGTATGACTACCTGGAGCTTAAGTTTGAGGCTAAGCGAGGGACAGCTGGTTGTGATATACAGGAGAAGTACTTGTTGATGGTACCATTCTTCATTCCAGACTTTACAATTCAAACGTTTCTCGGGAATACAATGTGGCTCAATTGTGCGAAGGAAGACACAAGAGCAAGCCATCCAGGTATTGAATTGTAGTGCAATGGGTTTTAGTGTACATAGACTTTCTTCTCGACGCAAGATTTTTCAGCTGGCCAGTACTCGATCCAGGTCCCATCCTTTCCTTGTGCCATCGGCCCAGGACTCATGGCAAGGCAACCAGAATACGTTTGTTGGAAGCTAGGCAATGCGCCATCCGCCAAGACGAGAACATTTGGCAAGGGGAATAACCGTAAGGAAGCACTGTACCCTGGGTACGTCGGTCGTGTAGATTGTGAAAAAGGGCTGAGTGTTGATTGATCCAGTATCGTCCTGACCAATGTTTGTGAGATTTGATCGAGACCATCGAGCACCGGCGTGTCCATCTGTGTTTCATCTGCCATCGCCTCATCTTCATCGTCTGCTCTTGGTGTAGGCTTTGCCTTTGTAGCAACACTCTGACGTCTGAATCGTTCTAACCAGTCTTCGCGACAAATGACAATTTCTTGCGTAAAGTAGCTCAATCGGCAGGGATTCGTGGCCAGGGTGACATCCTTGACTGCTCGAGCAACACGATTGAGGAAGCTCTTTGGGATGGGCTGGCGAGGCAAAACAACTGTACCAGCAAGAGACCATGGATCATTGGAGCCTGGAATGAAGATGAACTTGCTTTGTGCGCATACTTTTGGAAATCCCTCAAGCATGGTTGCGAGTCTATCCCAGAGTGCCTTGTACGTTGCAGAGAAACCATTCGTGTGATGTGGATGTGAGATGAAGTTGCCCATCAGTACAATAGCCAATGGCGCTTCACCAACCGGTAAGACCTCATAGTTGCCGAGCATTTGTTTGACTGTTTTCATGGAGCGTATGTCGTCCAGCCGTACATCACTGCAGAATACAATCTTGGCATCCTTGTAGCTTTGTTCTGCTTTGAGCAAATGACGTTCCTGGGAACGTTCAATCCCAACGCCAAGCACATCGAAACCTGCATACACATTGCGGGACTGTTCACGAAGCTCATTTGGCGGCTGACCCATCTGATCAACGAGAAAGACGCCGTCTTCTTTGTAATGTCCATCCACCAAGACGAAGCAGCCAGGAACGAACCAGCCTCCACCGAATGTCGCTTCTGTCAAGTCGAGCTTGATTTGATCATCTGGATCTTCCAGGTGGAGGGAACCATCTGCACCTGTGACGAGCAAACCAAATAGCATAAAGTCGCCACCTTGCCTGCCGAGAAGGTTCTTGATTGTAGTGAGTTTGTGAAAGGCACCTTGCTGATTGGCAAAGCTACGTGTTTGAAAAGATGCATGGCGCAAGATGCGTGCTTTCAAGAATGCATAGCGATCCAGCCATACTTGTGCACTGGCTGTAATGTCAGCCAACAAGCGCACCTCTTTCGCTGGAAGTTGCTCAAATAGTGCACGCTCTGTTACGAATCGATGTTGTGGTTGGGTAAAGGCATCGATACACTGCAGGTACTTGTTGCGATCAAGCTTCTCTAGTGTTTGTCCCACTTGCAGACCTGCTGCTTCCGCCACCAACGTCTCTTCTCGTGCCAGAGTTGCTGGTCGAGCAGCATGCGGTACATTGAGTGACCGGATGATGGGCGCTAGACCTGCTTCAGCGACAATGGGTTCCGTCTCTCTGAGTCTCTTCCAGGATTTCGCAATTTCATCCAACACAGGCTCACAGGTCGCTCGCCACGTCGCGCCACAACGATGCCCGACATGTTGTGCGAGTAGTGCGAGAGCGTCTGATTTGAGAGTGAGGCCGTACTTCTTTGTAAAGACTCGGAAGGCAATGGGACGAAGTTGCGGTGGTTCGAGTTTGACGGCGAGGGATGGGCGGGTTTGGATGTTTTGTTGGTTTGCTGCCTGAGCAAAGAGTGCGTCGACAGTTGCCATGGCGCCGTAACTCGTTGTCTCTAGCTGTAGCTTGTCTCTATCGTCTCTAGCTGTAAGTGTATCTGTATATGTCGCGTCTTTTGCTCATTGGACGCGACGTGAATTTAGAAATTCGAGCACGTGAAGCAGGCGACAAAAAGTCCAAGAACTACTACTGCTATTACTACTATCTAGACAACTGCAATGGCCTCAGTCCGGTGGCAGGCATGGGGCGGCATCCGCTTCAAGGAGACAAAGCAGCTCCTTGCCTATTTCGCCAAAACAGCAGGCCAACCAGTCGCCTTCAAGGCGAATCGGCAAAAGCCAGATGGCTACCGGACGGGTGCTGGAATCGTCACGTTTAAGGATCAAGTAACGGCGCAGAAGCTACTCGATGCTGCTGATTCATCTGGCTCGATTGATGTGACGAGCGAGTTGGGCTCCTCCGAATCAGGGCCGTCGTCTGCATCGCTTGTTTTTGTTGAGCCGCTGAATAAGTCTATGCAGTACATCACAACAGAAGACTGGCTCAAGCAAGAAGTCCTCTCGCATAATCAAGCATCAGCCATGCTCAATCAGTACTATGAGCGTGAACTCAACTGGTTTCCAGGCTTCTTCCCCGACGAGAAGGGAGAGGGCGCACTCACTCGAGCAGTGGCACAACAGCATGCCGTTTTCAAAGATGTCGCAACAGCACGCAAGTATTTTGGTCGACATCGTGCGCACAAGCAGCAACAAGCTGTAAGGCAACGGGAGACAACAAGTACTTCTTCAGCAAAGGCTCAAGCTACAATTGCACCAGATTCTTAAGGGCACTAGCACATCAAACACCAAACGCAGCAATCTGTTCCTCAAGCAACTTGCACTCCTTGCCGTAATCCAGTGGACTCGCCTGCAGAATTTGTGTTCGGACTTTGACTTGTCCGTTGTACGAATCTTGCTTTGCCTTCAACTTGAAGATCCACGAAGACCCATGCGCTTCCTGCACACGATCCTTGAAGGCTGCATCATTGCCACCGACGTTCTTGAGTGCTTGCAACTCACCCGCTGAACAACCCAAAATCAGCTGCCCAACATTATCGAATCCAGACAACCACTGCTGTCCAGTATGGTCTTGCACATTGAGAGTCAGCATGTAGCGATGCTGTGGTTCAGGAAAATTCTTGTCACACTTCTCACAGCGCCAACCACCTTCATTGTCTTCAACGACTTTCTTGTTGCACGCTTCTGAGGCGCACGCCGGATAGGAGATGTTGTCGGTTTTGATATAGATGATGGTACCCTTCAATTCATAGTAATCCGGGACTGTCTCATTCATACCCATGTTTTGTCGTTCTGCTTGTTCAATGGTGTAGCGTTTGTCTACACGACCATTGCCTGCGCCCATCGAGGCGGCACTTGCGTGTGTGGAGAAGTTGACTTGCTGCTTGCCCTGCTGATCATACCAACCACGCAAACTGAAAGCTTCCGGGATTTCTGGATCGTGGAGCATGGTGGAAGAGTGCACGGTGCTCAGTGTCCTTCCACCGAAATCACTCACTTTGACACCTTTAACAGCAAGGATCGATTCAGGGTTTGCTTTGAATTCTGTTGCGAGTTTTCCCCAAATGGTCAGTTTGACCTCATACCCAGACTCATCCACCAATACCAAATCACGCTTTGAGTATGGTTTGTGCGTCATTTTGGAGGTGATTTCACTGACGTCGCCGATATCCTTGACGACACCAATACAATCAATCATACCATCCTTATCAATCGAGTCAAGCTTTGCAAGTGGCAAAAAGCTGAATTTGACTTGTGGCACATCCGCGGCATCGGGACAACTCTCAATTTCCGTGTCTCGTTCAAATGTGAGTTCATACTCATTGTTGACATTGGAGAATTGTTTCTTTGCAATACTCACACGACACTTGGTGACGGTATAGACGTGTCCCTCAACGAGGTACTCATAATACTTATCCACCGCATCATTGAAGCCAGTTGCACGAATTTCCCCAGATTCATCCAGGAAAGTACAAGAGAAGAGTTTTCCTTCACCTTTTGGATTATGCCAGTGCTTGATTTCCGATTTCGCTACAACGCGCGCTTTAATGGTCCATTTGTTTTGGTAGGGTGAGAGCGCTTCGATTGGGTAGATGGCGACGTTACTCTGTGATCCACTGGGCTTCATCTGTTGCTGCTGTTGCTGAGCAGGCTTAGTAGGAACGGGTGTTTCTTTATTACCATAAAAGTTGGTCGTTGAAGAAACGCCCGGTTCAGCCTTTGCCGGTATGGGTGCTGCAGCGGATGGCTCCTCGATATGCACAGGCACCGGCTGTCCAATCTTATCCACCGGAGCATCGGGAAGAACATCACACTCGATACACACCATGACGCGTTTTCCCGACGTGCCCATCTTATTACACGTCCAGGCCTTGAGATTGATGAATTTGCCACGCGCGAGTCCCGTGTCGCTGACGAGGACATTGAGCTGGGTGGCAAGCATGCATTGAACTAGTTTTGTAGAATCAGAAACGATGAGTTTGTAGCGTTCGATGGCATTGGCTGTGTTGGCGAGTTGTTTGACTTGGAGGACTTGGAGGACGTGTGGTTGTTGGGGTTCGCTCGAGTCTGCGTTGCTGCATGATTAGTTGATGTTGAATAAGAGAAGAGGATGACTTGCTATATGGACTCGAGTGAGCCTGGCTTGAGCTGTGCTGCCATTGTTGTATATGTATCTAGTGTATAGTCTGTATAGTATCTCCTCGACGCATCTTGTCTTTATTCTTCTTGTTCGCGACTGGACACGTGCTCGAAATAATCTGAAGGGAAGAGATGAAATATACAGAGTAGACAGAGGAGACTACAAGACAAACTCATGCTCAGACGGCCCTTCTCCTCCGCAGCCATCGCATGTGCAGGCAAACGACCTCCAAAGCCAAAACCATTCATGCCACCCATGACAGACCTATCCTCCGCCATGCGACAAGAACAAACTGAACAGCAACTCCGACAGCAAGAGCAATCCCGTCTCACGCAAGAACGACGCAGCAGGGAAGGCTACTCAAAGGAAGACCTACAGTACTTTGAGCCACGCATCGATGTCGCAGGTGAAATTTACTCGCCCCAAGATTTGGCATTTGAGGCGAGACGGCCACTCAATCGACGGCGTGCAGAGGGTTATAACCAGGATGATTTCGCCATACTGGGAATCGACCCGCAGGATGAGTACAAGTCCTTCAATCTTCTCAGCGAGTACATCTCCACACTCGGTCGTATCAAGCCGAGAGAAGCAACGGGCCTGTCTGCAAAGAATCAGCGGAAATTGGGGAAAGCCGTGCGTAGGGCAAGAGCACTCGGTATTCTGTCTACCACAGCACAAGATCCATCCCTCGGACAAGCCATCAAGGCGAGTCGTCAACGGCCAGTGGATTGGTTGCAACGAGACTAGGCATCTCACATAATCATGACCCTCAAAAATTATTATTACATATACCTTGCTACTTGCGTGCAAAGTCTGGTGAATGACTCCACAACGACTTCCACAAGAATGCCTCACTCAACAACATCTCAATCTCCTTATCCCCCCAGCTTTGCGTGGGTAAGGCTTGGATGAACATCATGATCCCCTGAAAATCGCGTTCCTTGATTTGTGCCGACCACTTGACCAAAAAAGCAGTGCACACATATAGGTGAAAGTCAGAAAAGCCCAGGGGACCTTCTGCCATGTAGGTATCCCACATCCGTGTCGTACAACGAACACTCATCTCCCTCATCAACAAGCAATTCATCCATCGAAAGCTGAATTGAATAAACTCCACCATCTCGGAGTCCAAATGCTGCACAAGCTGCGCATCGATCCTGCCTGTCAATTCTCGTAGATTCGCGACTTGTCGTTGGATACCAGGTTGTGTGTGGATATAATTATCTTGAATCCCATCCAACAACTTGGATAAGCACCAGAAGGAATCTGCCTCAACCGCATGCCGAACCTCCTCAGATAACGTACCAGGATCGCACTGTTCAGGATCACCCTCAATGTACGCACCCAAAAAGACCTGAAAGAAGGGAGTGACAAGATCATTGATGCCTTGAACATACCCACTCGCAGGATGTCGAATCGCCCAAAGATACAGTATCCGTTCCAAGGACCGTTGTGTTGCTGGAAACTGATATAATCGAATCAGCGGATTCGTACGCGGCACATCGATGTGGATTTGATGCCAGATCGTTTGATCCAGTCCAGCTTCACCACGCTGCCAAGCATCCGCCACACCATCCAGGTACTCTTGTCGTTTCCGGGCCAATGTCGAAATTCTGCGTTCTGAGTGCGCAGGAAGGTATCCAAGTAATAATTGCCAAACGCAGGGTCGTAATTCGCCAGGAACACCATTCCACGCTAGTTTCTTGAGTGCATGCAAGTCAATATGCTTACTCTGCATGATGCGTCTGAATCGAGCAATCCGACTTAGCCGTAGACCTATTTCCTCACGTAAGGACTCTGATTCTGCTGTACCCACCAAAACAGCATCCCCATCACTCTCACTCGGTAAAGTTGGATGGTAGGTTGACTCCAGTAAGCACACTGGATCTTGCAAAATGGCTTCATGACCCGTTCTCAAGCCACCCGTGGCGCCAGCCTGAACAAACGGATACTGCGGATAGGAATGTGTTTTTTTGAGGGGTGCAAAACTAGCAGCTTCAAAGGAACTCGGACGATGCTCAATGGACTTGATGAGCATTTGTCGTCTTCGTTCTGCAGCACGCGTCGAATCATCCAGTTCACTCGCCCAATCGTCATCCTCATCGAGTAGGAGTTTATTGAATTTCGATGATTTCGTAGCATACTTGGCACTGATTTGCGAAGGAATCGGTGATGCGCTGCGTGATTGAAGGGCAAGTAAATCCGTATGTGAATAACTAGCGCCCTTAATCAGGCCAGAACCACTCGTTGTATGCGCACTTGAGATGGAGCGCGACAAGCTTCCTGCGCCTGTTGGACCTTCGCGCTTGTTTTTGGGAAGTGGATCGAAGAGTGAGTTGCCAGAGACCTGCTTCATAGCGTATGGCCCTTTCCCTTCTCTCTCTCTTGATGCGATTGTGTGCAAGTTGTCGTTGTTGTGTCGTTTGTGCTTTGGACGACGTCAGATGCTTTTCGAAACACTTCCAGCGCGACAAAACTATAGGTACATTTGTCTGCTTATCGCTCTCCCTGTAGCATCTGCTAAAAGGTCAATAAGGAAGGGCACACTTGTATTCTATGAACAAGCTAGCCTTCCTCACTCAAGAAGCACCGCCCAACTATGTCGCTGGTATTGGACGTGGTGCAACAGGCTTCACCACACGCTCTGATATCGGACCTGCTAGAGAAGGGCCTACAGAGGAAGTCCTCCAAGCTGCAATTGAAGCTCAGAAGAAAGCGCAAGCTAATGGCGATCTCGACGGTGATGAGGAAGATCGGTTTGCCGATCCAGAGAATGAGACTGGCTTGTTTGCGAATGGACCATACGATGCTGAGGATGAAGAGGCGGATCAGGTGTTTGATAAGATTGAAGATATCATGATGAACAGACGGAGGCGGAAACAACCAGTCCGGGAAGAGGAGGAAGAACGCAAGTACGACAAGAATGGCACATTACTCCCACCCATTGCCTCGCAATTCACAGATTTGAAGCGAGGCTTGTCGAGTGTCACTGATGATGAATGGGCCAATCTACCAGAAGTGGGAGACTTGACCAAAAAGAATAAACGGCTGAAACAGCAAGACAAGGAGACTCGCTTCTATGCTGTTCCTGATAGTGTTCTTGCCGGCACTCAACGAACAACAGAACTCGAGACGAGTATTGGTACAGAAACAAAGGCCGAAGGTACGAGCTCAGTGTTTGCCGATCTTGCATCTGCCAGGGATAAAGTGCTAGCCATCAAGCTTGATCAAGCATCCCTGAAAGAAGGCACAACCACTGCAATTGATGCGAAAGGCTACCTAACAGGCCTAGACACACAAGTCTTACAATCTTCTGCTGAGATTGGCGATGTGAAAAAGGCGAGACTCTTGCTCAATTCTGTCACGTCCACCAATCCAAAACATGCTCCTGGCTGGATCGCGGCTGCTCGACTAGAGGAAGTAGCGGGTCGTCAAGTACAGGCACGTCAACTCGCTGCAAAAGGATGCGAGCACTGTCCCTCAAACGAAGACATTTGGATCGAATCTGCTCGCTTGAATGGCACAGACAATGCAAAACGTATTCTCGCCCAAGCAATCACCTATCTTCCAGAATCCGTCAAGATCTGGGTACAAGCCATGCGTCTTGAGACTGAAACAAAGGCCAAGAAAAGGGTGATGCGGAAGGCCTTGGAATTTGTGCCAACCTCTGTTCGTTTGTGGAAAGAAGCTGTGGGTCTCGAAGACAACCCTGCAGATGCCAGACTCTTACTCGCTCGAGCAACAGAACTCATCCCACTCTCTGTAGAGCTTTGGCTTGCTCTTGCACGGCTTGAAACGGAAGAGAATGCACGCAAAGTTCTCAACAAGGCGCGATCCACCATTCGTACATCTTTCGAGATTTGGGTGGCTGCAGCACGTCTCGAAGAGCAAGCACAAAATCAACAACGTGTTGCCGTTGTCATGCAACGTGCCATGAATGAATTACAACGCTACGGCGGTATGCTATCTCGCGAGCAATGGATCGCGGAAGCTGAAAAGAACGAAGCAGATGGCGGTGTCTTGACAGCACAAGCGATCATTCGTGCGTGCATGGACCTAGGCGTTGATGATGAAGATCGTGCAGAGACATGGATGGACGATGTCGAAGGCGTGATTGAACGCGAGCATCCAGAAACAGCGCGTGCCATCTTTGAACATGCCTTGTCTGCTCTACCGGAACGGGCGGATATTTGGCGCAAAGCAGCAGATTTTGAAAAGGCGCATGGAACAACGGCGTTGTTCTTTGAGGTTCTCGACAAAGCCTGTGCTGCGTGTCCACAGGATGAAGTACTCTGGCTGATGTACGCCAAGGATTTGTGGCTTCATGGCGATCTCCCGAAAGCGCGAGCAGTCTTGGCTCGGTCATTCGAGCATAATCCAGACAGCGAGGATATATGGCTCGCAGCAGTCAAACTTGAAGCAGAGAATGGTGAGATGGAACGTGCCAAGATGACACTCCAGCGTGCTCGTGAGGAGAGCGGAACAGAGCGTATCTGGATTCGGTCTGCAGTCTTTTGGCGGCAACAAGGTGACTTGGCTGAAGCACTACGCTTAGCGGAAGAAGGCCTCGCGACATATCCAACGAGTGCACGGCTATGGATGATTCAAGGACAAATTCACGAACGCACAGGAGATTTGTCACGAGCAAGAGAGACATATGCTCAAGGCGTGCGGCAATGCAAGCAATCTGTGCCGCTTTGGATCCTCGCCTCGCGCCTGGAAGAGCACGACAAGAAGCTCATCAAGGCGCGTGCATTGCTCGACAGAGCTCGACTTGCCAATAAGGCGAATGAAAGACTCTGGCACGAGTCTGTCAAGTTGGAGCTCCGCGGTGGCTTCGAGACGCAAGCGCGTGCATTACTATCGAAAGCCCTTCAAGAATGCCCTCGAAGTGGCCTTCTTTGGAGCGAGCAGATTTGGCAGGAACCCAAGACGAAGCGGATACCAAGAGCCACTGATGCGCTACATAAGTGTGAAACCGATCCATACCTGGTGTGCACCATTGCACGCATCTTTTGGTCTGATAGAAAGCTAGACAAGGCCAAGAGCTGGTTGCAAAAGGCCATCAAGGCAGATTTGGACATCGGCGATACTTGGGGCTGGTTCTACAAGTTCTTGACTGAGCGGGGTGGTGAAAGCATGGAAGCCGAGGTGGGTGACCTCTTGCAGCAGATGGACAAGGCAGATCCACACCATGGTTTGCTTTGGCCGGAGATTGCTAAGCGTGACGAGAACATCCGTAAGTCGAGGCATGAATTGCTTGATGTATTTAGCCAAGCTGTGACCGTGGTACCATAGATGTGACGCATAGCATGGTCGAAGTCAACCCCCCGAGACTGGAGGTATTAAAGCGACTTCGTCACCAGGCTTGACAATAAAAGTTGAGTCATCCCAGTCAATGTACTCGAGATTGACAGCTACTGCACATGTCTCGAGCACAGCGCGAGCCTGATCGTTGTCTAGCAGTGCAGCTTGTTGTTGGAGAAGCAGGCTTTTGAGCTGGCTGATGGGCACTCCTCGATTTGCATCACCATCGAGAGGAGGCAGGTAAAGCTGACAGGACTTTGACTTGGTAAAGTCTGTCAGAGCAGCAAAGAAGAGTATCTCTGCGTTGGCGCTATCGTCTGTAGGCATAGTGCAGGTCCTTTGCTCAGCGGTGATTGAGGCGAATCTAAGCAATTTGGTCAGAGGCAGAGATGGTCGTTGCAATTGCGTCAAGCAAAATCGAATTGTCCTGACGTACAAACTGGTCAATTCACATGTGCTCGCTATTAATGCTGTCTACTTATGGTTCGTAATGTACGAGCTCTCTCAAGCAGCGACTGCTACAATCGGCAAGGCGCCATTTACTCTCGGTCGAGGGTCGATAAGGTCATTGCTGGTGTTTGTGAGGTGGATGCCAAACATACGGTAAGCTAGGCCGACTTATGCCAATGCGCACACGTAGTCGTAGAGGAGCAAAGCAATGGCTACATCAACCATTCTGTCTCTCAGATCGTTCCAATCCCTGGATTCTCTGGACCGAAAGAACAGTCAGGGTGAAGGAAAGCTTAGTGTCAGACAATCAAGGTGTCCCAACCTTCTTGCCGCGCATCTTTGCATGCGCAAGTGCAGCATTCAGCTTCGCAAACTCCTTTGCAGCTAGCTTATCGTTGACTGTATCCCGTAGCTCCGGGTGATCCCTGTACAGCTGCGCACGAGATTTGAAGGCATTTGGTGCCATACGACTGACAGTGGCCAGCAGAGCAATGACGCCGACGACGACGAGGATGGCCGCTAGTGCGAGGCTCTTGAATCGAGGCATGCTTGCTCGTTGAAACAGGGTATATATACTAGTTGGTCAACAGCAACTGGTGCTCTGCAAAGTCGCCAAATTGAAAGTGCTTGAGTGCGAGCCCCCGGATTGCCTTGTGTAGAAATGAGGCATCTGAGCTCATCTTCGAAGCTCGTCTGACATGGTACACAAACGTTACTCAGTACAATGACTGCGCTTATCATGTTTGAAGTTAGTTTCGGCTGAATCTGATAAGATATCTGTGACTGCGATCTTTCGGCGACATTTTCGTCATTTTTCAAGCTCAGCGGTACAAGTATAAGCTCATCTACTGACCGGATACCTTAATCACTCAGCTGTCTAGCTCCAGGCCCGGTCTAGTCCTTGCGAATGCCGCCTTCAGAGCAGGAGCCTTTGCTTGGCGACCGAGGCCGGTCTAGCAAGTCAGGCGAGACCAAGTCGCCACCAGATTCTTCAGCTGCGACACAGAGCAGCAAGGCCAGTGCAGCACATGCTTCGGTTGCGTCGCCATATCGCTCGCCCTCGCGGCATTCTGGTTCTACGACTGACGAAGAGGAGGAATCGCAAGAGACGCCTAACGCGCTTCTGATTTTGCCGCTCAACTTTTTCAATGCGTTCGGATGGTCGCTGGTGGAGGTGCCGCTCGTGTACCTCTTGCGTACGCGGATATGCGAGATTCTGTTTGATGATAAGCCAGGAAGTCTGCCGTATGAGGCGAACAAGTGTCGAACAGAGGAGATCCAGATGTATGTCAGTGGGATTCGTGCAGGCTTTCAGACTATTGCAGCTGTGCTTGGTCTCGTCACAACGCCCTCGTATGGTGCTATTTCAGACAGCCAGGGCCGACGTAAGGTTCTCATGATTTGCTCCGTCTTCCATATGATCGGCGATTTATGTTTGCTCGCCACAGTCATGTTGCCAGGTTACACCAATCCGTACTATGTACTCATCACTGCCGTTTTCAAGGGTCTCGGTGGCTACATTTCAGCAGTCGTTGCTACGCAAAACTCTTACGTTGCCGACTGCACGACGCCAGAAGCACGTTCGAGATATCTTGGCTGGAATTTTGCGACTTACCATCTTGGCACCGCCATGGGCCCTCTGATCTCTGGTGTGCTCGTTGCCAAATGGGATCGTATGGATCTGGTCTATGGTATCAGTGTCAGTCTTTGGGCGCTGTACTTTCTCTATACTTGGCTCATTTTGCCAGAATCCAATCCGCCGTGCGAAGTCAATGATAGTGCTTCCATCATAACCACAGGGAGCACTGTTGAGCGGGTCTCAAGTCTCTGGCAGTGGTTCAAGCGTGTACTTTATGAGAATTTTGTCGAGCCGCTCGCCATTATCCTACCTTCACGGACCCAGTCGTCCTTTTCATCGCTCGATATCCTTGGCCACTCTCCCGAGGCAAAACGCCATTGGGATGTCTTGATAGCTGCTTCGTTGGTTGGCATGACTATCTTTGCGACAGGCTCTATGGGACTTTTGCCGCTTTATACAGACTACAAGCTACGTTGGGGTCCACTGAAGGCTTCGCTACTGCTTTCCGTTGACTCTGGCGCCTCCGTGGTGTCCCTCACGCTTTTCTTTCCATTCGTTTGCTGGCTGTTTTCAAAATTCTTGAAGCGCTTTGGTGGTGCAGGTGGTGCTTGGGACGATCTAGGCATTACCATCCCGTGGCTCACAACTGCGCCTGAAGCTGACAAGATGCGTGCAGACGCAGCAACGAGGAGAAAGCGAAATAGCAGACGCCAGTCATTCCAATCGCATGGCAGTCATCGAGATGCATCGATCACACCGCCAGTTGAATCTGCAGAGTCATTCTCAAAAAAGATCACCATCGTCAAGCGTGACTTGTGGGTGGCGAGAACAGGTTATGTGTTTGCAATTGTCTCCATCATCGGTGTAGCCTTGTCTACAACGGATGCACAGATTTACGCTGCCATCATCCTCCAGTCTCTCAGTGCCATTGCTGTTCCAGCCGTACAGAGTATAGCACTCAATGGTGTGCGTGCCGATTACAACGGCCGGATTATGGCTGCCTTTGCGATTGTTGAGTCACTTGCTCTGGTAGCTCGTGGTCCTGTATTCGCGGCCATTTACAACTTGACATTGGACTCGGCTGCCAATTCGGTGTACTTCACGTCAGCGGGCGTGTATGGGCTATGTTTGATTGTTCTTGGCTTTGTCCAGCTCTATCAACCGATATAGAAAAGCACAATGCGTATGCATGTAAATTATTTGATTGAGGTCGAAGTGCTTGTAACGCAAGCCTGACATGATATCCTGGTAAGCGCTTACATTGATCATGTAGTCCAGATGACATGGAACCCCTGCCCATCTGACATTCTTCTGGCATTTAAGTGCGGGATCGCGCTATGCTGCCTGAACGAGAAGGAAGACTGCGCTTTGAAGTTTCGACATCTTCCAATCTGGCATCTACTCAGCATTCTACACACCATGGCGCGTCAACCTTATGTCAGGAATCGTCAGTCTCATCTGTTTGCTCGGGTAACTCAAGACTAACAAGCAGGTTACATCTATCAGCCTTCGCTGCCAGGCGCTATTGCTTCATGCATCGTCTCTTTCGCACTGACAGTCGCCCTGTCGTACCAAATAAGAAAGTATCGCACCAAATATATGATCATCCTCGCGGTTGGTACTGCAGCAGAGTCGCTTGGCTATGTGCTACGGTCGCTTGGCGCATCGGGCCGTGAGTCCAGCTTCCCCTTGTATCTTCTGATGCAACTGTTTATTGTTCTTGCGCCACTTGCTTTCATGGCAGCGCTGTACATCATTTTCGGACGTCTTGTACGACGTGTTGGTCAGGAGAAGGCGTTGATACCACCTGCGTGGTATGCTCGTTTGTTCGTCACGTGTGACATCTTGTCCTTCCTCATTCAAGGCGCCGGAGCAGGATTCATTGTAAGTGACAACCGCACCACAGCCATGGCAGGAAAGAATACCTTGATTGGCGGTCTTGCATTCGGTTTGCTCTCCTTTGCCTCGTTCTGTGTCATGGCGATTTTGTTGCACTTGCGTGTACTCAAGGACAAGAAGCACGATGCGCATTTTCGACCTACGGGCATGCATGAAAATTGGCAGACAATATGGATTCCCCTCTACATCGGCATGGTCGCTATTCTGGTGCGAACTATTTTCCGGTTGGTTGAATTTAGCCTTGGCTGGTTCGGCAAGGTCAATTCTACAGAATGGTATCTCTACGTCTTTGACATGGTTGCCATGGCCTTCACGGCGATTGCCTTCATTGTCTACTTTCCAGCACGCTTCGGTCTTGATCAGAGCCTTGATGGTGTTCGTGGCGATGTCGAAATGGCAGCAAGTCCGACAGGCGGCAGTGTCACTGAAAAGACTAGCCCAGCAGAGCTCGTCAGCAGATCACCTGTTCTATAAATTTGAGATTTACTTGTATATAGCTTGCTTTTTACAGCTTGGAAGATGCATCCTTCTTCATGTTGATGACGACCTTACCCCAAGTGCCACGGCTTGCAAGGGCATTGAGTGCAGGTGCAACGCCATCCAGACCGTCATACACCTTTGAAAAGACGGTTGGGCGCAATTGGCCATTGCTCATCATCTCCATGAGACCTTGCCAAACACCAGCTGCTTCATTGGGCCGACGAATAGCATTACCACCCCAAAAGACACCGACAATGGAAGCTTGCTTCAACAATGCCAAGTTCATGGCCACTTTTTCAATCTTGCCACCGGCAAAGCCAATCACCAAGATACGACCATTCCAGGCCACCACTTTGAATGACTCTTGAATTTTGCCCACTGGGTCGTAAATCACATCACAACCTTTTCCCTTTGTGATCTTCTTGATCTGGTCAAGGTAGTCCTTGTCGGTATAGTTGACGCAATGGTCTGCACCAAAGTCCTTAGCCACCTGCAACTTGTCTGCTGATCCAGCGGTTGCAATGACAATAGCACCAAGAGCCTTGGCAATCTGCACAGCAGCGAGACCTACACCACCCGCTGCAGCATGAACGAGACACGTCTCGCCTTTCTTCAATTGGGCTCTGTTGACAAGCGCCAAGTAAGACGTAGGCGCCGTCACATACAGCCCACAAGCGTCGACAAATGACCAGCCATCTGGCATGGGCAAGACAGCGCCGGGTGTATCCTTGACGACAATCTTTTCAGCAAAAGAACCTTGACCGGCGCCAAAGACTTTGTCTCCAACAGACCAAGCAGATCCTTCTGGTGCCTTCTCAACAACACCGGCAAATTCTGCACCGGCAACCCATGGGAATGGTGGCTGCGTCTGGTACTTTCCCTGAATCTGCAGTGTATCAAAGAAATTGGTTGCTGCGGCGTGAATGTCAATGAGCAAGTCACCAGGCCCTGGAACTGGGTCGGCGATGGAGCTGACTTTGAGGCCTGATGGGTCTTTGACGTATTCCTTGAGCTGAACGGCCTTCATGTTTATAGGTGGTAGATGGGCTAAACGTTTTGTCAAGTGTGGAGTTGTGAAGTGGAGAGTTGTGGGCCGACTCGCAGCCTCGGGCTCGGCAGACGCAGAACTACCGAGCGAGCACAAACACACCCACCCCCTGTCGCTGCCTGTATCTTCTTTGAGAATGAGACAGCAGGGAGCTTGATGATGCTTAGCTGAAACAACCATTCTTCTGATGAAGGTCTTCAAGCTTGATTTATTTGTCGAGACAAGACATGTCTGACGAGCTACAGCCTCCACCAGATGTACCATGTCCTCCAGCTGAATAAAGCTAGAAAGTTTTCCACTTGCTTAGGGGCTTGAGACATATCATGGTCTCTTTCATTCGAAGGCACATAGGCTTACTCCTTGCAGCCTTGTTCCTAGCACTCAGTCCATTCGCACCGGTCGACGGCATCCCACGCGTCCGTATACGAGCACTTCTCTCCAGACGTCAAGCTGGACCACCTTCAGCGGCAGCCTGTCCAGCAGGCTCATCCATCTGTGTTGCTGTAAGTAAAGTAGGTTCAGGCTCATCGACGCTAACAAACAGATGAACCTGCCGAGTGACGCGCCCAAGGACATCTTTATGAAAGTCACTGGCTCCACCAAGACCAGTTATACAGGTATAGGTCTTGGTCCCAGCATGACGAATACCCTTATGGTTCTGCTATTCCCAGCCGATGGTACACTGACTGCGTCTATGCGTCTATCAAGCGGCCACTCGCGTCCTGGCAAGAATGCAGATCCTAATATCAAAGTGGAGTTGTTGGATGGGACAGTTGTCAAGGGCGATTCATTCGTTGCTAATATCAAATGCACGGGGTGTCGTCAATGGTCGTCAGGTAGTTTGGCAGAGACGAATGGGGCTGGCCTCATTTATGCGTCTGGCAGTGCAACTGGCAAGGGAGATGCTGCTGTAACGACGTACCATTTTCTGGGGAGGGGTAGGTTTCAGCTTGATTTGGAGAAGGCCAAGGGCCCTGGTGGTGTACCTGCTTCTGCATCGCCGTACGCATAGATTGAGTGTAGCCATCTGAACAACACGGACAACGGCTCATCTGCACTGCGCGACAGCTTGCTCTTGCTTGACTCTATCGCTCAAAATGCAGACTACTTGAGCGTGACTCCGATCTGCTGTCGTGTCTCTTTTGAGGAAGCCTGCTGATATTAATGCCCTGGCTGGATGCTGACTTCATTGCTGGATTCTTTTCTGGTCTAGCGGGCCTCATTGTTGGTTCGCCGCTTGATATCATCAAGACATTGCGCCAATCTGGACAGCTTGACGAGGACAGCACTGGACATGGCAGACTTTCGGTTTCAGAGCCAAGGACGTGGTTCACAGGCTTGCTTGCACCGCTGTTTGCTCTTGGCTTACAGAACGCATTATTATTTTGGTCCTATGAAAGCATCATGATGCTCTTTGCTCAATACAAGCCGTCGTTACTGCTGAGCCTCTTCGCAGGCTGCTGCAGCGGCATTTGCGTCTTCTTCGTCTCATGCCCAACGGAAGTCATCAAGGTTCAGGCTCAGACGTCGGCTTTATCGTCTCGAGTCGTTATACTGCGTCTCTTGCGGCGACAATGCAAGCATCCCTTCAAGAAGAGTCCATTTCTAAGAGGTGGACTTGTGACGATTCTCAGAGACTCGATCGGGTATGGATTCTACTTTGTGTCATATGATGCACTCGGTTTGCTTTTGAGAAGGTATACTGCAGGACATGAGGCGTTGGTGACGCTGCTTGCAGGAGGGTTGGCTGGTTGTATCTCCTGGTTCAGTATTTACCCTTTAGACACCATCAAGACGCGTCTTCAGGCAGACTCTGCTCAGCATGCCCCTCTCATGGATGCTACCACGCCGCTCACTACATTGCGCAACAAACAAGGTCTCTTGGCTTGCGGACTGAGCATCATGCAGGAGCGCGCAAGAGCGCAACCAGGGAGCTTCAAGTTCATGGCTGGAATCACTGGATTGTATGCTGGACTAGCGCCTGCTATGCTGCGTGCATTCATCGTCAATGGAGTCATCTTCTACACAGAAAGATTCATCAAGGATGTGCTTGTACAGTAGAATGAAGGAATCCAATGAATCATGTATGGACAAGAACAAGCGCTGCTTTAGATCTTTGCCTTGGGTGCTTGGGCGGTTTTGAGGACATCGCCGAGAGCAGTCGCCTTCATCATGTTTCCCTTGAATGCATTAGTCTTTGGTCCGAGTGTATCAAGAGAGAGCTTACCTTGATCTTGATCTTGCCCTGCATGAAGAGCTTCTGAGCGTTACCCTTGCCGGAAGCCAAGTCCAAGAAGGTCTTCTCATCCATGGTCATGGTGATATCTGCCTTCTTGCCAGCGGGTGCAGCACCCTCACCAGCCTTGCCAGTCTCCTTAAGGTCGATGTAGTACTTGCCGCCGGACTTGAAGTCGAAGGAGAAGATGGCATTGGTCTTCTTGATTGCTGGCTTCCTGACTGCCTCGTCAGAGAGACCCTCGTTGATGGTCGCGAACAGTTCCTTAGCAGAAGACATGGCTGTATGTATTGAGTAGTATGTGTTTTATGAGAGAAGAATGAGGATGGCGCGGGGGCTGGTCTTTATGTGAGTCTTGCTTGTCCCCCAGCTTTCGAGTCTGTAGGGCGTAGGCTCGTTGTGGATGCCGAGGAGAAGCCGCACCAGGAATCATGACATGCACGTGCACCCCGCGTCATCACCCAGCTCGACTTAAGCAGCAGCAGCAGTCACAGCAAGGGCATCTATCTGCATATGTGTCTAGTCACGTACATACGTCTCTGCTTCTATCGCTGCCACTACTGCCATCGCCATTCTCGCGCAGTACAGACACCGTACACGCTCATCATGGCCGAGGCTAGATCTGCCCCGCATTTCACCGCCATCCATCTGAACAACCCAACGGCACACGACCAAGAAAACACAGTCACATCATTCATCGCCCTTACATATATAGCCATCTACAGCGTCATCACACTGTGACTACTACTCGCCACACTATCCCCTCTCGTTGCAATGGGTATCCCCACCTCCTCCTCCAACCTTGCCTTCTTCCGACCACCTTTCGGCGCCCCCTGAAATGCATCATAATTCGCAGTACGTGCCGTTCCACAAGACGCGTCAGCACCAATGAGACAGCACGCCGCGCAGGGCCGTTCACGATCACAACGACGCTTCCGCGCTTTACACCGGAAACACGCCATACCGTCTGTTTCTGCCGTACCAGGCTGTGCTATTGCTGTTGCTGCTGTCGTGACGATCGCTGCTGGTGCAACAATGGCCGGGATCGGTGGCGGTATGACTGGTTGTACAATTTTCGCTGGCACTGTCGGCAGCCCAATTGGCAACGGTGGCAATTTTCCCGGTATCAAGCTCGGTTTTGGTGGGTCACTGCCTAGCATCGGTGGTGGCAAGTAGGTATTGTTTTGCACAATTGGATCGCTGGATTCCTCGGGACAGGCCAAGACCACAACAGGTGAGGGTGCAGCAGATTCTTCTTCCACTTTCACCGCGTCACTGGGTTTGCGGCCACTGCCAAGGATACGTCCATCCGGTGATAATGGCACCCATGAACGCTTATAGCCCGTATCGCCCTTAATGCGTCTTGTCACACGAATCGATAGCCCTTGCTCAGCGCCACGATAGTCAACCAATTCAGCATCAGAATTGTAGCCTCGCTCTTTTGCCAACCTGGCAAGCATATTGGAAAAGACGGCAATGAGGTACAATGCATCGCCACGAATAGCAGCAGAAGGGTACTCCTTCTTTGCAGTGGATGCAACAACACCATCAATATGATCGCCTGTGATGACACGCGCTTGTGGCACAAGATAACTAGCAAGTCGGCTGAGACCTGCCCATTCCACTTGTGTCGCTATCCGTTCAGGTGACGCCAAACATCCTAGAAGCGTATACCACAGTGTCCGTGCCAGCTGCGGAAAGCGAAATTTACCAGGTACTTTTGTGCGTTGTTCGATAGCAACAATGTCGAGGTGCCGTTGTAAGCCTAGCAGGCTGAGAAAGTTGCCACCAATAACAAGTGATTTGGCAGGTGTGTGTACAGCGTGGATCCAGCCAGAGGGTATAAACATGGTGTCGCCCTGCATCAAGTCCACTTTAAATGTATCCTTGCAAGCGTCTGCAAGAAAAGTACTCGCTTGATTTGATGACAGGCACCAGTCGCTGTACTTTTTGAGGTTGGCAGCCGTTGGGCGAATGAAGAGAAACGTCTTTTGCCCTGCTAGAATGTGGTAAAAGACGCTCGTACCGGCAAAGTCAACGTGAAAGTCCGTATAACTGTTTGTGAGACTCATAAGGCAATAGAGACGCACTTTCGGATAGGCGCCCTTGTCGAACTCTTCAGGGTCCCAAAACTGATCAATCAGGTCGAGCTCGCGGACGACCTTTGGACGTTGCATCTCTTGGCCAAGCGTCGAATCGCTCAGCTCCAGCGAAATGACATTGCGCACGCGCGTGGGTTGCGCCTCTTTGTAGTAATCTGCCCATCTTCCAAGCGTCCAGCCAGTATCTTCGCCCTGTGTCGGCACATCCATCACTTCGAGCGGCTTATCCCTACCAACGCGACGCGCAACTTCATCCACCGTCAAGTCTTGTTGAATGGTCATGTCCAAGCCTTGCTGATTCCGCACCACAATCGGCTCATCAAACCCCTCCACATCCAGTAACCTTTTCCGTAGGGTCGCTCCATCTGCCACTTCTCTCACAGCTGCTGGCGCAAATGACCGTTCTTGACAGAGCGTGGTATACTTATGCCTCAAGGCATTGACATGCTCACCTGCATCCAACGCGTTATAATCTACTCCTGCACGCGCCCTTCTCGGACGACCATCGCGTAATACCGTCTGACCATAGCCTGCGTCCGTACACATCGAGCAATAGTGCGTATCGACCGTTGCAAGGATGAGTTGAAGACAGGCACAATGGTACCATGTCTCGCAATGCTCACAGGCGATCCAATCGACTGCGATTTGTTGAGCGGGTGGTGGACCTGATGCCGTACATGCTGGACACCGCTCGTCTGATTCCTCCTCCTGCTTGCGCTTCTTCATCTGCGAGTTGTCTTTTGCGAGAGTGGGTAGCGTGTGTATGAGGCTGTTTCGTGGTTGGTGCACGTGAAGGGCGACCACCAAAGGCAGAACCCAAGATACAGAAGAGAGACAGAGGCAATAGCTACCTAGCTAGTGAAGAGTGACGTGCCATGTCGAAGCGGGTAGCAGGCAAGCAAATCACTAAAGAACTCTACGGCCAAGAAGAGGAGAATGAGCGGGATAAAGTCGATCCTGTCGAGACTGCATCTGCTGAAGTTCTCGCAACGAGGAAAATAGCCATGCCACGATCACGGAAGAAGGCAGAGGTGCCTGCTGAAAGTGCGGTAGAGTCTGCGAATGGGTCTCTCGGTCAGAGTGAATCTTCTGGTGGCGAGGCTCCAAAATCGACAGAGGCCAAGGCGAATCCATTTGCGAGTATAGGGACCACGCCATCAAATCCATTCGGCGGCATCAAAACCGGGTCTGCATTTGGGTTTGGTGGTGGTACAAATACGTCGACATCGGGCTTTAGCTTTGGTGCTGGCGAGAAGGCTGCTGCGAAAGAATCAGAGCAGCCATCAAGCACACCAGCATTCTCATTTGGCAAGGGTCAGTCTACACAAGCACCTGCAGCAGCACCGGCGACCTCCACGTCTGCCTTTGGCTTTGGCGCAATGAAGCCCTTGGACAGCGTTGCAGAAAAGCCGGCGAATGACACTGCGGAAGAAGGATCCAGTGAAGAATCCAGTGAGTACAAGCGCCTCTTGCGAGCGCGATCGCTCAATGTCGCTTTCCAGCAAGCGGTGAACAAAATTCTCGAGGCCGATGCCTTTGCAGATCTGTCAGTCGTCTTGAAGGAGTACCAATCCCACAAGTCAGCAGAAAGTGATGTTTCCATCAAGCCGGCAGAAGCAAAGAGCGACGGCACGGGGCTGTATCCGCAATTTACAAAATCAGATGAGCAACTGGAAGCGAAACAGAGTGCGACGCCAGCATTCAGTTTCGGTGCGTCGAATGGATCGAGTGAGGCGCCCAAGCCGGCACCTGCTTTCAGCTTCAAGCCAGCAGAGTCCACAACACAAAAATCAGAGAGCACCGAAGTGCCCAAAGCATCGGCCTTCAAATTTCAGCCTGCAGCATCTACTGAAACGCCAAAGAAGACAAGTGAAGGGGGTGCTGACTTTACTTGGACACCTGACAAGGGTGTCAAATTTGGCGGTGCAGAGGATACCGCAATAGCAGCAACCAGCAGCAGTTCGTTCAAATTTTCAAATCCGCTACCCTCACCGAGTCAAATGACCACTGGCAACGACGATAGCAGCAAATCTGCTACATCCTTCAATTTCAGCAAACCAACCACTGGCTTTTCTTTTGGTCAAGCGAGCGAAGCGCCGCCTGCATCAACCAAGACGCCGACCTTTAACTTTGCTTCAAGCGGCTCTTCTTCCTCTTTATTTGGCAAGACACCGGCGCCATCTTCGAATGCGACGCCATCCTTTAGTTTTGGATTGAAAGCTGCAGAAGCACCAAAGCCAGAGGCTAAAGCAGCAGCGACAGAGGAGGGCGATGCCGAAGCAGAGGAAGATGCAGATGCAGAGGAGGCACCAGAAGAGCCACGGACAGATATTACACAGGGTGCTGGTGAGGAAGATGAAGAAGCCTTGTGGCAAGAAGATGGTAAAATCTTTAGGTTTGTCGTTCCGGCAGATGCCCCAGGTGAAGGCCGGTTCGTGGACTTGGGCAAATGCAACATCAAACTCAACAAGAACAAGACGACTGGCAAGTGTCGATTGATTGCACGGGCTGAGGGTGCTGGTGCGATTCGGATGAATGCACGGCTGTATCCGCATTTCCGGTATACGCTTGAGCAGAAGGCGTCTATCAAGGTGAGTGTGATGAATGCGGACAATAAAACTGAGAATTGGCTGGTGAGAGTCAAGGAGCCGGCCAAGGCCAAGTTGCTGATTGAGTTGTGTGATGAGCACAAAAAGAGCTAGAGCGCTAGCCCTTGTAAGTAATTCCTGCATCCATGCAATTGTTCTCCGTCCCTGAATTTAAGTCGCGAATTTATTGCAAGACGCGACCACAACGCGACCAACAGACTTCATCTACAGCTGACCTCTTCATTGGAGCTCTCTCTGCCAAGTCATGGCGCTCATCAACGTCCTTGATATCCGCTTCCTCAACAATCCAGCACCCATCGATGCACCTTTCGAGATCGAGATCCAGTTCGAGTGTCTCGACAGCCTGCTACATGATCTCGAGTGGAAACTCATCTACGTCGGTTCAGGCTTCAGTCAAGACGTCGAACTCGATTCCCTCCTCGTCGGTCCGATTCCCATTGGCGTTAATAAATTTGTCTTTCAAGCAGATCCCGTTGATGTGGCCGCGATGCCTGCACAAGACGTGCTGGGCGTGAGTGTCATCCTCCTCACAGCATCTTACGATGATCGTGAGTTTGTGAGGATTGGATTCTACAGTAACAACGAATACGCTGATCAAGCGAAACGTGAAGCCTATACACAACTACTCGCACAGGGAACAGAAGAGGAAAAAGCGGCATTTAAGTTTGAAGGTGTCAAGCAGGTTGCTGTACAGCGTAATATCTTGGTTGAAAAGCCAAGGGTCACACGTTTCAATATCATGTGGGACAATGAGAACTTTACAGATGCGCCGCCTGTTCAGGAAGAGCCTGAGGAAGGCGATGATGTGGTTGCCGTGGATCAAGAAGAGGATGAGGAAGAACATGAGCAAGAGGAGGAAGAGGAGGAGGAAGCCGAGGGCGATGCTCAAGGTGAAGTGGATGCTGACAGCGACGGCGACGCTGGACAAGACAGCAACATGGAAGAAGCGGGCGAGCAAGAATCAGACGGCGGCGAAAGCGACTCTGAGCAAGAAGGCAGTGAATCAGACACAAACGAGGCAACCACAGCATCAGCTCCAGCGGCAACACCGAGCGAAGTCGCGAAACCATCAGAAGCGGCATCATAATATAAATAAAGGAGATACGTTGATAGCATAAAAGATATCTTCATCAGTCTGCCAGAGCAAGGACGAGCACAGTCCTAGTTGGTAGGTACACCTGCAGGAAGTTGGATCTCCCATTCCAGCCCATAGGTTCTGTAAAGTGCTCGTTGCCAGGTGCAACACGATCATGGCCGCCATAAGTCTCATCATCTGAACACAAGACAACCTTATACTTGCCCGGCTGCTCGACACCGATGCGATAATCGGTGTAAGAGTTGCTGCCGTGCAAGTTGAAGATGAATAAGAGTCCTGCTCGCTCAAAGGCAATGACACGATCTCCTTCGTGCTTGAGTGAAATGTATGCTTGGCCGCTTGCCAACCACCCATACTTTTCCTCGAGGTGGTTCATAGCTTCGTCAAAGGCGTTGAGACAACTGTATCGCAACAAAGGATCGTTTGCAAGGTTAAATTGTCGACGAGCATGCATGAACGAATTGTTATTGCCCTCTCTCGGGAAATCAAGCCATTCGGGATGTCCAAATTCGTTTCCTTCAAAATTGAGGTAAGCCTCGCCACCGAGTGCACAGGTCAACAGGCGAATCATCTTGTGCATAGCCAGACCGCGCTCAATGACAGGCGTCATGGGAGATAATTTTGACATGTGCGTGTACATCTCTGCATCCATCAGCCAGAATGCAAGCGTCTTGTCACCAACGAGACATTGATCATGTGACTCTGCATAAGCGACTGTCGGTTCACCATGTCGGCGATTCGTCAGTGTAAAGCATATATTTCCCAAGTCCCAATCTTCATCACGCTTCTCCTTGAGAAGTTTGATGTACAAGTCCGGGATGGCCATTGCCAGGCGATAATCGAAGCCAAGGCCACCGTCTGGGACGGTGATGCAGGTACCAGGCATACCAGAAACATCTTCCGCAATGGTGATCATGTTTGGATAGAGTTTGTGGAGCATAACATTCGCCATCATCAGGTAGGCCACACCGTCAAGATCAACGCCTGGTCCAAAGTACTCATGGTAACCACCAGAGAAACCAGTACCAATACCATGGTGCAGGTACATCATGGATGTGACGCCATCAAATCGGAAGCCATCAAAGCCATACTCGTCAATCCAAAATCTCAAATTGGAGAGCAAGAAGCGTTGTACTTCATAGCTGCCATAATTGAATAGACGAGAATCCCAAAGCTCATGCTTGCCGCGGGGGCCCGCGTGGAAATAGCAGTGATCACTTCCGTCAAACTCATTGAGACCGTCCAACACATTCTTACTTGCGTGCGAATGAACCACATCGAGCAAGACCGTGATACCAAGGCCATGAGCAGTATCGATGAGTTCTTTCAATTCTTCAGGGGTTCCATAACGCGAGCTGGCTGCAAAGAAGGAATTGATCTGGTAACCGAATGATGCGTAGTACGCATGTTCCATGACGGCCATGAGTTGAATGACATTGTAACCAAGCTTCTTGATGCGCGGCAGCATGTCCCTAGTAAATTCCTTGTAGGTGCCGACCCGTTGCTCTGGAGTTGAAATACCCACATGTGCTTCGTAGATACGAGCTGATCTAGGCTTGACAGGCTTCTTGTGCTTGGCCGTGTATCTTTCGTTTGCAGGTGGGTTCCAGAAGACTGCATCATAGGCTGGCGACTGACTCAAGTCTTGTGTCACATAGGTAATCCAGGCTGGCAGACGATCAATGCGGCCTACTCCATCGGCAATCATGGAGATTTTGACCTTGGACATGTGCGGTATGGCTGGCTGACCATTCTTGGCGGGGACTGTGATGCTCCAAACACCAAAAGGGTCTCTGGTCATGGGATGTGACTCGCGGTTCCAGTTGTCTCGATGGTTAGCTTGTTCAGACTGTCCATTGCAAAGACTTACTAAAGTCACCGATGAGATGAGCTGTCACTGCATTCGGGGCCCATTCTTTATACGAGATGTCGCCGTTCTTCAATTAGCCATCCATTCAGCAGGGTATATCTGACTTGACTCACCGACAAGACATGAAATCCTCGGTCCTTGTATGACTGCGAGAACTTATCCAAGCTTTCTTCATTCTTTTCAATGCTTCCAATCCACTTCTGGGCAAGGTCAAAGCGTGCTTGGATACCGGCCTCGAAGGGCTCGAGGTAGGGGTCGTCCTTGATCATCTTGAACGCTGGTGCTCGCTTGACCGCATCCTGCGTGTTTGCCATGGCTGCCATGACTGTTCTCCTGTCTGCTCGAGTGAATAAACAGATGGGGCCGTGTCCTGGGCCTTTGTGTGTACTGTTCAAAAAGCGTGGGGATGGATGCTGCGCTTGTTCGTCATGGCAGCGGCGTGAGAGGAAGGACGACAAGGCAAGAAAGGACACTGCATCTACTGTACTCCTGTACAAGACAAGACATGGTCAACAGAGCTATCAAGCAAGCAGCACGCATCCTCAGCATCAAGCAAGGACCAGGCGCGCTCAAGCTCCCATCCAACGTCGCCCGTCTGCGCGTCACATTTGCACAAGACAACGCAAATGGTCATATGGGCCCACGCAAATTCGCTCAACAGTGCTTGCCCAGACTCCAATTCCACAATCCAGCCCTTGTTATTGAGGTAGAACGAGCGCCGAGAGATAGAAAGGCAAATCCAAAGAATGAAACGCCGAATGTACCGGCATTTGCAGAGTTTTATGCAAGTGGAGCAGAAACAGGGGCGTCTCCTATGAAGCGCATTGATATCCAAGGATTGCACAGCGATGCAATTGCGGAGTCCATCAAGACAGAGCTGGGTGCAGAGGAAGTGAGTGAAACGCAAGGGACCACTGTTATGGCTTAGCAGATTTGCATACTGCTCGACCTTGCAACATTAGCATTAACGCAATCAAGAGGCCGAGGACCCAGACTGCTGCTGCTATGAGCATCGTGACAGATAGACTCAGTCTGCAATTGGGTGAATTGCTTGCCTGACATCGATACTTCACCGAGGCAAGTTGCACGAGCCACAGAGCATGCAAGCACACGCAAGTCGAAGTAGTGCCCCGCCCTCGGTACCTCTTGATACTGCTGGCTGCGGCTGTCAGGTCATGCATGTTTTATCGACAGCATATACCAGAATGGCCTCAGTATAATGGCTAAACAGTGCATTAGTTCTACAAACACTTCACTTGGTCTGTGCTGTTTCCGGTCGCGATACACCATGCGCCTGCGCAGGCATCGCCAATTCAATAGACGTCAACGGCTTCTCCGTACTTGCTTGACCCAATGAATGCATAGACGCAGCACCATCCATACTCGAAGGAGAAACAGGCCCTGAATCACCCTTTCGCCAACCACTGAACCAACTTGTACGACCAGCACCTTTACCACGCTCACCAGCATCTCCCACCAATCCTGATGTGGTGGCTGCATCGAGTCCATCCAGCTTTGGTTTGAATTGTGCGGCAAGACGTTTCGCTTCCGCTTGTGATTTGTGATCAGCAACAGCACTGCTCGCCAATTGACGCAAACCATGCTTCCCAGACACTGATCCCATTTGTGGTGATGACGAGGGAATAGCACGCGGCGGCGATGCGAATAAGCCAGCACCAGGAGCCAAGGTCGTTTGCCCAGCATTCTGCCCGCTACGCTGCGCTCTGGGTGTGCTTTCCTGTGATGTGATACTGGAGGCTGTTGTATCCGACTTTGTACGCCCACCGAGCATCGACCTTGTTCTTGATAGGATGCCAGGATGTGCAGGAACTGCAGCAGTGGCTGCACGCCCTCGAAAGGCCTGCCCAGGAAGAGGATCGCCGACATCCAACGCTGCTTCGACGTCCTTTTCATCTCTGGCCAGGACATGCTCGAAGCCTTTGTTCATGAGTCGAACGACGATCGTATTGATGTAGAGGGTCAGCGCCTTGTTGGATTCCTGTAGCTTAAGAATTTCACTCTCCAGTGCCTCGCGACTTGCCTCTTCAAGGACTTCCGGTTCACTCAGGTCGATACTTGCGCCATCAAGCTCACTTGCCAGATCAAGCCCATTGGGAGCCCTGTGCTCATCTGGACGACCGCGCATAGATCGGAAGCGTCCAGATCCAGATCCTGTCGATTGCATAAAGCTACCTTGCGCAAACAACTCGCCAGTCAGTGTCTTTTCCTGCAAGAGAGTCTGGTAGCCTTCGACGTCATCTAGTAACTTGGCATAATCTTGCTTAAGCATCATGAGCTGATTCTGTAGCAGTGCGTCATCGTCATCGTTGCCAGAGCGTAACAAATTAAGCTCATGTTTAAGTGTCGCGACTTGCTCCTCGAGCGCCTCTATGCGTCGGTCCTTTTGTTGCACTGCCATTTGCAAGCTAAAGACGTTGGTTGAACTTGAGCGACTTGATGCTTCTGCATCTTGCTCCTCAGACGCTGCTTCGTCAATGGGCTTCGGTGTCGATGAACCGCTTGGCATTCGCTGTTGCTGCTGCTCTGCTACACGGTGCAGACTCCCTGAAAGCTGTTCTTGCCTTGCCATCAATCGCGCACGTTCATTCTCCCATGCATGTTGCTCCACCAGATGACTCTTTTCCAGCTGCTTTGACCGATTCTCTGCTTCCCGAACCTGCGACTCGAGCTCCGCAGCTTGTTGCAAGCTACCAGCAAGTTCAGCTTCAAGATGATGCTCGCGTTCCGTCTTGCTGGCCAGTGTCGTGCGTACGTTGAAGAGTGTCAATTCAAGCTGTTTTGCAAAATCCCTTGACGTTTCGTAAGCTTTGGTCATCTGATTACAGTCAGTAAGATGTATTGAAGAAGGATAGCGTACCTCTGCGAGCTTCTCCTGACTGTCAGTGTCGTTCGCATCCTCCCCATCGTCGTGGACACCAGCAGGCAACGGGGGTACAGCAGGCATCGGTTGCTTGAAGGGACTATCGGCACGCCTGACACTCGCACTCCGACCTGGTCTCTTCAACAGCGCAGCCCCTTTCCCTTGACCTGCTTGCGCACCGCTACTTGCAGTACTCGTGGTACTCCGCGTACCCTCATGACGCGACGAGTCTGCCGATCCTGAAGTACGTGGACGGGCCTTGAGTGGCTTTGTGGAAGCGGATGGATCTTTCACTGGTGTCGTAGTCTCGTTGGTCGTCATCTAGAGTCAAGGCGCCTTGAGTGAATGATGTGTGCCTGTTTGTTGAACAAAGGGAAAGCTGGACGCACTAACAAAGGAAGAAGCGTAAAATAGCTAGAGTAGGCGCAAGCGCAGACAACTGAGAGGGAGGGTTTGAGCCAGCTGTGCCTTCTTTACAGCAAGTCAGGAGAGGATGGAAGCGTTGTCGAGGTCGCCCCCTTATGGTCGAGCAGATGCGTCGAAGTCGACTCCTGCAACTCATTCAGATGGGCTGCCGGTGCTCGGAGCCTGTTCGCAAGAGGGATCAATCTCTTGCTTCTCGAGGGCATGCAAGACAGCTGTCAAGCAGGTAGACTCATCCTTAAGAAGCGTAGCTCTAAGTTCCCCCGCAATCAATTCATCTGAATCGATCTGACGCAATGTCTCCATGCGTTCTTCCAAGAGCATTTTCAGGACATGAGCGGCTCTGCGAATATGTTGGTCACGCTGCCAGTCACTGGAAGATTGCGCCTGGGCACAATAGCTTTCAATACTGTCCAATAAAGCCGGCGAGGCTGCGAGCATGAGCGCAAGGACTTGTGACGGATCCCCCAGAATTTGAGACCAGTATTCCAGGAGATCGATATCTGACGGTGACACATCGGTCTCCGCGTCGTGTTCTGCTCGAGATCTGCTTGTGTTGATCTTGAAGTGTAGGCGACGACTGACCCCAAACTTCATTTCTGCTTCCTGCCACACGGCAAAATTCTTTGGCTGCAGGACTAGTGTGGTTTGAACACAAGGATTATCTTTACAGATGAACCCATAATTAAAGAAGAGTTCCTCATTGGCTTTGTCATTGCCATAGGACAGTGTGATCTCTTCGTCAGCATTGATTCCTTTATGAGCCAGGAGCTCTATCACAATTGTGCCATCATCTAGACGATGCACCTCCCAGCGAGCATTGTGTTCGACGCCGGCATGGTTGCATAGATCCAGTGTTGGTACAAGCACAGTTCTGGGCATTCCTGCCAGACCAAGAAGTTCAACAAGCGTTTTTATGGCCTGGGGATCGTCCTCTTCCTCAGCCTCGCCGCCGGAGACCTCAGGTAGGCCAATGGTACGGGACTGGACCATGCTTGCTGCCCATCGCCAGTCCTCGAAGCTGCACAAATCTTTTGCCAACATTGCATGCTGCCTCTGTGTTATCAGACGCTTGGCCTCGATGGCTGGAGCCAAGGCCGTGTTTGACAGGTCCTCGTCGGCCCAAACCCCGTTAGCAAGGGCAGATGGCAATATGGCGATGTATGCAGCATCCTGACATTCAGCCGAAGAGGTTCCGCGATAGACCGCAAGGTACAGTGTCAGAATGAGCACTTCCGTCAATGGAACGAGGTCATCTCGGATGCAACGTTCCAACGTTGGAAGCAGTCTGCCTTGACTTTGAACTTCGTGCAAGACAAGCTGTCGAGCATTTATGACGCGTGCAAAGATGGCAATTCGCTGATTCTCCTGTAGACTAGTTGTGGCAAACAAGCCCTGGCCAGCTAGACCAGCCCTTTCTATGTAAGGCCCTTGTTCAGGCATGATTGTTCGTCATAGAAAATCCGAGACTTGATGCACGGTGCAGCGCTGCGCAATAAGTGTGCAAGGACCAGCCATTTTGTACTTGGTAACACTTTGACCATCCGCATTGTAGGCTATGCAGTTGTGTCATCTTCACATTGGTCACATGCCCTGAAGCAGTTTGATGTAGCGTCACGATGATACATAGTGACTGCTATGAGTCCTTCCGGCGGGCGGCGCTTCTCGGAAGTGTCGCAAACACTACGAGCAGCGCACACGACACTCTCCGACTTGCAGGAAGACCTCTATATAGCAGTGGACACTCAGGCAGAGATTCAACCAACACTGCACAAGCCCCGACACTGCTTCCTGGCCGTCCGACCGACCTCTGCATCATGCAATACCACACACTATGCGCAACGCTCGTCCCACGCTCTACTTCAAATCGCAAGAGAAGCAAAGTCGTTGCGCGTGAAGCGCCTGCAGCATGGTACACTTTCCCAAGAACAAATTACGAAGATGGCCTCACGGCATACCGGATACGGTCCGCAAGCAACTCACAGAGCGATTTGCTGTCTGCAACTTGTTCTGCTACATCGGAGTCTGCCAAGAAGGGTGGACGTGCTAGCTCTGACAAGCCACGCAAGACGGTGACTTTTGCAGACTGATGGCCAATGCAGTCAGTGCACACCATAATATGTTATTGCCACGAATGGCGCAACGCCGACCACGTTCGAGAGAAGCTCATTCGACAACATTTACGATTCTTTACGACAATTAGACTTCACTTCCAGTGTGCGCTGAGCATGCACATAGGGACTCTTTGAGCGGCATTGCCATCGAAGACCCAAGACTGGTTCAACGACCCTTGATGGCGACGATGGCATCGATTTCTCATAATCATAAGACAAATTCATTACTCCAAAAACCCTCCTTCCACTAGAGACGCTCCTTGCCTGCTTGCGGCAGTCATCATTCTGTGATATCGCGCGTCTCTGACGACACAGGAGCCTTGAACCGTGTGCCGGTGATGCGATGGTTCGCAAGCATCTTTGAAAGCTCTTCGAATTCAACGACAACAGCTCGTGGTGCGGCAAAGACTGTCAATGTACTATGCAAGGCGTCAGTGACAGGGACTTATGTCGTTGGCAAGGTCTTTACGTACAGCGCAGCTGCTAAAGCAATAAGAATAGCTTTGAACATGACTTAGAGTGTCTCGTGACCAGTGATTGGAGTAACCCGATGGAGTGTGCAAAATGTGCAGCTATCAAGGGCCTTTGAGTATGCCCGGATAGTCCGCCTGGCGCTGTTTCAGGCTTTCAGCTACAAGTTGCAAGGAGTGGTGCACCGTGCACGTCGCGCCCGAGAATCCGAGACGCGAATGCAATCAAGGGGTGGACGCAATTGCAGAAGGACTGCAATCAATCTCGCGATCCTATCTCACCTCCTGGAGTCCGCACACTTGAGCAAAGTCAGTGGACTCGGGTGGAGACCCTTGACAAAGTGTAAGCCATCGACGCGCAGAATCTTGATTCTTGCATCGTCGTGGGCGGTAGGCCAAAGCATGTCCAAAAGAGAAGCCGTTCAGGCCCAACCTGTTAAGCTGCAGATGGGTGATTGCGGCCATCAGTTCCGAAACCCCGGACTCCACTCCGGCACAGATTACGACAACGTCGACAAGAGTAGCAGTTCTACAAGTCTACTGTCAGAGGCTGCAAAGCAGGCCGCTGTCGTCGCACATGAGCCATCCCACTGAAAGAATCTTGAAGGTGGAATTGTCTATCAGTCCTTGCCAACTGCACAGTCTGCACTAGGAGCATTGCATATGTGTGAGAACTGGCCTGCTGTGTCGGTCTCAAATCTTCCCAGGCCAGTTGCAGGCTGCAGCCTAGTCTGCAGGGGACCACCCACTGCCCAGCCTCCCCCAGTCGCCCACCTCAGTACCGTCGAAAAGAACGAATTGAACATGACTTAAAATGACGATCTCCCCTGGGGTTTGCGGGCGAATGATGAGATCGTATACTAAGCGTATTGACACGAAATTGGTGGCCCGACCTCGGGTTCCTCCTGTCTCTGCAAGTTGCAAGTCGCGACTCGCAAGTACTTTGTCGACAAGAGGAGTGACTAGAGACCGGGTCTGTTGCAGCTACACGACTAAGATTGTAAGTTAGTCTAGATCATAATAAGTCGCCGGTAATGCTAGGCTCGAGCGCTAGGCTGCAAATTACAGTTCAAGCAGTAAATGCCATCGAATATGAGCATGAAGATTCGGGGCGACAAACTGGGAGCCTGCGCTCCGACTACACAGACTCGGGCTTGTACCGTCAGTTCCGCTACAGACCTTGTTCTCCTGACTTCGACTAAGTCACATGCTCCCAGCGAGCAGCCTCGCACTCCCGACTCCCGAGATCTTGACTATGTCTTGACTCTTCAGCCTTCGCCCTAGTCAGAACTCAGCAGTGGTAAGATACTAGTAACGTCAAATAGTTATGCACTCGCATCGCGCTATGAATTTGCGAAATGTCGTGACTATTTGACAGGTCGGCGGTTGCACGAGACGGGCCAATCACAGCCGATTTCGGTACCCCACGGTTATGCACGATTGGCTGTGCGCGACGGAGGCGGGGTTGTCAGTTTGACGCACTTTGCGACTTTTGAGATTTAGCCACTTGTACTTTCCGTCCCAGCCAATAGAGGTGCCGTTTGCTGTTATTGCCATAGAGGTAAAGCTGGCGAGGGCCGCGATTTTGTTGAATAGATGCTAAGTTTAGCGGGATCCATGGAAGTTTCAAACCTCCTTTGCCAAGTTTGCCCAGAAGTGGCCAGAACAGTGGCAGACTCGTAGAACGGCATCGGAGGGGATGAGCTATAAAGAGGGCGACGCTGCCTGATCACTGCCCTCCTCCAGGTCCCAATAGTTTCACTTTCTTGTACTACCAACACTATCCTTTTCAACATGGTTTCTATCAAGTCTGTCATTGTCTTGGCTCTCGCCTCGTTCGCTGCTGCCCAGTCTGTATGTCGACCACTCCCGAACCTCATAGACTCGATGCTAACTCTACTAGTCTGCCAGGGCATCTAGCTCCACCAGGGCCGCCTCATCGGCCGCACGTTCAGCTTCTGCTTCGCGTTCCGCCTCTGCTTCTCGCTCGGCCTCTGCCACTGCTCGTCCTTCGGGCGCTGCTGGCAAGAACATTGCTGGTGGTCTTGTTGCTGGTGCCGCCGTCGCCTTGTACGCCCTTTAAATGCGCTTAAAAGCATCTGGCACATTTCTCCCAACTAGCAAGGACTTGCTCCACGGTATCTTCACATCGCTCGAGACTCCTTCGCGGCTGTACACCACCCTAGAGTAGTAAAATATTCATTTGATACACTGTTCGACGCGAATATTGCAAGTCTAGTCTTACTCTACAAGCCTATGTGAGCTGAAATAAGGCGAAGACTGATATGCGTACTTAGCAGTACTGACAGCCTATAGGCCACTTTGACAGATGCCCACTAAACTGTACCAAGGGCTCTTGACTTTCGAGCAGTCACACGGTGACATGGGACTCCGTTGAGTGGCAGTCACGAACTGAAATTTCATCTCGGCAAAGCCAATCACAGCCGTGGCGCAGATGGCTGAGACGGCCGTTACAACTCAGGAACGATCCGACAGATCTACGAGTCTAGCTTGAGCTGCCCATCACGACTCCATGGAGTAGCTCAAGACTGGTGTAAAGTTGGATGCAAGTAGTTCTGTCATGAAGTTGTTACCGTTGCTTTGCGAACAGCTGTCACATCGTCTCATGAGTCATGTGCTTTTGCAGACTTCATTTATAATGTAGCCACGGCTTGCATGTGCATGAACATCCTACGTTTGACCTACCAACCTAATGAAACAATGCTCCGTCACGCTTCTGACTGAATCATCGGAGGGCTGTAGCTTGCAGCTTTCTTTCAATTCAAGAGTGCTAGCCACAGGCAGTGTGCCGTTACTATCATATCATGCCCAGGTGTTATCTACTGCTCTATCTTTCGAGGCTCGAGCTTGTATCAAGAAGCTCGGATAGGCCGGCTTGCTATCTAATGTGGCCCTGTGTGGCCCTGTGTGGGCACTTTATCCCTGCGCAGAGGATGCTGATCCGATGTTTCATTTATTTGCCCGAAAGAAGTTCACAGCCCGAGGGCAAATAGTAGTGCACGAGGCTCAGGCACAGACACTCAGTGCGAACAGAAAAGCTTTACAAAGCACGGCGTAGGGACGACCCGACGACAAGACCTATTCTTTCGTCGGCCTCCTGCGTGTCTACCTCAATCACACGACAACCCCGGACTTCAAGGTCGCACCATCTGCAGCTGATAGCGCAAGCGAGTCTGATCAGCGGTACTTAAACGACCAGACCTCCGCACTCATCTGCGTCTACTCCCATTTCATCGTTCAACCGCGTGTGTCACCATGGTCGCCGAAGGATCCTTCCTACCGACCAACATCCACAACGACCCGGCTCTCAACCCGGTAAACCAGTATGAGCACCAGCACCATCATCACTCAGTCGAGCCGGTGCAGGAAGCGCATTTTTCGCAGGCACCGGGTCCTCGGGAAGTTCCAAACCAATTCGCACCAGGGACAGGTCCTCGCGAGCAGTTCAACCCTCAGGGCGATGGCAAGTACATGATGGAGAAGGATGTTCGTGAAACCGGCTCTACCGAGTCGCCTGACGCAAGCCACGACCATGAACACATCAAGCGTCGCGGCTGGTATTCTGGTTTCCGCATCTACTGGCATTTGTTCTTTTTCCTGGTTCTCACAGCCTGGTGGATCACTGGTTTGATTCTCCATGGTCCTCAGCAGACGAGCCGAAAGCAATACGGCTGGGTCGTACCATTTTTACTTTGGCTTTTCATCAGCTTACGTCTCTTGACATTCCACGTTTCTCCCGCGCCGTTGTTCGGTATGATTCGCAAGGTTTGGCGTACAGTCTTTGTCGCTACTCTGGATAAGACCATCAAGCCAGAACTCCGTGGTTACGCCGGTGGTGTCCTCACCGTGGTCGTGTTCCTTGTTGGTACGATGGCTTCCAAAGAAACCGCGCAAAACACCCGCGCCGACCGTGCCATTTCGCTGTTTGGTCTGCTCGTCTTCATCACAGTCTTCTGGGCTACTTCAAAGCACCGCAGTCAAGTCAACTGGAAGACTGTTCAGGTGGGTTTGATTGCACAGTTCATTCTCGCCCTGTTTGTCTTGCGTACGGGCGTTGGATATGATATCTTCAAGTTCATCTCTGACCTTGCTCGCGAGTTGCTTGGCTTTGCCGGCGATGGTTTCGCTTTCCTCTTCTCCAGCCCCAGCAACTTTCCCTACTTTGTGGTTGCCGTGTTGCCTGCCATCATCTTCTTCATTGCCTTGGTGCAGGTCGCGTACTACGTCGGTTTGTTGCAATGGTTCATTGTCAAATTTGCCAGCTTCTTCTTCTGGGCCATGGAGGTGTCTGGTGCCGAAGCTGTTGCCGCTGCAGCAGCACCTTTCATCGGTCAAGGTGAAAATGCTATTCTCATCAAGCCTTTCCTCAACCACTTGACCAAGGCTGAGATCCATCAGATCATGACTTCAGGCTTCGCAACAATTGCCGGTTCGGTGTTTGGTGCATACGTGTCTCTCGGTGCCAATCCACAGGCGTTGCTCTCATCTTGCATCATGTCTATTCCTGCATCGATTGCCATGTCCAAATTGCGTTTTCCAGAAACTGAAGAAACTCTCACCAAGGGCAGCGTGACTGTTCCCGAGTCTGAAGAGGAACGTGAGTCAAATGCTCTCGAGGCGTTTGCCAACGGTGCTGCACTTGGTCTCAAAGTGGCCGGTGTCATTGCCGCTGTGCTCCTCGTTGTTATTTCTGCCGTGGCACTGGTTGATGGTCTCTTGTACTTCTTCTTCAAGTACTTTGGTGCACCGCAAGTAACACTCGACTTCATCCTCGGTTACCTCTTCTACCCAATCGCTTTCCTCCTCGGTGCTCCTCGTAGCGAGTTGCGTCTTATTGGTGCTCTTATCGGCAAGAAGTTTGTCGTCAACGAGTTTGCTGCCTTTGTCGACCTCACCGACCCCAAGGGTGCATATGCCAATCTGACCAACCGTGGTGTCATCATTGCGACCTACGCAATTTGTGGTTTCGGCAACATTGGTTCTTTGGGTAATCAGCTTGGTCTCCTCTGTCTTTTGGCTCCCAAGAGGTCCAAGGATATTACACGAGTCGCCTTTTCTGCTCTCCTCACCGGTGTCACTGCAACGTTGATGTCTGCGTCGATCGCCGGAATGGTGCTCGACCGCGTTCTCGAGGTTGGCACTGCCAAGCTCGCTTCTTCTACTGCCTAAGCGGTCGATTTATTTTGGCACCTTTTCACCATTCTTCTTCATGATGGGATTTGTCGTGTTCTGAAGAGCGATATGAGCCCTTCTCTCGGAATGCGCACTCCCCACTCCTTTTTCGGTGCTCTATCGCTTTCAATATCCGTCTCGCAGTGGGACCTGCGTCTGTTCTGAAGAGCGATATGAGCCCTTCTCTCAGATCGGTGTAGGTGCGCTTCGTTGTCTTGTCGTTCTTTGGCAAGACTTGAGCTGCGTTTATTTAGATGGCTTGTTGCCTGGTGATGTACTCCCATAGCTTCTATTTATTCTCAATACTTAGTGTCTCTCCTCAATCCTGATGGACGCTGGTTGATTCTGCCTGGTCTTTATGAATGTTGCCATCTGAACGTTTGGGACTGCTTTTCTCCCAAACACAAAATTCAGCGTGCGGCCGAGTGCAGTGAATTGGACAAATCTCATACGGCAGAGTACAGAATCAGCACCGACACTCAGCGAAGATGGTATGCAGCTTGAAGAGCTACTGTACAGCGTAGACTAACATCACCAGGGCTCATACAAGTACCTCCAGGAGCTCTACAAGAAGAAGCAGTCGGATATCCTCCGATTCTTGCTCCGTGTACGATGCTGGGAGTACCGACAGCTCCCTGTCGTTCACCGTGCCTCGCGCCCTTCGCGACCAGACAAGGCTCGTCGTCTGGGTTACAAGGCAAAGCAGGGATACGTCATCTACCGTATCCGCGTGCGTCGTGGTGGTCGTAAGAAGCCAGCACCCAAGGGTGCTACTTTCGGTAAACCCACCAACATGGGTATCAACCACCTCAAGTACCAGCGTTCTCTGCGTGTCACTGCTGAAGAGCGTGTTTCTCGACGATGCGCCAATTTGCGTGTGCTCAACTCGTACTGGATCAACCAGGATGCCACCTACAAGTTCTTCGAGGTGATCCTCGTTGACCCTTCGCACAAGGCTATTCGTCGCGACCCACGCATCTCTTGGATCTGCAACCCTGTTCACAAGGGACGTGCTCAGCGTGGTCTCACCTCCATTGGCAAGAAGTCCCGTGGTATCCACAAGGGACACACCTCCCAGCAAAACAGGCGTCGTCACTGGAAGCAGCACAACTCGCTTTCTTTGCGCCGATACCGTTAGACTTTATAGTTGCTACTACTGCTACTACCTGTCTAGCCTTCATAAAAATCTTAAAGCTCCTCAAGTCTCATTCTGTTCAGATCAAGACCGCGCTCGCTGGATCCCCAGACTAGCTCGGCAATCTCAAGACACTTCTCCCATCGACTCAATAGTTGCAAATTGACGCCACCAATGTGATTGCGGTAGAAGAGCTGTAGAATGCGACCACCAAAGTATAGCTGTTCTCTGACAATCTGTGAGGTATGTTCGAGTATGCCACAAGTCATCATGCGTTCGAAGATCTGACACATGCTGAGTGCTGCATCGACACACGCTGCGACATTGTACTGCAGGCCTGGATCCGTTGCCAATGCAGCAATCGGTAGAACTGGCAACGGTGAGCTGAGCGTCATCTGTGTCAACTCCAAGAATGGTTTGATGGGTTCAATGTGGATAAAGATGACGAGCGTGTAGTAGGCAAAGTTGAGCGACACATAGCCATTCGCCATTTGCTCCACTTCATGCCATTCGACATTCTTCAAGTTGAAGGCTGTCCACCACTCAAGTTGCCAATCGTCCAATTCTGGTAGCAAGGTCAAGAGGTCCCCTTTGCTGGTTCTCAAGCGCGTCGCCTTATTTTGAATCTTGGCAAGTGTACCAAAGGCCTTGACAAAGTCAACCACCCATTTCGAACCAATCTGCGTATGCAGCACTTCCCGAACACCAGTGATATACTCGGCACCCGTATAACTTAGATCCTCAAGCGTCAAGAAATCAATCTCAATTTCTTGGCCAAGGTAGGTTTCTTGCTCATCCTCATCGCCAAAGAAACTGAATGCATCGAGCAGGTAGTTCATCCAAACGACAAACTTGAGATGCGCGATATCTCGACGCGTACGACCATGTTCAAGACCCTCAACCGTATGCAGACCAAGTGCTTGGATCTTAGTCACAGAGAGATGTGTTATCATCTGTCTCTCAAAGGCCGTGACCTCGCCCTGCCAGTGGAATGAAATAAGCATGAGTGCACACACTGCATCAATCGAGTTATCCTGGATCGCTCCTGCCATGATGGTCTGTTTCGCAAGAGAATAGAGGAGCTCTGCTTGTGGCGTTGTGACGGGAGCTTGACCGCTCGCTGATTTACAACTGTACGCAGCACCACATGCAACCACCGTACAGACGAAATATTCCGGTAAGGGTGTCGGGAATTGGTAGCGATATCGCATGTACACCATACTCGCATCGAGAATGGGGAGCTGATGATCAGCGAATCTCATGAATTCATCAATCAGCATGAGTTCGAGATCAGCGGATAGACCTGTGGGTGTGCGTTGATGTACCATGGTGCTGTAGATGGTTTCTATTGGCGAGGCTTCCTTCATGAGTTCTTGCACAGGCGAAGCGAAATCATTGTTGCCGTAGAGAAGCTGATTTATGTCTTGCTCCATGAGTGGCGGTGCTGTTGCTTTACTTTCATGCATGCTCGGTCGCCTCGCCTGTGGTTGTTGCTCATGTGGCGAAACGTCCTGCTCGATGATGGTGGATGTTGAGAATCGCCGATCCTGCCGTGCATGGACAATTGGTGGTTGAACAGGGCGATCAGGCCGAGACCAGGAGCTATCTTGCGATTGACTCCGGTGCAGCCACTTTGAGTGTTCCTTACTCGGCGAATCATTCACAGAGCCATACTCTGACATGCTCTGGAAGAAGTCTGTATAATCAAAGTTTGGATCGCTTTGTGCAGATTCAGGACTCCCAGTTGCATTTCGGAACGACTCATACACGGATTCCTGAAGCACTGGCATACCACCTGCGCTATATCCTCGCACAGGCGGTTGCGGCTGCTGTGGTAGATGTAGAGATTGTTGAAATTGTCCATTCTGCATACTACCAGGTGGTGTAGGCACGCCACCGCCTGCTTGCTGAGATAGCTGTGCGGCATGCTTGTTGGCCATCATCTGCCGCCTTCTTGCATTCTTTTGTGAAATGTAACCAAATGTACATTTATTGTCGATATCGCTACATCGTGTGCAATTCTCAAAGCCGAGCTCTTTGCGCTCCTTTGCATCGCATTTCTATCGGTTGATTAGCATGACTTGTGCGACAAGATGATGTGGTGTTTGTGTTACCTTCTTCCGCTCGCGACAAAAGTCGCAGGAGGACCATTGCTTGCGCTTGGTCAAGGCAGCGCCCTCGCTGCCATTTGTATCTTGTGTGTCGCCGTTGTTCATTTGCTGGACCATATACCTGTGCTGATGCACAATGGGAAGAGCCGGAGATGTTTTATATAGGAGCTTGGCGCACTTGCTAGGAAGAACGATTCAGCGATTCACGAAAGGCAATGTCCCCTGGATAGCACGAAAGCTAGGTATGGCAGCAATATGTCAAGCAGAGTGTGCGTGCTGGTGCGTCGCTGTTCTGGACAAGGAGTGTGGTTGTTCGTGGAGGTTGCCGGGTTGTGGTGCGCTTTGGTCCTTTGGATCCGGGGGAGGCTGCTCCCTCTTCCCTTCCTTCACTGCCACTTTTGTCCTGCGAGCCAGTCAGGATGCCGCCATTTCAGCTGCAACTCCACACGAACCAGCTTCATTAGATCCAAACACGGACACGCCCACAGCACTGTCCAGCATGATCTCTTCACATAGTCAATTTGATCGGACTGCTTTACAAAGGGTCAGCAAATAGAGCTTGTCTGGATATCTGATACTACAGACTGCCGCAGCTGGTCACATGCACAGAAACAACGGATGTCTCGGCTTCAACGGGCACTTCGCTCTTCGATACTGAGATACACGGAGGCCTGACTATGCAGCAAGTTTTGCTGAGTGGACTTGAGGAAAAGGATCTGGTAGACTGACTATACAGATCCGTTCAAAGTCCAGCCAGCTCGTCAAATTTCACCAGCCATCCTTCAACTTTGTTTGCTCGATTCCCGACTGATAATCCTTGTCCTTGCATTCAAATCTATGCTGCTGTCAGTTGAGAAGGCCGAACTCTTGCCAGCGTACGTGTAACGTGCTTGAGTCTTACGACTGCCTCTGGTCCGAGAGCTGAGACCAAAAAGAGTCAGGATGCCCGTGCCTGGCTTTCGAGCAACTGTCACCGATCACGCAAGCACTTGAGGGTCTCAGCCCTTCATAGCCTGTGCATCAGTAAGGCCACTCAGAAGAATATGCTCAACAGCTTGAGTACTTCGCTTCAGAGTCGATGTATGTGGTTCATAGCTCTAATGCCTGGAGCTAATGCGCTTCCGAGCCTGAGAATTAGAGAACTTACAATGGTCCAAGACAATTGACTACTCGTGAAAACATGCTATCCCATTGTCCAAGCTCCCGTCGGACCAGTGTCTTTGTAGCAATTCAAGTGCATCCCCTGATCACTTGCTTCCGCTGTTATCTCTCTGCCACGTCAGCGCTCATGCACGTGACCTTTAGTTTAGTCTTAGCTGGCAAGAGTGCTATACTCTTGTCCCCCATTCGAATCAAGTCTTATCTGCAGCTGCCCTGCGTGCCTGTGTCTAACACCTACGACTACAGCCTCGCATATCTGTCTTGTGCTGATAGATGCCGAAATCGTGCATTGAGCGTTCGTAACCAGCAGCAGTGAGTGTGGCATGCAGCTCGTCATTCCAGGGCTTGCCAGCTTGTTTCAAACCGTAGAGAGCCTTCTTGAGCCTAACGAAAGGGAAGTTCTCGTTGGAAAAACCTCGAGGAGCATTCATGAAAATCTCAGCCGTCTACGCCATCAATCGTTCGCCTCATACTGGTCTCGACAAGACGCCATACGAAATGTGGTATGGCAAGCGACCAGATTGCTCGCTTATGAGGACTCCTGGTACCATTTGCTGGTCACACAACCCGCGAATCAAGGACAAGTCGGATGCGCGCGCCAACAAAGCTATGTTTTTGGGCTACAGTGATACTTCCAAAGCTTGACGAGTCTTAGATCTTGCCACTGGGAAAGTTGTTCTCAACCACTCGATCTTTTTGATCATGCTGTGGCAAAAGAACTGTCTGTCAACAAGGATGTCGATCCTCGTCAGCTCACAGACGCTCAGCTCGAAGCTATAGCCAGCGGCAATGCTGCAAGTGTCGACTTTGCTGACGAACAGCTCGAAGCCATCGCTACTAGCGGTCTTGACGTTACTACTAAGGATGACGAGCTTCATGAATATGCTTTTATGCTTACTGCTCAAGATGTTCTCCCAGCTCCTGTAACTGTCAAACAAGCTTTATCCCGCTCTGACGCACCTGAATGGCGTGCCTCTATGGCATGCGAGCTCGCCTTTCTCGAAGGCAAGGGAGTCTTTGAGTACGTCGCCAAAGTACCTCCAGGCCGCAAGGCCATTGGCGCACGCTGGATCTTCAAGAACAAGATCCTTGCCGACGGCACTTTCGACAAGCGCAAGTCGCGTCTTGTCGCCAAGGGCTACTCTCAGAAAGCCGGCGTAGACTACAACGAGACGTATGCTCCAGTCACTCGACTGGAGTCTGTGCGCATGCTTATTGCACTCGCCTCAATTTACAAGCTCCATCTTCACCAGATGGACATCGCCACCGCTCACCTCAATGCGAATTTGTTTGAGGAGATTTTCATGATCGCTCCTCCAGGTTTTTCCAACAAGAACTTCCCTTTCGTTAGGCTCAAGAAGGCTCTCTACGGTTTGAAACAAGCTGGCAAAGCCTGGAATGACGAGCTGCATGCCACACTCACTGCTGCTGGTTACGAACGCTCAATGCACGATCTCGGCATCTATCAGCACAAGACTCATTTGTCTTTGCTTTGCGTTTACGTTGACGATATCCTCATGGCTTTCGGATATCGCTCACAAGGAGCATCTTCTCAAGGCTCTTACAGAACGCTACGAGCTCTCTGACCTTGGTCCAAGAAATTCCATTCTTGGCATGCGTGTCTCACACAACAACGGCGTCTACACTCTCGATCAATCCACCTACATTGAATCGATCGCCGCCGACCACGGCTTAGCCAATTGCCATTCCAAGGCTCCTGCCAGCCAGTGTCGGCACAATTCTCACCACTGACGGCACTACCCACCAGCCGACTGACGACCAGCCGGCCAACAAAACTACTTACCAATCCATTGTTGGGGAGCTCCAGTGGATTGCCACCTCGACCAGACCCGATGTTGCCTATATTGTCGGTGTTTTAGGTCGTTTCTCTGCCAAGCCGACTATTGCTCACATGAAGTTGGCTCGTGGCGTCCTCGCGTACCTGTTCACGACTCGCAATTTGCGACTGCGATACGACGGAAACGCCGACTTTGCTGGGTACTCTGACTCTGACTACTCAGGGTGCCTGGATACAAGGAAGAGCACATCTGGCTATGTTTTCATGCTTGGGGGAGCTGCAATCACCTGGCAGTCAAAGCGCCAAAACATTGTTGCCACATCGACCATAGAAGCCGAGTATATTGGCCTCTTCAACGCGTCAAAAGAGGCTCTCTGGCTGCGCGAGCTCATGCTCGGCATCAAGATCAGCAATGTGCTAAACTCCGACGACTCCATCAATCTATTTTGGGGACAATCAGGCTGCGCTGAAGTTGGCACACAACGCTGTGTTTCACGCCAAAAGTAAGCACATCGAACTGAAGTACCATCACACTCGATCCCTGATTGAGCAAGGCAAGATCAAGCTACACTACGTCGGCACAAAACTGCAAAAAGCCGATCTCCTTACCAAACTTCTTCCACGTCCTGCATTGGAGACGCAACGACTGCTTCTCGGCCTCGTCTGAGCACTTCGCTTTATTGAGATAGAGGGAGTGTTAGGACTTCAAGTGCATCCCCTGATCACTTGCTTGCGCTGTTATCTCTCTGCCACGTCAGCGCTCATGCACGTGACCTTTAGTTTAGTCTTAGCTGGCAAGAGTGCTATACTCTTGTCCCCCATTCGAATCAAGTCTTATCTGCAGCTGCCCTGCGTGCCTGTGTCTAACACCTGCGACTACAGCCTCTCATATCCGCCAATCTCTATCAGTCTTAGTACCGGGCCCCCTTGTTGGACGCATACGACAAGTCACGACCGTTCGTACGGCCTGGATTTCAGGGGTCACCTTCCGTTGAGGCTGTTGAGCGATATCAACATAGCTTGAGAGCAATGGCTCATACAGTCAGACTAAGCAGAAGTATCTGTTATTCAGCATGAACGCTCACGTACGCTTGTCAACACTTACCCCCTGCTACTTCCATCTGACTTCTCTGCGCCGGCATCTCGCTGCTCCGTAAAATCTCCGGGTCGGCGCGCAAAAGTTGAATATACCCGACACTCGCGAGCTCAACGGAGAAAAGTACAACAAGCAAGATCCTATAGCTACGTCCTCCCGTCTTCCTGGCACTGATCCTACATTCTTGCAAGAATCAAGGACAGCCACAGGCAGCTGTCGTCCATGGATCAGCGGCTCGTGTGCAGTGAAGACGAAGACATCTTCCTCTTCGTCACCCCACCACGATCAGTCCTCCACGAAGCACGCACGCATCGTACCATCCAATGCCAACGCACACTACGCGCTCATCAAGGCCAGCCGGGTCAACATCTGGCGCCCGTACGCATACGACCCGTCCTCAACCTCGAAGCCACCAAACGCGGCGCAACACGGATTATCGAACTTGAAAGTGATGATCAGCGTATCGCGGAACTACAACCCGCACGCATGCCTGCTGGTACAGAGACAATTGCCTCGAATGGAGGATTGAGTCCCGTTGAGTATCTACCGAGACGGCGCAGTCGTGGTAGGTCGATTGGCGAACGACGCGGTGCGTTTGGTGGCGACGTTGCATCGACGCCTGCGTTTGCGCATCGCTTCGATATGCGCGTCTCCGGGTCGGTGCAAGAAGGTCGCTTTGAGTTTGTCAGTAACAATACGACATTGACGTGGCATAGACGTGAAGTGGCAGGTCATGCAGAATGGGTCTTGCAACCGAATACCTCTGCTGGGAAGCTGGAACAGCATCGTCAGAATCTTGCCAACAATATGGCTGGAGATGGTGCACAGCACAACATGCTGACTCCCATCGCAACAACCACGTCGTTTAGGCCACGCAATGCGCTGTCTCGCATCAACTCCAACGTTTCACAGTTTACGATGATCTTGGATGATGAGAGTATCCTGTCAGAGACGCTCGACGCCAACCATGCACATTTCGATCCGCAACGCAAGCAAGAAACAGTCTTGTCTTCTACGCCTGTACCGCATCTGCGACACTGGGTTGGTGTTGAACGTGCGTTTGAGACGAGCATGCATGCGATTGCACAGAAGGAGGACGGACTCATCATGCTCCTCATCTCTGCCCTGTGGATCATCTGGGCATCCAACGACATCATGGCACTCGACGAGCATGGCGTTTCGATAGAGAAGGAAGCACACCATGGACTGGCCGGGCAGGCGTATGCGAACCGTGAAGGCCGTCAAACGAGTTTCAGCCTGAGTGACGATTTGACGTCGCCAGTGAGGAAGCCGCGCGAGAAGGCAAAGAAGCGAGGGTTCTGGCAGCGTATTGCTAGTGTGTGCTAGCCTTTCTTTGTATGACGTTGATGAATTTTGAGAGCAATCTGGTAAATGCTGTACTTGTGACTGCTTGTCTTCCCCCTGATTGTGTCATGGCCCACGAAGAGCACTCGCTTTCATCCTCCAGACTCTTTTCTACTGACTTGTAGCGCTCTCTTGCTGCTCACTGAGCCATGTCTTCAACTGCGCAGCTGCCCTCTGAGGTGACCATCAGACGTGTCCGCTACACAAATCAAAGCAGCAACCGCAATGCAACCACAATCGTTCGCGAGCGCGTACCCACACCAGGACCCGGTCAAGTCCTCGTCGCTGTACATGCTGTATGCCTTGATGCTTCTAGTATCCATCCCGTCTTGAGTCGCTCTTTTAGTGGTACTGTTGTCTTTGCACCACCTGCAGCACTCGCTGATGACACCACGCAAACAATCACGTGGCATGCAGGAGATCGAGTCTGGGGACGTGTTGGTCGAGCATCGGATGCTGTTGCTGAAATAATTGCTGTTCCTAGGTATGCGCTGCGTAAGATGAAGACGGACCGGACGTTTGCCGAGGCGTCGACGCTTGCTGGACCTGGATTGCTCGCGTTTCGCGCACTGCAGATGGCGGATCTGGCAAAGGAGGGAAGACCCAGGGTCCTCGTTCACGGTGGCAACACTGGCATTGGCACTTTTGTCATTCAATTTGCCAAGGTAAACGGATGAGTTTCCCGGGAAGCGCTAACATCTAGATCATGCAGTGCGACGTCGAGGTGACTATCCGACCATCAGAGATCGAGTTTAAGCAAAACTGTCGCGACTTGGGTGCAGATGACTTTGTGGATCTACAAGAAGAGATCAGCTACGGCAAGACGCTTGCTTCTTTCCGTGGTCGCTGGGAGCGCAACTTTTCCGCCGTCATTGATTGTGTGGGCAACGAGACAAGTCTTTATGACAAGATGTCACAATACACGCGAGAGGGATCCAAGTACTTGACCATCAAGTCACAGAGTATCAGCTGGAAGAGTGCCATCTTCAAGAAACTTAGTGTATCTCCACGAGAGTACGTCTACCTCGACGACTCGCTCACTGAACAAGAAGCGCAGAAACAACTTGAGCTTATTGTTCGCTGTATCGACTCGCCAGAATTTGTCGATATTGAAGTACAAGATGTTTTCAGCTTGGAAGAAACAGATGAAGCGATTGCCAAGAAATTGGCCAATAGCGGTTTCGGGTGCATTGTGATTGAGGTCATGCCAGCAAACGACGGGACACTGCAGACTTGGCTGAAGCAGTACCAAGACTGGGCAACGACTTGGGTCGCTGGAGCTTTCGCTGAGCCAGAACAGGCACCTGCTACCAAGTCTCGTCGTATGAGCACACAATCGCTTCGCAAGAGCACCTCTTCGCACAAATCTGATGGACGCTACCGCGGGTACGATGCTGGTGTCTCTGCCTTTACGCTGGGAGCATCAACCGGTGCTCATGCGCCCAGTCACGGTCATGGTCATTGGGGTGGCGGTGGAGACGGTGGAGGTAGTTCTTTTGGCGGCGGCGGCGGCGATGGTGGCGGCGGAAGCGGGGGCGGGGGCGGGGGTGGTTGTTGAGCGTAGGACTTGATTGACAAGGCTCGAGTAACGAGGGCTTGTCCATTGATGCATCACCGTAGCGTAATGATTTTATGATCGTGAGCGTCGATACCGCCAGCCCATCTGGTAATGCTGGGCCAGCACATGACAGCACGGGGGCCATGCAGCATCCATCTTTCGCGCCAATAGATGGATTTGCTACGCCTTATTTCTACAGACAGTATCCATCAGATTCTCATCACATACTTATGTCGTGCAGAAGTGAGGGCCCTCTTACAAACGAGTCACACAGTTTGCGATGCGCTCATGCAGAGCTCTTATACTTGGCGCGTCATTGACATGTCCAAAGCCAATGCGACAGAGCTCCTAGAGACCATGTGGTATGCAAAAGACTATACAAATTGCATCAATAGCGTCTTGCTTGATTGGATCGATCCTGAGATGATGTCAGCTATGATTGAAGAGCTCGACATGCTGCCAAGTCTGAAGCATCTTTCACTCGTTGGCATCGGCAGTGAAGCACCGCATTTTGTCGAGAATCCAACAAGTCTCAATTGGCAGAGTCCAATGTCTGCCATATATGAATCACGCAGCAGAGGACGTCTGAGGAGTCTGGAAACAGTGTCTGTCCTTGGCGGTCCAGGCTTCCCTCCAGGTTTTAGCAGCTTGATTGCAGAAGAAGTCCAAGCTGCGCTTGAAAACCTCAACATCAAGAGTGATATCGTCTTTTGCACACAAGATGATACTGCATTGCACGGCAAACGAAATTTGCAAGAAGCACATGAACGAAAGTGCTGCTCTTGCGGCGAGAGCGACGGCGGCTGCACACCTTGTCTCAATAAGCGACTTTGCAAACACTGCGCTCGGTATTGGTGTGCGAAATGCCCAGTCAGCCTGGAGATTGTCTGCTACGAATGTGGACGATTCTGCAAAGATTGTTCAACTGAGAGCACGATTCAGTGCAAGCAGTGCTCGTCCGCATTCTGCCCACAGCATACATTTGCGAATGAGAAGAGCGCTGCTGAGGGACGCAAGCGAGGCTTGTGCGACTGGTGCATTGAAGGTGAGAAGACAAGGTCTCGTGATCGATGAGCTAAAGCTGCAGGCGGGACTATGAAGCGGATGCAGGTTGATTTTTTTACGTCTTGAGCTGGACTTTGCCCGTATGAAAATGAAGTGTTCCTGACGGAAGCTCGACATTACTGTTCCAGACGACCCAAAATGTCGTTGTTTCTTGAGTTAATGACTTTCTTCTGGGCGTCTATGAGCGCCGGGTGGCGTATACTTCTGCGTTTATAGGCTTGAGCTCACACACTTCGGGGATACGGGATCTGTGGCAATCTGCATACTCTTTAGTTCTTGGCCGCTCATCGCGAGTGCGCCTTGCTCCAGGTTCTTCGGCGAGAAGCTAAACCTGATAAGTTCGCTGCGCTTCCAAGGTAGCAAAGCACTGAAACGGCACAATTTCAAATCCAAATGCTGCAATGAGCAGCCAAGAACAAGAGCGTAGAGACAGCCACAGATCCCCTATTGCAGCGTTTCCTTTAAGGTGGCTTGTTAACTCTAGCATATCTCATAGCTTGTCGTGCATATTCGCTGCCTATCGCGCAGCATCGCCTGGTTCAGATGACGGTGTCAAGCAAATGGAGATGTTGTCTGAGTGGGTGGTTTCATTCGCAATTGTGCCGAGCGTCCCTCAGAGTGCTAGATTCTAGTGCGTCATATCGCGGGCACAGCAAAAACAAGCCCTCGAGAATGCGACAAGATACGAGTCCATATAACACAAGCTCAGCCTCGGCATATGACCATACTCGTACGAATAGACTGATAGGGTCGCATCAAGCAGCATGGTGCTCAATCGAACTAAGCTACCGTGGATGCGGGATGATCGCATCATCCTGAGTCTGACGACCGGTGCGCATTCAGCGGACCTGGTGGTCGAAGCCTATGGCGACCGCAGTTGGTCGCGGAAGCATGCTCATAAAACCCGATGCACAGACGAGCCACCGGCTCAACACTTTAGCAAAGATCCCTGGGAGCTTTTCCTTGGCTTCGAGAATACGTACAACCTCAAAGTCCGCGATCCAGTCAACTTTGTGCCGATATCGCAGGAGAGGAGAGATGCTATCGTGCAGCCAGAGCTGAAGCTATATGATTTGCTTGACCGGCCCGATGCGCATCACAACTTCAAGCCTGGTAGCATCCCGGACTCGTTGTATCAGATTCATACAATCGGCAAGCATGCATTCGACATTCAGCGATCGAAGAATTTGCTTCGGCAGTTCCTCGACCTTGCTGGCTTCTCATGCTTCCGTTATCGCTACAACTACGAGAGTGTTACTATCTCCATGGGCATAGAGTTGGCGCAGTATGTCGATACGACCATCATTGGCGACGATGTACCACCGCATAATGCTCGCTTGAATCATCGCTTCTTCATCATTGACGCGGTACCGACTGATACACTGACAAAGGACATGGAAGCTCGCATAGCAGGGAAGGCCTTGATCACCAGTCTCTTCAAATACATGGCTGGCGTATCTCGGACAAGTGAAATTGAGGTGTTCATCTTTGTTGGCCGTGGCACGCGAACGCGTTTCTATCGGATTGTCTTTGAGCCAGAGTACTTGAGCGACATCAGTAAAGGACTGGAGCCGCTCAAGGGCTCTGCTTTATGGCACGATACGGATGAGCTCGAGCTTATGAAGAAGGAGGATCGTGTCAAGCTGGTCGATAAGTTTGAGCACATTCGTAAGGCAATGCATGTACGGATATGATGTAGTCTTGATAATATACAAGGTCAAAGAGCGAGGAACGATGGAACATGATTCATGAAGCGATGACTGCTCAAATCTTCGCGTCGCGCAAGAAAACAAAAACAAAGAGCATCAGGAACAACAACACAACAAGCAGCCTGAATTCCGATCGATTGAAGAAAAGCATGGCTGGTCTCAATGGCCTTATAGACTTCAACGTATGCTGATGCACTTCAAAATTTCCCATCTAACAACAGACACTAGAAGCACAAAAGGAAAATATCGAGCCGATACGGCAAGGCAGATCTGCGCAAGCACTCGCCAAGGCCTTTGCGATCAGTCCAGTAGTAGCAAACGAGGCCAATGAAGCGAAACAAGCTGCATTTGAGGAAGAGTTGAAATCATCACATGAGCTAGATGACCCGCTCGAAGTTTGGATACGCTATCTCGCTTGGACCAATGAGGCCTTTCCTACCGGCCAAAATGCGCAAAGCGGCTACATCGAGCTTCTTGAAAGATGTTCAAAGCAATTTGTACGGAGTGCGCATTATGCAAACGATCCTCGATATCTGAAGCTTTGGATTGAGTATGCGCGATTCAGTGACGACCCGCGCGAGCTATTCTGCTTTCTGGCGCGCAACGAGATTGGCCAGCAGCTGGCGACATTTTATGAAGAGTACGCGGCATGGCTGGAGACGATGGGCCGTAAAGGACAAGCAGATGAAGTCTATCAAATGGGCCTCATGGCTGGTGCGAGACCAGTGAGTCGACTACGACGCAAGTTTGATGAGTTTTCTGCAAGATTGGCGGCGAATCCGCCTCGAGGTGATGATCCAAGTAGTCCGCCGATTGCACCTGTTCGTGCTGCGTTGTCTACGAAGCTCGGCGGAGTGACTGAAGCGCAAGGTGCTGCATTCGTCAAGAGCGGTAAGCCAAAATTGATGATCTTCACTGATGAGGAGGTTGCATCAGCTCCGGTAGGATCTGGTGGATGGGGAAGCATTGGCACTCTACGTGATCGCAAAAAGGAGAACACCGTCGAGGTGCGTTCAATGCAGGGCGAGAAGCTGCAGCAGCGCGGTGGCCTTGCTCCAGCGCAAGAAAAGCTTGCCATCTTTGTGGATCCAGCGGTACTGCCAAAGAAGGCAGAGCGCGTTGCCTGTGACTTGGAAGCAGTGTATGCTGTTGAAGGCCAGGAGATGAGTTTTGAAGAACTGAAAGCGCAAGGCATGGGCTTGCTCAATCATGTTTGGCCCTCAGAAGAACTTGTTGTTGAGTCCGCCCACGAAGATGTATATGTTTCTGTGATGGATGCAGACTCGCCCATCAAGGACGGTGCGCGCAGTGGCAAGATGAAGCAGCTGGCATCTCCCACCATCAATACAAAGGCTGCCATGGACGACATCTTGGATCTATTCAGTAAACCACTCAAGTGCGAGCAATCAGATGCCAGCTCAGATTCGGAAGAGGACGAGGATGACTTTGAGCCGACCAACACATTTCAAGGTCATGCAGAGGGTTGGACACTTCAAGCAACGGAGCTCGTCGCTGACACACAGTATGAGTCTGATAATTCCTCAGATGAGGAGAGTGAACCTGATCTGCCTGTCGTGAGCGAGAGTGACGAGGATGAAGCCGAAGAGCTGTCTTCAGATGATCTCGTTGCTGCTTTGCCTGCACTACAAGTGCGCCAAGAAGAGAAGCATGGGGACGAGCCTGAAAATGCTTTACCTGCGGTTCCAGCGACACCTCAACCGGAAGCCAAGCGAATCAATGGTATGAATCTCATGACACCAATTACCGAGGACACTGAGCATTTGCTATTGTCTGTTGTCAAGCCTCGACCATTGGCTATTGCAGAGGAGGAGTCAGACGAGGCTACTGAGCATATCGACTCACTCTACAGCTCGCCTTTTATTGAGAATCCCGAGCCACGGCCAGCAATCACGAAGGAAGCCCCACCGAAACGTCCGGCCTTGGCAGAGAAGCTCAAGGCTCGAGCTGCTCCCGTGCAGGCAGAACAACCTGAGCATGAGATCCCTCGTGGTCCCGTCAAGGGCCCTCTTGTACAAGAAATGCTTTGCAATCCTATGGACGCTTCTGTCAGGAATCAAATATTTCGCTGCATGTTTCCGCAACTTGGGTCATTTGCAGGGTGCAAGCTGAATGTGCAAGAAGCCTATGGCAAAAAGTTTGATGCCATTGAAAAGTACATTCGAGCACTCAACAAGCGTGGAGCTGGCGAAGCGACGCAGCACCTTGAAGTGATCCTCGACTTTGACTCACGGTATGCCATCAAACGAAAGCTGGGTGAAGGTGCCTTTGCACCGGTCTTCTTGGTTGAGAATATCTCTGGAGTCGCAACGGGCAGTTTGCGTCGCAAGTTGGAGGCGTGCAAGATTGAGCGGCCAGGAAGTGCCTGGGAATTTTACATCATGCGACAAGCTGAGCGTCGTTTGGGCGTCAGTCGAGCCTCGCAATCTGTGGCGCGTGCACACGAGTACTATCAGTTTCAGGATACGTCCTTCTTGCTGATCGACTTCAAGGATCAAGGCACTATTCTTGACCTTGTCAACAGCGCTCGCTCTGAGGCAGGTGGCGTGGATGAGGTACTAGCCATGTTCTTGGCGGTCGAGTTGCTTCGTGTGGTAGAGCAATTGCATGCAAAGGGACTCTTGCACGGAGATCTGAAGGCTGACAACTGTCTGTTGCGCTTTGACTCTGTTGCAGAACAAGCTTGGTCGGCTGCCTATAAGCGCGATGGATCAGATGGCTGGGAGAGCAAAGGCATCTCGCTCATTGACTTTGGCCGTGGCATTGACATGAAGGTGTTTAAAGAAGGTGTTCAGTTTATGGCCGATTGGAAGACGGATGAGCAAGATTGTGTCGAGATGCGGGAAGCACGGCCATGGACCTATCAGGTCGACTACCACGGACTTGCCGGTATTCTTCACTCGCTCTTGTTTGGCAAATACATCGAAACGTCGGTTGAAGCTACTGGACTAGGTAAGAAGCGTTACACGCTCAAGAACACATTCAAGCGGTACTGGAAGCAAGCACTCTGGGAGCCGTGTTTCAACATGCTGCTAAATCCGCAACGGCACGCAACGCTCGGTGAATTGCCCATCAACGACAAGCTGCGAGAGGTGCGCGAACAGATGGAGGACTGGCTCGAAGCCAACGCTGAGAAAGGCATTGGGCTGAAGGCTATGATACGGAAGCTGGAGGCAGACTTGCTGGTGTCTAGGAAGCGGTAGTAGCATATGTTCCATCCAATATGTAGATGAAGCCTTTTGTGATCATCTGAAGAAGAAATCGCGCTCAACGGCAGCACCAGCACCACACAAAACGCGGACGCGACTCGCTGTATGGACGCATGCGTGCTGGATCCGCTGTCATATGTGGCTCCTGCACGCATACGTGTTCTTGTGCGACCATGGCTGCCCATCAAACGAGCCGCTTTTGACAGCTTTCTCACTCAATTGCGAGCTGTCAATGAAGTGCGATTATCAGACGTACCTACCGGGCCCGCGGCTGAGCTAGGTAGATTGATGTGAAGCTATAATGTGTGCTGATACTACAGGAACGTTCAATGCTTCCTCTTATCCATCTGGCCGCATCATCTTCGACTTCTGCACAACTGTCGACAAGGACCACGATCATCTGGAGAGCTTTGAGTACTACCGTCGGATATTCGTCATCCTACTAGTTGCAGATGGTCAAGAAGGCGACGTAGATGCTCAGAAGTGCGAGGTGAAGCTCAAGGAACTACAAAAGCAAGCACCTACGGCCATTCTATCGAGGACTTGGGTCTTCAATGCTAACCCCCAACAAGAAGCATCCGCTCTCACCTTCATCCCGGAGAATGCGCATATACACCAGCTCCGAGAGAACATGAGTGATCTCGTGGCTTCCGTTCTTGTTCGCTTCAACGTCTTGACCGGCGAGCTACGGCAACGGTCTACCATCACCAGTCCATTTGATCCAGCTAGCAGTCTGCTCAAGACGTCAACCAGCAACTTATCCGCATCAGCCCTATCCGACATGCGCATAACGCCATCCTCCTCTCCAGGACCCGATCGTAATCCACGATTCACTTTGGCGACATCGGCATTGACAGAGCGTGGCAAAATGCAAGGTCAGGGGCGAATTGCCAAGACATCTGGTGATCTCTTCAAAATGTGTGGATTCTTCGCTGAAGCAATAAAGTGGTATGCAGAAGCTGCAGCCATATCCAAGGCAAACAGTGATCACCTGTGGTATGCTGCGGCGCTTGAGGGTCTTGGCCAGTGTTGCGTACTCATGTGTTATGCCGAATTGACTCCTCAAATTCCCTCTGTGGCGATGAATGCAATACAACGAGCTGCCAGCAAGGACCACAAGGAATCTGCCAAGATCGACATTGAGCCTGCCCCGACGCCGAAGAAGGATGTGGACTTTATCGACTTCATTCCAGACTTGCACTCTGCCATCCTGAATCTGTACCAGCGATCAACAGCATTCCCACAAGACACTGTGCCGCCTCTGTGTATGGCTGAGAGTGCCCTTCGACTCGCGAAGTTCCTCGCAGCAGTCCATCTTGCTGGTGGATTTAACAAACATGCTCTAGCGCATATCGTCCTCGGTCGACCCATTCCGCCACTGACAATCGGTGCGTATCCACCACGAGCAGAAATCACAGCCTGGGCGATGCGCGCATATTCTGGTTCAATCGACTCGCTCAATCTCGCCGACAAGTGCTACGTGCTCGGCGGGCTAGCTGCCATTCACGGATCCGTTGGATTCAGACGTCGTCGCGCATTCTTCCTTCGCGAAATTGTACTTTGCCTGACGCCAGCCTTGGTTCAAGCTCGAGTCACTGGAGCTGCTGGTTTGGGTATTCATCCAGCTGCAGGCTTGGCCATGGCAGACAATAATATCGCTACGCTCATGGCTCAGATGGGCAAGCAGACATCTCTACATGCTCTGCTCGATGACTTGTGCGCCAGCTACGACATACCCAACGCCAAGGATGCACAGTCTATACAATACCATGCGCTGACTGGAGCTGGTTGGCGTTCCCTGCAAACTACTGTCCTGAAAGATTGCACTGCCATGTGTGAAGCAATTCCCGACTTTCGAGGTGTACAACGATTCACCACGAGAGTGCTGGAGACAACAGCCACTGAACTTGGGCGTGAAGATCAAGTGAAGCTCGTTTCGAATCTTCCTCGCATTGCGGGTGTCGCCAAGAAGTATGGTGCCCTCGACATGGATCTTGATTATTGGGATCCTTACTTATTACGCGACTGCAAATTGTGTGCTTCCATCTTGCCTGTACCTACCAAGAGAGATGCTTCTGCTCTCACCCAAGCACAAAATCCTTTCTTTCTCTACAATCCATATGCAAAGCACGATGAGGTCCCTGACAGCAATGTCATTGTTCAGCATGAACCTGCAGAGTTTGAAATTACTCTGCAAAATCCGTATCATTTCGATGTGGAAGCCATTTCACTCTCTCTCGTCACGGAAGGTGTGGCTTTTGAAGGATCGCCTGCAACCTGCTTCATATACGCCAAATCGATACAGACTGTGCGTCTGACAGGATTCGCTAGAGAGCCAGGGTCTCTTGTGGTCAAGGGGTGTCGCATCAAGATGTTTGGATGCAGAGAAACCTTCTTTCCCAATATTGTACCACCTTCACGACAAGACGTTGAAAGATGGTATCAGGCTCATGGTGGCTTAGATCGACTGAAGCCAACCTGCAGCCTTATCAAGAATACCAAGCAAGAGGCACTGCTTGGCGAACAACGGACCAAGACGCTTGATGTGATTCCTGCTCAAGCAAGATTGTGTTACCGTGGCTCAAGCCTTGGTGGCCAAGACACTCTTTCGCTCCTTGAGGGAGAGCACACATCGTTCCAAATCACACTTGAGAACGACTCAGAGACCGCCGCTCACGGCATCACATTGACATTTATGGACTCGACGACGCTGGCACTTCAGAGCGCCATCAAAGCTCGCGGAAAAGCGCCTCATGAGCTGCATGAACTTGAAACGTTCCTGTATGACCGCGTTGCCTTTAGTCACACGGCAAAGGACGACTGTCAAATACTGGGAGGTGGCAAGAGAGTATTTGACATCGATGTCGTTGGCAAGCGAGGCCTCAGCAATGTCGAAGTCGTTGTCGAATATGCCTCCGGCACAGGATCCGAAGCGCTGTATACGAGGCAGCTGCGGATACCTCTCAAGGCTAATGTATCAGGTGTGATTGATATCACGCGGGCGGATATCCTACCATTCAACATGCTCGACCAGCAAGTAAACGTCAGCAATCAAAGCAGTGCACAAGTCCAGACTCTCTTTGCTAAATTGCGTGCTGGCCATGCTGGGGACTTTTGCCTATTGCTCATCAACATTCGCAATTTGCACTCACAAAGTCTGCTCACGACCATGACCATGAATATGGGAGAGGATAATGAGCCATATGTCGTTGCTGCATCGCTGAATGCAGGTGGCGCGACCAGCTTGTTGCTGCCTCTTCAACGACTTTATTTGGACGATGCGAGTACCAAGCCTATCCCATCACGCTCCAAGCGACAATTTGTCGTGTCTTCAGTTCCCGATTCTGAACAAGAGGCGTTGAGCAGACAAGTGTTTTGGTATCGAGAAGCTCTGCTGGCTAAACTATCGGCATCCTGGACCTCTGCTCGACTATCAGCAGACCAACCCCTTGCGAAGCAAATGGCGTTTGTCTCGACTGAGACGGAGCAGCCTCGTACAGGAACCGTCGAGTTGCGCGCCATCAGCATGTCGCCTCGCATGATGCGGGCGCTGTCACTGTCGCCTTTGCGTTGTCGCTTGTCCATTATTGACTCCTTAATGACCGACACGTTTGGCAAGTTGCGTGTGACCATCATCAACGAGACAAGTGCGTCGTATGTTGTACTTCTTCGCATGTCGGCTGTTGCAGGAGCAGAAGTCAGGGATACTTTACAAGAACCCGCTTTGGGCCGGCCTATGAGTATGCAGTCTGCACAAAGTGGCAAGAGCGACAAGGTGAATGTGCATTCGCCTTCACTCCTAATTCCGGGCTGCCCTGGCACCATCACGGTACCTGGCCATGGCGAACATCTACTCCAGCTAGACGTGATGGCGCTGGACGTAGGTGTTTACTGGACAACATGTTCGCTGTTTGTGAAGAGCATCGACGGCGAAAGCACTGTACATACTGGCCAATGCCTATCATCTGACGCCATCAAGATAGAAGTACAAGCATAGACAAGGAGTTGTTCATGTACACGTATTATACTACACCATCATTCGCTATGTCAAAATAGAATTTCATGAGCTTCAACAGTCTGCCAGTGTTGTGAGTAGTTTCTTGATTCTCGCATCTAAGTCGGGAAAGCGGAATGGTTTTGTGACATAGTCGTCGCTTCCGGCATTCATCATTTCCTCGATTTGCTCGGATCGCGCATTCGCACTGATTGTGATGACGGCGAGCTTGGTGTTGCGCGGTCCTTCATATTCAGGTTCATCGACATGCTGCTTCTTGTTGGTTGTGATTGGCCGTGAGGATCGCCGCCGCTTAGCAGAGGGCGTTGCAACATGGCCGCTGGCGTCTGGTGTCATGCTTGGCGAGATGGAGGACGATTCGGCGGTGACTGTGGGTTTGGACCTCGAATCGAGATAGCCTTCCGGATCAGGGTACTCTTGATCTTCAAGGGTCGCCCTGTCAAATATGGGAACATGACTACTTGCTTGTGATTGAGTGGAAGCCTTGCGTTCCTTGGACACAACAATGCCTTGCTTCTCAAGTTCTCGTAGTTGCAAGAGACAAGCGAGACCGTCGCAAACAGGCATCTCTCGATCAAGCAGGATAACATCGAATGACGGCTCCTCTCTGACTTTGGTGAGACATTCAAGTCCATTATTGGCCACTTCAACATCATAGCCAGCTTTTTGTAGTTGCTTCTGTAGTAAGCGCTGATTGAGAATATTATCCTCAACAATCAATGCCCGAATGCGATCAAAATGTTGCTGAACCGGGTCAGTCGCCTTTTGAGGCTCTGATCTAGGAATGGCTGACATGGAGTAGGCAGGCGTGGGCGCTTCTGGTGGTGGAATGAGGACTTCTGACGGACTGTGCTCGAGTGCTGAGGGACGCGTGAAGTGTGCAAAGTAGTCGTCGCTAAGGACTTCCATGGGTGTTGTGGTGGTTGCTTGTCCCTCGCCACACGGAGGTGCTCGCACGTAAAACACGAAGCGTGTACCAGGAGCACCTGATGGTGGTGGTTCGCTCCGTATTTGACCGCCTTGCAACTCAGCCAAACGACGACAGATGAAGAGGGAAATGCCTGTACCGCCGTACTTGTTGTGCGTCTTGGGTCCGCTTTGTGTGAAGCGTCTAAAGATGGCTTCGGCGTCCTCTTGACTCATGCCAAGGCCATTATCTTGAACGGCAAAGACGAGGTACTGCTCGGTTTCATGACTCGTTGCGCGCTTGTCTTGGACAATCTCCTCCATAGGACTCGAATGCGATTCTGTTGTAGCGCCATACAGATCGGCTGGGAAGGGTGCTTCTGACGAGAGACGAACAGAGACATCCACCGCTTTTTGCTTCTCGCCCGCTGCCACATTGCGTGACATGTGCTTAATGGCACTGGTAATGAGATTGATGAGCACTTGTGAAACACGCGCAGGATCAATCAAACATCGCGTCTCCCCCTCCACCACCGACTCCTTGTCCGCAACCAGTGTCACGCGGATATTTTGAGCCTTGGCCTCTGCTGCAAACATACCCAGTACTTGCTGTAAGTAATCCGTCACCACAATCGCTGTGGGTCGAACACGAAGCAAATCACTGTTGATTTTCGATACGGCAATCATGTCATCTGCAATGCATCGCATATGCCGTGCAAGTAAATCGACATTGACAATCATATCGAGAGCCTCAGAAAGAGCCGTACGGATCTCTTCAACGGATTGCATGCGCAGTGCTTTCCGTAAGCCAGAGGTGACGAGTTCTGCAGTTTGACCAATGGCTGATAAGGGATTGCGAATTTCATGAGATGCCATGTCAATGAATGCTTCTTGTTGACGTTTACTCTCCGCTGCATCCGCCATATGCTTATTGGTGAGTTCTTCAAGTTGCTTGACGTGTGATACATCCATACAGAAGCCATGGAACAGACGTGGCGTGCCGTCACTATTGAGTTCGACGCGGGTTGTGACACGCAACCATCGAGCGCGACCATCCGGCCAGTCCATTGCAGCTCTGTAGGTGAACGCAACGGGTCTCAGTTCCGTAAACATGATGGCTAGTTCGGCTTTGTAATATTCAACATTATCCTCGTGTGCCCAGGTACGAGCATCTTGCAGTAACGAGTCAATCACTTCGAAATCTGGCTTTTGCGCACCAGCAAGCGTCCATGCTGCATCATTACAGAAAATGACGGATCCTTGTGGACTGATGAGGAAGATGCCTGCGGGTGAATATTCAGCCATATTACTGAATCGCATCTCTGCGTCAAACAATTCTTTGCTGCGTTCCTCTAGTTTTGCTTGAAGTTCTGAACTGCGTGCTTGGTTGAGGGTTGCCACATCTTCATGATGCATGAGTTGTGCCTTCATGTGATTCATATTCCGAATGCCGGAACCAAGATGACCAATGAGCATATCCAAGTATGCTCGATAACTGCCTTGCAAGCGACGATGCGGATTCAAGCCAATAAACACAGCTGCCAATAATTTTCCCGTGACATCTGAGGCAATGGGGAATAGAATGGCGCGTTGACAACGTTGATTGTCTGCAATGATGAGGTTATGCAGGAATGAATCGCTTGTTTCAATGGGCCTTCGCTGGCTATTCACTTCATTCAACAAACGACCAATGACATGTTCTGAAAGACCACCCATGCAGTGTCGTTCAGGCAAGGGCCGCGATTTGTCTGCCAAGTTTGCAATTTTGACTGTTAAACTGGCAAATGAATCCTGCACACTGTAAACCAAGACAACAGGCAAGTCTTGAGGGTTTGCTTGAAGACCCTTGGCCATGCTGGAGTAGAATTCCGAGGGTTTTGTCTTGTAGGTGACTTCTTTGACAATAGCAGACATGGCAACACCAAAGCAACGATCATTAAAGACTTGCTCGGTGCGTTCTGTTCCGGTACTCAAGATACCGAGACTATTGCCATGATCGTCATCAATCGGTGTGAAGCCATAATCAAAGTATCGCTCCAGTGGCCGACCTGTTTCAGCATCGTCAATCATGAATTGGACATCCTGATTACTTGCAGCGTTACCGCACATGACGGATTGCATTTGTGGTTGCAACGCTGTCCATATATCTCCCCAGCATTTTTCATGTCGCATGGGTAGACCTAGTGCGTCTGGGTGTCGAGCGCCTGCAATGATGCGGTATTGGTAACTGAGTTGTTAGCAAGTGAGATGAGGCAAGAGGGATGCTTACTTATAGAGAAGCCGAAAGTCATGACCCCATTCGATACCACTTGCGGTATAACAGTCAAACATACTGTACAGCGCCCGCCACAGTGCATCAGGCCACGTTTGAATGGGTCCAAGACGATCTTGTTGCGAGGCAAATTCGAATACACGGAGCGCATGGGCATGATCTTCCTCTGAACGGTTCTTGGCCTTGCGGAGACATAGTCGCCGCTTGGCTTCTGGGTCGCCTGTGATTGGGAGTGGTTCATGCTTGATGAGCTGTAAGAGAATGGTGTCTGGTGTGTCGCAGGGTGATAGAGTGTATTCCCGCACAGCGGCTAGTTGAACGATGCGGATTGAAGGTGTTGCTGCTTTGATGAAGGGTTGAAGAGCACCGAGATCCGCTTCGCAGTCTGCTTGAGCAAACAGGTCGTTGGAGCGTAAAACATCATGATGATCGCCTTGTAAACTGACGATCGCCGCCGGAACGGCGAGTGTGCGCAGATGCCCCTGGCTGTCCATGATAATTATACGTCAAGGCTGAGTGACGTGAGAGCCTGTAAGGCCCAATGATGGGTCGATGTCACTGGGTGGTCGCAGAGGTGTTGTGTGGTCAGAGCGACAGGGGAGAATGACCGTGCTGCGGCTTGTGACAGGTGCGTGGAATTGTGTGTCACTGTCGTACACTGTAATCCCTTGCCGGTTGTGCAGCTGCGATGACGACAGTGGATTAATATCGATCGCAGGGAAGGTCGGCCGTTGCTCTGTAGTGTGTTTGGAGTATGGAGTATGGGAGGGGGGCAGGAATCAGGATGTGCCTTGTGCTGGAGTATGCTGGTTGTTGCCGTCTGGTCTGCTACTGACTGAGCACTGAGTCTAGACTGGAGCGGGCCGCCATGATCTGGATTCAGCCGCTAGACCCAGCTAGACCCAGCTAGACTGGACTAGTACTGGCTACTGGCGAGAGTACTGAGTCTTCTACTGCTGACTTGCCTCCATTCGGCAGACTCGCAGCGGGCCAGACTCCGATCTAGAAGAGTCTGGGCCCACGCAGTCACGCCCATACATATACACAGAGCTGCCCTGTCTGTCTGTCTGTCTGTCAGGCTCAGTGTCAGGCTCGGTGACAAGGCGAGTGTCTCAGGCAGCAGCAGAGCACTGAGAGCAGGGCTGTCACTGTCTCACACAACTGCAGCATGTGTCTTCTGCCTTCTGTCCTGACGTGCCCTACTGGCAGTCACATCACCGTGCACCGCATACCCACTGCACACCGTATCTAACCTGTCTCGCTACTCGTATACGCAGCCTCTCACTCTAGCCACCCTTTGACTCCTAGATAGCCCTAGTAGACAATCACTGTAGTCTGTAGAGTACTGCGTGATTTCTTATCTCAGCCGCAGAATTCGTCATCGCAAACAACCAACTTCCCGCTGCAGCTACCCTACCTCAACATCATGAACCAGCTCATCCTCATCGCCTCGCTCATTAGCTTTGCCGTCGCAGCGCCAACCGCTACCGGACATCACGGTAATGCCGTCAACTACGGAACTGGCGGCGGTATCATTGGATTCCTCGTTCTCTTGCTAGACATCTACATCTTCCTTGAACTCTTCAAATCCTCTCGTCCAGGTACTCACAAGCTTCTCTGGTACGTCTCAATAGTTGAACTCCAGGAAACTGCTAACACTCACCAAGGGCCCTTGCCGTCTTCTTCTTCCCTATCCTTGGCGCAGCCCTGTACTTTTTGTTTGCAGACCGCGCCAAGTACAACAACTACTCCGCCATCGAAGAAGTGTAAACAGTCGCTTATACAATGACGCTATGCTCTCGTTATATAGTTCATCTATGTTCACACTGCATGCACCTTTTCTGCCGGCTTCTCAAGATTGGCCTGCCACAAGGCCTCCATTGCATAATTCGCAACACTCAAATGCGCATCTCGTGAGCGCTCCATCAATGTCTCCATCACTCTTGCTTCCTTCACAACCGCCATCAATCCATTCGTCATAGCCTCTCCAAATTCACCATGATGCAAGCGATACACAACACGACCCAGTGTTCGAATCGCTAGACTCGCTTGAGACGGCTGTGTTGAACGTGCCAACAAGGCAAGCTCAAGTAACGTATACCCAGCTGCACGCGGCGCATCAGCATGATGATGCAATCCGAGCGCTGTATCGACCTGTCTACTTGCCAAAGGTGCAAGCAATTCACCACTAAATCCAAACCTGATTTCACCAGGTGCGACTGAATCACTTGTTGCAGGATGGTATTGAGCTGTATCTTCGGCATCCGTGGCTGGTTGCATCCATTGTAGCTTACTAGGGTCGTGTGCCAAATTTGGAAAGTAGTTTTCTTTGAGATCGTCCAAGAAGGTCACAGAGGCTGGGTCGAGTGCACGAGCTGGAAAGTGCGTGCAAGAGGTACTCTCGTGAGCTTGTACGTGTGCAGGTGAAATGATGTCTTGCTCATGCGCTTCAGAGTCTGTCAATACTGGTTTGCGTGAAGAGAGAGCAGGACCATTTGCTGTACCTAGCGTCGGCACCTGATTCACAAACTGTTCTTCAACGACTTCACCCACATCGTCATCGTCTTGACCATTCCCTTGCGTCTCAACACGCAGCTGCTCTGCCTTGCGTGCAGCACGTCGTCTCAACACTGCAACGACGCTAGGGTCTAATTTCGCCAGTAAGGCTTCTTGCTCCATCTTCAACGCATCAGGTGACATGCCTGCTACTCTTGCCATATTCTCCCGTTCAATCTCTGCAGCGAGGCTCTTCTCACTGCCCGGTTCTTGCATGTTTGCTGAGACGGTATTCGAGGATGTCTCATGTCGTCCTGTACGACGCGATGTAGCGCGTGCTCGCCAATCAATCTTTTTAGGAAGCGGTTGCTTGACAGTAGTACTCTGTTCAAGCGACACTGCATGCCCGTCGGTATTCCGTTCAAGGATATCACCCGCTGCGATACCCGAAGTAGCATGATGTGAGCTTTCTAGGTCTATTGTGATGCGATGACCCGGTAGTGCCGGGTCTTGTGAAGGTTGAGTATCCCTTGAGAGCTTGAAGCGACTTGGCTTGCGTGTGTCAGCCATAGCCTAGCCAGCTAGCACTTGGGCTTGAGCTTCAGAGGGTAGCGTCCATTGCAATGTGTCTGTGCGGTCAAAATCTCGCCAAGACGTCAGCGCCCAGGCCACAACCACCACAACCAACCATCCATCTTCAACAACTGCGCGCTCACTAGTGTTCAACGCCGCTTGATCGCTCATTGCTACATAACAGACAGAGCAACGACAATTCACAACGATGCAAGCACTCGAATGGGTCTTTGGCCGCTCCAAAACCCCACAAGAACGTCTCCGCATGCACCAACGCGCTCTTGAAAAGTCACAACGGGAACTTGAGCGTGAACGGGTAAAGTTGGAGGGTCAAGAGAAACGATTGATTACAGAGATCAAGAAATCCGCTCAAGCTGGACAAGTCTCTGCGGCAAAGATTAAAGCGAAAGATTTAGTACGGACGCGGAGGCATATTGCCAAGTTTTATGCCATGCGCACACAATTACAAGGTGTATCGCTACGTATCCAAACGATGCGGAGTAATGAGCAAATGGCTCAGAGTATGAAAGGCGCGACACGATTGTTGGGTGGTATGAATCGCAGTATGAATATGCCGGCCTTGAGTAAGATTGTCGCGGACTTTGAGCGGGAGAATGAGATTATGGATCAACGGCAGGAAATGATGGATGATGCGATTGATGGTATGCTCTTGTGCCTGTTGATGCATGCTAATGATAGAAACGATGGAAGACGATGAGGAAGAGTCAGATGAGATACTGAATCAAGTGCTGGATGAGATTGGCGTTGACTTGCACCAGAAGCTAGGTGAAGCGCCACAAGGCTTTGCTGCTGCTCAACCAGAAGCGCGGGTGGCACAAACTGCACAGGCGATGGGGAGTAGCGGCGGTGGTGCATCCAACACGGGCGAAGACGATCTCATGGCGCGTCTCAATAATCTCAAGGGAGGCGGTGACTAGACATCTGCTTAGCTGCATGTGCTCATTGACTGCTAGCTGGATGTGGTCATCCATACATATGCTATAATTGCGACTGCTTTTTCGCTTGTCGTTCAGATGAGAGCAACTGACAGTCAAGACTCAAACACTTCGACTACACTTTGTACGAAGATGCCTGAAAAGATACTCTGTGCGCTCGCATGCGGGACAATGGGCCGCTCCATCCTCTCAGGCGTTCTAGATGCCTTGAAAGATGCCGAACGCAATAGTGCCGATAGCCTCTCTGCTTCAGTCCTCAGCATCAACGAAGGTTCAGCCGATCAAGAACCCTTGGTGGCTCCGAGCATCTTTAGCGCATGTGTCAAACGTCCTGAAGCTGCAAAGAAACTAAAAGAGCTATTTGGTGACGCTGTTACTGTCAGCTATGGTGCTTCTGCCAATGCGGAAGCTGCATCCAAGGCGGACTATGTCCTACTTGGATGTAAACCGCAAGTTGCGCGTGATTTATTGACAGAGCCCGCTATGGCTCAAGCGCTCAAAGGTAAAGTTGTCATGTCCATCTTGGCAGGAACGACGATTAGTACATTGCAAGGGTTTCTACCGGATAGCAAAGTCATCCGGGTCATGCCAAACACGCCATCACGTATTCGACAAGGCATGTCGGTGATTGTGTCGGGTGATGGTGTTGCTGAGCAAGAGCTCGAGATGGTCTCTTGGATCTTTAAGCAAGTTGGCAAGACGCTGATTATGGATGAAAAGCATATTGATGCAGCGACTGCGCTATGTGGCAGTGGCCCGGCGTTCATGGCTGTGATTCTGGAAAGTTTGACAGATGGCGGTGTCATGATGGGAATTCCACGTCAACAGGCAGAAGATCTCGTTGCACAAACAATGCTTGGAACGGCGAGCATGGTACAAGCTGGACAGAATCCAGCGCTGATTCGCAATGCCGTCGCAACACCGGGTGGGTGTACCATTGGCGGGCTGCTTGAGATGGAGGATGGCAAGATCCGGTCTGTGTTGGCACGTACGATCCAGACTGCTGCACAGATTGCCACTGCTCTAGGCAAGAATTAGAAGCCTTTGTAAAGTAATAATCTAATGCAATATAAAACGCTCATTCGGTGCTATGCTGATGGAGATGCTGAAACTCAATGCAGTAGATCTGGCAAACGCTCGACTTTGATGACGTGGTTGCCAACATAGAGGATGGGCACTCCTGGAATCTTGCGTATCCGTTGCTTGAGGTGTAAATCATTGCTGGCCACAAGGTAGCAGCGACTTTGCAAGCACCGGTCAACGAGGCAGTCATCGGCATACGTGCCCTTGTGTGAGCATGTCAGACGCTCGAATCGCGGATCCTTGGCAATCTGCAGTGCGAGCCTAAACTTTTGTCCTAGCTTCTCGAGTTCTGCCAGGACGCAGTCTGTGATGCAGGGAATACACTTGGCGAGTAAGGTATCCATGAGCCCGCGAACCAGGTCAATCTTGTTTTTTATGCAGAAATTGATAAAGTTGGTATCAATGAGCACTCTGTATGGTGGGTGTAGAGCATTGTTGAACTGGAAGAAGAGGGAGGAGGCGACCTGTGGGATTTCTCTGACGACATTGCCATCTGCATCTTTGCGCACAGCCGTCTTGTTTGTAGCTGGTTTTTTTATGCGTGCGTCTTTGAGGGAGATGAGACGTTTTGTCTGTGCGAATTTGCGCGTTGTCTTGGCCTTGCCCATGGCAGCTAGTTCAATATACAGCAGGTAGCAGTAGTCAAGTAGAGAGTAGTCAAGTAGAGAGTCAAGAATACTCTGCTGGTCCCTGTGAAAATCTAATCCTTTGATGGCGGCAAGTCACGTGCATGCTTATCGCCCAGCGTGAATCGAGTCATCATTTCATCCCAAACCAGATTGCGCGTCCACTCCACACCAAGACCAACACCACAACCAACCCTTCCCTCTCTACCCTTACCCTCCCTCTTGACCACTACATAACCACATCATGAAGATCAGCGCATCCGCACTCTTGCTCGTAGCAGGCTATGCGAGCGCCAACGGACTCAAGCACACAGCGCTCGATGAAGCGCCCCTCCTTTCCTCTGTCCACTCAGAGACCATCCCCAACGAGGTGCGCTCTTCCATCTCTTGCGCTGAAGCACAAACATCTAACAAGAACAGTACATCGTCGTCCTCAAGGACCACGTCAAGGATAAGGCCGTAGAAGACCACCATGCCTGGGTCAAAGCCCTGCACGTGGGCTCTCTCTTGAAACGTGACCAATCTTCCTTCAAGGCCCAAGGCATCGATGTCATGGGCGGCCTCAAGCACATTTATGATGAGCTGATTGGATTCAACGGCTACTCTGGCCGTTTCTCCGAAGACGTGCTGGATGCACTGCGCAAGTCGCCTGATGTGGATTACATCGAAAAGGACTCGATTGTCTATGCTCTTGAAGACCAGCCACTCGGCGTGCAATCTACTGCACTCGAGAAGAATGCACCCTGGGGACTCGCGCGAATTTCGCACAAGGACCAGCTTGGCTTTAGTACCTTCAACAAGTATCAGTATGACGCACGCGCAGGCGAAGGTGTCACTGCTTACATCATTGACACGGGAATCAACGTCAACCATGTTGACTTTGAAGGTCGTGCGCGTTGGGGAAAGACTATTCCGCAAGGCGACCAGGATATCGATGGCAATGGTCATGGTACGCACTGTGCTGGTACCGTTGCTGGTAAGACATACGGTGTTGCCAAACATGCCAAGGTTGTCGCTGTCAAGGTTCTTCGATCCAATGGTAGTGGTAGCATGTCGGATGTCCTAAAGGGTGTTGAGTGGGCAGCCATGGACCACCTCAAGTCTGTCAAGGAAGCCAAAAAGGCAGGAAAGAAGCACAAGGGTTCTACAGCCAACATGTCACTCGGTGGTGGCAAATCTGAAGCACTCGACCGTGCCGTGAATGCCGCTGTGGGAGCTGGCCTGCATTTCGCCGTTGCTGCTGGCAATGACAATGCTGATGCATGCAACTATTCGCCTGCCGCTGCTTCACGTCCCATCACGGTCGGAGCATCCACTCTCGGTGATGACCGTGCCTACTTCTCCAACTTTGGCAAGTGCACAGATATCTTTGCTCCTGGTCTCAACATTCTCTCGACTTGGATCGGTAGCAAGTACGCCACCAACACCATTTCTGGTACATCCATGGCATCTCCACACATCTGTGGTCTACTCAGCTATGCCCTCTCCCTGCAGCCTGATGAGGAATCTGGGTTCTCTACCTCAGTGACGCCTGAGAAACTCAAGAAGCGAATGATTGCATTGGGTTCGCGTGGCAAGTTGAATGATATTCCGTCAAGCACACCCAACATCTTGGCAAACAATGGCTTTGACAGCAAGGAATCGAACCCTTGGATCATCAAGGAGGATACACGTGATGCATCGAACGAAGAGACAGATGTTCAGACTGGTCTGCGCAAGCTTGTCAAGTCATTCAAGGATGAACAGGACAAGGTCGCTGAGTTTGCTTCGAGCATGGCAGATGAGTTCTCCGAGGACTTGCAGGAGATGAAGGCTGCATTTGAGGAGTTGGCTTCGCAGGAGGCAGATTCACTCAAGGCTACAAAGAAGCAGTTGGCACGTACCGCCAAGAAGCTGAGGAAGCAAGCCAACAAGGCCATCAAGGCTGGCTTGTAAACTGTAAGCTGCAAGCTGCGCTGGGTGTCTTGGAATGATTTGTTTTTTGCGCGATTCGCTTTCGTACGTCTCTCAGGTAGACTGCCTCTTTATTATATACTCGTTCATGATGCTATATCGCATTTGTTTCCGTCTTTGTCTCTTGTTCCCTTGGCTTTGCAGGCGCACCATTGCTGATTTTGGATTTTTGTAAGAGTTCTGCAACGGCGAAACGTTTCCGCGCAGACATGGGACGGCACGCTTCAATACGGACGACATCGCCCGGTCCTAGACTATTTGTCTCATCGTGCGCCATGTAATTTTTGTGTAGCGTGATGGTCTACGTTGTCAGCGAATGCACTTACTTGCAATGGATGCCGTTACTTTGAGCACTTTCGGGTGTTTTGTCTGGAAAGTTGTACGGACCTTGACGGTCTTTGCATTGAGCGCCGAGACGACGATGCCCTTGAAGGTCTGCCGCATGATGTGTCGCGGGTCGTAGCTGGGAGTTGTTTCCTGTCGCATCAAAAAAGCTGAAGCCATCACCACGACGACAAACTAAGAACAGGAGCTGGTACAGGAAGTAGTTCAGTGTAAGAGACAGATGGTCCTGCTGCTAGGACAACAACTGCCTGATGGCAAGAAGATCCAATTCGCCCTTCTTGCATTCTACGGCATCGGCCACCACACAGCCCTCAAGACCCTCGACACACTACACATTCCACCCAACACACTCGTTTCTCAGCTCACAGAAGAGCAAACAACAGCACTCGGTGCGCATCTTGCAGGCATGACGATTGAGTCTGATCTACGACGTCAAGTACGTGCGGATATTGCTCATTTACGACAAGTGGGGACATACCGTGGTAGACGACATGCGATGGGTCTTCCTGTGCGAGGGCAAAATACACAAAATAACTCCAAAACTGCACGCAAGCTGAATCGCGTGGAACGGAGAGGATATATGACTATGGCTACATCAACGATGGCTGCTGGTGCGAGTATACAACAAGGTGTTCAGGCGGGACGGAATCGTTTCTTCTTGGGACTCACTCGCTTGCTACCAAGACTGTTTTAGCGCATCTTAGCGAGGACCTTCTTCGTATGCATTCGGTTTCGCTGGCCTCTTGGACTCTGTGCTTTGACTCGTTGCTGTCTCCCTTGTCGCTTCCGTGCTTGCATCTTTTTCTTCTTCATCGTCTGCGTCCTCGGCATCTTTGTCCTTCTTGTCGCCTTGTGCCTGATCTTCATCATGTCGACACGGCCCATCATGCGTATGCTCACGCTTCTCCTTCCGCGCATCAGCCTTGCGCTTCTTGTGCGTCAATCGTGCTTCTCGTCTAGCTTGCTGTCGCTCCCTCAACGCCTTCCTCGCAGCTCTTGCCTCTTCACCGAGTTCATCGTCGCCAGAAGTATTCCCAACATCCGAACCATCGCTTGAACTGCCAGATGAAGAGGAAGAAGAGGAAGAGCTTGAATCAAAGTGTCGCGGACGATGGTAAATACAACAAATCTTGGAACTCTTCCGTCCCAGGCCTTCATTATCAACCGTCTGTTGCGCCCATTGTACGCGTCGACTACGGCGATGCTCACCACGAAGACGCAAGGTTCCCGTTGCCGGGAGGGTGCCTGGTGAAGGGGCGCGTGAGGTACGTGTGGAATTTGGATCGGAGAGAGGCAATTCTGTGATGATTTGGGAGGCGCTTGTGCCCGTTGCGTGGGCCTGATGATGGCGATGCATGAGCTTGTCTCTGTCGTCTTTGTAGGCTAGCTAGTACGCTAGCTAGAGTGTATCAGGTATAGTAGCAGACTCGCAGTTGGTCTTCAGCTTGTTCTTGGAGACCAATGGGAAGGAGAACAGTCACAGATCACTCAGGGAAAGGAGGAATGGAACAGAGACGGAGGCCTGCAATGCTATACACTCTCCCGCGCCATAGCTTTCTGCTTCTCCGTACTCTGTATCAGCTCAGGGACGACTTTGTCCTCACAAAACTGCCTTGCTTGTGCACTACCCACGCCCAACTCAAGCCATCCAATCGCCGCGAGCAAGGCATGCTTCTGTACACTTGGAAGGCCGCTCCCCGCTAGATCCTCTGCACGCCGTGGTTTCCAACGCATTAAATGCGGCTCAAAGCCAAGTGCTTGTGCTGCATAGCTTAAACTGCGTGTATCCATGAGATACCCGATTGTTGGCGCGTACAGTGCATTCACCTGTTTCCCAGCAATAGCTAAGGGAGAGGACGAGGCTTGTGAGGCAAGATGCAGTAAGAGCGCAAGATTGAGTGCCCGTCTTCCCATAAACCCGAGTTTGCTATTATACGGTACTTGCCCATGCATGAATGATTTGTGCGTAAAGATTTGTAGTGCAACGGCATCAGTAAGCAGTGAAGTACTCTCCTTAGGCAGGATCTTGTCGAGAGAGCGACGGAAGACGGCTGGATCGGACTCGACTGGAAACACTGGTTCCGGCCGGATTCCTTTCAATTCATGGTGTGGTTTTGGCGTGTAAGCATATGCCCGGATTGCGCCTATATGCGATGATGCGGCCCTTGCAGGATATAGCCACGACCGCTGCATTGATATAAGTCCTTGCAACTTGGTGGTCTTTTGCTGTCCGGGGTGAAAAGTTGGAAAAGTCGAAAAAGGAACAGAGTCAACGACCAGCAGCAGCCATGAACACATCCCATGCTGCTTCCTTCTTCCAGAGCCAGGATGCGCAGGACAAGGCTGCAAGACAAGCAGCCAAGTCGGGCAATAAACTGGGAGCTCCAACTGTCTTTTCAACGAAACTGCTGAGCATCACAACAGACCAGGCAGATGCAACATGGCTCTATCTCACTGAATCAGGGTCTGTAGCGCGTCGTGTCTCCATTGAGACTGGGGAAACGCAAGTTTATCGCGGTCATACAGCACCGGTGACGTGTAGTGTGGTGGCCAGCCATCTCTACATCACTGGCTCCTGGGACAAGACCATTCGTGTCTTTGACAAGGCATCACGCCAGTGTCTGCACGTCTTGGTCGGGCATGCTGATTTCATCAAATGTCTACTCTATATCCCTTCCCTCGGCTTGCTTTTGTCTGGCTCGAGTGACCGCACAATTCGTGTGTGGTGCCTCCAGGACTTCAAATGCTTGTATACACTCAAAGCTCACCCACGCGCCGTTGAACAGCTATGTCTCTTACAATCTGGCCAAGTCCTCAGTGCCGGCTCAGAAGGCTCTCTCTGTACATGGGACATCACTCGAGAATCTGCGAAACAAGTCGGTGAACCTTTTTGGGGACACGAAACAGGCATCAACAAATTACTCGAAGACAATGACTCTCTCTATACTGCTTCCAATGATCGATTTGCACGCCAATTCGCTATGGTCGATGCATTATACAAAGAAGAAGCAAAATTGCCACACCCAGACTATGTACGCGATGTCCTCGTCTATGGCCCCTACATCATCACTGCGTGTCGCGATGAACAGATTCGCTTGTTTGAGGGAGGATCTGGCAAGCTCAAGTTTACACTCGAGGGACACTTCAGTGAAATTACTGGACTCGCTATTGTTGGACAGACACTATTTAGCGTGTCGATTGATTGTACCCTGCGACGATGGGATTTGACAGCTGCCGGACTCGGTGCGCATATCGCCGAACAAGCTGCGTGGAAGCCTGAACCAGAAGTAGCAGCAAAAGAACAAGTCATGAGCGCTGAAGAATTGGCTGAATTGGAAGAACTCATGAGCGATGATTAGGACGTGTATAACCTTCCCACAGCCGTCAAACTGCGCTCATCATCACTCACCATGGCGCCTGCCACGATACCAACCATATTCGCGGCATTCATGGGGCCGAATGCGCTATAGCGCTCGATATACCGTGCATTGTCCAAGAATTGCAGTGCTTGCTTAAACTCAACCAAGTACGCTTCCGTGCTGATTCCGACAAAGGCAAATTCCGTCACCCACAGCGGGTATTGTGGGAATGCATTGTGGAATTGTCCAACGTATTGGATAAAGTCTGCTGCAGAGCCTCCATACCAATGAATGGGAATGAAGCTGATGCTGGCTTGACAATCATTGCAGTTGGCAAAGAATTTCTGTAACCAGGAGATACCCCAGTACTCGCCATTACCATTCGTGACGGCTGGTGCACCGAGTTTTGTGCTGGGACACGTCTGTCGCAGTGGATTGAAGTACCCTCGCCAAAGCGAAATCGCACCCTCTAGCGTCTGGTAGGTATCGCTACCCACCAAATCAGGCTCATTGAAACCGAGCAAGTGTTGTGGACATCGTGAACCATCTGCTGGGATGTATGTTGATAATTGCGTGACGCGATCTGCTGAACGGACCATGGGGACGTATTCACCGGAAAAGTAAGACTCGCGTGGGTCCCAAAGTTCCCAATTGTACACCCAGCTTTGTGAGGGAGCAAAGAGAGACCAGCTGCTGGAGGGATTGTTCCAAGGCCAGTCGAGGCCGCGTTTTGAGGCAGCAGGTTGAGCGGGCGCAGGAGCTGGAGTTGGAGCGGGTGCTACCGCGACTGGTTGCTGTGCAACAGGCTGAGCATCAGGCTGTACCACTGCTGGCGCAGGTTGTGGTGTCGGAGCAGGCGCAATCACCAAAGGTACAAACGTCGTCGTCGACTTGGGTTGTGGCAAGATGGCAAAGTCAACCTTCTTGTATGCGCTTGAACCGCCAGCACGCACAGCGCTACCCTGCATACTCACATCAGTCCCAAAGCCAAGCAGCTCACACATAAAGTCGCTGTTTTGAGCACCAGACACTTGAAGCCCTGCACATGCCGTATCGGCATCACAGAGCGCTTTACACTGTGCGGTGTTTTGGAAGCCATAGAGAGGGATACTGCGGATCGCTGCTTGCGCCGGAAATCCTGCGTTGGTGCCTTGATGAAGTGTGCTGTAGCCTTGCAAAGAGGATGGCGACTGACCCATGGTCGAAAAATGTTGGTATAGAAGCTTTGGAATGTTCCGTGAAGACTCGAGGAGGCTTCTTGCTTAAGAGAGTGGCCGTCAACATCCTTGACTGCTTTCTGTCGTTGAATATTGCCTGATGCGGGAGTAGAGGTTTGACGACGGCAGTCGCGCGCGGTGCCTGAATTTGTGTTTCGGACCAGCCACTTTATCTCAAATTCGCGATTTCCTCGACGCCTAACGGTCGATTGCATCGGTAATTGCAGCAAGAGCATAATTGAGATTTGATCGTCTGTACAGCAGGGCAATCTCGCACAAGAAGGGCAGCGACACTCGGGCGTCTCTTGAGTCTCGAGAGGCAGCTCGCTGACCATGGAACCTTTCAGATGGTCCTAAATTCTGTGGCTTTTCAGGGGTTGCAATTGGTGCATGCCGACCATGCTGCTGCTGCTGCAGGGGGATGCTTGCGAAAAGAATTTCAAAGAAAATCGCATGCAGCTGTCAACTTGCAATGTTATCCGTGCTCCGTGATCTTGTCATCTGGGCAAGCTCAACGCACTCCTACCACCTTGACTACATGTCTATGGCCATGCGAACTTTTGCCGATCGTGCGCTGTTGGCTATCATCATCTGGCACGCCGCTGTCAACTGGTCCTTGGCCCAAGACATGTGCCGACAGATTCCTCTGCAGGCCACCCAGACCTTTCGATCCCCATATTGCGGCACAGTTGCAGATAGGGACAAATTCTGTGCGCAACGATGCAGTCGTCGCATCGCCGATTACATTTACCGCCTAGCGTGGACCGCGGCAGATGTATGCTCCATCGTCAATCCTCGGTATGATTGGGACCTCCGTTTTCAAAATCTTCGTTCGACAGTGACGCTGCCTGGCGATATGGGGATGGCAGGTGAAGGGTGTTCGCAAACACCTAATATCGAATGCATGTGCTCCGTGGATGTGATGCTGCAGCGTGCCGTTCTATTCCTTGCAGAGCCCCAGCAATCTGGACACTATGATCCCATGCAGGCAGCAATTGCCAGAAACAAGTGGTGGTGTCTTCCTAATGGTGGCATTGCAAATCGCATGAATCCAGCTGGGCTTTCACGTGAAGTTTGGTACAGGGACATGGTACAGCAGGAAGCAGCTGAGCGTAATGAAGTTGTACAAGACAACTTCTATCCGGGAACAGATGCACCGGGTATTCCATCAAACGAGCACATCTGGCGAGTTCATTCAGAGCCAACCAGGCGATTGATCAGATGCGAAGCCCACTTTGACAGCGCGTTTGCAGATTTGCTGATGGAATCTGGTTCTGGCAGCTGTACAATCAAACGTCCTGATCTCAGCAATAAAGCTAAAGCCTCGGGTACGCTTGGCCTCAAATGTTCTGGTGGGCTAGGTATGGTTGACATTGTCGACCGGCTCAAACGGCTATACGAGGCGGATCCACGCAATGTACCTACACGAGCAAGAAATTTTATCCGTGTTCGAGACCTATATGCCTGGATAACTGAGAGCGCCTTCTTGGAAATGAGACTTGGTCAGGACTTTGCTTCCTTAGTAGGTCAGCAAATGGGCGAGTATATGGCGGGCGCTTCGAACCTTTCGCCGGAAGCTCTTGCTTATGGTCAACAACACCCAACACAGTATTACCTATAGTCTACCATACCAATGCTTAAGAGTGAAAGTGTTTGAAACGATGTTCTCTACCTATGCTAAATTCATGATCAGAGATGAGAGTAAGCAGTTACTTGGCTACAAGGTTCAGCTGCCTGCTGTTGCCATGGTGAAGCCGTATGTACTCAATATCAACAAGGGCCTTGCAGTTGATGTGGGGTCTCAACATCATTCTTTGGGCCTTACTCTTGAGTAAACTCTTCTACGACATGGATACGCCTGTAAGATAGTTATCCCTGGCTTTACGAACAGACTGAATCTCGCAAATCTTGGCAAAACGCATGACAACCGATTTAGTCGTGTTGCGTTGAGCGAGGACCCATTGAGAAATTCATCTCCGACAACCAGACGATGTTGTGGGCTTCTCTGCAACCGCATATGAGACTGACACCGATCGAATGAAGCTTGGTTGGCTCAGCAGGTCATAAAGGCTTGGCTGTGAGAGAGGCCATGGCATCGAGACCTCAAACAGAGATGTGAGCCAAAACACATCGAGCAGTTTAATTTTGATATCAATCACATAGGGTGGCCTACAGTGGAGTCCAACTTGATTCTGATTCCCGGTGGACAAGTCAGTGACCAAAGAAACAAGCTGAAGCACGTACATCGTGTGCAGCATATGCGTCATTCCAATTTCGCGAATTCTTCAACGCCTGACAGTCGCTTGCGTCGGTGATTGCAGTAAAAGCATGATTGAGATATGATCATACCGCACAGAGAGTCAAGCTTACACACAAGAAGGCCAGAGACACTCAGGCGGCCCTTGAGTCTCGGTAGGCAGCTCGCTGACCATGGAACCTTTCAGATGGTCATAAATTCTGTGGCTTTTCAGGGGTTGCAATTGGTGCATGCCGGCCATGCTGCTGCAGGGGAATCTTGACAAAAGAATTTCAAAGAAGATCGCATGCAGCTATGAAATTGCAATTTTATCCGTGCTCCTTGATCTTATCACCTGGGCAAGCTCGCAATGCACTCCTACCACCTTGACTACATGTCTATGGCCATGCGAACTTTTGCTGGTCGTACGCTGTTGGCCGTCGTCATCTGGCTCGCCGCTATCAACTGGGTTTTGGCGCAAACCTGCCGACAGGTTCCTATGCGGGCCGTCCAATCCTTTCAATCCCGATATTGCGTCAAAGAAAAAGACAAGGCCGAGTTTTGTGCGCGAGGATGCAGCCGTCGTATCGCTGATTACATTTACCGCCTAGCATGGAGCCTGCCAGATGTATGCTCCTACAACGATCCCAAGTTTGATTGGGACCTCCGTTTTCAGAATTTCCGTGCGGTAGTCAGTACGCCCATTCGTTCGGGCTCGTCAGGTGAACGTTGTTCGCGAGCACCTCGTCCGCGTGTCGTTTGCATGTGTTCGGTAGACGTGATGCTGCAGCGTATCGTACCAGACCTTCCAGAGCAACAGCCACAGCAACCTGAACAGGCAGCAATGGCCAACAACGAGCAGCAGTGTTCTGACGTAAGTATTGCACAGCGCATGAATCCATTTCAATTTGTATTTGAAATTTGGTACAGGAACATGGTGGAACAGGAAGCAGCTGATCATGGAGAACGTGTACAAGGCTATCCCGCAACAGATGCTCCACAGATTCCACCAGACGAGCACATCTGGGAAGTAACGCGAATCAATCCATCTGCGATTCTTCGAATTCACGAACATATCTTGTGCGATGCCAGCTTTTCCAGCTCATTCGCAGATGCGCTGATAGACTCTGGTCCTGGCAGCTGCACAATCAAACGTCCTAATTTAACCAATGGAGCCCATGGTACCCTTGGCATCCAGTGTTTTGGTGGGCCCGGTATGAATGTTATCGTCGACCGGCTCAAACGGCTTTACGAGGCAGATCCACGCGCTCGAAGCAGTGCACCTGTCACAGCAAACAATTTTATCCGTCTTCGAAATCAACTTGTATCGGTAGTCGGGGCACTCTGCCTTAAAATAGGCCTTGGTCAGGACTTTGCTTCCGTGGTAGGTCGGCAAATGGCCGAGGATTTGGCGGGCGCTTCAAACCTTTCGCCGGGAGCCATCGCTTATATTCAACAACATCCAACACAGTATTACCTTTAGTTTACCATACCAATGCTTTAAGAGTGAAAGTGTTTGAATTGAAATGATGAACTTTACCTATGCTAAATTCATGATCGGAGATGAGAGTAAGCACTTACTTGGCTGCGAGGCTCTGCTGCTTGCCTGCAGTAGGCCTCTGACATTCGTCGAGCGGCTTTGTCTCCAAGGCTGCAAGAATCAAGGAAGTCGAGTCGTCGGTGTGATGTGCTCGGTGTGAAGTTGGACTTTGTTGGTATTGAACTTTGGCCACTGTGCAACTCTCAACCAGCTACAGGCTATAGTACGTCTCATGGTCACTGCAAGCAGCGCTCCACTCTAGATGCGCATTCCTGCAGTCTCTCTTCCTCTAGTTCTGTCTCTCAAGTGTGTCTGACCAACAAAGTCAGATCAATGCTGTGCTTTAGTGCGGTAGAGTCCCACCTGCCAAGCGAATGGACAGCCAACATTCTCGTCCTTGACGCTGCCACAGCAAAGCAAGTAACGCATCTACTTCTTGCTACAGATGCTCAACATGCTAAAGTCTTGCTCAATGCCTTTGATCCGAGCCTCTTCCCCGCGTCGTTCACGGAACCAGCACAGCGGCCTCGAGCTCGCGTCACAACAGGTACAGTCAACAACGATCTCATGGCTTCGTCTGACATGTCCCTATCTCTTCTGATACACTGCGCCGTGTTTACCGCATAGGAGGACGATCGAGACCAATTTGAACGCCTTGCACACGATACACGCATGACAAAGGTACTAGCACGACTACGACGCGTGTCAAGGGAGGTTCCAAGCGTATTGAATGCCGGCTGTCGAATCCATTCGCAAAGCGTTGCCGAGCTAAGGAAGGCAGTCCGTCATCTTGAATGCGACTTCACATCGCTTGCCAGGGCGCAAGCGAACCGGATTTCCATGGCCATCGCTCAGCATGGTGCCAAGAATATGCAAGTTGCCGTACGTGATGACGCCCACCAATTTAGATCCACGCAACGGTCCCTTACTGACTACATCAATCGATGTACAAAATACGTTTGAGAGAAACTGAACAGCAGGGGACCGACGAAGAGAACAACAAGCAGGCACGACAAGCACGACGCAACGCATAAAATAGTGCGCCAAACGAGGAGCAAGACAACGACAGCGATACAGAGACCGCACAACACGTCGTACAGTACACTACTTCTGCCCTCGCCAGACTTGAACCCTACTGACTACTACAGGGCAAACGTAGCCGGCCAATCACGGCCAAAGCTCAGCTGCTAGAGGCTGCAGCAAATACCAGGGACTACCGCGCCGCCACAGCCGACGAGGTGGAACAAGCGCAAAAGCGTAGCAAGCGTGCAAGTCACCTTGCACAACAGCTGTAGAAAGTACATAGTCAGCCTCATTTGCTCTAGAGCTATGCCTGAACCATTCAGAGTCCTGGCCCGCCAGCTGCAGCTCGCTGCGTGCTAGTCACCAGCGATCACCAGTCCTCACCCGTTGATCGCCAATATACTACGCCTCGATCATCGCCCTATTGTCACCAGCGCCATAGTTCTACCGTTCGTCGTTCGTTTATCTCACCGTATCAGTCTTCCGTTTACCACCGGTCTACCAGCCCTGCAGCTGGAAAGTTCCCGTAGAACAGGATCCTTAAGGTGGGGTCTCAACATCATTCTTCGGGCCTTGCTCTTGAGTAAAGTCTTGTGCGGCAAGAGACGCCTGTAAGACAGTTGTTCATTGCTTTGCGAACAGACTGGATTGCGCAAATGATGGCAAACCGGATGGCAACCGAGTTAGTCGTGTTGCGCTGAGCAAGGATGCTTTGAGCACTCATGATTTGGTTACCAGACGATGCATGTTGTGGGCTTCTCTACAGCCGTGTTTGAGACTGAAACCGATCGACCGAGGCTCGGATGGCCCAGCAGGTCATAAAGGCTTGACCGTGACAAAGGCCATATGCATGGCCATCGATCGTGACACCTCAAACAGATATGTGAGCCAACACACATCGGGCAGTTTGATCATGATTCCACCTACATGAAGCGGCCTAAACTGGACTTCAACTTAATTCACATCACTGTGGATAAGTCAATGACCAAAGAAACAAGCTGAAGCATATACCTCGTGTGCAGCAGATGCTTTATCTCAAATTCGCGAATACTTTAACGCCTGACATTCGCTTGCGCCGGTGATTGCAGAAAAAGCATAATTGAGATATGATCATACCGCACAGCGGGTCAATTTGACATGAGAAGGACAGCAACGCTCGAGCGTCTCTTCAGAGGCAGCTCGCTGCCCATGGAATCTTTCAGATGGTCCTAGATTTTGCGGCTTCTCAGGGGGCTGCAATTGGTGCGTGCCGATCATGCTACTGCTACTGCTGCAGGGGAATGCATGCGGAAAGACTTGAAAGAAGACCACCTGCAACTGCACAACTGCAACTTTATTCTCGCTCCTGATCTGAACATCTGGGCAAGGCCGCAATGGACTCCTACCACCTTGACTACATGTCTTTGGCCATGCGGAAATTTTCTGATCGTACGCTGCTGGCCATCTTCATCTGGCTTGTCATTGCCAACTGCTCCTTGGCTCAAGACAGGTGCCGACAAATTGCTATGCGGGCCACCAAGACCTTTCAATCCCCATATTGCGGCACAGATGCAGATAGGGCCAAATTCTGTGCGCAAGGATGCAGCCGTCGCATTGCTGATTACATTTACGGCCAAGCGAGGACCCCAGCAGATGTATGCTCCTTCGTCAATCCCGCGTTCGAGTGGGACCTCCGTTTTCAAAATATCCACTCGATGGACGCGCTGCCCAGCAATCTGGGAATCTCAGATGAAGGGTGTTCACAATCAACTAGTATTGTGTGCATGTGTGTGGTGGATGTGATGCTGCAGCGTACAGCAGTAGATGGTCAAGTGCTTCAGCAACCTGGATGGGACGTTCTCTTACAGGCAGCAATGGCCAATGACCCGTGGTTGTGCTCTCCTGACAGGATTGCAATTCGCATGATACCAATTCAATTTGCAGGTCAACCTTGGTACAGGAGAGTAGTGCAACAGGAAGCAGCTGAACCGGGAGGTCGATCAGATGAGGGCCTCTGGTTACTATATCCGCATGTTCCAGAGAGGGCTTATGAACAAATCAACTGCGGTGCCGAGTTTTCCAGCGCATTTGCAGACCTCATTCAGGCTGATTCTGGCAGCTGCACAATCAAACGTCCTGACTCGAACAATGGAGCCCGTGGTACCCTTGGCATCAAGTGTTTTGATGGACCAGGTATGAATGACCTTGTCGAACGGCTCCAAATGCTTTACGGAGCAGATCCAGCCACAGCACCTGCACAAGGAATGAGCTTTATCCATGTTCGAGATCGATATGCACGGATAGCTGGAGAAGTCTACCTTGAAATTGGCCTTGGTCAGGACCTTGCCTTCGTGGAAGGACAGCAGATGGGCAACTACATGGCGGGTTATTCGGTCCTTGCGCCGGAAGTTCTTGCATATTTTGAACAACCCTATAGGTAGTAGCTGAAAACATCGTAGTTTCATAAACTAAAACTTGACAACACCCACAACAAAATTACTACCTACATTTAATCACATCAATGCCTCAGAGTGAAAGTGTTTGTAATGATGAGAGCCACCTAAGATATAGACAGAAATAAGAGTATGCAATCACTTGGCGGCAAGGGTCAGCTTTGCCCTTGCCATAGTCAAGCCGTGTGTGCTCACTACCCACAGAGGCCTTGATGTAGGTTCTGAACATCATTCTAGAGCCTCGCCTTCAAGCAGACTCTTCTGCGATATAATACACTGGAGGAGAAGTTGCCCTTGACACTAATGACAGACTGAATCTCGCCAAGGTCGGCAAAACGGATGACGACCGAGTTAGTCGTGTTGAGTTGAGCAAGGACGCATTGAGAACTCATCCTTGACTACTAGACGATGTTCTGGGCTTCTCGACAGCCGCAGATGAGACTGAAGCCGATCAATCGAGGCTCGGATGGCCCAGCAGGTCATAAAGGCTTGACTTTGACAGAGGCCATGGACAACGATCGCGACACCTCAAACAGATATGTGAGCCAAAACACATCGAGCAGTCCAATCATGATACTGCAGACCACTTAGTGCGGCCTATGCTAGAGCACAACTTGATTCAGATCGCGGTGGGTAAGTCAGTGGCCAAAGAAGAACAAGCTGAGGCACATACATCGTGTGCTGCATATGCTTTATCTCAATTCGCGATCTCCTCGATGCCTGACGGTCGATTGCGTCGGTGATTGCAGGAAAAGCATGATTGAGATATGATCATACCGCACAGCGGGTCAATTTGACATGAGAAGGACAGCAACGCTCGAGGCGTCTCTTCAGAGGCAGCTCGCTGCCCATGGAATCTTTCAGATGGTCCTAGATTTTGCGGCTTCTCAGGGGGCTGCAATTGGTGCGTGCCGATCGTGCTACTGCTACTGCTGCAGGGGAATGCATGCGGAACAACTTGAAAGAAGACCACCGCAACTGCGCAACTGCAATTTTATTCTCGCTCCTGATCTGAACATCTGGGCAAGGCCGCAATGGACTCCTACCACCTTGACTACATGTCTTTGGCCATGCGGACATTTTCTGATCGTACGCTGTTGGCCATCTTCATCTGGCTTGTCGTTGCCAACTGGTCCTTGGCCCAAGACATGTGCCGTCAAATTGCTATGCGGGCCACCAAGACCTTTGAATCCCCATATTGCGGCACACTTGCGGATAGAGCCAAATTCTGTGCGCAAGGATGCAGCCATCGCATCGCTGATTACATTTATCGCCTAGCGTGGTGCCCAGCAGATGAATGCTCCTTCGTCAATCCCGCGTTCGAGTGGGACCTCCGTTTTCAAAGGTTCCATTCAACAGAAGCGCTGCCCGGCCGTTTGGGCTTGGCTGGTGAAGGTTGTTCGCATTCACCTGGTACGCGTATTGTTTGCATGTGTTCGGTGGATGTGATGCTGCAGCGTATCAGCAGACATGTTCAAGTCCGTCAGCAACCTGAAGGAGGTAATCCCATGCAGGAGCCAATGGCCAACAGTCCGGCGCGGTGCAGTCCTGCTATTGTTGCAATTCGCATGAATCCAATTGAAGGCTCATTTGAAAATTGGTACGGGAGTATGGTCCCATCCGAGCGCCCCTGGCAAGTAAGGTCAATGACAAAACAATCCACTGATATCAATTGCGATGCTGCGTTTTCCAGCGCATTTGCAGATCGGCTGATTGAGCCTGGTTCTGGCAGCTGCACAATCAAACGTCCTGACTTGAGCAATGAAGCCTCCGGTACCCTTGGCATCAAATGCTTTGGTGGGCCAGGTATGGACGACATTGTCGACCGGCTCAGACAGCTTTACGAGGCAGATCCACGTGCTCAAGCACAGAATTTCATCCGTCTTCGAAATGAATATGCACTGATAGCTGGAGAAGTCTACCTTGAAATTGGCCTTGGTCAAGACTTTGCTTTCGTGGCAGGTCTGCAGATGGGCAACCACCTGGCGGGTTATTCGGTCCTTGCGCCGGAAGTTCTTGCATATCTTGAAGAACACTATAGGTAGTAGCTGAAAATATCGTAGTTTCATAAACTAAAACTTGACAACACCCACAACAAAATTACTACCTACATTTAATCACATCAATGCCTCAGAGTAAAAGTGTTTGTAATGATGAGAGCCACCTAGGATATAAACAGAAATAAGAGTATGCAATCACTTGGCGGCAAGGGTCAGCTTTGCCCTTGCCATAGTCAAGCCGTGTGTGCTCACTACCAACAGAGGTCTTGATGTAGGTTCTCAACATCGTTTCTAGAGCCTGGCTCCTGAGCCGCCTCTTCTACGACATGGTACGCTTAAGGAGTAGTTGCTTTGGCTTCGAGGACATACTGAATTTCGCTGACGTTGGCAAACAGGATGACGATCGAGTCAGTCGTGTTGCGCTGAGCATGGATGCGTTGAGAACTCATCCTTGACTACCAGATGGTGTTGCGGGCTTCTCTACAGCCGTAAATGAGACTGACACCGACCGACTGAGGCTCAGCTAATAGGGAGGTCGCCAAGACAAAACCTTTCAGATGGGCTAATTTCCGCTTTTCAGGGGTCACATCCAGGAGAGCAAGATACCATGGGACCCCAGGCAAGGAGCAAGTGCAGTGCTGGCAATTGCTACACAGTCTTTTTTTTTCACATACGAAAATTCTTCAGAAGTATCATCTGAGCAAAGCTGCAAAGAACTTCCATGACTTTGACCCACATGCTCATGCAACACATGCACATGGCGATGCAAAGGCCAGCTGCAGCTCGAGCACTGGCAGTCTTTGTCATTTGGCTGGCCGTTGTTGGATGGACTGTGGGAGATCCTCAGGAAGATCTACAATGCAATCAAATCGTTTTTCAAGCCAGCGCCACCCTTCGACTTGCAGCGAGTTGTACTGGCATCCAACCGGCTGAAGACTGCGAGCAACAGTGCAAACGCCGCATCGCTGATCTCATTTACGGCATTGCACGAAAAGAACCAGATATTTGCTTCTTCATCAATCACCAGTTTGATTGGGATATTCGCATTCAAAACATATGCTGGGTTTTGGACCGATGTCCGTGCATCGCAGAGGGCCCGATGCGGCACGCGGGAGATCACATGCTTATGTTCGGTGGAAGTGGCGGTGCAGCGAGCTCTCCAAGTACTTGGACTGCTAGCTCACGATCAGTGCCAGACTCGCAATATTGCAAACCGCTTGCTGGAACAAGCCTTGTATTATCAAGGTTGGTACGGAGACTCTCTCACTCCAAATGAATGGACCTATATAAATGAGCCCAACTCGGATTGGAAGTGGCAAGTGGTGTATGAAAGCTCCCTTGTACCACAGCCTTCCCAACAGCCAATCCAGTGTGTTGCCGCCTTTTCCAGCAGGTTTGCAGATGGCGCAATCCCTCTCAGTCGCGGAAGGCATGGCCCGCAGGCAGCGTGGACGGCCGATAATCCTGGCGTCTGTACAATCCGCTATCCTGATCGGTCGGCGCCAGGATATCCGAACACCGGGCAAGTCGGGATCAGGTGTTATGGTGATTACCTAACATTGGTCGTCAATCGAATCGAAGCGCTTTATCGACTAGAAAATCGCAACCATCAACAACTAGCTCAAAGGCAAGTTACCCGTGGGCGTATTCATTTCCGGTACCAATGCGCTCAAATCCTTGGGTCCTGTCTGGAAGAACTCGTTGATTCTGATTTCGCTCAGTTCTGGTTTGAAAATTACGGCTTTCAATTGACCCCCGAGGAGCAGGGGGTATACTTTGCGAACGGCCCACAGGCATTTATTTAGATTTCATACAGCAGTCATGCATCAATGCTTTGAGACAAGTAGTAAGATGATGCAATTGACTATAATCTAGTCTGAGAAGAGGGTAGGCAAGAACTTGGTGAGGTCCTGCTTGCCCTTGCCATCTTCAAGCTTCTTGTGTTCGCTACCGGCAAAGGCCTTGGTGTAAGGGTTCAACCTGAGTGCCACGGCCTTGTTCTTGAGAGGGTTCTTCTTCTGCACCATGGTGCGCTTGACGAGTGGGTTGCCCTTGGCCTTGAGGACAGACTGGATCTCATCAGAGTTGATGAGACGAGTAACATCCGAGTTGGCCATGATGTGTTGAGGAAGGACGTAGCCAGACTTCATCTCAGATGACCAAATGCTGTCGAGCAGGGAGAATGCAGACTGTGTCCAGATGCAAAATCGGCCGAGGTGACCACCAGGGGCGAGCTGGAGCAAGTTGAGGGTACGCACATTAGCGACCTCCACACCGGGGATGTTGCGGAATGCCTTGACGAGACCTTCATCCTTGTCGTAGATGACCAGGGGACCACGACGCTGGGTGTGACGCCTGTTTCGGAGCTTGCCCTTACCGGCGCGGACCTTCTTGGAGTTGGCAACCTTGAGGACATCACGGTGTGCCTTGTGCTCCTTGAGGAAAGCAACAGCCTCCTTGGTCTTCTTGAGGCCAGAGACATCGTCGGAGACGACGAGAGGGCACTCAGAGAGCTCCTCAATACGGTGACCACGAGCCAACACGAGGGAAGGAATGGCCGAAGCAGCAATAGCAGAAGCAACAGCGAAACGCTTCTGGTTCTGGTTGACCTTGAAGTGCCACTTGCGGTAGACCTTTGTAGGTGCAAACATACGACCACCACGGCACATGTTACCGAAAGCAGCCTGACCGGCACGGTGGGTACCACCACCGGAGACACGAGGAATACGTGCGACGGCACGTCCTGTTCCCCAAGATTCAGCAGAGGTTTGACCACCTGCCTTGGTGCTCACGGCGTAGGCCTGACGCTTGTTCTTGGCCATAGAGGTGTGTACCTGCTGCACGACATCTGGGCGGATGGGTGCCTTGAAGACGGCAGGAAGTGAGACTTGGGAGCTGGCGGATGCGCCGCTGTAGACGTTGACTTGAGGCCTGGAGGTGGACATGCTTGCTGGGTGATGTACTGCCTCTTGCTCTCTTGCTGCTCTCCTGTGTCGTTGCTGCTGCTGCTTCTCAATTTTGCTTCGTGGGAAATTTGGGGAATTTGTTGTTGCGCTGTGACTGCGCAGAAGAGGGATGATTACATTGATTAGTCCTGAATGTGCTGTACTGGAAGAGAGTATATGAGGATGTAAATTGGGACAGAGGCTATGTCAGGCTGCCAGACACTGCTCATCAATCACCCTCTCAATCTCAATAACTATTTCTCATTCTGATTAATGTATCCTAAATTACACTGCATGCATCGACAGTGCTGCTAACCAACACTGCAGGTCTGCTGCTAGTCCGTGATGCTCAGTGAGCTGTTTGTCCGCTTCATGGGCTGGCTTGAACGCAGTCGAGAAGACCGCCGCGGCGACAGCATCATCTCTGCAACACGCTTGTCCATACCTTGTGCAGACCCTTCGCCCATCTCATCAAGCGAGGAAGACGGTTGCAACGGCCCAGGTCCGTGCATCTGCTGTTCACGGCGTCGATACAGCGGTACCGTCTCTTCCTGTCTGCCATGTTTGAGTGTTGGCTGAGCAATTGTTCTTGTTGGTATCGCACCACCATCAATCATGGAATCTTGACTGGTTCGCCGTTCCCCCTTGCGAGGCGTCAAGGGTACACCGAACCCAAAACTCCCAACACGCATGAGATCAGGCCTGCTATGCGCTTTAGTCTGTTCATGCGCTGCAAGGAATGCAGACGATGCAGCTGCGGCTGCTTGGTTATTGCGAATCCGCTCGCTTGACTTGCGAGGCGATTTGGGAGAACCTCTGTGTCCTGGTTGAGCAGTAAAGTCAAACGTACGCTCATCAAAGGGACTATTGAGCATCTCCTCATCCACATGGTGTTGTTGCTGTCGATCTAGCTGACGATAACGCTGGCTAAAGAACCCAGGTTGCTCATTCGTCAAAACGCCCATAGGGTTTGTCATGGGCGCATCCGGCGCTAGATGCGGTGAAGGTGGTTCAGGCGCATTCCGACGTGCCAGAATCAATAGATGCTTTCTCGTTTGCGGCAAAGTATGTGGCCAAGCGGCAGCACCACCCGCTGACTTGATGGCGCGTTTCGAGACACGCGACAGAAGCGCAGGTGGCGGCGCAGAGGGAACAAATGGCGGATTCGCATGTGAATACGTCGTCAATTCCATGTCGTAAATATTGGACAGCAGTAAATCTTGCGCTTGTGTCCAGGGCTGTTCCACTGCGCCTTCGCCATCGCTTGAGAGCATGGAAGTCGTAGACATGGTGCGTGCGACGAGCGGCCGGTGTGTATAGCTGGATGAAGAGGCAATAGAAGGTGTGCGCAGGGCCGCGTTGCCGTTGGCTTCGGCCATGGCGGAGTATTGTGGGACATGGAGGTGCAGGTCGGCGGCGCCCCTTCGCCGCGCCGAGCTCATAATATCTGAAGCGTGTATCGATGTAGCGCCGATAGGAAGAATGCGCAAATAGCGAGCGGGCCTTGGTGGAGGTGTTGTGTCTGGATCTCGTTGTCCCGTTTGTGCTTTGCGTCATGATTTTGAAATCTCGCTACGGCGCCGCACTGTGCTGCGGTGTTACGAACGGACCAGGAAGTAGACATGGGCAGTGCGCTGGGCCTCTTCCCAGGCAACACCTCTCACTACCTTTTCATCATTGAACAGCACCCAGTCAGACTGACCATCCACTTGCTTCTTGACAAAGGCGACATAGTGACCCGCATGCACGCTCGACCCCTTGTGACACGCAAGCGCCTTGCACGTATATTCCACAGGACCTGTCTCTTCCATAGCAACGTCTTCAGTTTCTGTTGTGGGTTCTGGTTTTGATTCAGGCTCCTCTGGGTCATCCATGTGCGACATGATCCACTCGAGTGCTGCCTCCGCATTGGCATTGCCAGTCGCTACTGCTCCCCTGACACAAAGATGTTTGGGGAACCCCATGTCCACCAATTGACTGACAAGCCCCTCATCCGCTTGTGTTGTGGTCGTAGGAGCGACATAGGGGACGTCAATATCGATATCCTCCATGTGTGCAAACAACCACTCCATCGCCTCTTCTGTACCACCACCAGTCGTTAATAGTGCCTTTTCGCAACGCACCTTAGGGAAGCCCATAGCCATGAGAGCATCAACGTGTTCTGGACTAGCACGCTTTGTTGCTGGTGCGTTGTCAGGTAAGAGCTCTTCATCAGGCTGCTGCCCAATTGATTTGTAACCTTCCATGGACAAGGAGTCTGGCATCACCACTGCAATCTCGAGCTTTGAAGGCACCCAATTGTCAAGTGCAAAGCGACCAGGGTTGATGACGAGGACTTGAGGGAAAGTTTTGAAGAGTGTTTGCTTGGTTGCCCCGGCCTTGGACTCACAGGCAGGACATGTCCATTCGACCTCTTCAGCGCGCGTGTAAATGTCTAGCAACTCCTTCATTTGCACGGGCTCATACTGCTTTTCTTCGCCTGCGACTGGTCGTGCGGGTACCAAGACACTGATGTGTTCTTGGGCTTCCACTTTGTATGCCACCTTGTTGCACGCCTTGCACTGCGTTCGTTGCTCCGTCCTGAACTTGAAGGCATCTGTTGGGTTGCGGAATCCTTCGGGTGTCTGCAACTTGTCGAGCTTCTCACAGAGGTAGATGAGAAACTCGAAAGCATCTTGTTGACGCATCGTACTGAATTCCACATGACCCTTGCCAATCAGACTCTTGAGCATGGTCGGTGCAATGCCCAGTTGATATGTCTCGTCGCCTCGCTTTTGTTGAACAGCAAAGTCTCCAGATAGCAACCCATCAGCCAACTTACGCATCTGCACCTCAAGACTGCTCGCAGGATCCGGTACAACCTTCGAAACATCCTGCTTGAATGGCACCAGGAATCGCTCTTCAAACAGCGGCAGCGAAAAGAGGCACTGTGCAATACTCGCGAGGTAGCAGGAATTACCGATATTCTTCATACCCGTCAGCCCAGGCCCAGACAACGGCGTCATGTCTTTTCCGTCATCTGTCTGCATGGAGAAGTCCCATTTGAGGTTTTGCTCCACCTGCAATTCTTGCAGAGACTTCTCCGTCTTGACGCGACCGTGCAGATGAATGCCCCAGTGTGACAGATGTTGCTCTAGCATGGGATCGAGTCGTTCTTCATCGCATGAATAGCAATAGACATCGGCCGTCCCTTCTGGTGTGATGGAACCAAGTTTGACTGCTAGAGCGTGTCCGCTGCTATCGACATGCTGTAACCCGTGTCCATTGCCGCCACCACCTCCAAATTGCTGGCGTCCGCATGATAGTTTGCCACAAACAAGACACAACCACAGATTTTCAGAAAGAGTACAGTCTGAGCACGTTGCAAGACTACTGTCCTCCAAAGCCTTGGCTGGTTCTTGTTGAAGTGTTAAGGTATGCTCGCACGCTGTCATTTCTTGTTCCCAGGCTTTCACCTCTGATTGCTGCACAGAGCTTAATGCATTCTTGACGCCATCCACAACAGACTGGAGGTTGGCTGACACTTGATCAGTCGTACATTCACATGTGTAGCAACGTAAGCACATCTCATAGCTATATCGGTCTGCGTTCGTTTCAGCAGCAATAGCAACCTTTGTAGCCGGGGCTTGTTCTACCTTGGGCCGTTCGCGCCGCTGTATGTTGAGAGCAATGGTATGCCCACTGAGTTGATGATGTCCCGCAGCGTGCTCTCGGGTCGGGGCCAAGCAGCCTGCTTGGAAGCAATGCAGACACACGTCAATGCCAAGCTGGCTGTCTTGCGAGTAGAAGCAGGTGCAGCATTCATCTTTGTAGACAGACTGACTTGCACGCGGAGCAACAAGTGTTGCTTGTTCTAGATGTTCACATGGACTCATTCTGCTCTTCTTTCTAGCTTCCATGCAGGTACCGTTGGTCAGTGTAAGTCGTGGAGTTGCAACTGATACGCGTCGTCATTCGCTGGACTGCAACAACACAAACTAGGCAACGCGCTGATTGCAGGATGCAGGCCTCCTCGCATTGGTATCTGCTGCTGTCATTGCTGTTCGTGGCATACCTGTCGTATACTGCCCATCATGGCCTTCCAGAGCCAGAAGTGGCACTCTACGACAGTGATGGCCAGCCGCAATTCAGTGAGGCCAAAGCACTCGAGTATGTACACAGCATGGCAGATGACATTGGCTATCGAATTGTGGGTACACAGGAACATGTCAAGTCGCGGGACTGGCTCAAGCAGGAAATACACAGGCTTGTTGGTGACCTACGGAAAGATCCGAGACGCGATGCATTGTATGAGGTGGAGGTGCTGAACCAGCCTGGTAGGGGCTCGCATCGATTCGACTTTATGGGCAAGGTTGTGATGAAGCAATATGAAGATATTGAAAATGTGGTGGTACGCATTTCGAGCAAGATGAACGGCAAGTCGAAGCAAAACAGCATTCTTGTCAATGCACACCTTGACTCGACATTGCCTTCGCCTGGAGCAGCTGATGATGGTGTTGGCATTGCTATTCAGCTCGAAATTCTCCGTGTCATGACTTCACGTCTGGACGTTTCGCATCTCGAGAATTCAGTCATTCTATTGTTTAACGATGCGGAAGAGTCATTGCAGGATGCGTCGCATCTGTTCGCAACGCAGCCGCATCCTTGGGCGCATACAGTACGAGGCGTGATCAATCTGGAAGCAGCTGGCAACCGAGGACCATCCATCCTATTCCAGGCCACTTCGCCTCAAATGCTTGATGCATACAGTCATGTTCCTTATCCTTACGGCACCGTCATGGCGTCTGACATCTTTGCTACGGGTCTCATCCTCAGCGATACAGACTTTCGGCAATTTGAGCAGTATGGCAACATGACCGGTCTTGACACTGCCATTGTCGCCAACTCGTACGCCTACCACACACAGCTCGACACGACAGCCAACGTAGAACGCGGAGCGACACAGCAGTTTGGTGAAAATACACTAGCGATCGTGACGCATCTTACGCAGCCTGGCAAGGTTTTGCAAGCAAGCGAACCAAAGGTGGATCGTATCTACTTTTCCGTCTTGCAGCACTGGTTCGTCAGTTATTCGACAAAAGCGGGGAATCTTGCCGCTAGGCTCTTATTTTCCATCGTGCTTGGCTATCTTGGCTATGTCGGTGCTCAACCCAAGCAGGTCGCTCGAGCCATGGCCATCCACTTTTCATCATTGGTGGGCGCTCTTGCTATTTCTGTTGCCGTCTCCAAAATCATGACGGTTGCTGGTCTGCATATGAAGTGGTTTGCCAATGACTACATTTGCTTGGTGCTTTACCTCCCGGCAGCCTTGCTTGGCTTCTTGGTTGCAAGCGTCGCCTTCCCAACGACCAGAGTTGAAGCCCATCAAGCATCACTTTTGTTCTTCAGCATCATGAGTCTGCTCCCAATTGGCAGTTCATTCTGGATGTTTTACCAGACTATCAGTTTGCTGTACGCCGCATTCTTGCCAGACACGCTCGTCATGTGGTTTACCGGCTCTGCCCAAGCAATCTTGTTTGGCACAGAAGGCTACTGGTCAGTCCTTGGCATCTTTGTACCCCTCACAGGTCGACTTGGCGGTGATGCACCTGCAGAAACCATTATTGCCATTATTGTTGCTGTGTTGACCTTTTTTGGTCTTCCCTTGCTCCCAGCCTACTTGGCCAGTTTGACACGAGCGACGCGTCAACGAGCGCTAGGCGCGACCGTCATGACTATGCTACTAGGCGCACTGCTGCTCTCTACACGTACCGTATGGGACGCTGCACACCCGCGACGCGTCTTCTCACAACACATGTACAACTTGACCGATGGCTCCACCTCGCTTCACTTCGCATGCGCTGATTCTGCGCCCGGATTTGGTGCATACGTGTCTAGTCTGGCATCACGGCTGCAAGGTGCTGGGATTGCGACTGGACAAGCCGTATCGATGCCCATGAATGAGTGGGTGGCCGAGTGGGATGTCGTCTATCCCTTCTCACAATTCTTGGATAGCTACAAGGTGCCGCTGGAAACGCCAGCACTGCAAGCGTTGTCAGCTGGCTACGAGACGCCAACGTTAGAAGCGAAGCACCAGGTGCGCAGAGGTGGATTGGTTGATCTTGTGCTTGAGGTGAAACATGCTGGACTCATCTGGACGGTCATGTCGTTTGACGCTGATGTGGTGGATTGGTCCCTGCCGCGTGGTATCCAAGGGTATGGACGTCATCACGTCAAGCATGTTGGTACAGATGGTATCAGCAGTCATACGCTGACTATGACGCTCAATGCTACACCTGGATCAAGCTTGTTTATTGACTTTGTGGGCATTGACGTGGAAGCCATGTATCCGCACAATAAGCACAAGGCAGGCGCCCTGTCGCACCCTGTCATGGCACTGTTTCATGAAATCCGCAATGTGCAGGCGCCTACCGAGCGAGACGCCGTCGATATGACGAGCTCGGGTATGCTGGCTGCGAGATTTGAGGTGAAGCTATAGTCGATACAAGGTAGACGGGAGCCACTTCTTGTGGTTTATAGAAATGTACATGTTCTTGTATGTTAAACCACCACTGGTCCGCACACATCGGTGGAGAAGGCCGACTCTTCCGCTAGATGCGGTACCTCAATGTGAAATGCTGACTTTGGGATATGCGGAAGGAAGGTGGAAAAGGCTGTTTGAATATCCAACTGTAGTCGGCGGGAAGCCGGCAATTCTTCGTAGAAGTCAGACAACGCACCGATGTCGTCAACATTCCCTTGACTGCCTCCCTGCAGAGGGCCTGACTGTCGACGATCATACTGTAGGCGGCCATGTATTGGCAAATTGGGCAGTGCACCCGACGGATCCAGCGCTTCCTGCAGGAAGGCCATGCCTTGTTGCCGGTCACCCAAGCCCGAGCGGCCGATCGTCTTGTCTTCGTTCAGCCAGAAGAATTCCCACAAGGTAATCATATCGGTCAGGCAGACGAAAGGCCGATTGCCTGCCACATTGAGCACATTAGCCAAGATCAGTTGGATAATGGCTTGCGCATGATTGGCCGTTGTGGGAGGATTCAACTTGAGCTCGACGAGGCAGAGAGCCAAGTCCCACTTGTGCGTTGAGGTAGCGTGAACCGGCGCGATGGCCATCACATCTCCTTGGCAAGTGACTTTGGTCAGATGACCGTCAACTTTGATGTGCGTCGATGCTGTGATCCCAGTGACGTCGGAAAATTGGCAGAACGGGACTCTCAAACTGTTAAGATAGTCCAAGGCTTGTCTGGTCAAAGTAGCCTCGGTTGTTGCTCGAGGATAGTTCCACGGTTGAAACACTATTGTGAGGTTCCCCAAGTCAACGCTGCTTAGTGTGTACTCCTTCACCTGCAGCGAAAAGTCGAGCGCTGTGAGCACACGTTCTGCGACGTGTAAGCTGCACTGAGACGCTGCGATGGTCGGCGGGCCGGTGACCGCAAGCGACGCTGGAGCAGAGTCTGGCCGCGAGCGAGGAGCTCCTAATGTAGCGACAGTCTGATGACTAGGCGTTCCAGACAGCGCCAACAACCTTCGCTGCAGGGCGATCACTTCATCCTTCAGTTCAGCAATCACCTGGTCCTTGCTTGCGACGCTTTGGCGGATGTTTGCCAAGGACGCGCGAGCATCAGCAAGCTCACTTTGCAGCTGAGCTACCAGCTGAGCTACTGTCGCCGCGACCGGCGATGCAGACCTTGCTGCGGCACCCGCAGTCCTTCGCGTACGCTTTCGCGGACCCATGCTACCGACAATCAAGTTGGCGTTGCAGGTGTTGGGGAGCTCATGAACAGAGGCTTTAATTTGAGGTCGCGATTTTAATGTAGTCAGACTACCTCATGAACACGACTGAAATTCCCAACCACAAGGACAATTACTACCGAACTGTTCATGAATGAGACCTGACCGGCTTGATCATCTATACTGACACACGCTTCACGAAGCTATGCGGACGCAATTACTTTGGCACCCGCTCCGTTATAGTGTTGGCGCGCTCACGGAATCAAGCGTGTTGCGAGGCTTATCGACCTCGCTTCTCGCTTGAAGAATCGTTGCAGGACGCGTTGCATCTCTTTGCAACGCAGCCGCATCCCTGGCCTCATACAACGCGAGGTGCCATCAACCTAGAAGCAGCTGGCGACTAAGGGACCATCCATCCTTTTTCAGGCTATTTTGCCACAAGTAGATCGCAGCAGGTTGGCAAAGACACAATAGCTTTCGTGACGCATCTCACGCAGCGTTGCAAGATTATTGCGAGTGAGCGAGTCAAAGGTGGATCGTATTTACTTCTCCGTCTTGCAGCACTGCTTTGTCAGTTATTCGACAAAGACGGGAAATCTTGCCGCAAGGCTCTTGTTTTCCATCGTGCTTGGCTATATTGGCTATGTCGGTGCTCAACCCAAGCGGGTCGCTCGAGCCATGGCCATCCACTTTTCATCATTGATGGGTGCTCTTGCTATTTCTGTTGCCGTCTCCAGAATCATGACGGTTGCTGGTCTGCATATGAAGTGGTTTGCCAGTAACTACATTTGCTTGGTACTCTACCTCCCGGCAGCCTTGCTTGGCTTCTTGGTTGCAAGCGTCGCCTTCCCAACGACCAGAATCGAAGCCCATCAAGCATCACTTTTGTTCTTCAGCATTATGAGTCTGCTCCCAATCGGCACTTCATCCTGGATGTTTTGCCAGACCCTCAGTTTGCTGTATGCTGCAATCCTGCCAGACACACTCGTCATGTGGTTCACCGGCTCTGCTCAAGCAATCTTGTTTGGCACAGAAGGCTACTGGTCAGTCCTTGGCATCTTTGTACCCCTCACAGGTCGACTTGGCGGTGATGCACCTGCAGAAACCATTATTGCCATTATTGTTGCTGTGTTGACCTTTTTTGGTCTTCCCTCGCTCCCAGCATACTTGGCCAGTTTGACACAAGCGACGCGTCAACGAGCGCTGGGCGCCACCATCATGGCTATGCTACTAGGCGCACTGCTGCTCTCTACACGTACCGTATGGGATGCTGCACACCCACGACGCGTCTTCTCACAACACATGTACAACTTGACCGATGGGTCCACTTCGCATGCGCTGATTCTGCGCCCGGATTTGGTGCATACGTGTCTAGTCTGGCATCACGGCTGCAAGGTGCTGGGATTGCGACTGGACAAGCCGTATCGATGCCCATGAATGAGTGGGTGGCCGAGTGGGATGTCGTCTATCCCTTCTCACAATTCTTGGATAGCTACAAGGTGCCGCTGGAAACGCCAGCACTGCAAGCGTTGTCAGCTGGCTACGAGACGCCAACGTTAGAAGCGAAGCACCAGGTGCGCAGAGGTGGATTGGTTGATCTTGTGCTTGAGGTGAAACATGCTGGACTCATCTGGACGGTCATGTCGTTTGACGCTGATGTGGTGGATTGGTCCCTGCCGCGTGGTATCCAAGGGTATGGACGTCATCACGTCAAGCATGTTGGTACAGATGGTATCAGCAGTCATACGCTGACTATGACGCTCAATGCTACACCTGGATCAAGCTTGTTTATTGACTTTGTGGGCATTGACGTGGAAGCCATGTATCCGCACAATAAGCACAAGGCAGGCGCCCTGTCGCACCCTGTCATGGCACTGTTTCATGAAATCCGCAATGTGCAGGCGCCTACCGAGCGAGACGCCGTCGATATGACGAGCTCGGGTATGCTGGCTGCGAGATTTGAGGTGAAGCTATAGTCGATACAAGGTAGACGGGAGCCACTTCTTGTGGTTTATAGAAATGTACATGTTCTTGTATGTTAAACCACCACTGGTCCGCACACATCGGTGGAGAAGGCCGACTCTTCCGCTAGATGCGGTACCTCAATGTGAAATGCTGACTTTGGGATATGCGGAAGGAAGGTGGAAAAGGCTGTTTGAATATCCAACTGTAGTCGGCGGGAAGCCGGCAATTCTTCGTAGAAGTCAGACAACGCACCGATGTCGTCGCCATTCCCTTGACTGCCTCCCTGCAGAGGGCCTGACTGTCGACGATCATACTGTAGGCGGCCATGTATCGGCAAATTGGGCAGTGCACCCGACGGATCCAGCGCTTCCTGCAGGAAGGCCATGCCTTGTTGCCGGTCACCCAAGCCCGAGCGGCCGATCGTCTTGTCTTCGTTCAGCCAGAAGAATTCCCACAAGGTAATCATATCGGTCAGGCAGACGAAAGGCCGATTGCCTGCCACATTGAGCACATTAGCCAAGATCAGTTGGATAATGGCTTGCGCATGATTGGCCGTTGTGGGAGGATTCAACTTGAGCTCGACGAGGCAGAGAGCCAAGTCCCACTTGTGCGTTGAGGTAGCGTGAACCGGCGCGATGGCCATCACATCTCCTTGGCAAGTGACTGTGGTCAGATGACCGTCAACTTTGATGTGCGTCGATGCTGTGATCCCAGTGACGTCGGAAAATTGGCAGAACGGGACTCTCAAACTGTTAAGATAGTCCAAGGCTTGTCTGGTCAAAGTAGCCTCGTTTGTTGCTCGAGGATAGGTCCACTGGGGATACACTATTGTGAGGTGCGCCAAATCAACGCTGCTTGTTGTGTACTCCTTCACCTCCAGCGAAAAGTCAAGCGCCGTGAGCACACGTTCTGCGACGGGCAAGCTGCACTGAGACGCTGCGATGGTCGCAGGGCCGGTGAGCGCAAGAGCTGCTGGAGCAGACTCTGGCCGCGAGCGGGGAGCTCCTAAGACGGTAGCAGTTTGATGCATAGGCGTCCCAGACAGCGCTAACCACCTTCGCTGCAGGGCGATCACTTCATCCTTACTAGCAACGACTTGTTCTAGGCGGGCGATCGCTTCATCCTTACTAGCAACGACCTGTTCTAGGCGGGCCTTCAAAGTCTCGATGACCTCGTCTTTGCTTGCAACGACTTCCCTTATTCCAGTAATCACCTGGTCCTTGCTTGCGACGCTTTGGCGGATGTTTGCCAAGGACGCGCGAGCATCAGCAAGCTCACCTTGCAGCTGAGCTACTGTCGTAGTTGAGGTTGCCGCGACCGGCGATGTAGACCTTGCTGCGGCACCTGCAGTACTTCGGGTACGCTTTCGCGGGCCCATGCTTACGACAATCAAGTTGGCGTTGCAGGTGTTGGGAAGCTCATGAACAGAGGCTTTAATTTGAGGTCGCGATTTTAATGTAGTCAGACTACCTCATGAACACGACTGAAATTCCCAACCACAAGGACAATTACTACCGAACTGTTCATGAATGAGACCTGACCGGCTTGATCATCTATACTGACACACGCTTCACGAAGCTATGCGGACGCAATTACTTTGGCACCCGCTCCGTTATAGTGTTGGCGCGCTCACGGAATCAAGCGTGTTGCGAGGCTTATCGACCTCGCTTCTCGCTTGAAGAATCGTTGCAGGACGCGTTGCATCTCTTTGCAACGCAGCCGCATCCCTGGCCTCATACAACGCGAGGTGCCATCAACCTAGAAGCAGCTGGCGACTAAGGGACCATCCATCCTTTTTCAGGCTATTTTGCCACAAGTAGATCGCAGCAGGTTGGCAAAGACACAATAGCTTTCGTGACGCATCTCACGCAGCGTTGCAAGATTATTGCGAGTGAGCGAGTCAAAGGTGGATCGTATCTACTTCTCCGTCTTGCAGCACTGCTTTGTCAGTTATTCGACAAAGACGGGAAATCTTGCCGCAAGGCTCTTGTTTTCCATCGTGCTTGGCTATATTGGCTATGTCGGTGCTCAACCCAAGCGGGTCGCTCGAGCCATGGCCATCCACTTTTCATCATTGATGGGTGCTCTTGCTATTTCTGTTGCCGTCTCCAGAATCATGACGGTTGCTGGTCTGCATATGAAGTGGTTTGCCAGTAACTACATTTGCTTGGTACTCTACCTCCCGGCAGCCTTGCTTGGCTTCTTGGTTGCAAGCGTCGCCTTCCCAACGACCAGAATCGAAGCCCATCAAGCATCACTTTTGTTCTTCAGCATTATGAGTCTGCTCCCAATCGGCACTTCATCCTGGATGTTTTGCCAGACCCTCAGTTTGCTGTATGCTGCAATCCTGCCAGACACACTCGTCATGTGGTTCACCGGCTCTGCTCAAGCAATCTTGTTTGGCACAGAAGGCTACTGGTCAGTCCTTGGCATCTTTGTACCCCTCACAGGTCGACTTGGCGGTGATGCACCTGCAGAAACCATTATTGCCATTATTGTTGCTGTGTTGACCTTTTTTGGTCTTCCCTCGCTCCCAGCATACTTGGCCAGTTTGACACAAGCGACGCGTCAACGAGCGCTGGGCGCCACCATCATGACTATGCTACTAGGCGCACTGCTGCTCTCTACACGTACCGTATGGGATGCTGCACACCCACGACGCGTCTTTTCACAACACATGTACAACTTGACCGATGGGTCCACTTCGCATGCGCTGATTCTGCGCCCGGATTTGGTGCATACGTGTCTAGTCTGGCATCACGGCTGCAAGGTGCTGGGATTGCGACTGGACAAGCCGTATCGATGCCCATGAATGAGTGGGTGGCCGAGTGGGATGTCGTCTATCCCTTCTCACAATTCTTGGATAGCTACAAGGTGCCGCTGGAAACGCCAGCACTGCAAGCGTTGTCAGCTGGCTACGAGACGCCAACGTTAGAAGCGAAGCACCAGGTGCGCAGAGGTGGATTGGTTGATCTTGTGCTTGAGGTGAAACATGCTGGACTCATCTGGACGGTCATGTCGTTTGACGCTGATGTGGTGGATTGGTCCCTGCCGCGTGGTATCCAAGGGTATGGACGTCATCACGTCAAGCATGTTGGTACAGATGGTATCAGCAGTCATACGCTGACTATGACGCTCAATGCTACACCTGGATCAAGCTTGTTTATTGACTTTGTGGGCATTGACGTGGAAGCCATGTATCCGCACAATAAGCACAAGGCAGGCGCCCTGTCGCACCCTGTCATGGCACTGTTTCATGAAATCCGCAATGTGCAGGCGCCTACCGAGCGAGACGCCGTCGATATGACGAGCTCGGGTATGCTGGCTGCGAGATTTGAGGTGAAGCTATAGTCGATACAAGGTAGACGGGAGCCACTTCTTGTGGTTTATAGAAATGTACATGTTCTTGTATGTTAAACCACCACTGGTCCGCACACATCGGTGGAGAAGGCCGACTCTTCCGCTAGATGCGGTACCTCAATGTGAAATGCTGACTTTGGGATATGCGGAAGGAAGGTGGAAAAGGCTGTTTGAATATCCAACTGTAGTCGGCGGGAAGCCGGCAATTCTTCGTAGAAGTCAGACAACGCACCGATGTCGTCAACATTCCCTTGACTGCCTCCCTGCAGAGGGCCTGACTGTCGACGATCATACTGTAGGCGGCCATGTATTGGCAAATTGGGCAGTGCACCCGACGGATCCAGCGCTTCCTGCAGGAAGGCCATGCCTTGTTGCCGGTCACCCAAGCCCGAGCGGCCGATCGTCTTGTCTTCGTTCAGCCAGAAGAATTCCCACAAGGTAATCATATCGGTCAGGCAGACGAAAGGCCGATTGCCTGCCACATTGAGCACATTAGCCAAGATCAGTTGGATAATGGCTTGCGCATGATTGGCCGTTGTGGGAGGATTCAACTTGAGCTCGACGAGGCAGAGAGCCAAGTCCCACTTGTGCGTTGAGGTAGCGTGAACCGGCGCGATGGCCATCACATCTCCTTGGCAAGTGACTTTGGTCAGATGACCGTCAACTTTGATGTGCGTCGATGCTGTGATCCCAGTGACGTCGGAAAATTGGCAGAACGGGACTCTCAAACTGTTAAGATAGTCCAAGGCTTGTCTGGTCAAAGTAGCCTCGTTTGTTGCTCGAGGATAGGTCCACTGGGGATACACTATTGTGAGGTGCGCCAAATCAACGCTGCTTGTTGTGTACTCCTTCACCTCCAGCGAAAAGTCAAGCGCCGTGAGCACACGTTCTGCGACAGGCAAGCTGCACTGAGACGCTGCGATGGTCGCAGGGCCGGTGAGCGCAAGAGCTGCTGGAGCAGACTCTGGCCGCGAGCGGGGAGCTCCTAAGACGGTAGCAGTTTGATGCATAGGCGTCCCAGACAGCGCCAACAACCTTCGCTGCAAGGCGATCACTTCATCCTTGCTCGCAACGACTTCTTCCTTACTCGCAACAACTTCTTCTAGGCGGGCCTTCAAAATCTCGATGACCTCGTCTTTGCTTGCAACGACATTTTCTAGGTGTGCTTTCAGTTCAGCAATCACCTGGTCCTTGCTTGCGATGCTTTGTCGGACATCTGCAAAGGATGCGCGAGCATCAGCAAGCTCACTTTGCAGCTGAGCTACTGTCGCCGCGACCGGCGATGCAGACCTTGCTGCGGCACCCGCAGTCCTTCGCGTACGCTTTCGCGGACCCATGCTACCGACAATCAAGTTGGCGTTGCAGGTGTTGGGGAGCTCATGAACAGAGGCTTTAATTTGAGGTCGCGATTTTAATGTAGTCAGACTACCTCATGAACACGACTGAAATTCCCAACCACAAGGACAATTACTACCGAACTGTTCATGAATGAGACCTGACCGGCTTGATCATCTATACTGACACACGCTTCACGAAGCTATGCGGACGCAATTACTTTGGCACCCGCTCCGTTATAGTGTTGGCGCGCTCACGGAATCAAGCGTGTTGCGAGGCTTATCGACCTCGCTTCTCGCTTGAAGAATCGTTGCAGGACGCGTTGCATCTCTTTGCAACGCAGCCGCATCCCTGGACGCATACAACCCGAGATGCCATCAACCTAGAAGCAGCTGGCAACTAAGGGACCATCCATCCTTCCTCAGGCCATTTCGCCACAAATAGAACGCAGCAAGTGGTGAATATACAATAGCTTTCGTGACGCATCTCACGCAGCGTGGCAAGGGACTGCAAGCCTGCAAGTGAGCTCAAAGGTGGATCGGATCTACTGTTCCGTCTTGTAGCACTGGTTTGAGGTTTTCAAATGAGTCGTCGGCACGTTGAGACTATAGGTACATGGCTTGATTAGCCTATACGTGTTACGCATAGTTGATCTAGTCAATCGTATCAGCCTTCGCAGCTTTGAAGCAAGCGTTGCGATCGCTGAGGGTGCTGTTGCCCGCTTTTGAACGAACGGCTACAGCTTTCCACAATGTCCATCGAGCCAGAAGGGTGCGAATTTTCCCTGTATGGCCTTACTGTGATGGCGAAGAAGAAAGGGCGAGCTAGCCAAATCTCAACAGCACACGGCAGCGAACATCTTGTATACTGCCAAGCAGATCATTTTGTGAAGGTCTGGAAGCTGATGTGTGTTGCAAACGAGATGCCTTTCATAGCAAGATGAGCACAGACCACGGCCTACCTCTCCTCCTTTGTAGATTGCTGCCACGTCCAACGTGTCCGTAAGTACTTGAAGATGTACACAAGCGCAAGCAAGACTGGAATTTCGATCAGTGGGCCGACAGTCGCAGCAAGGGCTTGCCGAGAATTGATACCGTAGGTCGCTACCGCCACTGCAATGGCCAGTTCAAAGTTGTTGGAACTGGCAGTGAAAGTTTGTGCTACACTCACTTCGTAGTTGAAGTGCATGACGTTTCGACATGCAAGAAGCGTCAAAGCGAACGTGATGGCGAAGTAGACGACGAGTGGTGCGGCAACGCGGACAACAGCGACAATCTCATCGGTGACATGCCGTCCTTGACTTGCAAACAGAATGATGATCGTGAATAGGAGCCCAATGAGCGATAACGGAGAGATGATGCGGATGAAGTATTTTTGGTAGCGATCATTACCAAGCAGTTTGCGCAGAGCCAAGCGTGTCACAATGGCTGCAGCCAGAGGGATGCCGAGGAAGACACCGACAGACGAAGCCACGGTCGAGTAAGAAACATCCAGGTCGCCATTTGTTCCACTCGGCACGAATTTGTTGATGTAGAGAATGGCAAAGGGTGCAAACAGGACAATCTGCAAGAGGGAGTTGATGCCGACCAAAATGGCGCAGTATTCATCGTCACCACCGGCGATATTGGTCCAAATCAGGACCATGGCGATACAGCGTGCGATGCCAACAAGAATGAGGCCTTCGCGCAAGTCGCGCTGGTCAGGCAGAAATGCCCACGCCAAAGCGACCATGAGCAGTGGCGCCACTAGCCAGTTCACAACAACACTGAACGCAATCTGTCGCCAAATGCCCTTGGCTCGAAGAATGTGGTGTAGCCGCTCGTACTGGACTTTGCAAAGGATGGGATACATCATGACGAGCAGGCCAACCGCGATAGGCGCCGACACACCGATCAGCTTGGATGTGTCTAGCTTTTGCTGGATGTCGTTAACGAAGCGACCAAGTATGATGCCGATGGCCATTGCCAATATAATCCAGAGCCATAGAAACTGATCTAGAAACGACAGAGCCTTGAAGGGCGCCACAGCAGTCGGTGATTCACTGCGCGGCTCGAGCTCTGCTGTAGAGCTGGCGGAGCTTGACCGGGCCATCGTCGAAATTTGTTCGGTCTTCATCTGCGCAGGAACCCTCTCTTCAGTCGGCACAGCCTGGTATATATATGCGGTAGAATACTGATGCACACATGTCGCGCTTGAGAAGTGTCAAAATCGAGTGACATGCCGGCGACATGCTCAGGCGCGTTGATTGGCTGCACCCGATCGCCCATCTCTGCACCCAGATGGGACTCCTGGGAGGCTCAACCCTGAGTCAACAGGCGAACAGCTGGAAACTTCTAGGCTCCAGCATGTATACATGATCATTGAATTCATTTGCTCTGTATGCTATGAAGAAGATTCGAGGCCAGACTCACTTTCGAGATCATCATCCCAGTCTAATGCTGCAGCTGCTGCTTTGATGCCTGCCAGGCCACTCAGCTGTTCAATATACGCTGGGTCATCGAGGGCCCGTTGCACCCAATCCCAGTGACCTTCTTCATATGCCTCCAAGACGGCCACAGAGCATGCTGAGCATTGCGGAAATGCTTCACCGCGCAAAACTAAATTGCTGAAACTTCCAAGAAAACCTCGGATGGTGTGCGGCACCCTTCCAAGGAGCCCGTCATTCGAGCCATCATTCTTGTCTTTTGGCGCAGATGCATGCTGTTTATCTGGATGTGCCAACATACTGACGAGCAATTCGACAGCATGTGCAGAGGCAAGTGCTGCTAACCCTGGCCGCGTCACAGTGCACATCTGGTCGAGGGACCGATCGTCAAGCGAATTGCTTGGTGCAACTACATCGTTGCAGAAGTAGCATCCAAGGTTATTGCTGGTTGTTCCATGACGCAGAACGACGTACGAGTCGAATCCAAGTGCAGCATTCAGCACAATTTTATTCTTGGCCTTGCCAAGCACAGTTGGCAGCCATCGACTTTCTCGAGAGTCCATAAGGAGAAAAACGGCATCGTGGCTGTCAATAAGCTGACAAAGCTGTTCAAATTCTCGACGTGCTTTCTCTCGTGCTTCAGCAAGAGTGGGTAAGGGATGACCTAGCATAGGAACACTCAGCGCAACTCCAATCGCATTGACTCCAGGATATATTTCCTTCAATGATTCTGCAGCGACAGTCGCCTTGCTCTTGCCTGTCCCGGCATCGGTATATCGAAAGAGCGGTTGACGAACAGGATTCGACCAGGACACTGTACCATTATCAACAAATGTGATTTGATTCACACCCCAAGCCATCAACAAGCGTGCAGTATAACAGCCAAGTGTGCCTGCTCCAAGCAACAAACAACGCGTGCTCTTAATGGCGTCTAGATCAAGTGAAGGACTAGCACGCCAGCGCATGAGCTTGAGATTGAGATGAACAGCATCATTGGCGAGGATGGTAGGATCTAGCTGAGATGAGAGAGCTGTAATGCGTGGTGCCAATCGACCATTGCGGTCGCGCTCCCAGCCAACAGGTGGCAGATTGGCTATTGGCTCTTCCAAGTGACAGTTGAGCAACAGAGATGGATTGCCTGGATGAGACCCTCTGTATGCCACCAACTGCAGATCTGTAAGGTTGAATACTTGACTAATCATGAACAAATAGTTGCGCGCTGGCCATGAAAGGCAGCTAGGATGGCTCGACGTGTCGAGAAAGCCAAAGACCCGATATTGAGCTGGCACGTCAGCATAGAGAGAGTGCGTCGTATTGTCACGCCGATCAATTAGGAAGAAGGCCTCGCACGTTGCCAAGTTGCTCGTGAACAGACTTGATGAAGCGCTCCAGCTACTGGGCAAGGCGGGAAAGGCAGCCCAGTACGTGTATGTGTATTTCTTGAGATCTGCAAAGCAAAGCAGAGCGAATGAAGACAGAAGTGCCGGCTTATGAAGAATAGTCCGGTCACTGATGGCGTCTTGAATGGGCTGTGCAGCTCTCCTCAAGAATTCATTCTTGTCGTACGCTTTGAAGGTGTCAATTGTATTGAGATTCAGAGCTGTTCCTTGAATGCGCATTGTAGCTGCGTCTGCAGTAAAGCTGCTGCCATCCAAGTCGACGCGCGGAGGCGCCTCATCTTGCTTAGCTTTCAGGGTGATTGCCGCAGTGATGGAATTCTCTTGCTCTCGCAGCTTGTCTACATCTATCTTTTGCTTGCTCAGCGAGTGCCAGAACTCCGAAGAGATGTATGTGGCCTGTGGCAGAAACGTCAAGGGCGGCATGAAGATGGGTGCAGTCGACGACAAAGTCGCTGTAGCTGCCGGTTGCGGAGGCATCATTATTCAGATGGCGGACGAATATTCTCGCTCGAGCATGCACAACAGGCGATATAGAGGAGTAGAAGAGGACCAGGCGGCAATCGCCTGTATGCATGCTTCTCTCTCTTATACGGTCTACTGGACAATTACGAAGAGCGGCAGTATTGTTTTGTTGAGCTCCGAGTTGCATTATGACTTCGCAAGAGCTGTTGAGATTCGCAACACTATCACGGCATACTGAGAAGAGCTTCTAGGCAATGTCTATAAGATCTATGCCTCCCTCGCCGCTTTGACGAATGCTGCAATCTTCTGTGAGCTCTGCTCGCCAGACTCATCTTCGACGCCAGAACTGACATCCACACCACGACACCCAGTCTGCTGTATCGCCGCCGCTACTGTCTCGGGCGTCAAGCCACCGGCCAAGATGTATGCATCGCCGTGCTCCTTTGTGATTTGTGCAGCACCATCTAAACTCACCTTGCTGCCTGTTCCACCACTGACTCCCGATGCAGACACCGAATCGACAAGGGGTAATGCATGGAGGCCTGTTTTGCTAAGCCCTGAAGCTTTGCCTGTGCCAAAGACCTTGATGACTGGCCCCGGGATGAGATGCGCCCAGGAGGCCGGCTCATCGCCGTGCAGCTGAATCACATCAAGACCGAGGCTCGCCTTGTAGTGCAAGATTGTGGAGAGGGGCTGATTCTGAAACACGCCAACAATCAAGGGTCTCGTACAGGAAGAGATGTAGTCGGCTTGCATAGAGAACCACTCGTCCGTCGAGACGGGCTCCTTCGATACCTGTCGCGCGGGCAAGGTGCGTACAGCCGCAATCACTTGCTGAGCCTGTTCCATAGACAATGTTCGTTTGCGCCCTTCAGCGAAGATCATGCCAATCAGGTCTGCACCGGCCTCGGCTGCAGCAACTGCGCCGGCAGGGGTGCGCGTACCACAAATCTTGACTATCCTGCGTCTTGTGTGCACCTTTGCCTTTTGCTCTTCCCGCCCGAGCAGTGTAGCAATAAACGCACCCTTGTCTGTTGACCGCATAAGTGCTTCACCGACAAGGACCGCACCGACGCCTTCATCCACATACTTGGCGACATCTGCTCGGGTACTGATGCCAGAGAGTGCACACAAAACAACACCGCCTTGCAAGTCCTTGGCGATGGTCGAGGTGGTATTGAGGTCCACCACAAAGTCGTGCAAGTTGCGGTTGTTAACACCGACGACTTGTGCGCCAATGTCCATGGCAACTTTCATCTCTTCCGGGTTGTTGACCTCCACGAGCGGCTCCATGCCAAGCGATTTCGCGTAGGAATAGAGCTCCTGCAGCTGCTCTTTGGATAGCATGGCAACGATCAATAGAATTGTGTCTGCACCGTATAGTCGTGCCTCGTCAATTTGGTACGTGTCAATGATGAAGTCCTTTCGTAGCAGCGCAGGTGGATTGGGCATGCCTTGCAAGACATCACGGACTGATCGCAAGTCATTAAGACTGCCCTTGAACCACTGTGGCTCCGTCAATACTGAGATGACGGATGCACCGCCCTGCGCGTAGAGCAGCGCCTGCGATGCGGCATTGGCACCTAGGTCAATGTCGCCCTTTGATGGTGAGGCTCGCTTGATTTCTGCCATGAGAGCCGGCTCGTGCGGCGCATTTTGCGTTAGACGCTTCTTGAAGTCAATCAAAGGCGGGGCAACATTGAGAGCCAAAAGCCGTTTCAAGTCGGCAGGCGTGCTGCCAGGTGTCGCCTTACTTGCTGCGATATCCAGCAGTCGCTGTTCGTGAATCGTCTCTAGAATACTCTTCTTTTCCACGACAGGCGCTCCCTCACTAAAGCCTGGGTTGCCTGCCCATGTCCCGGCTTCCAGCTTCAAGAAGTTGGCAAAGAGCATTTTGCCAGCCTCTGAGAGGATACTCTCTGGATGATACTGGACTCCTTCCATTGCATACTCCTTGTGCCGGGCCCCCATAATGATGCCATTTTCAGTCCACGACGTGCGCTCCAGACACGCAGGCAGGCTTTCTTTTGTACCAGCTAGAGAGTGGTAGCGTGTCGCTGCAATCTTTTGCGGTACACCTGTATACAATCCTTTGCCGTCGTGCTCCACCAAGGACGTCTTTCCATGCAGAATCTCACCCGTACCGGCGACAATACCGCCAAAGACTGTGAACATGCATTGCAAGCCCATACAAACCCCTAGAATGGGTATTTTGCCTGCAAATTCGCGAATGCAATCGCTAGAGATGCCCGCATCTGTAGATGGATGTCCTGGTCCAGGGCTAATGACGAGCAGCGTGGGCTGCCTGGCGACAAGGTCAGCGACGGAGATTTTATCATTGCGAAAGACCGTGATGGTGCGATCCGTCAGCGCAGACAGGTACTCGACAATATTCCAGGTGACTAGAGTCAGTCTTGAATCTTGTTAGAAGCCTTACATGAATCATAGTTGTCTATAACAACGATATCAAGCGCATCTGCCATGCCGGAGTAGACGTGTCCAGTTTGAATTTAAATCTGGCGTCTTCAAATTGATGCTACAGATTCGCGCTACAACTACAACTTGCGCGCCCTCGCTAGTCTCTCCCGGATGGCCGTGGAACTCAGCTTGAGTTCCTGCATCGCCTCGCCCTCAACCTTGCCATCAGCACCAATGACTTCAATGTAGAATATTTCGAGCCGCCTCAGCGCCTTGCGTGCTCGTTCCTCCTCAATCATCTTGCCGCCTGCTTCCGTCTCTTTGCTCGCCACCAATGCATCAATAGCGTCGACATGTCCAGTAGGACCATAGACATCATTGATGGCCGGCAGGTCGTAGATGAGGCCACGCTTGAATTTGTAGTAGAATCGCTCGACGCTCTTGCGACGTGCATCAATCGACTCAAGCAGCTCCTTGTGCTTCTTCTTTTGTAGTAGTGCATCATCCGTCACGCCACAGATGACCTTGACCGTGGCAAGCCAGGCAGTCATACTCAGGAGAATCTTGTGGCCGTCGTGCAGATGGTCAAACGTACCGCCAACAGCAACACACTCAAACGATTGCGGCTCAGATTGATCAGGTTGCATGGCCTCTGAAGATGACGTTACGGGTGTGTATAGCTTTGTTTCTGCTGTCAGGCCCGGTAAGTTTGAAAGCGTTTCTGCGTCTGCTGCTGCGACACTGGTCCAGCAGTCTTCCTTTTCAATAGCATATCCGCAATAACCTTGCAAAATGACGATTGTATCTAGCTCTTTGCCAGCCAGCTCGGCAAGTCGTGCGGCTTCCAGATAGAGCTGGCTTATAAGCTTTTGCACGGGTATAAAATAGGCACGTCTTTGGTTGCCTTGTAATCGCTGAGAGCATATGAGAATGTCGAGAGACGCAAATTGATCTAGGTCACAAATGACGGCCTTGAGGTTATCGAAGTGACAAGAGGCATCGAGCGAGTCATTCAGCTGCACAACATAGAGGACGGCCTGCTTGGCCATGTTTAGATTTGGTTGAGGTTGAATGCCGCGCGAATTTGGACGCGACCGTGAATCGACTACCGCGTCTACACAATGCTCATCGGCTTGGCTGGGCCTGACTGCGCGGGCAGAAGCACCGTAGCCAATTACTTGATCGAGCATCATCGATACAGACGAGTCTCCATTGGTCATGGTCCTCCCCAGGATCTCAATGTCATGGGGCAGCAATTGGTCGATTCACATCAGCTCAAAAGAGAATGCATGAGAAAGCAAGAGTATGGCTATACGACACGACCAAAAAGCTACTTTAAAACAGCTGAAGAGCTTTGTGAATATGCAACACTGCATTGGCGCGATGACATGGTCACGACTGATGTTCTGAATATCACAGATTACCAGACTCTGTCGAAGCGCCCATTCTTTCTGCTCGTCGGAGTGGATGCACCTCTAGGCACTAGGCTAGCACGATACAATAACTATGCGTTCTGTGCAGTAGACGCTCGATATGCTGATAAAGATGATTTCATCAATTGGCATGAGTCGTTCTACTCGAGCGGCGGGGCTGAAGTACTCAACTGTGCTTCTGTTCGCATACTCAATACATTCAAGAGTGTCAAACTCTTCGAGGAACACATCAAGTCGCTAGATCTCGCGAATCCAGACCGGCTCAGACCATCATGGGACACCTATTTTATGCGTCTCGCTTCTCTTGCAGCAATGCGCTCAAATTGCATGAAACGTCGCGTCGGATGTGTGCTTGTTCGTGGCAAGCGTGTCATTGCCACAGGCTACAATGGCACGCCGCGAGGCATCACGAACTGTAACGAGGGCGGATGTGATCGCTGCAACAAGGCCACAATCGGTGGTCAAGGCCTCGGAACGTGCTTGTGCTTGCATGCTGAAGAGAATGCGCTCCTGGAGTCTGGTCGCGAGCGTGTCGGCGTGGATGCCACTTTGTACTGCAATACATGCCCGTGTCTGACGTGCAGTGTCAAAATTGCTCAAGTTGGCGTCAAGGAAGTCGTCTTTCATCAGAGTTACAGCATGGATGAACAGAGTGCATTGATATTGAAGGAAGCAGGCGTTATCCTGAGACAGTTTTCACCGCCTGACCAGACATTCTGATTTACTTTTAGACGTCAGAGGACTGAGCCTTCGGTGCAGCAGCCATGTTGGCGAGGTCATCCTGCTCGGATGACGTCGAGCTCAACAAGTCATCTACAAGAGACTTTGCTCCACCAGTCGACTCGTTGGACGTGTTGATATCAGTGGCCACATTGGAGTTGGCTGGTGTGGCATCAGAGTCACTGGCCTTGGTCTTGTTGGACTCGTCGGCCTTGTTCTGGACGTAGGCTGCTGTTAGAAGGATACATGAGAAGCAGACTTACTGTCGTTGGATGCAAGATCTTTTGCGGACATGATGAATATGGAGAGAGTGTTCGCTGCCAGGCTGCTTGCTTTTGTACTTTGTATGACGTCAGATCGCTACAACTCAGCTAGTCACTTGTATTTATCCTCATTCAGCTTTTGCTGGCCGGGATTCATGGTATTCCGCAGGCCAAGCAACGTCTTCGAGATGGCCTCGGTCGTACCAATGAGTGGTCGAATCACGGCAATCGGTACACTGCGTGCTGCGGCGCGGACAGCACCCCGAGCATCTTCCTCCTCCTCAATTTCGCGCGGTAATGCAGCGAGTGCCGTGCGTGCAGTGGCCACATTGCGCGACATGCCACTGATAGCTTGAGAGACGCCTTGCCTCAGGTTCTTTGGCTGATTGGCGTACATGCTGACGGGTGCTTCTGCTTGTCCAGATGGTTCGACAAAGTATCCTTCAGCTTGTTCGAGCAGCCCTTGTGTCCCAACTGCTAGCTTAGCGCCTAAGCGGACGGCCTCGGTTCCAGTGGACCTCGCAAATGCTACGATACCCTTTTGTACGCCACGCACAATTTGTCCGTCTCGTCGGTACTCTTGAACAGGCACCGTAACAAGCTTCTTGAGGCTGCCGCCAAATTGAGCAAGTGAACGAATAGCAGAGACACCTGCCAGGACAGAGCCTAGCTGGTTGGACTTGATGTGCGCGAGCCAAATTTCCTCGAGCAGCTCAAACACGCGCGGAAGACCACAAATGCCATACAGCACGACATGCCGCATGACCATGGAGCTGTCTTCAAGAATAAAAAAGTTTTTGAATTCTGTTGTGCGCCCACTGCGCAGCGACTTGAGGTTGACACGTTTTGGTTTGTAGTCAATCTGCAATGTGAATGGCATAATCTCGAAGCGTTGGATGAATAGCTCTTCCGCTGGCAAGCTACTTTCGACGACGCGCTGATCGCGGAATTCAAAGAAGCGCGTCATGAATTCGAGCGTGTCTTGATCAACATGCAGTCTCAGGGGCAACAAGTTTGCTTTGATGACGACCTCCGCTGCAGCCAGACCAGCGACGGGCCGTACAGTCAGCAAATCTAGGATAAGCATCTTGCTGCCTTGTGTGCGATCGCTGCCATCCTTCGCTCGTAGTGCCGTTAGAAACTTTCGCCAGGTAGATGTGGCCAGATTGTCAAAAATCTCTAGCTCCGAGACGGCGAGCGTCATGTGATTGAGAACTTCGCCCTCTGCCGCATCCATGAGTGCAAAATCGAGATTGAGTCCACTCACCTCAAAGCGAACCTTGTGAGACTTGGACCGGCCAAGTTGCAGGAGTGGCTGAACTGTGGTTGTTTGCACGACTGTTGTGGCTTGGCTGGCTGTATCGCTGCTGGCTTGCGCTAATTCCATATTGATGGCTGCCGTGACGTCTTCGGATGTTGCTCCTCGTGGCAAGGCCAGGTAGATGGAGTTGAAGAGCAAATCGCCAACCTCTTCAGGCTCATCTTCGTCTTCTTCCTCTGCTGGTTCAGCTTGTGCTTTGGCGATAGCACCTTGCACTGCTTGGTTGATTTCCTCTCGCGTTCGTTGCCAGTCGTAGCCATCATACAAGTTCCAAATGCAAAAGCAATTACTAAGCTTGACGCGCATGATTGTCCGTGACGGCGTGCTGCTTGGCCGATTCAAGTCAATGAGTGATTGTGAGAGAAGTTGCTGGTCCATGGCATCCACAGCATCTGTTTCGTCGTCAAGAACGAGCACTGGTTCGTGTAAGACGTGTTCGGTTGTGACGAGGTTCTTGAACGCCTGCTCATCAATGCTCTGAAAAACGTCTAGCGGTATGGTACCATCCTCATTGAGGCCAAGCTTGTATTTGAGCTCGTTGCTGATTTCGACGGGCAATCTGAGCATGTTGAGCAGTGAGATGAGGGTTTGCGTTGAATCGGCACATGTTTTGAGAGTGAGAATGGCGCCCGAGAGGGTGACGAGTATCACTGAACCTGCAGCTTCTTGTTCAAAGTCAACCTTGACTTTAACCGTTTCGATGCTTGCTGCATGAACAAAGCCAAGTCTCAGCAGTGGCTCAATCACGGGGTCCTCCTTTTTCTTGAGCTTCAGATCATTTTGGCTTCCATCCATGTCGTCCACCAAAAAGAATTCGAGAATACCGGCATGCATTTGAATGGGAGCCGGTGTTCCATCTACCAGAGAGCCATTGGCAGAAGCTCGACGAAAATAAAGGAGACCAACTGCCTTTGTAGCGTATGGGTGGAGCGCCACAGACATGTTGTGCAGATCCAACGCATACGCCAAGTGAAGTTTACTAGGCGACGACTTGTCTGATGCGAATTCAGCACGCATTGCATCAACCCATGGCATCTTTGCATGGTGAGCCAGACAAAAATCGGCCAAGCCTAGACGCACCATGACTTGGCCTATTCTTGAACCTGCAATGTTATGCCGAACTTTGATGGAAAGCATTTCCGTCTTGCTATGTAAATCGAGGTGCAGCCCACGACGAATGAGTTGAACAGTCTCGGAATTTTTCGCATCGAGGCTGATGGTCGCAGCGTTCAAGACTAGAATATCGACATCCTTGACGCCATGTCCAGCAAACAAGTTGACGCCTTGCAGTCTGAATGGAAAAGTAAAGTCTGGCAAGGAAAAGGTTCCAGACAAGGCATCGATCGTGACGAATAGCGAAATGGGTGGTATTTTCTCGGTCTTGTTGCTTTTTGGCAACGCAGCAACCAAGCTTTGCAAGGTATCGAGTGCTTCCTTGGAACAGGCACATTTGACAATCCCGAGAGATGCGCGAAATACTTGTTCACTTGCCGCCTTGAAGCGTTCCTTGACAGCCTGTACAGTCGCCTTGTCTTCTCGATCATTGCGCTGCGGCTCTGCAAACAAGACATCGTATCGATCAAAATCGAGTTTCCGCTGCGACGCACGCTGCAGGACTTGTGTAAAGTCAAAGATGTTGTCGCCCGCCAAGTCGACTCGCAGTTTGCCTAGCGCTAGACTTGCATTAGTGTATTGCAGTCGATGTCGTATCCGTTGAGCTGTTGATGTCTTGTCGTATACGAGATCAGAGAGACTCAGCTCGATTTCGTGTTGCTCAAGAGTGGCAATGACGAAGAGCTTTGGACAAGTAATTTGAAGCGCGCCTTCACCAGGTGACGAGCGAGCTTTGGGTAGCGATTCGAGATTGTCTAGAAGCTTCAGTAATGCTTCGACCCGAATGTAAAGCGATAGAGGGTCGACCGTTACGTTGCCCTGGTCAAAGCGAAGCTGTTGCCGCTCCATGCAGATGTGTTTGTCAAGCAACAGAGATACGTCGCAATGTCCAGCAAGCGACGCCAAATTGGCAGAAAGAGAAGTAATGTTGAGCGTCACTTGACTTGTTCCGATAACAACACATGCCTCCAGTTGTTCAAGGGAAATGGAGACTGGTGGTGGCGTAGACTCTGTTGAGCTCTTGGGCCGTAACGTCTCGAGCACATCTTGAACGGCAAGGAGCTGTAGCGCCGTGCAGTCTATACGTATAGGCCGGCACTTGACATCAATCGCCTCTGTCGTCCAGTCGAGCAGGACCACAACGCCTTCATCGCACGTAGCAATTTGTCCAGTCTTGCCATCTTCCTGTATGGCAGACTGCAATGCAGATTGGTAGACGGTATTGCCCAGCGCACTCATGTAGAGGGATCGGCCTTGATCATTGCCAAACACTGTAGACTGCATCAATTCTGGCGCATCACTTGCATCAGACGAAATGCTAGAAGAAGTAGACGGTGCACGCGGCCTACTTTGACGCAAGCTAGTCGAGATGCCCTTTAGCGTCAGCATCGAGGCGCGCTCTTCTGTTGGCACAAGCTGCGCGTGTTGAACATTTACTTCCAGACTCGTCGCCGCAGTGACTGTAACACTGATGCGCGAGATCTCAACCGACAAGTTGATGAGGAGTGTATCGAGCAGACGCTGAACCATGGCAGACTCGGGAATCGAGCCAACGCCAAGCTCACCTTCATGCTCTTCAAGAAATGAAGCCGCTAAATCAGCAGTCGTAGCAGATAGCCCATCCATACTCTGCACACCATGTGCTTCGACATGCAGCGCCAGGCCAGAAATGAGAATTGTAATCTTTCCAGCCAGCAAGTCGCTCCATGGAATAGATACTTCAAGAGAATCGATACTGCCGCTGACGAGCGCCAAGCCAAGCGGCGCAAGCTTATCGTTGACGCGCTTTCGTTAGCACATTAATAAGTCAAGAGCCATACATCAGTTTTGAGCTCTAGATTGCTCAGCGCAAGCCGTCCGCTGCTAATATGCAGTGCAAGGGCATCTTCCTGCAAGTCTCGCGCGAGAAAGGGCGAGAGCGCCTTACGCAGGACGTGAGCAATGACGCGCTTCTGAAAGGCTGCTGGGAAGGCGACGGAGGGCAAGGCATCGTAGAGTGCGCCCAGACGCATCGATCTGTGGCATGAGCTGGTTGTTGTTTTGTCGCGTCGTGCGTCACTCGAAAGTTGACTGAATACTGGGACTGATTCTAGCTACGAAGCATCAGATTGTAGTATCATTGCACTGTGCTCTAAGTCTGCTACGACGGACAGATTGTATTGTGCTTAACGGCCGACCCAACCTCCATCGACAGTGATGACACTGCCATTGCAATAGTCAGACGCCTGGGAGGCAAGGTAGACCGTGACACCCCAAAAGTCCTTGGTCTCGCCGTACCTGTTTGCCGGAATGCGGCCTAGGATCGCTTCATTGCGCTTCTCATCCTTGAGCAATGCTTCAATGAGATCTGTGGCAACATAGCCTGGTGCAATGGCATTGACGCAAATACCATGCGCAGCCCATTCATTGGCATAGGCCTTTGTCAGGCCCACAATGCCGTGCTTCGTGCCAGCATACGAGCTGACTTCAATGCCACCTTGGAAAGACATGATGGCTCAGGTTAGCAGATTCAACAAAAGACCAGCTTACAAGCAATGTTGATGATTTTGCCTCCAATCTTTTCCTTGATCCAGTATGCCCCGACATCACGCATCAGCTGTGCTGGTGTCAAGTAGTTGACCTGGACCACCTCATTAAAGTCCTTGACGGGGAATTCATGGGCCTTGTAGCGTCGGTTGATGCCGCCGCAATTGACGAGCACGTCGATGCGATGAGAAGCCACAACTTGCTCAATGAGCTTCTCAACTTGCTCTACATTGCCAAGATCGCACTGAACAGCAGAAGTCTTGATGCCCATGTCAGTGTACCGCTTGACTGCCTCTGTTTGAGTCGTGTCGCGCAATACAAGAACAAGATTAGCTCCGGCCTTTCCTAGTGCTTCTGCCATGCCAGCACCAAGACCACGATTGGCTCCAGTGATAAGGACTGTCTTTCCATCCAGTGAGAAGAGATTATCCAAGAATGACCCGCTCATCGTGCTTTGTTGACGGTCAACTTGGGTCAAGACAGGAAGATGGAGCCGTGCGGATGATTGCGGGGTTAAGAGGAGCTCCCTCAGCTACAACTAAAACTCGAAAGACTCGGCATATACAGGCTTGGTTGTCCAGCTCTCGACACTCTTGACAAGGCCTGGTGGACCGCAGCAGTAGACATCTCGTTCCTCAATATCTGGCACTGCTTCAAAATCTTGCTTGATCATGCGACGATGAAATTGTTGTGAATAAGAGACTTGGCTCGCATCAATTTGCTCGAGCAGCTTGTCATCTGTCGGCTTGCCAGAGAATAGTATCGCCAAGTTTACATGATTGCCGAGGGTTTGCGAGAGTGTGACGAACGGAGTGATGCCGATACCACCGGCAACAAAGAGGACCTTTTTTGCCTTGTTTATGCCGCTGCCATAGTCGCCACCAACACCAAGGAAAGGCACCGACAGCTCCTCATGCTCCAGCTTATGATTTGCAAGAAAGCGACTCACCACACCACTCTTGCGTACCATCATTTCAATGTTGCCCTCTTGTGATGTGATGGTCCAACTCCTGATGAAGGAATCATTCAAAAGCTGAGGGTGCTGATCATTCATGTGCTCGTAGCCTTCATTGCATATGCCAAAGTCAAACACGCCAAACTGGCCAGGCTGCCATTTGACGGGCGTCTCTAGTCTCCATGTGTATTTGTTGACTGTCGGCGTCAGAGCCTGGACTGCTACAAGAGTTGCCTTGTTACTCGCCTCTTGTTTGGGTAAGCGATGGCCGGGCTCTCTGGAGAGTCGGTAGATGGGCGGGTTATACGGTGACATAGCCACATCCTCACCCTCAAGCCTGAGATTGAGACCTTGTGCAACAAACCTTCTGGATGTAACCTTGATGCGTGTGAGACGTTGTACCCCTGGCATGCATTTTGCAGCATCCTTGCCAAACAAGTTGACCGCTTCGCCTGTCAGGTACAGCATATCGCCAGTATCATAATGTGGAATCGTAATACCTGCAACAGCTGTACTTTCAATATTGCCAAGCGAAGAAAAGAGCTGATTACCAGAGTAATCAGGCACATACACCACCAGCACATCATCCGCAGTGTCGACACGAATGAAACCTGGTTGACCGCCACGATGGTTGACATCAAGATCTTTTGGCCCTCTTGAGGCCATGAAAATCATGTCGGCAGCTGCAATATGTTCCGCACACTGCGCAAGGGTCAAGTTCTTGGTGGTACCAGAACGTTTGTGGTAGACGAGCTTGCGCATATTGATATACTTGGGGCAATTACCAATCGACTCTTCTGTTGTGATAATGGCCTGTAGCATCTTTTCCTCTCCATTCGTTTCCCTACGCAGCATGCCAGGCTGTATACGGCCAAATACCTTGTTGCGACGACGGTTTGCAAGATCAATACCGAGCCCTGCTACCTGCGTATCTTCAGCCATGTTTTGCAACCCAGGATCGTCCTCGGGCACAGCAGTAGAGAAAGCAAGATGCGTCGGAGAGACTGCGCGCAGAAAGCCAGGCGGGCCACAGAGGATGGATGCCCAGGGTTGTCCATCTGCGTTACACGTACCGCACACGAAGTAGGACAAGTTGGAGAAGAAGGCCTGATGCTGCATTGGCATCGTGGCAGTAGTGATGCGCTCCCTCCCGCGATTGACATCAAGTAGATTCAAGGCCTTGTGCACCGCGAGCTCGCCTTCATGCCAGCTGTGCATTTTACTTGTGTAGCTGATGGATGCGGAGAGCATCGCAACCACACATCAATTTGACAGCACATGAGCACCACGGCGAGCCCAGCGTCAGAGGCAGGGCCAGACAATGCGAAAGCAGCCCGCAATGCAAGAGCCCGCAATAATCAGCGAGTCTCTCGCGCAAGAAAACAGGAACGTGTTGCGCATCTCGAAGAACAAGTGCGACTATATGAAGAGCGCGGCGTCGCAGCAACTATCTCTGTACAGACGCGCGCGCGGCAAGTGGAGGCGGAGAATCGGCAGCTGAAAGGCTGGCTGACTGCGCTTGGTGTGCGCGACTCAGATTTGACGCACTGCCTGACGCTACCGATGGATGAAGGCGCTCAGCATATCAGGCGCTTTTTGCAGCCTGCTTTTGCTGTCGCTGCGCCAGTGGAACAGAGCCTTGTATTGCCCCTTCCTAATCTACAACCCGTGGCGACTGCTGGGTACAGTACCTTTGCACAACCATTGGAGAATTGGCGTCCGAGCGTACCACCCATACAATCGCCTGCCGCGGCGATAGGCGCCTTTACACCACGTCAAGCTATTCCAGTGCCGATGGTCGCCAGTCAAGTACCACCAACTATACCGCCTACAAAAACTCCAGACCTCGGCGCCCAAGCCTTTGACTTTGCGGCACCTGACGCAGCGTTTGCCAACTTTCTCGGACTGCTCGGCCCTGTTGAGGTACCACAAAAGTGTGGCAAGGATCTGAGTGCCGTCGGGCAGCAATTCTGTGCACTGCTGACTGCATTGTCGCCTGCTGTCTATTCAGAAGCAGACCGCGTGACTGGCAGACACATGACGTGTAGACAGACATATGATGCGCTGCAGCATTTGCTTGGTGGCAAGTTGAGTGTGGAGGAGGTGGTCGGAAAGCTCATGGCTTCTGCAAAGCTATCGCTCGATGCAGATGAAGGATCACTGGTAGATGGTGATGTCGTCAAGGAGATTTTGGACAGTATTGGCATCGAGTTGGGCGGGACTTGTACAAGGGGTCTGCCTTGCTGTTGAGACATCTGCAAAGATGATGACAGGATCGAGAGGCCGCCGGAATCAGCATTGCAGTGCTATGATGCATCATGCTGTGAGACTTGACTACATCCTCGAGCCTTTCTCATGACTTTGGCTTGTTCAGAACCGCGGAAGTTGTCCAGCTCGTGTATCTTGACGAAGTCCCTTCGATCCTAAAGACATGCCTTTGACGCCTTATGCCGTATATATCATTTAGCTGCTAGCATATCGAGTGAAGCGAAATAAGGCATTATACTGTGTTTGATGCAACCATTACCTATAGACGATCAGCAAAACTATGGAGAGGACACGGACAATTCATCAGTATACAAATTGTCTACAGCAGTCTTTTGCTTGCTCAGCGTGCGCCAGACTCCGCAGAGATGTATGTGGTAGGAATGTAAATGGCAACATGATGCGGAAGAGCAGTCGACGTCCAGGTCGGTGTAGCTGCCGGTACGACAATTTATCAGATGGCGATGATATGCTTGAGCATACCAGAGGCTATGCGGAAATGTGGTAGAGGACAAGGCAGCGCTCGACTGCATCATACTGACACGCTTTTTGATTTGTATAGCTAAGCAGTTCCTTTACTTATACATGTATCAACTCAAGTTAATGCTTCTTGCAGGGTTGACTTTATCAGGGGTATTCGTGATGCGATAGCATTGACTTGCAAGGACAAGTACCGAGCTTGGCAGCTAACATCAGGCCACGATCACGGTTCAAGGAGGCGTCTACGCTCGCCGCTTGGTCTCGTCAATCTCGCGGAAGCTCTATGTATACGCCAGTCGGACCCATTTCGCGGCAACGAATTTTTCAACGCAACCCAAAACAGAGAGAAATGCAAGCAAAGAGGAACAAAAAACAGATACCAGGACCGGGTCTCGAACCCGGGACCTACTGCGTGTTAAGCAGTCGTGATAACCGCTACACCATCCCGGCTATGAAGAGGCGACGCTCGTATACTTATATATACCCCAAATTTAGCCTTATCCCCGTTTTTTTTTCTGTTTCGCTCGCCGCGATGTGCCATTGTCAGAGCTCTAGGTCCGCTAGCGACATCTTCAAGACCAGCTGGTACGGTACGGTAAGGCTGGCAGAGCACAAGACGTTCTTGGTCCGAAACTGAGCCTATCGCGGGATTCCCGATTGTTCGGCGGATAATCGCGCTGCTTGATCCGAAGCGCCGCCATCAAACAGCTTTCAACATTTGGTGCTGGGATCAGGTGCTGCCTGCAGCTATACTCGCAAAGAACACTGAGTAACATGGATGTTCACCACCATGATGTGCATGGAGTTCGAACAAGTCCATAAACTTATCTGTTTATCATCTGTTCAACTGTTCAGATGGTGAGACGCAACTTCAACTACCACTCGAGAACGAATCACTGGGTTTTCAACCGACTCAACCTCTCTCCGCAGCTGAACATGCTGCCAGAAGTTCAGAACCTTGAACATGTCTGACAACAGAAGTTTCTTTGCTCACAGTGACAACTCAAGATTGGGCATAGATTCAGGTGCTTTCAATTATCCGCTGCACAGACACCTGAGGAATATACTCAATCAGCATGAATGTTACGCCTTTTGTCGCCAGAGTATCATGGTACGCAGGGCATGTATGGACTTACCTCACTGTGCGTATTGGTCAAGCAGCTTTTCGACGGGCAAGTTGCACGAAGGCTTTGCGAGACGTGCATTTTGTATAGGTCTGCAATGCATGTTCACAGTCTTTGGCGGCATTGTCGTCGGTACGCGGAGATTCTGCATGAAAAGACCTTCTTGGTGGAGCACAATGGCAAGGGATTGTATACAGGTGTATCGCAAAAGATTGCAGCGACACGCTACCACTCTCTAGCTGGTACACAAGAAAGCCTGCCTGCGTGTCTGGAACGCACATCGTGGACTAAAAATGGCATCATCATGGGGTTCCGGCACAAGGAGTATGCAATGGAAGGAGTCCAGTATCACCTAGAGAGTATACTCTCAGAGGCTGGCAAAATGCTCTTTGCCAACTTGTTGAAGCTAGAAGCCGGTACATGGGCAAGCAACCCAGGCTTCAGTGAGGGAGCGCCTGTCGCGGCAAAGAAGAGTATCCTAGAGACGATCCACGAACAGCGACGCGGGACATTGCAGCAAGTAAGGCAACACCTGGCAGCACGCCTGCCGACTCGAAACGGCTTTTCAACTACGAAGTCAGTGCAGCACAAACATTCATTGCCAGCTCCAACAACCTCCGACTTGTTATTGCAGTGGCGGTGGCGACATATGCCATCAGGCCTAGGCAAGCCTTGCTGCGCCTGTCGAGCTACTCATTGAGAATCCAGTCCTGCTTGCTCTTATCTGCATCTTCAGGTACGTACGGTTACGTGGCCATGACAATGTTCTCCCGGAGGCGAGAGCCAGGCGTTAAATGGCAGCAGAATGTCTGGCAGCACGCAAAATCTATTCGCCCGGTGTGACTGAGGTCACCATCCTTGACTTTGCCCTCTTGTTTCTTGCCAACGGCCAACATACGGCAAGGTTATACAATCACAGTCGGAGCCTGCTGGTCCTGGCTTTATGGATAGACCGGACCACCTCTGCGTATAGATACATTGCCCACTCGCCAATGTACTGTCGTTCTCGTATCCTTGCTTCTGGACACGATCCACACTTCAGCATTGCATTCCATCTCGACGACGCCCTTCTCTAAACCTGTTTTTGTTGGGATTCCTCAACATCGACTCAAGGCCCCTGAAACACAAATCCGCAAGTCATCCATCAATCAACGCCGAGAGTATGAGCTCAAGATGCGCACGCGAAGGTTTACAGTGGCTGGCGCAAAGAGATATGCGTCGCCGGCTGTAATTTCTCCGCAAGTCTGTCTCACTCAGCTGCAAAGTGTGATTGCGAATAAACACCGTGAGCTCACGATGCTCATGCAGCCGCCATCGCAATGAGGGATCAATTGTAACCTTGGAAGCCGAAGTTGAAAGACACGTTGTAAGCAGCGACCGACTTGTTGCAAGCAAAGACCGCGTGACTTTTGAGCTGACAACACGCTTGACTAAGTCGCTGCAGACAAGGATGAAGGCATCGCTGGGCTACAATCAAGGTTGTTGGCTGTGCAGGCGCGAGTCGCCGCTCTGAATCAACCTCGCTCGCGTCCCGAGCCTGGTCCAGCCTTGCTTGCTGCTGCCGGGCCGCTGGACCATTTTCGCGCTTCAATGCAGCGAACGCGATGCCGAGCGTGTGCTCCAGATACTTGAGTTCTCACTACAGGTTGCCAACTACGTCCAAGCAGCGCTCACTTGGTTCTACTACTGCAAAAGGACATGGTCTGATGCAAGCAATGAGGCGGAGTTGACCCGCAAGCCATCAGTTACTTCAACAATCTTCGCATTCCCATTTGTCTTCTGTTAACGTCAATGCGATTACAGCATCGGCACACACCTTGACATGATGAGTATCTGACAAAGATCACTTACTAGGGAGACGTGATGGGCATCGCACACATTCACGCTGCCTCGACACACAAGAGGAACTCAGCACTTTGTTCAATTGAAAGCAGACTACAGGCCCCTACGACAAGCAACCATTCACGGCTATCATTCAAATGATGCTGGTGAATCTGTTTAACGTCGCAAAGAGCTGCCTCTTTCTTTACTTGACTGACATATAAACACTTTGGAAGGTATTCTGGCTTGAGCCAGACAAGACCATTGACTGTAGAGTTTTCCGCGATCATCGGCGAGGCGTGGCTTTCCTGGAGGAATTCCTGAATCCGTCAGGTGCGAATACATCGTCGCCTATTGTTTGATCGTCAACACCTAGGCGCTCTGCGAGCAGGTAATCGAGGTGGTACTGGCGACATCGTCGCCCTTCTGAGATGAATTGCCAGCATCACGCCGACTGCAATTGGATAATCAGTAGCCTTGTCCACTTTTTTACCACTTGGATGTCCAGTTGCAGTCGGTGTGCGACAGGCAAGCCATCATGAGAGCGACAGTATCGTCATCATCACCTTGCTTTCTCATCGGAGAGCGCCTGGTTGTTGGCGTTGAAAAAGTAGGCGGTCATGTATCCGCAACCCAGACAGTGCTTCTGACCTATTCAGCGCATCTTTCAGGAAAGCCAAGGCTGATTGGCGATCACTGAAGAGAGCACGTCCAAGGGTTTTGTCAGACTCAAGCCAGAAGAATTCCCAATATGTGCGCATGTCAGTCAAGCATACAAAGTTTGAATTCTGCTAAACAAAGCGCTGAATCCCACTTGTGTGTCGAGGCAACGTGAATGGGCGCGATGCCCATCACATCTCCCTGGTAAGCGACCTTTGTCAAATGCCCATCACATCTCCCTGGTAAGCGACCTTTGTCAAATGCCCATCAATGTCGAGGTGTACCGATGCTGTAGTGACAGTGTAGTCCCAGTGACGTCAAAGAATCGACAAAAGGGGATACGAAGACTATTGAGGTATTCGATGGCTTGTGTAGTCAACTCCGCCTCGTTTCTTGCATTGGGGCAGGTTCAGGCAGGAATATTCCTTTGTAAGAGTAGCACCAAGTGAGGGCTGCTTGGAATGTAGTCGACAACCTTTAGCGAGAGTCCAAGCGCCTGGAGCACACGCTCTGCGTGACTGCGTCGCGTACGCTACACTGAGACGCCATGATGGTCGGCGGGCCAGCAACAGCAAGCGAGGCTGGAGCGTACTCAGGACGCGGGCGAGGCTGAGTCAGAGCGGCGACTGGGGGCTGCAAAGCCAATAACCTTGAGTGCAGCCCAGCGATGACTTCACTCTTGTCCGCGATGACTTGATCAAGGTGTGCTTTCACCTCCGCAATCACCTGTTCTGTACTTTCGACAAGTCGGGCGTAGTTTGCGATAAGTTGGTCGTAGGTTGCGACAAGTTTGTCGTTGCTCGCCTTCAGCTCCGAGATCAATTGATCCTTCATTGCGAGCTCACGGTCTTTGTTCGCAATGTCACTTTGCAGCTGAGCTTGATTGACCTGCGAACAAGCTGCAGCTGGCAGTGCAGTTCCCCTGACGGGAGCAGAGGCCAAGTGATCAGGTTCGGTAGCCCCGACATTGCTGGTTTGCGACCTTGTTCATGGCATGGTGGCCTGCTCATTCTTGGACCGCAATCAAGGCCAGCGAGCAGATTTCTGCCTTCTCTCTACGCCCTGATTCTGGTCAATACATCGATGCTCGGATTGCTCGGTCTGAATTTGCACTAGACGTTTCTCTCGATACGGCAACATGCAGTCCTAGGCTCACTGCTTATAAGGCCTCGGGGGGTCTTGAACAGCTTCAACACGGGTCTAACAGGTTTGCATCGCTGCCATCAGCCTACTTGGGCATCTCTTGCACCTTAATTGGTCCCTTGGTGATGCCGCCAACGAAAGTCCTTGACTTGCATGGACACAGCCTTTCTCAGGCTTATTGGAGATTGACACGAGAGGAGTACGTTGATGGCGTCACATGACATTGGAACAGTGTGTGCTATTGTGCGCGACATTTGATCCATGCTTGATTATGCGTACAAATACTTTATGCATCTCGTAGACAAAATGCTTCAAACTCTGTATACGCCCGCTCGACATCATCATTGACAATCACCAAGTCGTAGAAACCCTGTTCCTTGACACTCTCCATCTCCACCTTGGCCACATCGAGACGTTTCGCAATCGCCTCATCCGAGTCTGTTTTGCGCCCACGCAACCGCTTCTCCAATTCCTCCATCGACGGCGGTGCAACAAACAAGAACCGCGCATTCAATTGCGTCTTTTTGACAAGCCGCGCACCTTGCAAATCGATATCCAAGATACACGTCCGTTTCGCATCCCCCTCACCGGTCTGTGCGACTGCCTGGACGGCAGCGATAGAAGTTCCATACAAATTACCAGAAAACTCTGCCCATTCGATAAAATCACCGCGATCAGCACCAGCCTTGAATGATGCACGATCAACGAAATGGTAGTCCTTGCCATTTTGTTCACCAGCGCGTGGCTGGCGGGTCGTGTGAGAGACTGAAAAGCCGAACCGAGAAGGGTGTGCGGCAAAGAGCCGTTTAAGCAGAGTGGATTTGCCTGTGCCGGAAGGACCAGAAAGAACGATTGGACGAAGTTCTGAAGGATTGCTCTGAGAAGACATGGTACGTGCGAGGCGGGAGACGCTAGTTGTGGTACTCAGCAGATGTCGGGTGAGCATTCAACTGGTGCTGGATGTGGTCGACAGAATTTCGTGAGAAAGACAGCGACAGACTCACTCGACTGCCAGCTGCAGCCTGCTGGCCAGTGACCACCCATACTAGATCAGGAAAGCGATGCTGTGTCTCATGTTGGCAGCCAGCAGGGGTCATGGACTGCTGAAGGGCCGAAACTGGCCGGTCTGCTGAACTTTACACCGGAAATAGTGACTACGAGAGCGCGTCTGTCTCGTGCTCAGCTCTGTCATCGTCTTCTCCTAGCTACCGTCGACACCTGGTGACGAGAATTCCTCATTGTAGTACGCTTCCAGGAGTGAGCATCAGCTGATCTTCACACCTTGCAATCGATAACTTCACCACAGCAAGAACGAGTACAGAAGCTTGTATGAATCGCGGACTATACAGCCTCATTTCTGCAACTTTGCGAAATTGATATGAGCATGCACCTGTCTACGTCGAGCCTGACCATCTGTCGCCACCTTGCTCATTTCCACACATGCGCATGATTGGTCATTCTTCATTGTCGTGGCCATTGGCTAGTCATAGTCTTGAGCTTTGTAAAGGCGCTCGTGGTTCTGCTTTTGCTCGCGGGCTTGCATTAAACTGCTCTTCTCAAGGAATTAGGCGCTATCCAAAGCCCTCAGGGTGCAGACTTCAGACCAACATACCGCTCACATCAAGTTCAGCCTTCGTCTCTAAAATTATGCAACTCAAATGCCAAGTCAGATTGACTCGGACTGTTCTGGATCTACGGCGAAAGGTCCGAGCAGCAGCCCGTTGCCTTGATGCCATGTCAAAGGCAAATGTGGAAGCAGAACTCCGTATCAAGGCGCTTCAAGAGGGCCTCGATTGCTTTGATATCGAGGTCATCAAAGATGTTCATCTTGCAAGCGAGGCGTACGACATCGTCGTCTCCCGTCATCAACGTCTCAGTCATCTGAGACATTTGGACTCGCTGATCCACCTCTTTGCCATCAAAATGCCAGACGGCAACCTTTCATCGTCTGCTGTGGTCAACATGATCATCGACATTCGCGCAACTCTCTTTGAGTCCCTCCTTCTAACATGAAGACCGTTGTTGATCTTCTTGGTGGTCCTCAACGCCGTGTTGCTAAGCGGGCCGGAACTAGCAAGGGCGTTATCTTGCATGGCAATGAAGCTCATAATCTAGCGGGGTTGTGCGTGGATACAATCATGACTTGGATGGTGAGGTGTCAAGTCAAACACAAGCAATCTAGATAGTGCAAATAGGATTGATGCAGATGAGGAGCAGAGTAGAGCTCGTGCTCCTCATGAAAAAGTGTAGAACAAAGGGGGACCATCACCTGAAAGCACGCGATACATGGGAGAGAGAGGCACTTCTATCTCATGTAGCAGTCGAACATCTCAACCTTTGACAAACTTCCAATGGCACATGCGTAGCCTGACCTCGGTGTGGTAGACCTGGTAACCGCAATTCGCAACCCTCTGCAAGTATCTGCTTGACTAGAGCAGCATCATGCCTCCATTCGAGCTGAGCAAGCTGCCGTTGATCCACCGACTACCCTCTTCACACAGAAAACCCACAATTTTGGCAATATCATCTGGCTCACCAATACGATCGCCTGACGGCAATTTGCTCGTATCCGATGTCTGTCCACTGTTATGCCACATCTCAGACGAGACTGGGCCAGGTGCAAGGGCATTGACTGTGATTTTATGCTTTTGCGCAAACTCACGGGCCCATGTCCGGGTCATAGCTTCGACTGCTGCTTTCGTACCACCGTAGATGCTCTGTCCTGGGAATCCCATACGGGCAGAGACACTGGAGAGATTAATGATGCGACCACCTTCATTGAGATAGGGCAGAAGTTGCTGCGTCAAGAAGAGAGGTGCACGAACATTGATGTCATATTGCTTTGTATAGCTCTCCAATGTACATTCAGGCAGCTTGGCATTCCATGAGATACCAGCGTTATTGACGAGAAAGTCGAGCTTGCGTTCACCAGCAATTTCAATAGTCTTTTGTGCTAGCACGGTGATATCCTCCATATCACTGAGATCTGCTCGGACGATAGAGACTTTGACGGCCTCATCGAGCTGTTCGAGCTCTTTTGCTAGTGTTGCAGCCTTTTCTTCACTGCTGGCGGCATTGTAGTTGAGGATGATGGAGCAACCGCGTGCAGCAAGCTCTTTGGCGATCCCTGCGCCGATACCACGAGAGCTACCTGTGATGAGGGCGAGCTTGCCCTTGAAGGAGTGGTTCTTGAGGATGTAAGCGTCTGCCATCTGTTCTAGTGCTTGGTCGTTGCACTGGTTAGCTGATGCCGTTTTATACTTTCTTTGTGGGGGATCTGCAGGCTAAAGTCAGTCAATTAGCCAGATGGACAACACGGTAATACACAGTCACAGGGCCATAGTAAACGGATTAAAGCATGCTAGCAAAGGAGACTATCATCAAAGGTTCATAAAAACATCAAGCACTAAAGTCCCAGATGCGGACTTGGCCATCATCGCCACCACTCACAATCCGCGCATCACCGACATGCACACAGTTGACGGGACCTGAATGGCCAGCAAGAGACAAGATGCATTTACCATCATTGCAATCCCAGACTTTGACAGTCTTGTCATGTGCACCAGTCACAAGACGCAAGGTATCTGCACTCAAGCACCAAACACCCTCGACATGACCAAACAAGGTTCGCGTGCACAGACCCGTTTCAACATCCCACGATTTGACAGTGCCATCCAGTGACGAGCTGTAATACTCACGCGGCGTACAGCGTTGTCGAACACCATACGGGTCATCTTCCTCGGCATCCAAACTCTCAAGAACCGGTGAGATGGCTTGAACTTGTCCAACATGCCCCTCGAGTGTACGGATACACTGACGCGTATCGAGGTTCCACATCTTGATGGTGGTGTCGTCGCTTGCTGAAAAGAGTCGTTGACAAGCAGAATGCACACGCACGGCATTCACCCAACCACGATGACCTCGTAGGACCGTACACGTGCCATCGCTGAAATTCCAAACGCGGATGGTATTGTCTGCTGAGCCGGATGCCAAGACTGTCTTGTCAAAGTGAAGTGACAAGACACCTTCGGTATGGCCACGTAGGGTAGAGAGACATTCACCGGTGCGGTAATTCCAAATCTTGAGCGTCTTGTCCATGGAGCCACTAATCAGCTTTGCATCGTCAAATTGAAGACAGTTGACACCGCGTGTGTGTCCGTCCAGTGTTCGCAACAACTCGCCACTTGTCAAATCCCAAATCTTGATGCTGCCGTCATACGATCCACTTGCAATGATGCTGTCATCTGCTTGGACGCACATGACGCCATCCGTGTGGCCGCGCAGGGTGCGTTGCTGGCATCTTCCACGACGCCAATTGCTCTCGACCTTTTGCCGTTCGCAGTAGATGGCCTTCCAAGGACGTGTGAGCTGTGGCAATGACACTGGAATCTCCACAGGTGATTCAACCTGACACTTGAGCAGCTTTGCAGGTCTCTCAGAGTCTGTTGATTCTGCTAATCGCTTCTCCCCCGTCACTTGTTCGTCACGCGCAGCGATCTCCTCTGCACGTTGCTGAATCTTTTGTTTTGTCGCTCGTAATCGTTTGCGCTCCAGGAGCGGTAATCCCCATCCGCATTTCGTACACTTGCGATCAATGTGTTGTTCACACATTCGATGCCATACCACATCGTCATTCGCGAGATCCGCCCAGTGTTTACTGACTTGCGCCGCTTTACAGAGGGAGGAGGCGTCAAGGTAGCTGAGTATTTTGAAGCCAACTTCAGTCGGTAGAGCAGTGATGTAGTCAATACGAATCAAGTCGCGTGTGCATGAAGCAATGTAGCTGAGTTGCGGGAAACAGCACTGCGTCAAGAGCCCTTGTAGGATGAGTTTACGCTCACTTTGACTTGCAGCTGAGAAGAAGGACCAAATCTGAGAGATGCCTTCCTTCTTGGCGGCAGGCAAATGGTCGAGTTGCTTCTGGATATCCCCCATCAAGGGTTCATTTGCTTCCTTGGAGCGACACTGTGTGTTTTGTGGATTATGCCTGTAGCAGAACCCATTACCACTGCGCACACCTTGACGCACACGCCGACTGACTTCACTGGGAACAGCGGTGGCAAGAAAGTCCTTTGCGGCGCCTGTGTCTTGTGCCAGCTGACCCACTTGCGCCGACGCTGTGGCTGCTGCTGCTGCCTGGCGCGCTGTGGCCATGATGAGACTGAAAAGCAAAGAAGGTCAGGCCGGTCAGTCGCCGGAGTGGCCTGGTCTTGTAGATGGACGGGCCCTCTTGCAGCTGCGCTTTTAGCTTGCTGGTGTCTGGTCTTTCGTCTTGTTGCGACATTTCAAAGCGAGAAAGCGACACCGCACGTGAGAAAGCGCAACACCACAGAAGAAACACTTGTTGAGAAGGCCGGAGCGAGGGCCTGGGCTGGGAGAGACTCGGGAAGCTGCAGAGATGGAGGATGATCCCGATGCACCGCCAGCAAGTCCGCATACAAAAGAGCTCGACAGTATAGAAATGCGCGACACGCATGTCGTTGAAGGCGGCGCTTCTGGAGGGGACCTGTTCCTGCCTGATGCAGATGACGATAGTGAGGATGACGAAGCACTTGCTGCCGAAGCATTGGCGCATGCAGAACAGCTCGCGATGCAATCTAGGCAGCTGCAGCAAGATGCGGCGCTCGAATACCAGCACGGTCAGTTCTACTCGTGACCTACGCAGGCGCTAACAGCAGCGCTTGATGAGATGTCAGAAGATGACGAGGATGATGATGAGGAAGGCGTCCGGATAACAGGCGACGACGATGACCCTATCGTCCGGACAATTCCCATCCTCGCCACAAAGACACTCACGCCGTACCTTCATTTCTTTGCCTTCCCAGCGCGCAAGGGTAAAGATCAATTTGAGAATGCTACGGCACGCGAGTCTGCGCGAATCAAGCGTGAAACAGGTCAGATTGAAGTTGATTTGATGGTAGCAGACACGCATTCACCGCACTACAACACCGATCGCGGTACGCTTTGGACGGATCAGCCACTACGGACCATCAGTCTTGGTGGTCAAGTCCGGCCCCTGCATCATTTACAAGCCTGGTACAATCGTGGTGTTTTGCACGTCACGCCTGTCGACAAATTTGTCCAGCTACGACCCAAGCTAGGCCATATCGACCAGCGCGACAAGGAAGAAAGAGAATCCAAGCGGCAAGATGCCATGGCAGACAAAACAGGTCGTGCCGCGAAGGCCGTCCAGATCTCTGCGAGGTCCACAGATGCAGCCGTTGCTGATTTGGCAACAACGAGTACATTGCTGCGGCTTGTCGAGGAGGAAGCATGGACGCCGTTAGGGTGGCGTGCCGAAAATGAGTCTGATTCCTGGCATTATGCAGAATCACTGATGACTGAGAAGAAGCAGCTCTGCAAGAGTCTGACGAATGAAGAGCAGTATCTGGAGTTGCTGTCGACGGTGCGCGTGGATGGACGCGAGCCCAAGGTCAATGTCGTCAAGATTGATGGCTGAGGAGGTCAGAGCATTTGCATCCATTTTGACCTCACGATGGAGCGAATACATCTGCGTACTGCAGCGTTCCATGACCATGGGCTTGGCTCTTTAAAGGCATCTGGTCCGGATGAGCAGTCGCAGTGCATTCGACCAAAACTCACCCAACCAGCAGTAGGGCCAATTTGAGCACTCTCCTCCAAGCCTTTGCTATCTGGCTCTCGCAGACCAGCAGAATAAGAGCTCTTAGCAGCTTAGCTCCAACCCCTGATGACATAATCTACACGTGACCCCTTTGACAGCTACTAAACTCGAGCCTCGAGCTAAGTTCCACATGTCAATTTTCGCTGCTGTCATCGTTGATCTAAAGGGCAACGGCAGCAAAGCTCGAGTTCAACGCTTTCCAAGACTCCTATAAGTAAGGCCAATGCGCTGCAAAAGCACTTGAGCATCCAGGATGATTCCCAATACGCCTCTGGCCTATGTGCTCATCCGCTCCAGCATCTTTGCTCTGCGGGCCGTCACGCCCCTCGCCTTTCTCTACTGCGCGACCGCACTCTACGCGCTCTTTGCGCCGCAGGCCATCGCGCGACATGCGCTAGCCGCATTGCCACTTTGGTCTCTTGCAGCCTTGACCATCTTCTGCGTCAATGAAGTTTGGTTCTTCTTTTATGCTCGTCGTAAAGTCGGGCGCCATCAAGCGCTTGCTACAGCTGCCGCAAAGCTCTCACCAGCTCAGCGCAAGGTTGAATTCAAGCGTGCCATTGAGTCTGTGCATGATCCACGCGTTTTTCTTGAAGGTTGGTTCAAAGGCGCTCGATTGGAAGATATTGGCTATGATAATGTGCTGCAGTGGATACTTTGGGCATTCTTTGATGCCCCGGCTGAGCCAGAGTCCCTGTATGCATTGCCAGAAGACATCATCGCCGAAGCAAAGAGCTATACAGATGCCTGGGAGTCGCGCTTCAATGTTACATTTCAGCCAGGCTTCAACCACAAGATCCAGAGTATTCGATTGTCTCTTGACCCAGTACTCACAACACATCGTCCAGCATGCGTCTACCTGGGGGTGGGTGTTCTTTATGACCACCTAGCATACTCGCGATACAGATCCCTTGGCTTCAAGCACTACATCCCATCAGCAGAGTCTGGCCATCGCGTCTCTTACCCGTACATTGGCTTACCCAGCTCTCCCTCCAACTCCACCCTCACCTACTGGTACAAGCCCTGCGCACCACTTGCTCCAGGTGAAAAAGAAGGTCTTCCTATCGTTTTTGTCCATGGTATCGGCGCTGGTCTCAAAGTCTACCGCACCATGATTACGGATATGTGCGCACGCTACCCACGCAGTGCCATCTACCTCCTCGAAATCCCCTGCGTTGCCATGAAACTCGTCGAGAAACTTCCAGTTCGTGCAGAACTCGTACGGGATGTGGTTGCTATGCTCAAAAACCACGGTGGTCATACGGAAGCGCTGTTTGCGGGACATTCACTTGGGACGGTGGTTGTTTCTTGGATCTTGCATCTTGCACCGCAAGTTTGTCGGAAAGTCATGTTGATTGATCCGGTTGTTTGGCTGCTACACTATCCGGACGTGGCGTACAACTTTCTACATCGACCACCGAGCAATGCAAACCAATGGCTCTACAACTTCTTTGTTTGCAGTGAACCTGGCATTGCTCGGTTCTTGGGGCGTGGTTTCGTTTGGCATGAGAATGTGTTGTGGTTTGAGGATGTCCCTGCACACTGTGAGATGCGCGTCTACCTGGCAGAGAATGACATGATTGTGAATATCCCAAAAGTCTTTGAGTATTTGACTGGTCAGGATATTCAAGCAATTGATCGAGGACAATTGACGACGGGTGATGAAGTGATTCTGCAGCATCCAGACAAAAGGAATGTCTCGACACATCTCTGGCTGGGACCGGATATGGATCATGCAGTCTTTCTGCTTAAGCGAAAGCCAACGGAGAACATCACGGCTGCCTTTGGAGAGCTGATTTATGGTCAATGACCTTGGGCACTCAGCCCGCTCGGTAAGGCTGAGCATCATGCATGAATGGAATGAGGAGACGGTGATTAGATGAGCAGACAAAGGACGACGTGCGAGCCTCCTAGAGCATGTCAGCGACGCATCAATCAACAATCTCGAGCAACAAGGCAAGCGACGCATCATTTTAGCAGACTGTATTTAGAATGCATTTATTTGACATTTCATCACGCTCATGTCGAAAGACCAATTCTGTTTTGATCGAACGGGACAATATTGTGAGACAGGCGGTATGAAGTCCGTGCGAGACTTGATTGATAAGTTTGTCGTTGTTCTTCCATGAGCAAGCTCAAACAATGCCAAGCGTTCTACATGCGATACTCATTCCATCCCGAGGTTGAGCTAACAGCTTTAGCTGAATCTTCCAACAATGATAAGCAAGAACCCGGGTGTCATCGTGGCCGCCGGGTGTGGGGAGCCACGCAGCGAGCAGCCATCAGCGCTCATCCAGGGGCATCTTAACGAGGCTCGCCGAACGAATGCCCACGCAGATCAGAAAAGCAGACTTATGGCAGACGCGTGGATCCTCATGCTTGGTGTGTCTCTTTGGCGGGGAATTATAGCAAAAGGGCTAAAGATAACAACCAGGGCAGCGTGGACGCCGAGTGTGAGCGTTCAAGGTGATGAGTGTCCAAATTTGTCGAGATGGGCATCTGAAATCTCGCTCAAGTGGCTGGCGGCATGCAAACACGCCAAGTAAAATAGAACATTCGAAAGTGCTGTGACGCTTGTGCAGGAATGTCCCTCAAGAACATTCAGCGCTTTGACTCCCCCAATCTCTGATCCGCGAATCGCGTGCTCTTTTGATCATTGAGAAGTGCTGCGTTTCCAGCGTGTTATTTTCGGCGCCAACCGTCTTCGGCACGATTCGAGAGCTCCGTAGGCCGAGACAGTATGCTTGCAGCTTGCGGTTCTGTTCGGGTTTGTGTCTTGCTAGCATCGCCATTGACCTTGACGAGGCCTCGGTAGCGAGACGAGCAGACTCATGTAAACGCACAAATGCAAGCCTAGCGCGCAAGACGGGCAGTGTGAAGCGAGACAATTGTCCCGCTGAACAGGTGACAGGCGACTTGACTCTCGTGTATGCAATTTGATTTTCAGCATTTCGAGGGCAAGGGCACTGTCATGTCTTGATGCGGTGGTAAGTGAGCTTCAGTAAGAGACACGTCAGGGTAAGTGCCCGAGCAAGTGGGGAAGCAGGGCCAACGACGCGGTCAAAACACTTGCCGGTGTTTGACAGTGAGCACTGAGCAGGGCACGAGACAAGTTGCAAGACGCAAAGGTGCCACTCTGGAGGAGACGGCTGGTGGGCATATGGCATTCGAAGCTGAGACTTTCTTCTTTCCAGCATTCGTTTCCGGCTCTCCCTCGCTATCCAGTCCACATTGGGACAGAGGGACGGCCGGATTTCGACACTGCCAACCAAGATCAGGCAGCAACAACTGCGACACCCGCGGTCTCAGAGATGCCTGCAAAGAACACAGGCTGCTTGAATGACAAGAGAAGGCGTAGATGATGCGCGAGGCCATGCTGGCGCGTGGATACACGAGGACGGAGCAAACCCGAGTCTTCCATCAGTCTTAAGGATGAGGTGCCCTGCAGAGCCTGCAAATCTTTAAACATCTACAAAGGATTCGATACCAGCATTAACTATTGCTACAGTCTGACAAGTGACTGACCGAGGATGACCAGGCTCTCTATTCAAACACCGCCGCCATTGGTGAGGTCCTCAATCGAATCAGATTGCTCGACAGCATCATCATCGCCCAAGACTCCCGCGGGCCTTCACTACAACCCGGAGATAGCCTCGCCCATCGGCCCAGACTTTTCAGGCTTCAGCTTTCGTCAACGACCCCCAGTTCCAAAGAAGTCTGCGTTCCGCAAGAGTTGCCCCTCCGTCACGCAGTATCAGCAACAATCCTTCACCTGGCAAAACGATGCCAACTTCTTTGACCCATGCTCGACGTTCCGCGACACGGAGAACACTGTCGCTCCAGTCAAGATTCGCAAAGTCTCGGTGTGTGAACGGAGTGATGCGCAAAATGCATACCTACAGAGCCCTGTCAGCTACTCGCGTCGTGTCTCTGTTGCAAGTTTGCACAGCACGACCCAGCTTCCTGGACCAGCATCCATGTCGCGCTCTGTAAGTTGGCTTGCACAACGTCGTGGTAGCGCCATGAGCATCGACATGCGTCGTGAGAGTGTCGCTGAGAAGCGTAGTATGCAGGCACAGCTCTCGCAAGAGCCACTTCCCGCACAGGGCCGCAGACTGTCATCCACTGCAGACCTCCTTGCTAATGCAGGCACTGGCTATCAAAGCCACTGGAGTGCTTCCGATAATGAGGATGACAACTACAGCGATGATGGATGTTTGATCGACCGTCGTCTGAGCTATACCTCGCAAATGGCGAGCTTCAGGCCATCTATGGGTATCGATGCGCCATCAGATACGCAATACACAACAGTACGACGCATCTCTCGTGCATCGGGAGACTACGCCGCAGCGAGCAACGAACAGCATCCCTTTGTTCGCGCACGCAGGGTAAGTGTTGGCCAAGCCAGACGTATGTCTCGCCAACGCAGCGCCTCTAGCGACTACAGCGTCGGACCTATGCCTGGTCTCGAGCAACTCGCAAAGTCACGCTTGAACTTGGCAAGGGAGCAAGCGCAGAGTGATGCACTCGAGGCGAAAGAGGTGCAGTTCGCACAGGTGATGGCTGAGATTACAGCTGCGCATCAGCAAGAAAAGGCGACACTCGCTGCTGAAGTGACGCTCTTGCGGAGACGACTTGCCACACTTGAGGCACAGTCGGAGGTTCTTGCAGCTTCATTGTTTTAGCCTACACATAAAGCCCAAATGATTGATGATTACCAAAGAATGAAAATGCTGTGCTCTACAATGATTTTAAGTATAGTCATGATGCGCTGCCTGCAATGGGCAGCCACGGCCGATCTTTGAGCGTTCCGTGTGCAGGTAAGCTAAAGTCTGGCTCTGCAGTCTCACCGTACAAGTCCTTGTAGGCTTTTGTAAAGTCAACGCAGACATTGGGTCGCGGAATACCTTCATTGACCGTCACAGAGCCATCTTCATGATAAGTGTTCCACACAACGCCATCCCTCCAGCGTATGATGCGAGACTCGTGGTGACAAGCCGTCCAGAGCATCTGATCCCAGATAGCGCGCTCAATATCCCACCCAAAGACGCGTCTTGCCATCTCTGCAGGACCAAAGAGGCGATGTGCCTCTCCTTTGCCGGCATTGCAACGCAATAGGTTCAACCACCCATCAGGGGCAAAATCCAAGACCATTGCGGCTTCGAGTTTGGGCAAATTTCCATGAATGAAGAGGACACGCGGACTTGGGAAATCCGAGAGCATGGATCGCTGATCATGCATACCGGCGCGTGTGATGGCATAGTCGTCCTCTGGATGATGTTGTCCTGATCCAATGGGCATCTGTTGACCTTCGCAACGATAGCCGACGCGTCTAGGCTGTGTGTGGACTTGATACACGGGATCGTTACACGCTTCAGCTGCGTGAAGATAGGTCTCCTTGTCGCCGTGGCCATTTGAACCTTGGTCCAATAGCCAATACCAATATGCAGGGCCCCATCTGTTGTAGTAGGCGGATAGGAGCAAAGTCGCGCCATGAGTACGCTTGTTGACGACAATAGCACCAGACTCTGTGCTAGCTCGCTGGTAACGATCTATTGGTGTTCGTTCAGTGATCCACAAGTATTGAGGTGACGCCATATTGGCCCAATAGTCCGGCCACAATATCATGCCATGTGAAGTGAAAGGTTCAGACTCAAACAACGAATCCGGAGACATGGTTGGAAAGAGGTCTGCATCGAGGAAGAGGACCTGCTCAAAACTCGAAAACAGAATGCTGTAAATCTTCATGGTAAAGTGCTGAGGCACGTCCAGTGGCTTGTCATGTTCGCCCAGATCAGACTCCTGCGGCAGGTAATGTGCGACAATGTGGCACGTTACGCCAAGCTCAGCCCAGACTTCCTTGCACATCACCTCGTCAATATCTTGGTCGCGCCAGAACCAGATCTCTACGGGCAGCGTCGACCCAACTTTGCGAAGCATGCGTAAGGATGTCGTAATGATGCCGCTCGAGTCTAGCGCATTGCATGTCATGGCGATACCGCGCGTCCCTCTCCGAAAAGGTAGGCCATCAGACATCTCATCCACCGTCTGCAACGCCTCTCTATGCCGATCGCGAAGCTCGTATAGTTCATCTTCTGTAACAAGCAGCGTGTTGGGAGCCTGCTCGCCTTGCTTGACATTCTCAAAAGTCGCCCAAGCCGGCATATTGCCACTCGTCCGCACACCTGGGAAACTCAAGTTACCGCGATACATGAAGTTGCCGAATGAGCGCCAAAAGTCGAGCGCTTCTGTTGAGTTGAAGGCTGGCTGTGTCTCTGCAGCAATGGAGTCGAATGTCGAGGGTGGCCATTTGTTTGTGCTACCCTTCAATACGGCCTTTGCGCGTGCATAGGCGCTACCGCCGCGCAAGGTCGTGCTGTCGGGAGCATAGGAGGTATAAACGAGAAAGAGGAAGACGGCGACGACGAAGCTCGCCAGGCCTGTTCTTGACTGCATCCGCGAGAACATGCAGCGGGCTCTTGAAAGGGTTCAAGTAGGAGGGCCAATCCTTTGAAGCTGGCCGGACAAGTGTAGAGAGTTGTAGCAGGAAAGAGTGCTTGGGCCTGTGTCTCTTTTGGATGTTATTGCCAGGCCCAGCTATGACAGATGGTTGCGTGGGAGATGGGCGGCTCCTGGGCCTTCGCACACGACAAAAAGCTCGGACTCGCGATGAGCAGAGATTGTGCTCCCCTCCTCGGAGCTTTTTATACGACGGCTCAGTGTCTCAAGTTGACTTTTGACAGTCGCTGTGCCCTAGCTGAGGCTCTGCCTAGTCCTTTATGATCTATGATCTGCTACTACCTTATCTCCAATTCTTCAATACATATATTCGCCTACCAGTACCACTGTGGCTTCGTATCGCCCCGCCAAGGCCGCACGAGCCGTATCCGCGGTGCAGCCGGCAAAAATTCTCCAGCGCACGGAATTCATCGAGATTCCAGGGCGGACGTCGCCGCGGTCCAGACTCTGTCATGCATCTGTCAAGAAATAAGGTTTTAATTCTCCGAACCGACGTTGTATTCACACAAGCTACACAACACATCAATAGTAGGTTCTCCACGAGCCGCGTGGTGCAGCCGGGAGGACTGACTCGTTGTCATGAGCTCGAAGGCTGACTCTGTTGATGCATCAATCAAGTACAACAAGTGCTGCTCATACAGCCGGGGTTGTCATCCTTTGCATGACAATGATAACGAGCTTGGGCTTCTTGTGCTGTTTTCTTCATGAAAACCAGCAAGACGATCAAAGCTTGAGAAGTCGTGCATAATGAGAGATAACCCACTCGAAATCTTGCAGCTGCATTGACTTCTGCTCGTAAGACAGTGGTGTAAGCATAGCCATATCTGCAATGGCGTCGTCACAGCTGTATGAGTGTCGTGCTTCTCGAGCGAAGTCAAATGGATATATGTATTCATCTCATCTCTGCACTGTAGCATCGCTGATTTGTATATATAATGATTGTGAGCTTGAGGCTGTGGCGCCGAGCAAACACGCGAACAAAGTGACCAAGTGCGTACATACGCATGTGATTGAGCATTTCAGATCATCTTGAAAGGTTCTACTATCAGAGATTCCCATCATGTAGCGCAGCAGCGGTGCAAGGCTCGGCCAATGGCCATGCATCGTTCCTGGACGATCGTCTTGGCAAAATAATTTGTCGGGCAAAATTTCAGGGGTGGAGCTCTCTCGACTGCAGGTCTGCGACATCGACCACTTTTGCTTCCGCTCGAAGCCAACTTCGAATAGTTGACAATCGACAGGCCTGAGTACTCGCTCTTCTTCCATTTCAAATGCCTGCTTTGTATCTATGCAGACAGGCAATAGAGGGAGAATCCCGTATAAATAGCGACGCTATCAGACTTACGACATTGACACGTCGAAGATGCTCATGAAGGAGCTTTAGACCTGGTGCCTGACGTGACACTTGAAAAAGTCATCTCCGCCGCAGACTCCTCTAGAGTAGCTATAACGTCATTGTTGTCCACGGTCCAAAAGGTCAAAACTTCTGGGATATACCAACAGCAAGGGCTTCAGTACGTTGAGATGGGTGTCAAAGCCAGTCCTGTTTCACCAAACAGTGCTGAACTGGGGACATTATAAGATCATGCCTGACGGCATCTAGATAGATTAATCTTCTATCCATAAGATCTGACAGATGAACAGTTCTGCTGCTCTATGTCAAGCCCTACAGCTGGTTCGTCGGCAGACATGCCAGGCTCTCAGCCACCAACAGCGGCACTAGAGCCATACATGCAGCAAAAGCTCTTACAAATGGAGCAAAATAATAAGCTTCCTAGTGAACAGGTCGCTACTCTGCTTAAACACATCGGAGGACCCTCCACACAACAGTCGTTGGTCCAGAAACAAATTTGGTCGATATTGCCAGACCCAAGCATCACGTTCTTGATGCCATCAAGGGACATGAAGAAGTCGTCTCTGATGTAGTTAAGCAGAGTAGCGACCTGTTCACTCAGAAGCTTGTTATTTTGCTCCATTTGTAAGAGCTTTTGTTGCATGAATGGCTCTAGGGCCGCTGTTGGTGGCTCTTGGCCTAATGGTGGCTCAGGGCGAATTGACGCTGTTCCTGATTGCATTGATGAGCATGAACGCTTAAAAACGCCTTGGGGTTTCTTTTATAAGGCCTTGCAAGGACACATGGCGGAGGAGCCTTGATATCAGCTGCAGGCACTGCAGGCGCCTCAACATCGCAACCAACTTCGGCAGCTAGAATGCTATCGAACCAGTTTCCGCCTGAATCTGGGCAAAATACCATCCGGTACCCCGGAAACAAACGAGAATCTCCTCAATGGAACGCAATAGGCTGTGCTTCTCCTCGCCTGACGTGTGCTTCAATATAAAGGCAATGACGCTTGTTTCTGTCATGCGCGAGAATGTATGCCTGCCAGTATGGCACATCTGCCTTTGTGAAAAGACAGTGACAACCCAGAGCCCTCGTACCGACCGTCCTGGCAAGAAAGCGAAAACTTGCGGGGGCAAAACGCAAGGAAAGGGCTACGATGTTCAGCAAGTTCGAGAAATGCAATGGGAAGTCTCTATTTCGGTGTGACAGGTTGGTGTGATCCTGCGTCCATGTTGAATTTGCCCAGGTTAAACTTTTGATCCGCAAAAATGATTGAAGTGCATGATCTTTCGCAACAATCCCGGTCCTTGCAGCCGTCTCGAGGCAGCCACAAACCGTACGAGACTTCTGCTTATACAATGGAGGAAGTACAGAGTGTTTGTCCGCAGACGGAAGTTCGAATTGTCTTTATCATCTGCGCAAATGGCCCTGGCCAGTGCGACGAGGACATGACGCCGCTTGAGCTTTAGAGGTCCTTGTGCAGATTTGTCCCCCTCAACGAGGTTGAGCGAGACGAAGTTACTTTGGGTGACTTCAAATTGCTCTGAGGTCGCTCAAGTTGCAGCGGGGCTTGAAGCAATACTCCTCTCAGACAGATGCACTCTACTTCGATAGCAAGTTTCCATTCAACAGTCCTGCATATCGGCCGGCAGCAAGAGCCGTCCGAAACTTAGCAACGCGTCACAATGTTTCGACAGAGCCGGTGTACTCGCGGTGTCATCGTACGTAGTGAGCTTTTGATAGATGCCATTGCATACTGCAGGAGAAAGGAGCTCGCAAGCTTACAGGCCGCGTTCTGTAGAACAAGACCATCAAGCTTCCCCGCGCAGCATCGACACATGTGTTGGCATGGGACAGATGTTCGTCACCTGATTCACCTCGAACGTTCTTTGTCCCGCTCGCGTGCGATGTCCTTGTTGCAAACCGCGACGTCAACACGCGCTTTTGCTCGAAAATGATATTCACGGCCCATCTTTAGCTAGCACGCGAATAGCCAAAGAAATGCTCGTTGGCAGAGACAGCTCTTGACCTGACTCCCCTGTCAAGACGGTGACAATGGAATGGAGTGTCCAACGAAAGTATGCAGGAGATGCTTCAGACGTAGCTGCCATAGGCTGGTTGTGAGCTCGAAACAAGAGCAAACTACTTGGCAGGAGACTGCGTTACTTGGGGGTACATTAGCTCTCCTGAGCTCTAGCTTATCGGTATATGCCGAGGAGGATGCACCCTATGCTGAGGCTTACCCTTCAGCAAGCTCAAGCAGAGAGGCGGACCACGAATGGGGTCTGGTAAAAGTCCTGAGGTTCGCAAACAGACCCGTGTCTCAGCACTTGGTCTCAGCTATCTAGGAGACGCTCGTACTGAGTGTGCGCCTTTTGTCTGCTTCTTTCTACCGAGTGAGGTGCTTCACGGAGGCTGTCCTCACAAACAAAGCGCCTCCGTGTCAATGTTGTGCTTTGTCCTTGAGGACGAGTAACAATGTGGCAAGCACAAGGACGTCGCCGAGCAGCGATTGAAGCTCACGGACACCCTCTGCCGCAGTATGGAGGGTGTGGGCGTGGTTCATGTTGCGACGGCAGCGTCGTGCCTGTCTGCTTGTGCGTGTAGGGAGCAGTATCACCGTGCCAGGCAGACGCTATACAAGCGCTGCCTCCCCTGCTCCCGAGGTCGTCTGAGCTTATTGAACGACAGCAGCTCGTCCTTGGAGGATCCCAGTCCATCGCCAGTCCATCGACAACGCCAAGGACACTCGCTCGACAGAACACACTCACACACACTCTTCCCTGCTTCTCCTTCTTGAACAGGATTCTGAGCTCCTGACAAGCATTCTCCCTCGTTTCGCATGGCCTTCTTCTCCCAATTAGCGGGCTCCCTGCGCAAGCAAAAGTCTTCCCTGCCAGAAGGTCGCCGCTCCCGCCAAGAAGCAGCGCGCACTCCCTCCACAGGCGTCTTTGCCTCTCCTGCAGCGTCCGTACATGGTGACCTTGACTTCAACTGCGCCGGGGACAGGTCCTCGCGCTCTTCGCGCTTCTTCGCAACACTCTCTCGTGCCAGCACCAGTCTCGGCTTTCTCACCAACAGCAGAAGCAATCAGCCAAAGCGCAAGCACTATCAGGGACTCTACGGAAGTGCCTCTGACCTCAATCTCCCTGCTATGCAACAGACAGACACTGCTACACAGTCGCATGGCAAGAGTCTCTTCAGCGCCAAGCGTTTCAAGCGTTTCTCCAGGCACAAGCCAAGCAGCACATCAGTCTTGCGGCATGATTCTTGCAAGAAGAGGGTAGAGTCGTCTCAGATGCCCACCCCAGATCTCTCGCTGCGAGGTGCTAATGTCGAAATCATTCAAGACGTGACCAAGGCGTTCGAGGGCAATGCGCAACAGTGTCCTACGCTACGTGGTTTGGATGTCAAAAAGCATGCACGTCCTGCATTGGATCCGTCGCTGAGACCGCCGCCTCGCGTTTGTCCAGATATGGATCCGCCAAGTGACGCAGAAACGCTCGTTGCTCTGCCCGTTGTCAACTGTGTAGGCAATGCATCTCCGTCGCAGCAGAGACCTGAAGAGCCTATCAGATCAACATTATCGACGCCAGTTCTTGCAACAACCGCAGTTTCTCATGCTGACACGCCCACGCTTGGCTCTACGGAGCTTCCACCTACACGCCCACAATCGCAGGTCGATTGGCACATTCGTTCTCCGTCTGTTGGTACATTGATGCCCGACGACAGCACTTCCGTCAAGGGATATGCTAGCAGCTGTGATTTAACTCGCGACCAGACTGTCGCTGCGTCTTCTTTTTATGGTACTCCAGCAGAGCCTGAGCGCATGTCCATCATCTCTAGCTCACCCGATGCACTTGCTGGCCTCGAGTGGCTTCGCTTGGAAGAGGTAAGCTCTATTGCTTCAAATCATATCAAGCTGACCAATAGTCTTCTTTGCGACTCAAGATGGTCTTTGATGGTGCGGCGATTGACCTTAATGACAACAGGTACTTGTCTGATCCGACTTTCAATGAAGGGTCGACCTTGACACGTGTACAGACACCCCTATGCCCTATGGTCGCATCTCCAGAATCAACATCAGCCAAGAAGCCAGCACAGCGTGTTGTGTCGCCCTTCTCGCAGGGTGTGTTGACGTCGCCACGCCCAAAGCGTCCTTCACTCTCTGTCGACATATCCAGCAAGAGACTAGCGGCTGCGAGCGATGAGACACCAGTCTCAAAGCCAGTCCTGCGAGATTCACCAACTACAGAGACCCAGGCATACTCACTACCACAGCCAAAGCCACTCCTGCACATCTCGCCAGAAGCGCTCACGTACACACCGTCGCCCATCAGATCTCGAGATCCGAATACTTCCACGCCACTTTCTGGCACTGCGGGACGGAAGAAGCTTGGCCAACGACTGCGCAGTCCATTTTCAAGTAGTCCGATGTCGGCTCAACAGCGTGTCTTTGCACAATCACCAACTCAGTCGCAATCCAGGGCTTCGACCATCTCCCATGCAAACAACCCATCATGTGACGGCACACTAACCAGTTCAAGGACCAGCAAACCTGCTTCGCCTAGAGGAATGCATGACTCTGCTGACAGGGTACTTCGGCAAATCCACGCACGTTGTTCTGTCCGCGAACGGTCTTCCCAAGCGACTTATGGCCGACCAGGACTGGGTTTACCTCCTGGGCCGAGTTCTGGGTTGCCGGGTACAAGTGAGCGGTACGCTGGAACCTGGCAGCGAAACAAAAGGCCCATGATCTCTATTGAACGGTACGGCACCATCTACGATGCTGGCATGTTCTGATGTCTCTGTTATCCACTACATTACGCATTTGTTTCATTCGCTGTGCATCCAGGTATGCAACCCACTCGCATCTGTCTCTTGTCCTATTTGCTTATCAAACTGTTTGCCAGACTTCGCGGTATCCATAGTTCAGCCGCATAGCATGAGTTGTTCGTTGTCAAATTGCAATTACAAGGTTGATTAAATACGTGCTGTACAGACTGTAAGGTTGAATGTATTGAGCTGATGGAATAGTTCATGGGAATGAGGCCACCACTTTCCCGGAGCGTGGTGGAACACTCACTGCGACTTGACAGAAGAATGTCCCCTCGCACCCTCCATGAAATCCAGACATATTGCTCTTTGTGCTCCCGCATTTGAGCTCTGAATCTGTTGAGCCCGCTGAAGCTTGCTTTGGCAAGGGAGGACTCTGGTCTTGCAATTCGAATACATCTGGAACGCTAGCCATCGTTGTATCTCGTCGGGTCCGAATGGTCATGAGCGTATTGCGTCGCGCGTCTGTCGATCGCTTGAACAAGGGATTGGAAAAGAAGTAAATTAGTGTATTGATGATGGGGACCAACGCAAGGCAACAACTGCCAAGGGCCTGGGGCCACAGATCTCTCGTGAAACACTGGACCTCCTTGGCAGTTAATTGAATGATAACGAGGAACATGAAGGGAATATTGCCCAGCACTGTGACCAGCGGAAAAATCAAGAGTCTGCGAGAAGTGCGTACAATGTCGTCGTCCCTTTTGAGACCCGAGACGGAAGGGAGTCGGGAGCCAAATGACTGAAGCTGCCGCAGCTGTCTAGACAGACGTACATTGATGATTGGATAGGCCATCAAAGCGATGACCAAATGGAACAAAAGAGGTACGTCCACCAGCCAGATGAACTCATTCAGGTACAGTGGATTGAGAAAGCCTACCAGTCAGCAACCTCCAAGGTCCGCTTGCTCTTACATGACACCTTGGCAAAGGAGAGGTAGGGCACGGCATAGAAGTGGTCCAGAGCGACAGGGACAACGAGGCCAAGTATGAGCGGGAAGAACCACATGCTCGCCAAGAGGCACCCAAATATCTTCAAAGAGACGACGCGCAGCCTAAAGATGACCAATGCAGAGTGGACTGCGATGGCAGAGACAGACGCCTGCGATAAATGCGCTCCCGTGGTTTGTAAGAGTGCTACACAGGTCAGACAAGCTCATGATCCGATTGACAAACCTTGTGTCGTGCATCTGTTTGGTGGTTAGTGTTTGGCACAAGATGGTCTTGCTGCTTACCCTGGCGATGGAGATTGTATAGAGCCTCTTGCGAGATGGACGGATGAGAACAACCAAGCCATTGACTGAATGACTTGCGCCACAAACAGGTGTAGGAAAAGAATGACCACTTGCGCCTTGGGAGACGACGGGCTCCTTAAGCCAGACCAGGGAATACTAGATCGACCCTTTCGTTGCTGTATAAATAAATAAATGCCTAGTAACGTTGTAACGGCCATTGAACAGCTCGAGATGACAGTCAAGACCTAGTGTTAGACAAGTACAAGAAAGCTCGACCTACCGTCAGAACCTGCAAACGATCCTCTGGAAACTTGAGACTGAAAGGGGCGGGCAATGGGTGTTGGTTGGACCAGGGACCACCTCTTGCGAGGGTAGCCAGTAGTTCGGAGCCAGAGCCGTTCATAGACTTGTTGGTAGATGTATAATGGAAAGCTTGTAGTGGACCCGTTCGTCGCCCTTCTATAAGCACATGAAGTATCCGCAACGTGGTTTCTTGAGCCAAGGTAGTGCAGCTTGCACGTTGCAAGCTTGCGAGGAATACTGATTTTCCCGAGCAAATCCAGGGGCCGTTTGTTTGCAACGAGACGTATATTATGCCAGAGAGATTGCGAGGGATAAATACGCACCCGAGCTTAGAAAGAAAATCTACCAGTCTTGTTATCTTGGAGGCAGTACGAGGTGTTATGTCCAGGGGAACAGCCACGATGCGCGCGTCATGTTGGGGAGGGTAGCCAGCAGCGAGGATCAACGCGCGAGGATGGAATTGACATCAACGTCTCGCTGCCGAATTGCCCACATAGGAGGATCATCGATATTTGCATGTGAGACTGTGATAAGAGGGGAGAAACTTGGCATGCGCGAGGACTTCCATCATCAAAGTTACCGCAAGGCTAGCGGATAGGCCAATTGGGAGGAGCCTCAGACTTGGACGGGTCCAGTCCGGCATGACCATCATCGTATTGTCGAATCCCCACCACTTTACTCTGTACACTGTTGCGACAGGAGTCTGATTGGCTCGGTCGAAACACAACTTGCTCAGTCTTCGGTGGCAAAGAATCATGCAGCTCCACGTTCGGATCCGAGTTGAGTGCCAAGGCGTCATCAGGTCGACTACGGCTTGCGGTCGTCACGCTTTGCCCAACTGGCGAGCTTTTGAACAGCGGAGTCGCGAAGAAGTAAATCAACGTGTTGACAAGCGGTAACAATGCGAGAAAGCAACTTGCAATAGCCATAGGCCAAAGCTCATGGGACAACCAAGTTGGTGCAACCAGGCTGGCAACGATGATGAAGATGAGAGGCAGGTTGCCGAGCACAAAAGCCATGGGGAATATGAGCAACTTGCGTGATGAGCGAATGGCATCATCATCTCTAGTCTGACCTGGTCCAGCGGGAGACCGCTCGGCGAATGCCCGGAGAAATCGCAGCTGTCTTGTTAAACGGACACTGACGATCGGATAGCAGATCAGAGTGATCAATAGGTGTAACAAGAAAGGCAGATTGAAAAGCCAAACAATCTGCATGAAATATACTTTGTTCACAAAACCTACTGGTCAGCTTGTTTCCGATCTGATTTGTACGTACAGGACACATCCCAAAAAGCCATGTAGGGTACAGGGTAGAGATGATCCATGATGATGGGAATAATCAGACCAAGCACGAGTGTGAAGGTCCACACACTCGCAAGAAGACACCAAAATGTCACAAGAGGAACAACGCGCAGTCGGACAATCACCAATGCTGAATGAACCGCGAGAGCAGAGGCTGAGGACTGAGACATGTATGTTCCCATAGTTTGGAGTAACGCTATCAAGGTTAGTGCTGCCAAAGAATGGCTTTCCATACCTTGAGCTGAGCATCTATAGAGCATTAGTGTTGATGACAGAAAGACCAAGGTGCTCACATTGCCGATGGGGTTTGAACAGATCCTTTTGCAACATAGACAATTGAGAAGAGCCATCCCACACACTGGATCATTTGTGCTGCAAAGAAATGCATGAAAAGCAGAACCACTTGCGCCTTGGGGGTTGATGGCTTCATCATTCGAGACCATGGGATGTTGGATCGACCCTGATAATGCTGTGATACCAATTGTATACCCAAAAGGACCGATATGGTTGCCGAGCAGCTTGCAATGATCGCGAGAATCTGTTGTTAGCAAGCCCACTTGGAACGTGCTCTTACTTTCATGACCCGTAGGCGGTCATCTGGAATGACTGACCAGGTGAATGGAGATGGAAGCGGGTGCTGCTTTGTCCACGGGCCACCTTGAGCAAGCGCACTCAGCACTGAGTCTTCTTGTCCTGCCATGATGCTGAGATTGTTTCGAGGAGATGACTGGCTGCTTTCTGGCAATACGTGGTCACAGAAGAGAACAGGCATGAGCTGTCCGGAATATGCAATCGGGAGCATGGATTGGGTCTGGACTTTGAGAGGATCACATAGTCGACGATGCAGCAATGAGTTTGTGATTCGTTCCAATTGACACAACACCCTGCACGCTTGGAGTGCATATTGCCCCCTATATCAGTCAGGGGATGTTCAAAAATGTTGCCTGTCGTAGTAGTACACCTGACCTGCCTCGTGGGCTGTGTGATGAATGGGCTTACTGCTTAGGGATATCGCTCTTGGAGTGTGAGAAATACGTGAGACTTCCTAAACAAGCTAGGCAAGCCCAAGCTGCTGTTTTTCAAGAGAAAAGACTTGTCAGACCACTAAAGGCTGCAAGTAAGGAGCCAACTTGACTGACAGACGTAGCCAAGTAATTCTTGAAGAGAGGGAGTGATGAAGTGACATGTTGAGGTTTGAAGAGCTCAAGTTCTAGAGAAGTGCTAAACAGATCTCCTGCAGCTGCTGCGAATGTGTCTAAAACGTGAAAGTCGAGTGGACTGTTCTGACCGTCTTCTGGCTGACCTGGATTCCGACAAGGGAGTGCAGATGTGCCAACTCGGCAGACTTTGTCGAGTCGCTATCAGCTGCCGCTGTCAGTGAACGCGTCTCTGAATCAGGAGCCGCAAAAATCTCGACATCGACTGGACGCAGAGTGCCCATACGAATTCCGCTGCAACTGCCGTGGAGGTGCTGCAAGTCGTCCTGTGCTGCCCCAAAGGATGGATCTTTGCGAAGCGACTTAGGATTGATCGGGCTGCGCCTTTTAATGTAGAGCATACCGAAAAGCACAACGTCAACAACTGGCCATATGGAGACCACATGCCCAGTGATGATCTCTGGCCAGGTGTGCTCTTGAAAGAACATTGGGCGCAGAATGAGGCCAATCCCAACGACCAGATAAGGTAGTGTCGCAAGCATGGCCACAAGCGGAAACACCAACATCCGAGATGAGGTTCTTGCGTAATCTGCATGCCTGTCAATCTCCTGCTGACTTTGAGCTTTGCGAATGCGTTGCAACAGTCGTCTTGTTTGGTGTTTGAGCCGAAGTGAGGCTAATGGAAATGTGATTAGACCGATTGAGAGCAGTAGCCCAAAGGGAACTACAATCACATAGATGAATTCCTTCATGTATAAGATATTGATGTAACAAGCGTAGTGATTTGCGACCATGAATGGCACATCGTGAACCGATCCCATTACGAGTGGGAAGAGTGAACCGATGCAGAAGGGAATGGCGTACACAATTGTGAGAAGAGATGCAAAAGCAGGTAGTTGTAAGGGCTTCAGTCGATAGACCGATAACAGCGAATGCGTTCCTATAGCTGCAATAGAACAGTGCGACAAAAACCCGCCAGTGCCATGGAGCATACCTGGAAATTAGTCAAGTCGATGGACGCAAGGAACATATTACGCACCTTGAACCCAGCATCTGCTTGTTAGAAACCGTCCTGGAAGCTAGAAAGGCTTACAAGGTCGATGGAGCAATCATAGCCCCTTTGATGAGATGAAATGCGGCGCAGAAGCTTCCCAATGCCAAGAAAAGCTGTGCTAGCATCAGGCTGCCCAACAAGATTAACAGCTGTGATTGAGCGCTCTCTGGTCGACGCAAAGCGCGGAAGTCGATCTGCAACTCGCCCCGACTAGCCAACCAACGAAGAATGCATGCCACAGCCAGCAGAGTGACCAGTGAGACAGTTGAAAGCGTTGTTACGATCTGTTTGGTCAGTATCGGCATGCTTGGGACCAAACAAGCTTTACCTTCATGACAATCTTAGTACTGTGCTGAAGAGGGATCTGCGAGAATGGTGCAGGGAGAGGTCGCGTCTCTGTCCAAGGGCCAGCTGCAGCCAAACGGCTAAGCGCGGAAGATTGACCTTGTCCCATAATGAACCAGGTAAGTCGATTCAAGGCCAAAAGAGGCCTGGAAGGGGTGTGAAAGCCTTGCAGAGCTCTCAACGACCCCACGATCGTGCGACTTAGATTTGCCAAATTGCCAGGGGCAAAGCACCCTAAACGATCTGCTTCAAAAAGACCAAATCGCTACTCTATCCTCATGTTTGCAAACATTTGAGCGCAAACACCAGCAGCAGTGGTCAGAAGAGGTTGAAATTGAGTGGCCCCTTAGTCGCCCTCGCATGGCTCGAGCTTCATATACGTCAAATGTCTGATGAATACCAGAAGCTGGTGCCTTCCTGCCATAATAATAGATGTGCGAGTATCTCAGTAGCTCAAAATATGATTGAATTTCTTCGTTCTGCAAGCGCAAATGATAGATAGCATATAGCTGACGATCATGATGCGTCGTATTCAATGCTCCTTTGTTACATCTGGCCACGATCAAACCGATGTTCAGGAGCATCTATGTAGCAGTAGAGTGAGCTAGTCCCGATACCTGTCGTTTTTCACGAAGGCCACGACAAATTGGAGAAAGCCTATCGATGAGAAATGTTCGACAGATCAGAGATCCGGCATCTCGCGAGCCCATGAGCCCAGGTGTGCATATGCAGAAACAGACACAAGCGACTCTGGGCCGTCGCTGATGTCGCGGCACTAGCACGTGAAGTCTGTCATATTCAGATGGTCCAAAGATTCTCACCGCATTCTGGCGCCAAACCTGTGCCCAGATCAAGTTGCTGAGAGAGGCTCGTAGAGTCTGACGACCGCCATCCACACATTGCTAGCAAATGAGCTACACAGTCGTTAAAAATCCAACATCGTCTGACACAAGCGGCCAAGGCCTGACTAAAAAATAGGTCAAGAAACTCACCAATTTTGGCTATATTTGCCTTTGTTGCACTCTAATTGCACCCTCGAGCATGACTGGAGCTCGACCGAACGTGTGGTAGCATGTGTATATACAAGAGACTGTTGATGAGAGGCAAGAACAAGTTCGCAACGATCGTGCAAACAATCAGTGTATGTGACCATTGAAGGACCCCGCCAGAGTGGACAGCAAAGATCACTGTGAGGACATAAGGCATTGTGCTGACGAAAGTTGCAATGGGAAGGATGATCATCTTTCTGGACACGCGAAGGATGTCATTGTTGCCCTTGGAGTTGGTCGATTGTGAGCCTCCTGATGATATGCCGCGAAGGCTCAGTCGCTTAAGCTCATTGACGTCCTTTCGCAGGCGATAGCTTACCACAGGATAGACGACGAAAGCAACCAAATTGTTGACCAAAAATGGTAGAAGAACGGTGGCAATCTTCTCCGCACGCCAGATACTACCTACGGAGCAGTGCATGAGATTCCCCAGCATGAAGACCGGCATCACGCTCCTGTACCATATTTGCAAGGCCAAAGGGAACAAGAAGCCAATCGTAGCGACTTGTAGCCAGGTCAAAGCCAACATGATGCAAAAGTGTTGCACTTGCATAGGCTTTTTGAATTGTACCACATGAAATGTATGCACGGCGATGCAGGTGATCAGGCAATGAGACAGAAGATGCGCCATCTTGATTAAAAGGCCTGTTGTCAGTGAATATGTCATGGGGCATGTCTGTACCTTGTATCGTGCAGCTACAAGTCAGTTCATGGACCATCATATTACAGGTCGTTCCTTACGGGATTGATGGAGAGATTATTCTACCGCTGGCCAAATGAACAGTCGAGAGTAGATAGCCGGCGCTCAACAAGACTTGGGCTAGTAGGAGATGTGCAAGCAAGATGGTGAACTGAGTGCGAGCTGTGCTAAGATCCCTTTTGGCTGGCCGTTCGCAGACGTTCTTTCGATGTATTTCAAGGATGATGAGCAATAGCACAACAGCCCAGATGAACAAGGATAGTCCTGAGATGACCTGGTGTGGTTAATAAAATGCAAATTTCTAGGTTGTCGCTTACGATTAAGACATTCATTTCGTGGTCGGCCAAAGGATTCAAGGTCCAAGGAACGGGCAGAGGTCGAGTTGCATTCCACGGGCCAAGAGCCACTTGATGACTGAGATAAAAGGACTGGTTGACTCCCATTGCAATATCGGTTGGCGTTGGTGTAGCTGGGCACTACTCTTGAGAGGACGAGATCCGGCGATGCAGTGGCAGCAGCGCAGGTTGACGGTTGCATGCAATATCGCGCCATCAGGAGATACCACTTTGTGATAGTATGCAGAAACCGGTTGACGAGAGAGATAAGTCACAACATGTTCTGAGCCAATCATTGGAGAGGCTCTAATCATGTGGAGAGGGTCGCAACGACTCACGCGTCGTGGACGTACGATTCCTGTCAGCTGATTGCTCTTGGTTGCAAGGAGATTTAGGAAGACGAAATTTCTTCAGGGGTCAAGAGTGAAATTTGAAATTGGCCATAAGGCAATGCGCGTGATCAGACTATTACCAGCTACCCTGAGGAGGGCATGGTCGTACTGTCAGACGATTCAAACGGGCCAAACGAGCCGAGATAATGTGTCATCGCTCTACAACAGAAGGAGTGAACGAAAATGTGAAGTAAGAACGACCTCCGAAGTGTGAGACTGGAGCAATAAAGTCTAGGCTAGGTCTGCCAGCGTCACAATAATGACTCGCAGGACCCCATGAGTCGTCACTTGGGAATCGGCTTAGGTAGCGCAGAGCCCGGCTGAAAGTCGACCGTCCTGATTTTTGAAAGATGGTAGACAGCTGTACTGTCATAATCGTAGTCACTCAAACTTTCCCTGGCCGCCGGGCTGCTGATAAAAGTCTTTACAGTGCCTTCTCCCAAGATGAAGGGCACCTCGTCCATGTTCATCTCAGACCCAGTGACATCAGCAGCAGACGACTGAGAATTTTCAGGAGTTGACGATGTCTTGAAGAACGAAGTCAGGAAGAAGTAGATGACACAGGTGACCAGTGGAGCAGATGCGGCAGAGAAGCCCACTACGATGACCGTCCAGGACTCAAATTTTAAGCTCAATGGAGTCAGCAATCCCATCATCGACAATGTGAGAAAGGGTAGTGTGACGATGACCGTAGCGATCGGGAACATGAGGACGCGCTTTGAGGCTCGGAGGATATCTTTTTCTCTGCCAACGGCTGCCTCTGTATTGGGACCTATTCGTCGAAGACGAGCGGAATGCCGCACAAGTTTGACGCTGATGAATGGGTATAGAAAGATGCCGACACTCAACAGGGCCACTGAAGGAACGTAGACCACAATGATCTTCTCAATTCGCCAAAGACCGCTCACAAAACTAAATGTCAGTAAATGACATGGCATATAGAATCTTACCATACTATGCTGCTAAAGGTGAAGAATGGCACCACGTTGAGCGAATGATAAACCAAAGGATAGACCAAGCATAAGGTCAAGGTCAGCATCCAAGTAATGACGTTTAGCATGACAAGAAGGTTGAGGGACATGGGCTTCAATCTGGACACACTGCATGTTAGAGAAGACCTCATTACGTAGATCTTACCAATACGCAGAGTGCGTCGCAATGTTGGCAATAGTAAAGTGTGTGAGCGTATGAGATCCGAAAAGAAAGATGCCTTGTGCTTGGCACCTACTATTAGCCCCAGCCTCGGTGTTCAAGCTCTTACGTCGGGCTCGGCGAGATGATCTGGCCCTTGATGAGATGTATGGCAGATATCAAGAAGCCAATCAACTGAAGGACTTGAGCCAGGACCAAGTGACATATGAGGATAAGCATTTGTGACCGAGTCGTAGTTGGATGGCTCAGTGCTTGCCAGTTCACATTTGCTCTCCTTTGTGAAGGAGAGAAGCGAAGGTAGAAGAACATCCCGACCATCACTGCAAACGAGAATCCGACGATAGCCAACATGCCCTGCATCGTCAGCCACGCCATTCAATGCTGAAGTCTTGCTTACCTTGAGGACTACTTTTGTTGTTTCCTGTAGAGTAGTCTCGCTCCATGGACTCGGCAAAGGATGTGCGCTGTTCCACGGCCCAGCCGCTGTCAATAGCTGCAGGGCTTTCGATTGCTGGGATCCCATGATGCTAGGCGCCGCTGTATTAGACTATCAGGGACGTGGCTGATCTCGTTGGTTCGAATGTGAAAAGCCTTAGCCGTGGACAGGACTTCTTGATGCACAGCTCGCAATTTGATAGTTCCATATTTACTGTGTTCAGGGGTAGAACTAGTGATGAGCAGACTTAGGAAATGAGAATCACAAATATCACAAGGCGCAAGCCAGAAGGGGAGAACTCTGCATATGTCTGATGCGATGCATTGTATATCGAGAGACGCGCGTCTCGATCTCGGCGGGCTGGTGCGATTGGTGCGCTCCTGAGAGAGGAAGGTCGAGGCATAGTCATCAGTGCTGAAAGTCCATCAATATCATCGTCTGATGACAATGAAGGCTGATCACATACCTCGGATGAAGCATCAGGGCAAGGTTGCTGTGTCATTTTCAAGTGTTTCGTAGCTGGCATTAACATCGCTCACAAACGCAGATAGCCTCGTTGAATTGAAGCTTTGGCGTGATTCGGCTCCAGCTGCAGAGTTGTAATTTCTTGTCACCTTGTGGCGATCAGCATGTTCTGCGAAGCACTTCTTGTAGTGTGGCCCCAAAATTTGCCGCTGTCTCGCGAACGATCGTCGTGCTCACTGGGCTGGTCTCGCGACTGATACATCAGAAAAGGGGAGAAGACTCAGATTGCATGGAAGACATGATAAAATAGCATCAGCGATGAAGCCTTTGTGCCTTTTGGCGTTACCAGAGAAGATTACAACATGAGCTTGCGAATGCTGCGTTAAGAGAATAGAAGCTGAAGAAATGTAAAATGGGCAAAATAGTTCCATCTTGACAGTATCGAAAGAAAGAAGGACCAAAGCCGCGAACTATTCCGGCCTCGGGATGAATGCAGCTTGACTTAGTGGTGGGCAATTACATTGAGGAACGTCCAGGAAGGACAAAGCCTGGTTGCACGTCAACCGTCTTGATTTCACCTTCTGAGAAGTTTGTCTCAAATGAGTAGTAGATTGAATTGTCCTTGACAGCTGGACTACTTATGTAGGTCTTGACGGTATCTCCATCCATGGGAAGGGGTAAGTCGACAACACCTGCCTCACTGTCTGCAAGCTCGGACATTTCAGTAGTGTCTACTGATGAAGATGATCTGAAGAATGAGGTCATAAAGAAGAAGAAGATGCAGGCGACGAGTGGAGCAATGGCAATGCACATGCCAACCAGCATGATTGTCCATGAGTGTTGCTTCAGCACTTTTGAATCTTGAAAGCCCATGATGGACAATGTCAGAAACGGTAGCGTGATGATGATTGTTGCCAATGGGATCATAAGGACGCGCTTTGATGCACGGAGGATCTCCTTTTCTGTGCGAGTTACTGCGTGAGTCCGAAATCCTGCACGACCGAGACGTCCAGAGTGGCGTACGAGGCGGTAACTGATGAATGGATATAGAACGACAGTAATGCCAAGAAGCACCAGACACGGGACGTAAACTGCGAGAATCTTTTCCATCCGCCATAGATTGCTGACAAAGCTGTGTGGTTAGCATTTGATAGCCATTGGGACGATCCTACCAGGCTATGCTGCCGAAAGTGAAGAAAGGCACATCATTGCGGGCGTTGTAGATATGTGGGAAGACCAAACTGATGGAAAGGGTCAGAATCCAAGTGACGACATTGAGAAGAACGAAGCATTTTAGGGCCATTGGTCTCAGTCTCGATATGCTCCAATGTCAGCGCGGCATGAGGATCTGAGATACTCACCAGTATGCCGAGTGCGTTGCAATGTTTGCAATCGAGAAGTTTGTGAGGATATGGGAAATGAAGATGATCGTCCCTTGTGCCTCACAACTATTGTCAGATTGATTAGGGTTACAGAGCTTCTTACGTCAAGCTCGGTGAGATGATTCGCCCTTTGGCAAGATGTATGGCAGACATCAAATAGCCAATCAGTTGAAGTATCTGAGCAAAGACCAAATGACAGATGAGGATGAGCATTTGCGATTGCGTCGTAACTGGAGTCTTCAGCGCCCGCCATTTCAAGATGGCGCCTCTGCGAGTGTCGGAGAAGCGAAGGTAGACTGCCATGACTAGCATCGTGACGAAAGAAAAACTGGTGACGCCTACAATAGCCTAGTTCATCAGCTTCGTCGTCGACTCAACGGTATGCCGACCTTAAGAGTCTTCGCCGTAAAACTTGGTATGGTCTTTTGGCTCCATGGCTTTGGCAATGGATGCGAACTATTCCATGGTCCTTCGGCACTCAATTTGCGCAAGGTCGTGGATTGTTGCGATCCCATGCTGGCGACCCTTCTGATGTATCGAAACCTTCTTTGCGACTCAATTTATGAGAAACGAAAGTCAAAAAAGACGAAGAATCATGGTACCGCGTGTGCATCCCAGATGGTCAATCTTCAGGGGTACTCGAACACTACACCATGTGCATCCTGACACTTCACTGCAGACACGGCGCCAAAAGAGGCCTGGAAGGAGTGTAAAAGCCTTGCAGAGCTCTCAATGACCCCACGATCGTGCGACTGAGTTTTGCCAAATAGCGAGGGGCAAAGGACCGTAACAGATATGCTTCAACTAAGCCGAATCGCTACTCTATCCTCATGTTAGCAAGCATTTGAGCGCAAACACCAGCGGCAGTGGTCAGAAGAGGTCCAGATTGAGTGGCCCCCAGTCGCTCTTGTATTACTCAAGCTTCAAATACGTCAATCAATTGATGGATACCAGATGCTGGTGCTTTGCTGCCAAATGAATAGATGTGCGAGCGCCTCTCTAGCTCGAGATGTGATTGATCCTCTTCGTTTTGGAAGCGCAAATGACAGATAGCATATCGCTGACTGTCATGATGCGTCGTATTTCATGCTCTTTTGTTACATTTCGACACGATCAAGTCGATGTTCAGGAGTATTTTGTAGCATTAGAGTGAGCTAATTTTCGATACCTATCGTTGCCACGACAACTTTGAAGAAAGTATATAGACAAAATGCGTGGATGATTTCGCGACACCAGCACGTGAAGTGATAGTCATGTTCAGATGGTCTAAAGTTCCGCCACCGGATTCTGGCGCAAAGCCTGTACCCGGAGCAAGTTGCTGAGACAGGCTCGAAGGACCGTCATCCACCCATTGCTAGCAAATGGCTTGAGCTTTGAGGTCGATTGGAATTTCAACATCGTATGACACAAGCCGGCCGGCCGAGGCCTGCTTGAAGAATGGTCAATAACTTCATCAATTTTGGCTACATGTGCGTTGATTTTATAAGTGTAACCTCGAGGATGACTTGAGCTCGGACGAGCGTGTGGTAGCATGTGTATATACAGCAGACTGTTGATATGAGGCAAAAATAAGTTTGCAACGATTGTGCAAACAATCAGTGTATGTGACCAACGAAGGACCCGCCAGAGTGAATAGCAAAACTCACTGAGAGGATATAAAGCATTGTGCTGATGAACTTCAGAATGGACAGGATCTTTGACTTTCTCGATTCGCGAAGACTGTCATTCTTGCCCTTGGAGCTGGTCGTTTGTGATTCTCCCGATAACAGCCCGAGCAGGCTCAGTCGCTTAAGCCTGTTGACATCCTTTTGCAGGCAATAGCTAACCACAGGATAGACGACGAAAGCAATCAGACTATTGACCAAGAATGGTAGAAGAACGGTGATGGTTCTGTCTGTGCGCCATATACTACCAACGGTGCATTGCATGAAATTTCCCAGCATGAAGACTGGCATCACGCTCCTGTACCATACTTGCAAGGCCGAAGTGAACAGCAAGCCTATCGCAGCGACCTGTAGGACATGATGCAAAAGTGTTGCATATGCATGGGCTTTTTGAATTGTTCTTGAATTGTACAACATGAAATGTATGCACAGCGATGCAGGTGATCAGGCAATGAGATTAAAGATGCGTTATCTTGATCAAAAGGCCGTTTGTTAATGAACGTGCCATGATTCAAGTCTTTACCTTGTATCGTGCAGCTACAAGTCAGTCTGATGGATCATATTATGTGTTCCTTATCACGGGATTGATGGAGAGATTATTTTACCGCTGGCTAATTGAACAGTCGAGAATAGATAGCCGACGCTTAACAAGACTTGGGCTAGTTGGAGATGGGCAAACAAGATGGTGAACTGAGTGCGAGCTGTGCTAAGATCCCACTTGGCTGGCCATTTGCAGACGTTCTTTCGATGTGTTGCAAGGATGATAAGCAGTAACAAAACAGAAGTGCGTACAACATCGTCGTCACTTTGGAGACCCGAGAGAGAGACGAAAGTCGTGAGGCAAACGCCTGAAGCTGCCCCAACTGTCTAGACAGACGTACATTGATAATCGGATAGGCCATCAAAGCGATGATCAAACGGAATAAGAGAGGGACATCCACTCACCAGATAAACCCATTCATGTAACGTGGGTTGAAAAAGCCTAACAGTCAGCAAGCTCCTAGGTCCGTTTACTCTTACATGACACCTTGGAGAACCAGAGGTAGGGCGCGCGGCACAGAAGTGATTCGAAGAGACAGGGACCACGAGGTCGAGTGAGCGGGAAGAATCACCTACTCGCCAAGAGCACCCAAATAACTTCAAGAAACGATGCACAGCCTAATGATGACCGGTGCAGATTGAACTGCGATGGCAGAGACAGATGCCTGCGATGAAAGTGATCCCATGGTTTGTAAAGGTCCTTCACAGGTTAGACAAGCTCATGATCAGGTTGACGAACCTTGGGTCGGGCATCTGTTTGATTGTTAGTTTGTGGGACAAGACGGCCAAGCTGCTTACACAGGCGATGAAGATTGTACAGAGCGATCTTCCCAAGTATATTCAGGGGCCATTTGGTTGCGACGAGACAGATACTATGCCAGAAAGATTGCGAGGGATCCGAGAATAGAAAGGTCTACCAGTATCCATCTTGGAAGCAGTACGAGGTATTATGTCCACGGGAACAGCCACGATACGGTCGTCATTTTGCGTAGGGTACCCAGCAGCGAGGATCAACGCGCGAGATTGGATCTTTTGTCAACGTCTTGCTGCTGAGCTGCCGAGCTGCCCACATACAAGTATTGTCGATGCTTTCGGTGAGACCCAGTGACAAAAGGTGAGAAAGTGAGCATACGCAAGTCTGATCAAAGCCAACGCAAGGCTAGCGGATAGGCCAAACAGGGGAAGGCACAGACATGGATGGACTCATTCCGGCATAGCCATCATCATATTGTCCAATTCCCACCGATTTACTCAGAACATTGTTGCGACAGGAGTCTGATTGGGTCGATCGAAACACCACTTGCTCAGTCTTCGGTGGCAATGAATCATGAAGCTCCACGTTCGGATCCAGGTTGAGTGCCAAGGCGTCGTCGGGTCGACTACAGCTTCCGGTCGTCGCACTTTGCCCAATTGGCGAGCTCTTAAACAGCGGAGTCGCGAAGAAGTAGATCAGTGTGTTGACAAGTGGTAACAGTGCAATAAAGCAAGCTGCAATAGCCATAGGCCAAAACTCGTTGTAGATCCAAGGTGGTGCAGCCAGAGTGAAGACGATGATGAAGATGAGAGGCAGGTTGCCGAGCACAAAAGCCAAGGGGAATATGAGCAACTTGCGTGACGTTCGAATGGCATCATCATCTCTAGTCTGATCTAGTCCAGCAGGAGATCGCTCAGCAAAAGCCCGGAGAAAACGCAGCTGTCTTGTTAGACGGACACTGATGATCGGATAGCAGATCAGAGTGATCGAGAGGTGCAACAAGAAAGGCAGGTTGAAGAGCCAAGTAATCTGTACGAAGTACAATTTGTTGATAAAACCTACTTGTCAGCTTATCTCAAATTTGCTTACACGTACATGAAATATCCCAGAAAGCCAGATAGGGAACAGGGTAGAAATAATCCATGATGATGGGAACAATCAGACCAAGCACGAGTGTGAAGGTCCACACACTCGCAAGAAGACACCAAAATGTCACAAGAGAAACAACGCGCAGTCGGACAATCACCAATGCTGAGTGAACCGCGATAGCGGACGCAGAGGACTGAGACATGTATGTTCCCATAGTTTGTAGTAACGCTATCAAGGTTAGTGCTGCCAAGGAATGGCTTTTCTGTACCTTGAGCTGAGCATCTATAGAGCATTAGTGTTGATGACAAAAAGACCAAGGTGCTTACATTGCTGATGGGGTTTGAACAGATCCTTTTGCGACATAGACAATTGAGAAGAGCCATCCCACACACTGGATCATTTGTGCTGCAAAGAAATGCATGAAAAGCCAAATCACTTGCGCCTTGGGGGTTGATGGTTTCATCATTCGAGACCATGGGATGTTGGATCGACCCTGATGATGCTGTGAAACTAACTGTATGATCAAGAGGACCGAGATGGCTGTTGAGCAGCTTGCAATGATTGCGAGAATCTGTTGTTAGCAAGCCCACTTGGACTATACTCTTACTTTCATGATCCGCAGGCGGTCATCTGGAATGGTTGACCAGGTAAATGGCGATGGAAGCGGATGCTGCTTCGTCCACGGGGCACCTTGAGCCAGAGCACTCAGCGCTGAGTTTTCCTGTCTTGCCATGGCGGTCAGGTTGCTTCGAGGAAATCGCTGGCTGATGTCTGGCTATACGTGGCGACGGGGACACTAGGCATGAGCTGTCCGGAATAAGCAATCAGGAGCATTATTTGGGTCTGGGCTTTGAGAGGAGAGCATAGTCGACGACGCAGCAATGAGTTTGTGATTCGTCCCAGTCAACACAACACCCTGCACGCTTGGAGTGCATATTGCCCCCCTATCTGTAATCAGGGGATGATCAAAATGTGCCTCCTGTCGTAGTAGTACACCTGACTTGCCTCGTGGGCTGTGTGATGAATGGGCTTACTGCTTGCTTAAGGATATCGCTCTTGGAGTGGATGGAGTCTGAGAAATACGTGAGAATTCCTAAACAAGCTAGGCAAGCCCAAGCTGCTGATATTCAAAGAAGACTTGTCAGATCACTAGAGGCTGCAAGTGAGCAGCCAACTTGATTGACAGACGTAGCCAAGTAATGCTTGAAGTGAGGCAGTAATGAAGTGAGAGGTTGAGGTTTGAAGAGCTCAAGCTCTAGAGAAGTGCCAGACAGACCTCTCGCTACTATTACTGCTGCGAACCTCTTCAGAATGTAAAAGTCGAGTGGACGGTTCTGACCGTCTTCTGGCTGACCTGAATTCCGACAAGGGAGTGCAGATGTGCCAACTCGGCGGACTTTGTCGAGCCGCTGTTAGCTGCCGCTGTCAGTGAATGCGTCTCCAAATCAGAGGCCGCAAAAATCTCGACGTCGACTGGACGCAGAGTGCCCATACGAATCCCACTACAGCTGCCAGGTAGGTGCTGCAAGTCATCCTGCGCTGTCCCAAAGGATGGGCCTTTGCGAGGCGACTTAGGCTTGATCGAGCTAGGCCATTTGATGTAAAGCATACCGAACAGCACAACGTCAATGATTGGCTTTATAGAGACCACATGCCCAGTGATGGTTTCTGGCCAGATGTGTTCTTGGAAGAAGCTTGGGCGCAGAATGAGGCCAATTCCAACAACCAGAAAAGGCAATGTTGCGAGCATGGCTACAAGCGGAAACATCAACATCCGAGTGGAGGTTCTTCCGTACTCTGTACGCTTGTTAATCTCCTGTTGGCTTTGAGCTTTGCAAACGTGTTGCAATAGTCGTCTCGTTTGGAAACTGAGTCGCAGTGAGGCTAATGGAAATGTGATTAGACCAATTGAGAACAGTAGCCCAAAAGGAAATACGATCACATAGGTGAATTTCTTCATGTATAGAATGTTGACGTAACAAGCGAAGTGAGTTGCGACCATGAATGGCACATCGTAAAGCGATCCCATGACGAGTGGAAACAATGAACCAATGCAGAAGGGAATAGCGTACACGATTGCAAGAAGGGACGCAAAAGCAGGCAGTTGTAAGGGCTTCAGTCGATAGACCGACAACAGTGAATGCGTTCCGATAGCTGCAATAGAACAGTGCGATAGAAATCCGCCAGTGCCATGGAGCATACCTAGAGATTAGTCAGATTGGCGGCCACAGGGAGCATATCTCGCACCTTGAGCCCAGCATCTGCTTGTTAGAACTCGTCCTGGAAGTTAGAAAGGCTTACAAGGTCGATGGAGCAATCATAGCCCCTCTGATCAGGTGAAACGCGGCGCAGAAGCTTCCCAATGCCAAGAGAGTCTGTGCCAGCAGCAGGCTGCCCAACAAAATTAGCAGCTGTGATTGAGCGCTCTCTGGTCGACGCAAAGCGCGGAAGTCGATCTGTAACTCGCCCCGACCGGCCAACCAACGAAGAATGCATGCCACAGCCAGCAGAGTGACTAGTGAGATTGTTGAAGTCGCTGTAACGACCTGTTTGATAAGTATCCGTACATTTGAAAAGCCAAACGAGCTTTACCTTCATAACAATCTCAGTCCCAGGCTGAAGAGGGATCTGCGAAAATGGTGCAGGGAGGGGCCTTGTCTCTGTCCACGGGCCAGCTGCAGCCAACCGGCCAAGCGTGGAAGATTGACTTTGTCCCATCATTAACCAGATAAGTCAATACAAGGTCAAAAGAGGCATGGAAGGAGTGTAAGAGCCTTGCAGAGCCTTTCAGAGCCTTCAATGAGTGTCTCGTCCGTGCGAGTCAGACTTGCCAAATTGCCAGGGGCAAAGGACCTCAATTGATCTGCTTCGAATAGACCCGATCGCTACTCCACCCTCATCAATTGCAACCATTTGAGCGCAAACATACGCGGCAGACTCCGGCAGTGGTTTAAAGAGGTTCAGATCGATTGGCCCCTTAGTAACCCTCCTGTCACTCAAATTACAGATACGCCGACTGTGTGGTTAACACCAGATCCTGGTGCCTTCTTGTCGTATAGATAGATGTGCGAGTACCTCAGTAGCTCAAAATGTGATTGATTGCCTTCGTTCTGTAAGCGTAAATGACGGATAGCACATCGCTGATGGCCCTCTTACCTCACCTGCACTGATCTAGCAGGGGGCTGAAGTTGTAGCTTTACATGATGCGTCGTACTCAATGGTCCTTTGTTACATCTGGCCACGATGCAAATCAATTGAGCTATGTGTTCAGGAGCATTTATGTAGCTGCCAATTTCGATGACTAATGTCAATAGCCACGACAGATTCGGGCAAGCCCATCGGCTGGAGTCGGTCGACAAAACAGTCTTCCAGCATCTCGGGAGCCTATGGGCTCAGGAGTCAGGACTTCAGGTGGTCAGCTGCAGAGACAAAAGGCGTAGATGATTTCGCGATACCAGCACGTGAAGTGATAGTCATGTTCAGATGGTGTGATGGTCCGCCACCGGATCCTGCAGCTAGCGCCAAGCCTGTGCCCAGAGCAAGTTGCTGAGACAGACTCGAAGGACCATCATCCACCCATTGCTCGCAAATGATTTGAGCTGCAATGTCGCTTGAACATTCAATATTGTATGACACAAGTGGCCGAGGTCTGATTCAAGAATAGGTCAAGAAGCTCATCAATTTTGGCTACATCTGCATTGATCGCACTCTAAATGAACCTCGAGCATGATTTGAGCTCGATCGAACGCGGGGTTCCATGTGTATATATAACAGGCTGTTGATGAGAGGCAAGAACAAGTTTGCAACGATCGTACAAAGAATCAGTGTATGTGACCAGTAAAGGACCCCGCCAGAATGGACAGCGAAAATCACTGTGAGGACATAAGGCATTGTGCTGACGAAAGTCGCAATGGGCAGGATGATCATCCTCCTCGACACGCGAAGGATGTTATTGTTGCCCTTGCAGGTGGTCGTTTGCGATTCTCCTGATAATGTGCTACGCAGGCTCAGTCGCTTGAGCTCGTTGCCATCCTTTCGCAGGCGATAGCTAATCACAGGATAGGCGACAAACGCAATGAGATTGTTGATCAAGAATGGTAGAAGAACAGTGACGATCTTCTCCACGCGCCAGATACTACCAACGGAGCAGTGCATGAGATTTCCCAGCATGAAGACTGGCATCATGCTCCTGTACCATACTTGCAAGGCCAAAGGGAATAGCAAGCCAATCGTAGCGATCTGTAGCCAGGTTAAGGCCAACATGATGCGAAAACATTGCACTTGCATAGGCCTTTTGAATTGTACAACATGGAATGTATGCACAGCGATGCAGGTGATCAGGCAATGAGACAAAAGATGCGCCATCTTGATCAAAAGGCCTGTTGTCAGTGAAAGTCTCATGCTTCATGTCTTTACCTTGTATCGTGCAGCTACAAGTCAGTCTGATGGATCATCATATTATAGGTTGTTCCTTACGGGATTGATGGGGAAATTACTTTACCGCTGGCCAAATGAACAGTCGAGAATAGATAGCCGGCGCTTAACAAGACTTGGGCTAGTAGGAGATGTGCAAGCAAGATGGTGAACTGAGTGCGAGCAGTGCTAAGATCCCACTTGGCTGGCCGTTCGCAGACGTTCTTTCGATGTATTTCAAGGATGATGAGCAGTAGCACAACAGCCCAGATGAGCAAGGATAGTCCTGAGATAACCTGGTGTGGTTGGTAAAATGCAAATTTCTAGGTTGTCGCTTACGATTAAGACATTCATTTCGTGGTCGGCCAAAGGATTCAAGGTCCAAGGAACGGGCAGAGGTCGAGTTGCATTCCACGGGCCAAGAGCCACTTGATGACTGAGATAAAAGGACTGGTTGACTCCCATTGCAATATCGGTTGGCGTTGGTGTAGCTGGGCACTACTCTTGAGAGGACGAGATCCGGCGATGCAGTGGCAGCAGCGCAGGTTGACGGTTGCATGCAATATCGCGCCATCAGGAGATACCACTTTGTGATAGTATGCAGAAACCGGTTGACGAGAGAGATAAGTCACAACATGTTCTGAGCCAATCATTGGAGAGGCTCTAATCATGTGGAGAGGGTCGCAACGACTCACGCGTCGTGGACGTACGATTCCTGTCAGCTGATTGCTCTTGGTTGCAAGGAGATTTAGGAAGACGAAATTTCTTCAGGGGTCAAGAGTGAAATTTGAAATTGGCCATAAGGCAATGCGCGTGATCAGACTATTACCAGCTACCCTGAGGAGGGCATGGTCGTACTGTCAGACGATTCAAACGGGCCAAACGAGCCGAGATAATGTGTCATCGCTCTACAACAGAAGGAGTGAACGAAAATGTGAAGTAAGAACGACCTCCGAAGTGTGAGACTGGAGCAATAAAGTCTAGGCTAGGTCTGCCAGCGTCACAATAATGACTCGCAGGACCCCATGAGTCGTCACTTGGGAATCGGCTTAGGTAGCGCAGAGCCCGGCTGAAAGTCGACCGTCCTGATTTTTGAAAGATGGTAGACAGCTGTACTGTCATAATCGTAGTCACTCAAACTTTCCCTAGCCGCCGGGCTGCTGATAAAAGTCTTTACAGTCCCTTCTCCCAAGATGAAGGGCACCTCGTCCATGTTCATCTCAGACCCAGTGACATCAGCAGCGGACGACTGAGAGTTTTCAGGAGTTGCCGATGGTTTGAAGAACGAAGTCAGGAAGAAGTAGATGACACAGGTGACCAAAGGAGCAGATGCGGCAGAGTAGCCCACCATAATAACCGTCCAGGACTCAGCTTTGAAGCTCAATGGAGTCAGCAATCCCATCATCGACAAAGTGAGAAAGGGAAGTGTGACAATGACCGTAGCGATCGGGAACATGAGGACGCGCTTTGAGGCTCGGAGAATGTCTCTTTCTCTGCCAACAGCTGCCTCCGTATTGGGACCTATCCGTCTAAGACGAGCGGAATGCCGTACAAGTTTGACGCTGATGAATGGGTATAGAAAGATGCCGACGCTCAACAGGGCGACTGAAGGAACGTAAACCACAATGATCTTCTCAATTCGCCAAAGACCGCTCACAAAACTTAATGTTAGTAGATGACATGGCATGTAGAATCTTACCATACTATGCTGCTAAAGGTGAAGAATGGAACCTCATTGAGAGAATGATAAACCAAAGGATAGACGAAGCATAAGGTCAATGTCAGCATCCAAGTCACGATGTTTAGCATGACAAAAAGGTTGAGGGACATGGGCTTCAATCTGGACACACTGCATGTTAGAGAAGTCCTCATCCCGTAGACCTTACCAATACGCAGAGTGCGTCGCAATGTTGGCGATAGTAAAGTGCGTGAGCGTATGAGATCCGAATAGAAAGATGCCTTGTGCTTGGCACCTACCATTAGCGTTAGCCTCGGTGTTCAAGCTCTTACGTCGGGCTCGGCGAGATGATCTGGCCCTTGATGAGATGTATGGCAGATATCAAGTAGCCAATCAACTGAAGGACCTGAGCCAGGACTAAGTGACATATAAGGATAAGCATTTGTGACCGAGTCGTAGTCGGATGGCTCAGTGCTTGCCAGTTCACATTTACTCTCCTTTGTGAAGAGAAGCGAAGGTAGAAGAACATCCCGACCATCGCTGCAAACGAGAAACCCACGATAGCCAACATGCCCTGCATCGTCAGCCACGCCATTCTAAGCTGAAGTCTTGCTTACCTTGAGGACTACTTTTGTTGTTGCCTGTAGGGTAGCCTCGCTCCATGGACTCGGCAATGGGTGTGAGCTGTTCCACGGCCCAGCCGCTGTCAATTGCTGCAGGGTTTTCGATTGCTGGGATCCCATGATGCTAGGCCTGTATCAGACTATCAGGGACGTGGCTGCTGTCGTCGATTCGAATGCGCAAAGCCTTAGCCGTGGCCAGGCCTTCTTGATGCAGAGCTCGCAACTTGACGGTTCCAAATTTACAGTGATCAGGGGCAGTGATGAGCAGATCATTAAAAACGGGAAGCACAAATATCACAAAGTGCAAGCCATAAGGGAGACTGCATGTGTTTGATGTGATGGAGAAGATATCGAAAAACGTGTGTCTCGGGTTTGGCGATGGTGTACTCCCTGAGAGAAAGGAAGTCGAGCCATTGTCATCAGTGCTGAAAGTTGCACCAAGTTGCACCAAGTTGCACCAAGTTGCACCAACAGCTTCGTTTGATGACACTGAAGGCTGATCACATATCTCGATTGAAGCATCATGGTCAGATTGCCTTGTTGTTTCAAGTGTTGCAACAGAGGGAAAGCTGGCATTTCAGCAGAACCCAATGCTCACAAACACAGATAGTCTTCGTTGATTCGAACCTTTAGCGTGCTTCGTCTCCAGCTGCAGAAATGTGATCTCTTGTGACCTTGCGGCGATCAGCATGTTCTGCGAAGCACTTCTTGCGATGTAGCCCCATAAATTCGCCGCTTTATCGCGAACAATCGTCGTGCTCACTGGGCTGGTTTTGCGGTTACTGATACATCAGAAGAAGGGGAAAAGACTCAGATTGCGTGGAAGACATGATAAAAATAGCATCAGCGATGAAGCCTTTGTAGACATCACTGCCTTTTGGCGTTACCAGAGAAAATTACAACATGCGACTTGCGAATGCTGCGTTGAGAGAAGAGAATCTGAAGAAATGTAAAAAGGGCAAGATTGTCCCATCTTGACAGCATCGCAAGGGGAAGAACCAAAGCCGCGAACTATTTCGGCCTCGGGATGAATGCAGCTTGACTTAGTGGTGGGCAATTACATTGGGGAACGTCCAGGAAGGACAAAGCCTGGTTGCACGTCAACCGTCTTGATCCTGCCCTCTGAGAAGTTTGTCTCAAACGAGTAGTAGATTGAATTGTCCTTGACAGCTGGACTACTGATGTAGGTCTTGACGGTATCTCCGTCCATGGGAAAGGGCAAGTCGACACCACCCGCCTCACTGCCTGCAAGCTCGGACATTTCAGTAGTGTCTACTGAAGAAGATGATCTGAAGAATGAGGTCATGAAGAAGAAGAAGATGCAGGCGAAGAGTGGAGCAATTGCAATGCACATGCCAACCAGCATGATTGTCCATGAGTTTTCCTCCAGCACTTTTGCATTTTGAAATCCCATGATGGACAATGTCAGAAACGGTAGTGTGATGATGATTGTTGCCAATGGGAACATAAGGACGCGCTTTGATGCACGGAGGATCTCCTTTTCTGTACGAGTTACTGCGTGAGTGCGAAGTCCTGCACGACCGAGACGTCCAGAGTGGCGTACGAGCCGGTAACTGATGAATGGGTATAGAACGATAGTGATGCCAAGAAGCACCAGACACGGGACGTAAACTGCGAGAATCTTTTCCATCCGCCATAGATTGCTGACAAAGCTGTGTGGTTAGCATTTGATGGACGTCGGGACGATCCTACCAGGCTATGCTGCCGAAAGTGAAGAAAGGCACATCATTGCGGGCGTTGTGGATATGTGGAAAGACCAAGCTGATGGAAAGGGTCAAAATCCAAGTGACGACATTGAGAAGAACGAAGCAATTTAGAGCCATTGGTTTCAGCCTCGATATGCTTCAATGTCAGCGCGACATAAGGATCTGAGATACTCACCAGTATGCCGAGTGCGTTGCAATATTCGCAATCGAGAAGTTTGTGAGGATATGGGAAATAAAGATGATTGTCCCTTGCGTCTCACAACTATTGTCAGCTTGATTGGGACCACAGCACTTCTTACGTCAAGCTCGGTGAGATGATTCGCCCTTTGGCAAGATGTATGGCAGACATCAAATAGCCAATCAATTGAAGTGCCTGAGCAAAGACCAAATGACAGATGAGGATGAGCATCTGCGATTGCGTCGTAATTGGACTCCTCAGCGCTCGCCATTTCAAGATAACTCCTCTGCGTGTGTCGGAGAAGCGCAGGTAGATTGCCATGACTAGCATCGCGACGAATGAAAGACTCGTGACGCCTACAATACCCTAATTCATCAGCTTCGTCGTCGACTCAATGGTATGCTGACCTTAAGAGTCTTCGCCGTAAAGCTTGGTATGGTGTCCTGGCTCCATGGCCTTGGCAATGGATGCGAGCTATTCCATGGTCCTGCTGCACTCAAGTTGCGCAAGGCTGCGGATTGTTGCGATCCCATGCTAGCGACCCTTCTGATGTGTCAAACCTTCTTTGCGATCCAATTTATGAGAAATGAAAGTCAGAAGAGACAAAGAGCCCGGTTAGCGTGTGTGCATCCCAGATGGTTGATCTTCAGGAGTTTCGAGCACTACACCATGTGCATCCTGACACTTCACCGTGCATGCGGCACGCGAATAGGAAGCTGCAAGCAGTACAATCGCCCAAAGCTGGCAAAATACCTCACTGTAATCGAGCCGCGATGCGAGTCGATCTGCATCAATTTCAAAGTAGAATCGAGCAGGGTCACCTTGTCGTACCTTCGTATATGAGCGTTTAAATGCCGCCAAATCCAGTTGCCATGTTTAAAACAAATCTCCTGACTAGCAGAGGGTCATGTGAGATGTGACATAAGACAAGACGAGATAATTCCAGACGCTCACAAGACCCATGTCGTCTCTGGAGGCAAACAATGAAGCTGTAGTGGACATGGATGGGTCATGTTTGTGGCTGGATCAACGTCCTCGAGAAGATCACTAGCGTAGATAACCAATCGCCCCCCAGGATTCATCTCAGTTCGTTGTTTAGCATTGCCGACGTCGTATGTAGCTGAGCCGGGTCTGGCAGAAGAGCAGCAAGCTTAAATTTGTTTGTCGCAGCGTCGCTTCGTTCTCGTCTTCGCCGTCGTTGTCCTTCCCCACTTCACTTTCGCATCGACAGCAGCAGCCCCAGCAAACAACTCCTTGCACCGGGCCCATGCTCATTCGGAGCAGGCCTCTTGCCAGTAAAGCACTCCGCTATGCATCGAGCACCAGTAATGGCACTTCGGCTCGACGGCGTGAAAAGTCCCTACGACGGGCCCTTCTCTATATCCCTGGCTCCTCAGAAAAGATGCTCGCCAAGTCCATCAACCTCAAGGCAGATGGGTTGACCTTTGACTTGGAGGATTCTGTGAGCATGGCAGCGAAACCAAAAGCACGGAAACTCGTGTCGCAGCATTTACAACGGTATGCACGCGGTACGCAGGAACGTATTGTACGGATTAATGGGCGTGGGACTGGACAGTTGGCAATAGATGACTTGGCCATGATACAGGGACTGCAGATTGATGCTGTCATGCTACCAAAGACGGAGACTGCAGAAGATGTGCAATGGCTAGCAGGGAAATTGCCTGCCGGTGTCCAGATCATTGCTATGATTGAGAGTGCCTCGGCCATCATGAACTTGAAGAGTATCGCTTCTGCACACAAGCAATTGACGGGACTCGTCTTTGCAGCGGAGGATTTCGCAGCGAGTATGCAAATCACGCGGTCTCCCAGTTTACGTGAGTTGCTCTTTGCAAGACAAGCGGTTGTCACGGCAGCGCGAGCATATGGTCTCGACTCGATTGATCTCGTTTGCACATCCTACAAGGACTTGGAACGCCTGAAGGAAGAGTGTATCGAAGGTGCCTCATTTGGCTACAGTGGCAAACAAGCCATCCACCCAGCCCAAATCAAGGACATCAAGAAGCATTTCTCGCCGAGCAAAGAACGCGTTCGCTGGGCTCAGGGCTTGCTTAAGCGATGGGAGTCTGAGGAACGCGGTGCTTTTGAGTTTGAGGGCAAGATGATTGATGCTCCTGTCATCCTGAGTGCTCAACGGATCGTGGATCTACATCATCGTGGATTAGAGCCTATCCGTGGTTTGATACTCGGTGCACCTGGTGCTGGTAAAGGAACACAGGCCAAGCATATTATGGGCAAATACCCTGATATCAGCATCTTGTCTTCCGGTGACTTGCTGCGTGATCACATGAGACGCGGCACAGACCTTGGCAAGCGAGCACAGGACAAGATTACGCGTGGTGAGCTGATTGACGATGATACGATGTGTGACTTGGTCATCAACACGATCAAAGAACGAGGCTTCACGGCCAAGTCTTTCTTTCTCGATGGTTTTCCTCGTACGGAGGCGCAAGCAGCAACCCTGGACAATTACCTGTCTGAACTTGGCACTCCGCTCAACTTTGTGGTCAACCTGGATGTCCCCTACTCTGTCATCATCGACCGTATCGTCAACCGCTGGATCCACGCACCATCCGGCAGAACCTACAATTTGACCTACAATCCGCCTCAAGTGGCAGGCCTGGACGATGAGACGGGAGAGCAGTTGACGAAGCGACTGGATGATAATGTCGAGACGTTCCAGAAGCGGTTGGCCGAGTACGATGCCATGACGACGCCGCTGAAGGACTACTACGATGAGCAGGGTATTTTGAATACATTCACGGGGGAGACGAGTGATGTGATTTGGCCGCAGCTGGAAGAGGCCTTGTACAAGGTGCAGTAGCAGACTTATATAGATATACCCAGATATACACCAGATATTCACCAGATATAGACCCCCAAGTAGACTTCTCGTCCACTTCTAACCCTGCGCGAAACCTTTGCTGGATTACGTACGGGAGCAAGAGCTACTACACCTACAAAAGCATAGCGCAATGAACACTCCGCAGGGCCAGGCCGCCTTCAAGCAGTTCCGCAATGCGATGCAGAAAGTCAGGACAGCAGGCAGTGCAGGTGGCGGCAAAGGATCCGGCGCTGCAGGACCTCTTGCCGGTGCAGGCGGTCTCATCCTCCTCGGCGGCGGCGCGCTCGTCTTGAACAATGCCATCTTCAACGGTTCGTCTAGCTTCAGTATCATGCACAGAATGACAGTAAACTGACATGGCTTTTAGTGGACGGAGGTCACAGGGCCATAAAGTATACACGACTCGGCGGTGTCAAGCCAGACATCTACAACGAAGGCACACACTTCCTGCTGCCGTGGTTCGAGCAAGCCATTGACTACGATGTCCGTGCCAAGCCGAGAAACGTTGCTTCATTGACCGGCACAAAAGGTCTGTCTCCGCTCTTGTCTTGCTTTGCATGCTAATTTCTTGGATTAGATCTTCAAATGGTCAATATTACATGTCGTGTCCTCTCGCGGCCCAACGTCGCCGAGCTGCCTACCATCTACCGGACACTCGGCGAAGACTACGACGAGCGCATCTTGCCATCCATCGTCAACGAAGTCCTCAAAGCAGTCGTCGCTCAGTTCAACGCCTCGCAACTCATCACTCAGCGTGAAAAAGTCGCTCGTCTCGTTCGTGATAACCTCGCTCGTCGTGCTGCTCGCTTCAACATCCTTCTCGATGATGTCTCCCTGACGCACGTCCAATTCTCGCCTGAATTCACAGCAGCGGTTGAGTCGAAACAAGTTGCACAGCAGGAAGCTCAGCGTGCTGCATTCATTGTGGATCGTGCACGTCAGGAGAAGCAAGGAAAGATTGTTACGGCACAGGGTGAGGCACGGAGTGCAGAACTCATTGGTGATGCATTGAAGAATAAGCCACAGTATGTTGAGCTCAAGAAGCTAGAGACGGCGCGTGAGATTGCACAGTTGGTGGCATCCGGCAGTAACAGGATTTTACTGGACTCGGATACCCTCTTGCTCAATGTCAATCGCTCAGAAGAGGAGCAGGCGCAGAGGGCCAAAGGACGCAAGTTTTAGAGAATCTCCTGTAGCTGCAGCATCTTGTTTAAGTACAAAAACCCTATTCTAAGCAAAGAAGATGAAGCGTTCATTCATACAAGCGCAGGTGAAGGAGCAGGTGTCGCCGGCGTGTCTCCAGGACGTGGCATAGCGTTCACCACGCTCGTATCCATTTTGGCAACTTCAAAAGAGCTTTGAGGTACGCCACTGCGAATAAGCCAGCTCTCGAGCACTTCAAGGGGCACGGGAATCGTGCGTCTCAGCGAGCGTACAATTACATTGAGCCAGGCCACACTTTGTGAGTGCTCGCCAATAATATGCAGAGGCATCTTCACTGTATGCAGCAACTGGCGAGGAATCTCCTTTTGTGGGTGTCGTTGTCGCAGTGCTTTCAACAGACCATGCACAGTTGCATTGACATGCTCAATCGCATCAGGCGAGTACGCGCCTTGTCGTACCATAAAGTCCGTCTCAAATGGATTGATGGTCGCTTGCGTGCTGAGGTCAATCAATCGCTTGTTGCCCAGAAACATACCAAACCGGATATGTCCCAGATCAGCACGCAAGTTGGGTGTTGGACGCTTCATAACAATCATCAGTCCAGTTGGACTCAAGACATGCGCCGCAAACAACTCTGTCAGCTCCAGGGCTTCTGCCGGATCAATTGATGGGCGGCGAGGCTTTGGCGTGTCCCTGTGCTTGAAACGGCGATGAGGCATATGAAGCACGCGCTCGAGTCGTCCATGTGAGCTGATGCCCAGTGTCTTGGCGGTGATGTTGGCATCGACTTTAGCCATCAATTTACCACCAAATGACAAGCGACGCACAAAGCGATGTAGAGTGCCATAATCCTCTCTATCAAAATCGATGCGCAGCGTCAAGTTCTTGGTAGCACTATCGTAGGCAGGTACTTGAACGCGAGCAATAATTCGATCCTCAAAATCCATGACATTCATGCTGAAGGCTTCCACTTTCATAGCTGGTGGGAGTTTGATGAGTGGCGTTGAGGTAAGACTGAAGCCGCTATCGTCTACAGAGTGGACCTCTGCTGGCATGGCCTCAAAGCGACGCAAGTCACGACGTGTGACGCGAACATGATCCAAATACCGCTGAAAGTGGCCACCGGTGCGAATATACGCAAGCACGAAAAAGACGGAGAACAGCAGCCCAAGAATCCCACCAACAGTGAAGAACAGTGTGCGCCCTGACACGCGCGATTTGACTTTACTGAAGAAGTTGCGTTTCGTATCCGTATCTTGTGGAGCGGGAGGTGGAGCGGGAGCATGAGCAGACTCTTCTGCATCGTACTGACTCAATTCCAATTCTTTGGAGTTTGGCAGAGCTTGCTCCTTTTTAGGCATTCGCCACATTTGACCCAAAGAACCCAACATGCCGATTCAAGAGAAGCGAACAAAGCAGTATTTGAAGGCCCAACGTGTCTCATGATGCGTTTGAAGTCGACAGCCGAATCAGTCGTGTTGATACGTTGAAACTGATGGTCGCGGCAAACAAGTGAATGTCCTGCCAAGGAAACCCCAAACTGCTTGCTGCCTTCAAACGGATGGCGTTGGACAAACGCAATGACAATTGACGCGACCAGTCCTTGCAAAGTAGACAGCGACAAGAAGCACGAGCAGCGCAAAGAAGAAGGCAGTGGGCGACATGCCGCCATCTATAGGGTGTAAGGGCCGAGCAGCAAATGCAATAGTATCGATGAGACTGTTTAGCCCGGCGACACCCTCTTCTAGCGTTCTGATGGTACCAGCATGCTCTTCGTAGGACGGTGGTTCGGGTAGCACTTCCTCCGCTTGAGATTCTTTGATTGGATGCTCCGTTTCGTTGAAAGCGCGCTCTGGCAGTAAGGGTTGCACACAGGTGGATGAGGACGAAGATGCCTGCGTGATATTTTGTACAGGGAGAATATTCTCCTCCCGTAGAGCCAGGTGCCGTCCAGTGTCGTGGCCATCATCACTGCTTTCCTGTCGCAACAGCAAGCTGGTACTACCAGGTGTTGAAAGAGCGTCTTGTGCAGACATGATGGAACGTTCGAGCATTTCAGACAATCGCAAGAAAGAAGTATCTCGCTCATCCTCATCACTATCGGAGGTGGACTCTTGCTTGCGCAATTGTGTAGGCCAAGACTGTTTGGCCAAGGGCAAAGAGTAGTTGAATGTTACAGATGGTTTCTTTTGTACATGGTTCCGTCGGGTTGCCAGTGGACTGACAGATCGTTCCCACGATTTGAAATAGTTCTCTTTAGCGTCTGGCCGAGTAGATGCAGCCTGCAGCGTGGATGCAAGCACACTGAGCTGGTTCAGCAGGTCTGCATGGGAGAGCTTGTTTGTCGCGACTGCTTGTTGAATGCGAGACAGTTGCGCAAGTGCCTCGGTTGTCTCTGTGCGCATATACGCTGCTTAGTCTGCTCTCCCACCGACGAGACCCTGCCTAATGAGCCGACCGCCTTGATATAAGTTGAATGAGGTGTCTTGGTGTCTTTGGTCGCATCTCGGAAACTTCCATCGCGACTCCTTCTCCTGAACCAACACAAGCTCAAGAAGACCAGCAGGACTCAGGAGGTCTCTGCGCGTGCTCGGCGCAAGATGCAGCTCACTGGATACTCAGTGCGTCACATGCTACACTCCATCTTGGATGAGACGGTCCACGCTGTCAATGTGCGCTGCTTGCTCAAAATCATATGAGTGCATCCCACTGACCAGCTCAGATTGAATGCACTCTGCAAGCACAGCATCTGCTGGATGGACTGATAGAAGCTGCTGCTCATGAAGTCGTCAACGAGGAAAAAATAAGGCTACAGGCACTTGCTTTCCAGCGTGAAGAAGAGCTTGCAAAACAGGGATGTCTTGTCGGAGCGCAACTTCACGACCAGGTCTCTCGTCTTTTGCTCGAGATTGTGGACAGCGCTACCAATTCAGCTTCTGCGCTTCATCCAGGCACTGTCACATCAGATGCCATCAAAGCTACGTCTACGATTGTAGAGGCTAAACCTTGCTCGGCAGCGGAAGAGACAGTCAAAGAGCCGGACTCTGTCAAGCCCCTTAGATCAGAACCTGCATCAAAGAGCAAGATTAGGCCAGGCCTTGCAGATGCCTGGGTCAAGCGCTGTCTTGGTTCCTCATCATCGTCTCAAGTCCTCTTTACACCAAAGAAACGACTGCGAATTGATAAGTTGCCGCCAAAGAAGCGCATCAAATCTCTGCAAGCACCGGTGTTGAGCATCAAGCCTGTATCAGACGACCCTCCTCCTCCCTCGAGTCAGTGCATCAAAGAAAAATCCTCTGCGCAAGACGACCCTTGCATAATTGCGTCAGTCTCTGAAGAGCTGGATAGACTTTTGGATCTTGCAGCAGTCGTAGGGGAAGAGTCTACAGCCATGCAACTCAGGTGGAATGAAGCCATGCAGGATGCTCTACCAGCGCGCAAACAGAAGCGTAAGCAGCTCAAATTACATCAGTCTGTGGCACAAGTTGTGGTTGCACCTCCTATCGTCAAGTCGCTTGTTGAAGCAAAGAGCACTATTGCAATTCCAAAGAACAGTACTGAAGCACCCTCATCAGACTATCTGCTCACAGACATGTTCTCGGATGGTGAAAGCTCAAAACCTGTGGAGCCTCTCAAGAAGCGCCGAAAGTTCTGTGCACCGTCCGCAAAGCCAATCTGTTCTGCTGGGTTGGCAATCACCTCGGCGCATGAGGTGGAGTTGGATGGAAAGAGCATGTCTACAATCAAGAACGAGGATAATCCCGAATACCGCTCTACACAAATGCCTCGTGAAGAGTGCGGCACGTCAACGAGCCTGACGAATTCTCTCATCAAGGACGCTCCCAAGAAACGCCCAAAAGCTGGGATTGTACTGCCAGTGACAAAACAAGTCAGAGCTGTCAATGCGGCACCGAGCACAATCGACCATCAGAGTACTGCTCTTGTCAAACCTAGTGCTGGCGGGGGCGGCTGGGAAACGGCAGCTGGCAAGAAGCTTGTGATTCAACGAGATCCCGCGCTCGCCGCCGAGTGGGAACAAGCCAAGGGATCACAGCTGACAGCTGAAGCCCAGGATGCAAAGGAAATACAGCGACTCAACATGGAAGTGTCACAATTGCAGCGCCAACTGGCTCAGATCAATGAAGATGTCAAGACATGCGAACGTGCTAGTGCAATGTTGGAGGCAGCAGAAGAAGACAAGGTGCTCAAAGCGACGCAAAAATGGCGTATGGTCTGTCAACTTGCATGTGACGAAATGCTAGGCAGTGTCTTGCACAAGATTGAAGCTGCTGGTGGCTTTGTAGCCTGGCGAGAGCAACTGGCCCATGGCAATACATTTGGTGGGAGTTGGGGATGGCAAGAAGTGACGAGGGTGGAAGAATATCCAATGGATGCTGAAGACAAGGCTGCCTTTGGTATTGAAGAATGCTTCTCGATGGAGATGCTCCTTGCACAATTTGGTGTCAAGCCTGAGCTTGTTGGATGGGACTGCGACCTTCTCAGGTGGCAGTCGGAGTGTTTGTGAGGCATTTTCAAAGGTTCATTGTGGATCGGGTCCGTCGCTAGATGCGCAACGAATCTAGATTTAGTCCTTCGCTGCTTCTGTCTCCATCTAGGTCTTCTGTTGATCATCTATCATGCTATGCACTTTACACGGCTGCACTCCGGTTGCTTCCTCACCTCGTTGAAATCTCGTTTGGCATGTTCTGCCATTTGAAGTCAAGTCGATGTCGAGCCATTCTCTATCTCTGTGAGGGTATCTTGACTATGAGTAGTCTTGGTCTCTGTTAGTACACGGGTCTACAATGACTCTACATGTAGGTCGCCATGAAGCCAGGGTCTGGTGTCGATGGTGACTTCTCACGCTTGTTACGCGACATTTAAACACTTCACAAGCTTCAAGCCTTCATAGATTGATCTCACTCCTCATATATACAGCTCATCATCTGCAAGACCAGTCATGGCCGTCAAAGCATGCTTATTCGATATGGACGGCCTGCTCATAGACTCAGAGTCCATCTATACCCAAACCACAGAGCTCCTGCTAGCAAACCACGGCAGACCTGCCAAGTTCCCTATTGAAGTCAAATCCAACATGATGGGTCGACCAGGACCCCAAGCGGCACAGGTGTTTCTCGACTGGGCACAGATCCCCGGATTGACTGTGCCAGAGTATATTGCTGAGCAAAAAGCACTGCAATTGACGCGTTTCCCGCATGTTCAACCGTTGCCAGGTGCAGTAGACCTAGTCTCACACTTGAAGCAACACGGTGTTGGGATTGCTCTTGCAACGTCAAGTACAAGCAGCAATTACGCTCTCAAGTCTAGTAACCTCGCTCGTCTCTTTGACTTGTTTGAAGAGGTACGCGTTACAGGCGACGATGCGCGTGTTGTGGGACGCGGAAAGCCTCAGCCCGATATCTTCTTGACTGCCCTTGCGGACCTCAATGCGCATCTTCGACAGAAAACTTCAGACCATATTGATATTCTGCCTGCAGAGTGTCTTGTCTTTGAAGATGGTGTGCCAGGAGTTGAAGCTGGTCTTGCTGCTGGGATGCGCGTGATTTGGGTACCAGATCAGCAAATTCTCTCCCTCCATCGGCATCAAGTAGATGAGATTCTGTGTGGACGTGGCGAGATGCTCCTGTCATTACAAGACTTTGACTATGCGAAATACGAGCTGCCAACCAAGTGAGAGCAATTGCATTTGGATGCTACAGTAATGGGTACGCTAATAGAGAATTCAGAGACAGCAAGAGTATGCGAGAGCTTCATTGTCTTCAAAGAGATGGGATGCAGCCTGCCTCGCGCCCGTCGACTGGATGTCGAAAGAGGAACCGCGATACCGCGACAGTGGATCTCTCGCATTGGCCACCGTGTAGCTGAATGCACTGCCCATGACACCCAAGAAGAAGGAAGATTTGAGCATGACGCCAAAGTCAATCGATCCTTGGTGGTCGAATGGCATCTCCTTGATGGCATGAATGATATCATCAGACGTCTTCGTTGGCCATTGTCGTGCAACAGACAGCTTGTCCACCACGTTCCAACCCCTCGCTGCACTGGCAAATTTGTTGATTTGGTCCTTGTCGCCGCATGCGAGATAGATGACCTTCTTTGCACCTTGTTTAGCCCACCCGTATTCCTTCCATGCACGCTCTGCTGCTTCCAAAACACGCGCAATTTGCTCATCCACAGGAGCCCAGCTACCGGCATCTGCTTCAACGCGGAAATGCACACCGATGAAGGGACCACCGGCCAATTTACCCATGAGTGCAGAAACCAGATTTCTCGGTCTCTCGTTGAATCGAATCAAGTGACCCAACTCGTACCAAATACGCAAGGTCTCGCCGGTTGGATCATCCGTCACTTTGTATGTTGTGAACGCCGACATGACATTGACAATGGTTGCACCCTTCTCTGGCACAGGAAATATCAAACGACCATGCCACTCTTCAATCTTGCGCGCTACTTGCGCATCGAAGAACTTGCGGAACGGATGACCCGGCCAGAAAACACCACGGAACAAGACAAACGCCGGGTCGGCCTCGAGCTCAACATCAAGGGTATACCTCCATTCCTTTGGATCTTCCTCCACCACCTTCATTTGTGGACAAGCGGCTTGCAGATGACTAATGACATGGTCTGCATCAAACCAATCGCGGTACGGCAGGTGATTTGAGTCATTCATAAAATTGTAGTTTGTGAGATCGTTGGAGTCGCGTAATGCCATTTTTGGTAGAACAAGGTTGGCCCCTGCGTCAACTGCCATCTTCATGCATACTTTGAGTTGTGACATGATGCTTGTGATGCCTTGGTTGATGCCTAAGCACTTGATGTAGTAATCTTCGCGCCAGTCGGTATGTTCGCACAAGTACTTCAGGTTGGAGAGTTGCATGCCTTCAAAGGGCTTTGGCGCCCATATTTGATCATAGTAGTCGTGTAGCTGCGGCGCGAGATGTGAAGAAGAGACTGAAGTACCGTCCAACACAATCGACAGCGGTGTTGTTGGTGTCTCATGGCCGAGCAAGGTCGAACCCAATCGTCGCGAGAAGCCCTTCGACCGGAATGTCAGCCAAAGGACGAAGCAGATGGCCGCGAGCCCCAAGACAGGCGTCAGTCTACGGCGGCCGAGCACAGTCATTTGCTGACCGCTGAGAGTGTTCCGTGGTAGGGATTGGAAATGGAGTTTTGTCGCGTTTCTTTCTTTTTGAGTTCAAATTCAACAAATCAAGCGACACGCACTGGGTTGCCAGTCTTTATGTCAGCAACACCGGCTACTCAGGCGAGGCCGACGTGTTGTAGAGCGTGTTGCGGTACAGGATGAGCTTTGTTTCCTTCTCCCATTTGAACTGCTTCAACTGCTGTATCTTCAAGCTGTCGACACGATCATATACCTCCCAGCCTGGTGTGTGAGCTAGTTGCCCAGGCTGCTGCACAATGGCAAACTCGAGCGAACCCCAGAATTCAGGGGAGTTAAGCAACGCCGGATCCTCTGTCTTTGTAATTGGTCGAGGGCCTGCTTGTAAGAAGCGTGAAGCGCCCGTCATACAAGTCAGTACATCGAGGTAGACAGGCCCAGTGCCATTCAGTGGTAGCTTGGCAAGTGCTTCACCGCCAGGATAGTTATGGGAGGAGATGAGGAGCATTGAGACGCTGAGCAGAGCTGTAGCTGGAATACTGCCCATCAGGACAAAAGCAGCGTATCGCCAAAAGAATGATTTCGTCCTGCGGTTGAAGATGTAGCTGGCGCCAATTGCAGCGGCGAGTGTCATTTGAGGCACGACGTAGATGATAAAGCGCCACTCTTTGTGCGGCTGGAACGAATACAAGCCGACGAAGGCTAGAGCTGGCATCAAAAATGAGAGGACCCTGCGATCCACAATGATGCCTAGCAGAATGAGAACTCCAGCCAAAGGATTCAACAGTAGCTTGACCAAGTCGAACGCGTAGGTGTAGAAAGGACTGGTTCCCCACTCTTGTGACTTGCCTTGAATGACATTGAACATGACAGATTGCACTTCGGGAGCCACGAGTACTTGCCAAAAGTAAGAATCAACGAGCGTCGTCAAGCCCAAGCCAACTGCCGAAGCTCGAACGCCAACACGGAGCGTACGCCAGAATGTCAAACGCTTTGTAATGAGCCAGTGGAATACAACATGCGTCGCCAGCAGTAATACAATCTCAGCACGGAAGATGAGTGCTGACAAAGTGAGCAGAACAAGTGCCGGTGTCAGACTCTCATTGGGCGTGATGAAGTACGTCGCAGCCAGAGTGGCTATTGTCAGTAATCGTAACGAGAAGAGCTCACTCACTGAATGGCATAGCCAAGAGATTGGGCAACGTCCTGGAAGCATAGTAGATGACATGGAACTGTGTCATTTGCAAAACAATGTACCACGTTCCGACAGTTGCGCCATAAACCCGTTTGGCAGCGTTTCGAAAGGCCACCAAGGCAGCCACATTGACAAGGCCCAAAACAGCCCTCGTTGCAACTTGTGACAGAGGGCCTACGATGGATTCGCCAAAGGACAACTTGCATAGATTAGTCAGGGGCCAGGTCAGCATGGACAGTCCTAGGGCGCCGATAAAGGTCCTGGGTACAGCTCCAGGGAACTCGAAATGGTCATAGTGCTGCAGAGCATCAGGCCTGACGCCGAATTGCAGAATGTCATGGACTGCTTGTAAGTTGAAGGACTCTTCAACCTTGGTGAAGGGGGCAACAACAGAGTACAGCAGTACAATCGCGCCAAAGACATAGTCCAAAATGTCCATGATGAAAAGATCTCTTGAAGGGGTCTGGGATGAGAAGACGTCTTCAAGACAGCAAAGGCCTTTCAATGGGCTCTGACAAACAAAGCTTCAATCCGCGACGTGGTGACAATTGCAGAACGTGAGCCGCAGGGAGAGCTTCGAACAGGAGCAAGCAGTATTTAGCTCAACAATATTCGACCAAAGAAGCCAGCTAGGGAAGCATGAATTCGATCGAGTCTTGAAGTCAAAGTGTAGTCGCAAGTATAAGTGGTGCCTTCCATCTCGATTTGTGACTGCCGCCCAGGACGCGACATCGCTGTCAAGTTCAGCGCGACGAAGGAGCATCAAACACCCCCAATCACAACTCTCGTCGTAGACGTCGCTCTAAGTACTACTTGTGCTCAATCGCTAGCTGCAAGATCCATGTTTTTCGGCTTTGGGTCTTTTTTCTACAGTACGCCGGCTTTTATCAGCTCTACAATCACTGACCCTTCCAGTCTCTCTGCTGCTAGTCAATTCAGTAGCTATCTTGTCTGAAGATCGATTCCTTGCTAGAAGTATGCGCATATGTTCTTCAACGATCTGTTTCTAACATGGCTAGTCGGCTGGAGTGCGACGAATGATCCTGGCTTCGGCACAGACGAGCAAAGCATAAAATCAAAACTCATTGGACTCATCAACTCGGTGCGCGTTGTTTTGAGAGGTACATCAACCATACGCCGCCTGCATAACTAACATTAGCACCTCTCATCCTTGTGAATACAGTCGTCATCTTTTATCTGCTGCTACTCGGCTAGAGCATCGCATTATGTACTGGATAGAATTAATGACATGACGCTCTTCGCTGCTTGCTGTAGGGACTATCTCTAAGCTTGCCTTGCAAACAGCTTCTCCGCCTGACCCCATCGGAATGTGGTTGCAAAGTAGATGAAAATGAGGATCATCAGCATGAACAGCGTATTCTTGATAAATGGATCATGCTCTGCTTCACGCACAACATCGAGGCCACTCTTCGCTTTTGGTATTGCTTGCTCCACAGGACTCTTGATTTTGTAGTCGCGCATGATTTGATTGGCAGTGAGCCGTGCGCCACTGAGGACAATAGGCACACCTGTACCAGGCTGTGTGCTTGCACCAACAAAGTAGAGGTGCTTGTAGTCCGCATGCCGAGTGCCAGGCCTGAACCAGAGAACCTGCAAGATGTCATGTGATAAGCCCAAAATGGAACCTTTGTGCAGATTGAAATCATTTTGCCAGTCTTGAGGTGACGAGACCATCTCACTCTGGATCAAGTCTTCGAAATTGGGCAAGTCAAGACGTTTTGCGAGTGTTTCAATAACAAAGGCGCGTGCTCGTTTCTGCAGCATGTCCCAGTCTTGCGGGCCTGCCTTCTCTGTAATGTAGCCAGCTGGAATGAGGATGACAAGCGAGTCCTTGTCTTCTGGGGCGGCACTTGGGTCAATCCTTGATGGCACATTCACGTAAAAGCTGGGCTCTTTTGGTAGAGAATGATCTTTGAAGATGTTGTCGAATGACTCTTGGTAGTCTTCAGCGAGGAAGATGTTGTGTGTGTCGAGCCCTGTAATCTTTTGCTTCATACTCCAGTAGAGACTGATGCTGGAACTGGTCAAATTCTTGTCATCCAGACGTTTGCTGTAGCTCGAGTCTGGCAGCAAGTTGCCGTATGCGTAAATCAAGTCCGCGTTGCACACAACGATATCCGCTGAGAGTTCCTCTCCGGACTCAAGCAAGACACCTGTTGCCTCCTTGGTCTTTTGGTCAATGTTGATCCGCTTGACTGGTGCATTGTACTTGAAAACGCCACCGTGCTTCTTTGCGATCCTCTCCAGCGCTTGAACCACGACATTGAAGCCTCCCACAGGATACCAGATACCTTCTGCCATCTCAGTGTATTGTAGCAAATTGTACGTTGCAGGCGCATCGAATGGTGACATGCCAAGATACATGGACTGAAACGTGAATGCGCGTCGCAGACGGTCCGTCTTGAAGTAGCGCGACGCACGGCTGTACACCTTATCCAGCACATGCAAACGCATCGCTTCCTTTGCGTTATGCCACGTCAGTAGTTGCCACAGCGACTCAAAGTTTTGCTTTAGCACCATGTCGATGGACGCTGTGTAGTGATAGTGCGCTTCCTTCATAAAGGCCAAGAAACCCTCGAACCCTTCTGGACCCTCCCACTTCTCGATCTCCGTCTTCATCTGTGCCATGTCTGATGAGAGGCTGACAATCTCGCCATCGTGAAAGACGACTTGGTAATTCCTCGGACACTTTCGCAAGTCAAAGTGATCCGCCACCTTCTCACCAAGCTCCTCGAATGTTTCGCTGAATGTTTTTGGCATGAGATAGAATGATGGACCTCGGTCGAAGCGATGGCCAGGCGCTTTCGGGTCATAGAGGAGCGAACATCGGCCACCGGAGAAGCTATTCTTCTCAACCACGGTGACTTTGACGCCAGCATGCGCTAGGCGCGCAGCAAGGGCAACACCACCGACGCCGCATCCAATGATGAGCGCCGTCTTCTGCCTCTCCTGCTTCTCAGACATGACAATTGAGTTGTTGTGCACGAACAAGCTCAAAAGTATTCAAATTTTAAAGCGACGTCGTCATGAGTTATGTAAGCTACGCGTTCACTCCGGTCTCCTGGCCATGCATCGCATCGAGCGGCGAGTGCATATGAGCACCTTTGCCACCAGCAAGACGCTTATTTCGCTGATGCAATTTCGGATCGAGGTCGACTTGCAGCTGCTTGTCTTGCACTTTGTCTGTGAGCAGCTTGACGGACAAGACGAGTTCCTGTATTTGAACGAGATTAGACGATTCTGACTTGAGTGGTAGGAACGTGACATTCTCCTGACCATCGTCGCCATTCGCCACTTCAACACGGATGCGTCCTGTGGACTGCATCCATTGCAGCAAAAAGCGCGTTTGCTCAACCGTCTCGCCCACTCTGCTTGCAAGCTTGGTGAGTGTCAGACTCAGATGAGTGCGTTGGACCTGAAGAATACGGTGCGTTGGCATGCACAAGATAGCGGACTTGATGAGACTACTGTTGCCGTCATTTGTGATTTCCTGTTTGTGCTGTTCAAGCAAAGCAGGCAATGTTACCTGTGCTTCAATCATAGCACGTCCAATCTCAGTGTATGTCGCTCCGAGTACTTCCAGTGCCATGCGAACTCCTCCCAGTGTCATCTTTGGCATTTCTGGTAGTCTGCCATCCTGCAACAATCCCATCAGCAGGAATTTCTTGTATGCATCGACCTGTATTTTGCTTTTGCGCTGTTGAGGAAGAACTGAGGGCGATGAGACCACCAAAGAGAAGAGGTACCCTGCGCGATCAAAGTGCTGTAGTGCAGCACAGCACATGCCCAGGTAGTAATGATACTGCAAGGGCGCTCGATAGGTCAAGCCGCAGTCCTTTGGGATGTGCTCAATAGATCGGTAAGCAAGATCCATAGCAGCATCATACTGCCTTGCCACACAGCATTGTCGAACAAAATAGACATGAGCAGGCGATAGCACCTGTGGTGGATAACGCTCGAGCATGCGGCGAAATATTTCCAAGACTGCTACATGATCATCGAGTGCAGATATCAAATCAAGAAGATCCAGCAGCTTTGAGGCATGTTCAGCAGAGACTTCCTCAGGGTCAATAGAGGCGAGGAAGTGAGCGACAGCTGTGAGTGTTTCTGGCGACGCAGATGCACGCGTCTGGCTGTGCAGATCAACGAGCAGAGCCTCTGTCTTGTTGGGTCCTGTCATTATGAAGCAAGCATGAAGCCCAGTCTTGCAGCAGCAGTAGAGTCAAGTTGAGTTGCTGCTGCTGCTGCTCCTGGTCGCGTCGTTGTGTTCTGGGCGGCGTGCGACAAACTCAAAAAAGTTGGACAATCGCAAGAGACAAGCAAGAACTAGAGCAGGACCAGATAGACGGCATCAGGGACAAGAATGGGCAAGCGGAAACACGACGAGACTGAGGAGGAGCGCAAGATTCGCAAGGCCGAGAAGAAGGCCAAGAAGGCAGCAAAAGCAGCGGCAGCAGAGGGGAGTGATGTGAAGGAATCAACCAAAAAGACGACGAATGGCACTAGCGCCAGCACGGCCGGCGAGCTGAGCCAGGAGGAAGTGGATGCATACTACAAAAAGCACACTATCGAGGTGACAACGCCCGATGAGAGCCCCTTGCCGCCCATCGTGCGCTTTGATCAATTACAAGTGCACGCGAGCATCAAATCAGAACTCTCTGGCTTCAAGGAGCCATCACCCATTCAAGCAGCCTCTTGGCCGCATTTACTCGCTGGAAAAGATGTCGTCGGTATTGCAGAGACGGGATCCGGCAAGACTTTTGCATTCGGTGTACCAGCAATGCAATATTTATTGGATCTCGAGAAGCGCACAGGCATTCATGTTTTGGTTGTTGCGCCGACGCGAGAGTTGGCCATCCAAACGAGTGATAATCTCAATCTCCTCGGCAAGGAGAGTAAAATACGCAGTGTCTGCATCTACGGCGGTGTTTCAAAGGACACACAACGCACAGCATTGAAGAAGGCGAATATTGTGGTCGGCACACCAGGCCGTATCAACGACATGCTGGATGACGGTACCCTAGATTTCAGTCACGTTGCATACCTCGTCCTGGATGAAGCGGATCGCATGCTCGACAAAGGATTCGAAGAGGACATCAAAAAGATCATTGGCGCGTGTCCTGATCCAGAGAAAGGTGGTAACAGGCAAACACTCATGTTCTCAGCTACTTGGCCAGAGATTGTTCGGAAGCTCGCTGGTACATTTATGCGCAACCCCGTCAAAGTGACAATTGGCTCACTCGAGCTGTCTGCCAACGTGCGCGTGACGCAGAAAGTGGAAGTTCTGGCTGAGCAGCGTGACAAGGAGTACCGCCTTCAGCAACTCATCAAGCAATACCAGTCCGGCAAGAACAAAAGCGATCGCATCCTTATCTTTGCCCTATACAAGAAGGAAGCCGCCCGGGTAGAGCAAACACTAAAGTATAAAGGTCACAATGTGGCTGCCATCCATGGCGATATGTCCCAAGTACAACGGGAACAGGCTCTCGCACAATTCAAGTCTGGTGCTTGTCCATTGTTGGTGGCAACCGATGTTGCTGCGCGTGGATTGGACATTCCGAATGTCACACTTGTCATCAACTTGACCTTTCCCTTGACCATTGAAGATTATGTCCATCGTATTGGCCGGACTGGTCGAGGTGGCTTGACGGGTGTAGCCATCACTTTGTTCACCAAGGAGGACAAAGCACACTCCGGCACGCTCATCAACGTCTTGAAGCAAGCTAAGCAAGAAGTTCCTGAAGAGTTGATGAAATTTGGCACCACCACCAAGCCAAAGCTGGACGTCTATGGTCGCCGCATAGAGGCAGACGCCGAGCCAATGAAGAAGGCGACTAAGATCGTCTTTGACTAGGCCACCCTTGACGTAGACTCTGTATATAATTACTCTTCTACTAAAGTCTTAGCTCAGGTTGTCGTATACACCCGCGTCGAAGATGTGCCTTGCACCCCGGACAGAGAAATGATCCTTTTGGCACTACACATTGTATTTGTGTACATCAAGCCCTTGACGGTAGAAACATATTGTCTAATCAAAATTGCGGGTCATGCATATGCTGTAGGATGAGAGGGATAACTCGCCCATAATTGTAATCGTCAGGGGGATCATAAAGATCTTCCTGCTGCACGACCAGCTCAAAATGACGTGTCCAGAGCAGATAGATGGGTACCAACAAAGATTGGCCATCTTCGCTGACAATGATGTGACGTCTGATTTGAGGTCGGCCCAGGACCAGCTGTTCAAACATCTCAGGCAGGTCCTCTAGAGTTTCTTCCATGTCAACATTCCTATGGATAGAAAGCACTTTAGCCTTTGCAAGGCTGAAATGATTCGCCCTTCTGCGAAGCGCCGCAACGTCCTCGCCACTGTCTCTTGACAACCAATTGTATAGCTCGAGATCCCAATCAGATCTCCGTTGCGACAACCTGAATGGAGCATAGAGAAACGTCGCTATTGCTGCTCCATTGAGCGCATGGACAGGACTTTCGCCTTCGCAGCGCCACTTCGGAGAGTCTTCCTCCAAATCGATACATCTCTTTTCATACATCCGATACCAATCAGTGTTCAGGCTCTCAGGAACAAGCGTATCTTCAACGCGGCGTAGAAAAGCGCGTGAGACACAACGCAGTGCCCAGAGCGTTTTCTTGTCTGAAAAGCTCAAGATTTGCCACCATACCTCAATGGGTAAATTTGGGACACTCATCCTTCAAGGTGCCACCCCCTGCAGGGCCCGCCGATTGATGCCAGCTCGTAGAGACGCGTCGATGGCGGTGTGCGCAAGGCCTATGCGGTGTGGTGGCAGTTAATTGTGTCAATCGCAATCGCAATCGTGGTTCGAGAATTGTGTTGTTCGTCACAGTATTTTCAGGGGATCTTTTTTCTCACCAGGGGTAATTCTATATTTGCTGCCATACATGGTCAACTGCAACATAGCCGCAGAGACAAATGCAGATTGAACAATGACATTGAAGTAGCCCGACAAGCAATACGGACAGAGGCATACTTTTCGACGGTTCAAGAGCAGCGACTCCTTTAGCGGCCGTCTGCGAACATCTCACCATCAGGAAGAATGAGCTGACGTTGCTTCGTTGCTTTGAGACACCTCGTCATGGCGAGGCCTCATCATCGATCGATAAGTGTGTTCGTCGGCCGAAGTATAAGAGTCCGCACCGCACTGAAGACTGCTGTGCGCCATGTTTCGGATGGCTATGTACTTCGCTTAAGCTTGAGATTCAATCTGTGCTCTTTGCCTCATCGAAGGTGACATGAGAATGCACATGGCCAAACATATGCGCAGTATGTGTAACGATAAGCGTTCCCATGGCTGAGCAGCCCGTTGGTTGACATGAGAATCCACATGGCCAAACATATGCGCAGTATGTGTGACGATAAGCGTGCCCATGGCTGAGCAGCCGGTTGGTTGGCCGCAGCTGTGTAGGACCTGTCGAACAGCTGAAAAATTGTAGGTTCTTTGAAGGTCACTGTAGGCGAGCAGGAGCATGACGTTGCAGACGGGCCAAACACAGAACTGGCACTTGATTACAGTCTGCAGGTCATCCCACCAATCAACGATTCTGCGCAAGCCCCCTTGATACAGACATCTCAGGACCTGTGTATCGAGATGCTGACCGGTCAATGACCCAGCCGAGCAGGTCCTGCGTGGTTGCGAGCCGATGCCATTTCGAATGCATAAGTCAAGGTCGACTTGACGTCGACGCTTCACATAGCAGGGTGTCCAAGTTGGCTAAGTCTGATTCCAGCCACTGCCCAGAAGCTTATTGCAAGATCAAGTATGGCTCCCTAAGTAAATCTGTCGAGTGTGATTATAGCATTTTACGCGTGCGAATACACTGCTCGTGACTTGAACATCAGCTGTCCAGAGCAGATAGTCGGGCGCCAAGACAGGTCGCCTCTACTTCGCCTGCGACTTTATGACATCCATTCCGTTGTTCTAGAAGGGAAAATGGTGCTGCCATGCACTGAGCCACTAGGTCGAAGCAGATGCCAAGCAATGAAGGAGGAGGCCGAGCTTGCCAGTTTCGTTTGATCAGAAGTCTTCTAGCATACCCAGTTCTGCTTGAGCACAGGCGATGAGATTGATCCAGGTGTCTTCCTTTTCTAAAGGATCATGATTGGCAACACATGTCGTATCTGTGTGTATCACCTCCATTCGTGTAGAAACATCGTTTCCTAGTCCCCTGGCTCTCGCTGTAGTCGATAATATCCCTCGTTAGTCCAATAATACAATTCACGGCGCTCAGTTTTTCGTTGGGTAGCGTCGAGTGAAAAGTCATCAGGATGCATCGGCGCCTCGACACATTCAAAATGACCTGCCCAGAGCAGATATATTGGCACCAACAAAGATTGGCTATCTTCGCTAACCATGATGTGACGCCTGATTTGAACTTTGGACAGGTGCAGCTCGTCGTATGTCAGAGGCGGAGTCTGTAGCGGAAGATCTCGCAGGTCGGAATCCCTCCAGATTGAAAGTCTTATCGCGTTTTCGAGGCTCCAATCGTTTGGGATAGTGTTTCGCCTTATGTACTCGCGCTCCGCCTCCGCCTCCTGCCAGTTCTCCCAAGTGTACACTGGAAACTGATAATGATCCCAAGCAGAAGTCGATTGCGACAGGTTGAATGCAGCATAGACAAAGGTCTGCTTTGCTGCCATGTTGAGCATACGAACAGGACTTTCGTCTGCTTGGTACCACTTCGTGTAGCGATCGCCGGTATACTTCGACATCAAATACTTTGCCTTGTCCGTGGCCAGGATTTCAGAAACGAGCTTATCTTCAATGCAGCGTAGAAAAGCGCGCGAGACACGACGCAGTGGCCAGAGCGTCTTGGTGTCTGTGAAGCGCAGGATTTGCCACCATACTTCAGTGGGCAAGTTTGGTAGACTCATGCTTCAGCGGTGCTCCCCTTCAGAGCCTTCCAGTACATGCAGAGTTGTAGAGACACGTCGGCGGCGGTGAATGTAAGGCCTGTATGTTGCAAAGACGATCAAGTAGCCAATGGCAATGGCCCAGTCCCCGTCCCAGAATTGAAATCTTTTTCGCGCCGCACCGGTCAACGCGAACGCGAATTTCGTCGCGAAAACAAACAAAACAAGCCGCGCACAAAGCGACAACAACTTCCACCCTTCTTCCTCACCACAATTGACATCGTGAAATTGGACGTCTCAGCTCAATTTAAGATAGTGACCTACGAATCCAGGTCCAAGCGCCTGTCAATGATTCACAGCCTCAATGAAGGCAAGCAGGCAAAACGAATGAGGACATGAGAGCACTTGACATTCCCTCAATTGCTTGCTGACGCCGGACTGAGAAACGCTGCCGACACCGCTTCCTCTACAATCACGACCATCAGGAGCACTATTGGGACTGCTGCATCTCACACTGAGATAGCTGCTCGTCAAAACAAAGCCGATAATCATTTGGCCGCTACTCAAACTGTCACTGCTTCTGCTGCAGCCCATATTGCTGCTGCTGCTGCGGCTGCGGCTGCGGCTCAGATTCATGCTGCTATTGATACTGCACAATTGTGCCGCAAAATTCACGCTTCTACTGTGATGCTTCTACTGATACTGCGCAAAATGGAGGTCAGGCTGATACCTCAGTGAGCCTGTCAAGAGCAATTGTGTCGATTTACCGTGCACATCCACTGCTCCAATCCGAATCTGCTTGCTCAGCAGCTGCCATGTCAGCTGGAAGACATGCCGATGGTATACTGAACTGAATCTCTTTGAATTCGGCTACCTCTTCATGGATATGCCTCCCACCAGGACCGCAAGAGCGTCTGCGTGAACGATCTCGGTGGACGTTGTAGAAGTGGTCCATCTCCTTTGGTGTCATAGCATCCCGTAGTTCAATACTCACCTTGAATGGCACGGTGAAACCAAGATGAGCTGTCCAAAGTAGATAGATGGGCACCAAGACAGATCGTCCGTTTCTGCCAACAATGATATGACGTCTGATCCCTCCTTCTCAACATGTATACAGTTGCTGCCATGCACTAAGCTACTAATCCAAAGCATATGTCAAGCAATAAAGCAAGAAGCGCAATATCCTTAACTACAAGTTTCTTAGCATATTCGTTTCTGCTTGAGCACATGTGGCGGCGAGATCGGCCCTGAAACCTTCCACTTCTTGTAACGACCGGGCCTGAAAGGAACTTGACGGAGGTACGTCAGAAGCTGAGACGTCAGCACAAGGTAAGAGACAGAGCTGGTCGAGTCTTCTTTGGAGACACTGGACAACAAGACTGTTAGGTAGTAGCAATTCTGTACACGAAGTAGGTGAATGAAGACCAAGGCAGCAAACGGCTGTCCTTTCTTCTTCATCTGACTAGAGCTAGAAGCAAGAAAGACAAGAGACAGGGTCTAAGCCCAAAGACTGCGAGTAGCGTCTAGCCAGGCGCGCCGTAAGATGTCTTGGGTTGGTGTAGCGAGAATAAGAGACGAGACTTGAGCCAGGATGAAGCAAGCAACTATCAAAGATGCTGAACGAGTATTTCCAAGATCCAGGTCGTGAGGTCTAGATCGGTCGTTGTTGTTGTGCACAAGAGGAAAGCGCGAGATGTTACCAGGGGTTTCAGGTGAAGAGGCATCTGAAACCAAGAATAGCGGTCGCACTGGTTGGGCCAAGGGTGTTGTAAAATTAGTCCAGTGCGCGAGTCAAAAGCGGAGTCGAGAGAATTGCTCGTTGCACCGCTGTCGACCAGAACAGGCGGGAGAGTCGGGCGAACAGGGATGCCTATCTCCTGTGACCCTGCACTTTTAGGCCTGCTGATCGCTTTGGGCAGTTCTTGAGCTGGTGACCGGCTCCTCCACAATAGAGACAGACTCGGTTGTCAGACCTGTTCTGGCGAATGGCCTCGCGATCCTTACTGGGTGCCACAGCGTCAATTTGCATTGGCTGCGGGAACGTTGTCGTGGGAGGAGCGCTCGCAGTGAAACGGGGGCGAGGAGGAGGAAGCGTGCTGGCGTGGTTGGCGTAGGGACGCACAGTACGACCACCAGCCAGAGTGTAATGTTTTCCTGAGTATTCGTACGCTCGTTCCAAGAGGCGATTGTCGGCGGCAATCACCTGGCGACAGAAAAGTGTAAAATCCGACTTTGTCGAATCTAGAGATCGGGCGAGCACGTCCTTGATGTCCTCGTTGATGGAGTGACGTAAGGACAAGATCTTTGACTCCTCAGTCATCTTCAAGGGAGCGATGATCATGTTGAAGTCAGCAATGTGCTGACTTGCTGGCTTGGTGCCCTGACGAAGCGGTCCAGTTTCTGAGTCGCCTCAGATTGCTCGTCACCTACCTGGAATGCGAATTCCAGCTCGGTGAGCATCTCGTTTACGGACGCGAACCCAAAGTCGGTGCCTCCACGGTGGAAGTCCGCCTTGGACTGTTGCCAAAGGCTGGCAGCCTCGCCTAGCAGACTGGAGACCCACACCATCTTGTCGAATTCAGATGCCAGGCGGTGGGAGGGGCTAGCGAGACGTGTGCGGCAGGCTGCGACAAAGTGTCGGACGTTGGACTTGTCCGGCTTGCCCGTGAAGGTCTCGGGGTCCTTTGCCTTCAGGCGAGACTGCGAAAAGGGCAAGGGTGAAGAGGGTCCCGGAGGAGCTTGGGCAGCCAAGGCTTGAGCAGCGAGAAGTTCTTGACGGAGGCTCTGCAGCTCAAGTTGAGCTGGGAGTCAGCACAAGGTACGAGGCAGAGCTGGTCGAGTCTACTTCGGAGACACTGGATAACAAGACCGTCGGGTGTTAGCACCAACTACACGGCATCCGAATTTTACAAGATGCTGTGGATTTCAAGCTTGCTCGGCGAAGCTGCTAGCCTCTGGCAACAGTCTTAGACAAACTTCCAGAGCGGAGGCACCAGCTTTGGTTTCAACTCAGCAACCGAAATGCTTGCCGAACTGGAGTTTGCGTTGCAGGTAGGCGACGAACAGTCTGAGGCCACCCAAAAGCTCGATCGCATTCGTCAAGGCACCAAGGCAGTAACTCAGCATATTGCTGACTTCAATTTGATCATTGTTCCTCTAAAGATGAATGAGGAGTCGAAGATCTTGTCCTTACGCCATTCAATCAACGAGGACATCAAGGACGTTCTCGCCCGATCTTTAGATTCGACCAAGTCGAATTTCACCCTTTTCTGTCGCCAGGTGATTGCCGCCGACAATCGTCTCTTGGAACGAGCGTACGAGTACTCGGTGAAGCACTACACTCTGACCGGCAGACGCACTGTGCGCCCCTACGCCAGCACGCCCCCTTCTATTCCGCCCCGCTTCACAGCCAGCGCTCCTCCCACGACAATGTGTCTTTTCTACTTCCAGCTCTAGTCTGACGAAAATAAAAGGACAGCCTTCTGCCGCTTGTTCTCCATTCACCAACTTCGTATACAGGTAGAATTGCTACTATCTAACAGTCTTGTTGTCTAGTGTCTCCGTAGAAGACTCGACCAGCTCTGCCTCGTACCTTGTACTGACGTCTCAGCTTCTGACGTACCTCCGTCAAGTCCTCTTCATGCCCAGTCTTTACTCTTCTGAAGATTCATGGTTTCGACAGTACATATCGTATCTGTGTATATCACCTCCGTAAGGGTAGAAATATCTTCTCCAATGTTCACGGGGAATTTGGTAATATCCGATATCCGATAGTGTCCAAGCATCCCATGTTTCGAGCTGCGATGGTTTGATGAGTTCAAAAAAAGCTGTCCAGAGAAGATAGATGGGCACCAACAAAGATTGGCCATCTTCGCTGACAATGATGTGACGTCTGATTTCGGATTGGCCCAGGACCAATTCTTCAAATATTTTAGGCGTGCTCTGTAAAATATAGTCCATGTCAGGATCCTTGTAGATAGAAAGGAATTTTGCATTTGCGAGGCGACGATAGTTTGCACTATTGCCCAGTGACGCATCGTCCTCGGCCTTGTTGCTTGATAACGACTTGTATTGGTCCCCACCAGAATCCGATCGTAACAATTTGAATGGAGCATAGAGAAACGTCTCCTTGGCTGCTATATTGAGCGCGCGGACAGGACTTTCGTCTGCGCAGGACCATTCCGGCGTATGTGACTCAATATCGAAACGCTCTCTGTCCGACATCCAATACTGGGTTGTGGCCAGGATTGCAGGAACAAGCTTATCTTCAATATAGCGTAGAAAAGCGCGCGAGACACAACGCAGTGACCAGAGCGTCTCGGTGTCTGTGAAGCTCAAGATTTGCCACCATACCTCAATGGGGAGATTTGGTAGATTCATCCTTCAGCGCTTTTCCACCCGCAGAGCCTGCCAGTTGATGCAAGCTTGTAGAAACACGTCGACGGCAGTATACTTACGCTCTGTACGTTGTGAGGGCAATTGTTTGTGTCAATTGAAAGTTGTTTGAAAAATTGCTGATGTGCACAGTATTTTCAGGGGACCTTTTTTCTCACCAGGGGTAGATCTATATTTGCTGCCATACGTGGTCAACACTGCAACATGGCTGCAGAACCAAATGCAGGTTGAACGATGACACTGAAGCAGCCCGACAAGCAATACGGACAGAGGCATACTTCCCAACGGTTCTCCTCCAACTAGTAAAATCTAGACAGGAGCAGGACCAGACCCTGCTTGATGCCGATGCATTGGACGAATGCGTGTATAAGGAGTTGTTGAAGTTTGACACCGTCCCAATGCTCTCGTGAATGGGCGAGAGCCTATCCTAGACTTTGGCTGTATTGATTTTCATATCAAAGCATACACGGGCTTGACGTCGCGGACGAAGTGCCTGCGTCATCCTTCATGGGAGACACCGCACTCACTGGTCACTGTTAGGTCATAATATCCTAACGCGTGACGTCTTCTCCAAAGATAAAGTGCGGAAGGGTTCAAAAGCAGCAATACAGAGCACACAGATCGGCACCAACAGAACGTCGCGGTCATCGCTCACAACAACGTAGCGCCGAAATCTCTCGACAGCTCAAGAGTAGTCTCTCTTGCGTACAAATGTAGCTGTTGTCCACAGAAAGACGTCAGCTCTACCTCTGGGTTGCGCAAATGAACAGGATCTGCTTGCTTGCCGACACAGACAGGATCTGTTTGCCTGGTGGTCAGGATCGCCTCCATGCTGCGATATTGTATTCCGTGACGCAACACGATTCTGTAGCCAGTACTCTCGGTACAAAAATGTCTTCAAAATAGCGCAGGAAGGCGCAAGAAATGCGGCGTAGCTGCCATTGCGTCGAGCGATCTGCCAAGCTCATATCCGCTTCCATGATTCAGTGGGCAGGTCTGGTAGCTTCAAGCGCGTCTGATCACGGCAGATAGCGCCAAAAATGGCGTGCGAGGTGATCTTCCATTGCAACTCGCGTATTTGATTTACTCCGTCAAGATCAAATAGGTTGATTGGCACCAGACATGAAGGCACTGCGCCAATCTTGTGAAGGAACGCCGTACATGAAGACTTGTCCAGCGAATTGAGCGACCCATGGTTCGAGAGGCTTGGGCGGCGGAATATAAAGCTCATATTCACTTGTCCAGAGCAGATGAATAGGAACAAGTAGAGATTGACCGTCTTCACTGACGATGATGTGGCGTCTAATTTGTAGCTTTGTCAGGGCAATCTCTTCCTCCATGGTATGCAGAACCCCATCCAAATCCGTGCAAGTCTTGCGAATACCAAGGTCTGCTTCAATATCATCACCGCGATTGATGCGGAAATTGTGAAGTGGTTTCGTCAGTGTGAATTGAGCACACAGCATCGTCAAATCTGCTTTGGGACTGAATGCATGGACGGGACCCGTGCAAGTCAAGTGCATCTCACTTCTATAGCTGTGAAACCCATTGAACATCAGGATATTGGCACGTGGCATCGTGAAAGACCCTGCTGCTAGTACTTCGGAGATAAGTCGGTCTTGGACGTGTTGTCGAAAGGCACGCGAGACGCAGCGTAGTTGCCATTGCGTTGGACAATCTGTCAAGCTCAATATCCGCTCCCATACTTCAGTGGGCAAGTCGGGTAACTTCATTCGGCAGCAGAGCTTCGCTAACAAGCTCCAGCTGGAAGAGTATGGACCAGCACTTGGTGGTGTCGTGAGTTGGTGACGTCTTGAGGCTTTTGCGGAGTTCTTTTCAATCTACAACACCTACATCAAGACAAAGCTCCAGCATGGTCAAGCCTGTCGAGAGCTTCTATATCGACAAGTTCCCGATCTACGCATGCGCATACATTGCGCAAGATCAGATCCTGTTGGCTGGTGGCGGTGGTGGCAAGACGAAAGCAGGCTTACAGAATAAACTCCTCGTGTATGCGTTGTCTGATACATCTACCAAACGCACGGCTGTGACGGAGTTGGTGTTGGCTGGGGATGAAGACGCGCCTGCTGCATTGGCAGTTCAAGGCGATCTTATCTTGGCTGGCGTGAATGAAGCGGAAGAGCAACGTCGCAAGTCTGGTGAGAACCATCATTTACGCACCTACAAAGTCGTACGGTCAACAGGAACAAAAGAAGATACAGTGACTGTTCGGCCGACCTTGTCGCATGGCATTTTGGAGCTTGACTTGGCAAAAGATGATTACCAGAAGCAGACACGGATCTCTGTTGACGGCAAGTATGCAGCGTTGTTGTCTGCTGAGGGCAAAGCAGCGCTGGTGGGCATGACAAATGTACGTCGTCAAACGTGCAAGTTACTAGATGAAGGAGACGATGTATTTGTCGATGTTGCCTTTTGGCAGGATACCTTGCTCGTTGCATCTAAGACGGCTTTGCATCGCATCACACTTGCAAGCAAAGAAGACGATACAAAGGAGATCTTCAACCTCTCCCGAATTCGCATCTTGACGCGCTACAGACTGGCGCATATTGCACCATTTGACAAGGATCGGCTTGTGCTTGGTATGAATAGTCAAGATGGCAAGAGTGCGTTCGTTGCGCTGTATCGGTTCTTCAAGGGTGAACTACGGCAAAGCCATGTGAGGCACTTGCCAACACGCATCACTGGACTCACGGTTGATGCAGTCAAGGAAGGACAACAAGATACAACGCACAACAGAAAGATCGCCGTTGCAATGGGTGACGGTGGTGTCTTGGTTGTCAATGGGCGACTGGAACAGCTCAAACGCTTCAGAAATCTACATCAATTCCCGGCTTCGTCATGTGCCTTTGCGCCGAATGGACAGCAGCTGGTGACGTGTTCAATTGATTACAAGGTGAATGTGCTGGATCTGCGTGGACTTGGCCAGGTTGATTTGACACGCCTACTAGCGGTTGCCATGTTTCTGGCAGTCTTGCTCTACTTGCTCGCAAAGCTGTACTTTTGACAACAGCGTCCTTCACGCACACACAGGCATATTTAGTCTTGCATCACTTGCATGTCGTCTACAGTTTTAGTATTGCCATTGTTGTACATCTAAAGAAATCATCAGTAACAGAAGAATGGGACCGCGTGCTGATGTGTATCAACATCAGGAAGTCATGTGTGTGTCTGCGCTCCAGGCGGTCAGACCGCTACTGCCACTGCCCATACTGCTTTCACCAGATGCGGGTGTTTCGTCTGTTGATTGTTGCGGCGGATGCGCTTGAACGGTCAAAGCGATCTGTGGTGGTGCCGCAGCGATGGGCGTTGTTGTTATCGCATCCAGGGTCTCCTCTTGCGTTGCTTCTGTTGCCTGACTTGGCGGACTCTGCGCCAGTAATCTCTGCTCCTCATCACTCAACATGCGTTTGAATTTGGGTGAATTGAGGGAGAGATTGACATAGTACGTCTGTAGCTCCTGTGGATTACTGAGGATGCGCCAACCGAGCTTCGCCAGGAACTCGAGTTCCAGGACATTGAGCTCGGAGAGGGTGACACCGCCTACTTTTGCATAGTGGGTGTTGGTGCAGAAGGCATCGCACAGGCCCTTGCTTGCGACCGTCGTGGCAGTGATGAGGAAACGATGGATGGTGAGTGAGGAAACAACAAAGGCAGGGAAGGCACTGCAGAGTCTGTCGATGTACACGACGGTACTGAGGAGTGCAATGCGTTCGAGGGAGGTGTAGCGGACGATGCGGGAGAGGTAGTCCTGTACACTGATGGCTGGCGGTGCGCGGGAGTGGAAGCGCGTGAGGCCTGCGGGTGTGAGGGGGAGTCTGTCGTTGTGTGCGATGAGCTGGTGGATCATATCTGCAATGAGGACGACGAGGTCCTGTGTGTCTGCGTCGTAGAAGTGCGGCGGGATGTGCTTTGGCTGCTGCATGCTGTGTTCATCTTCTGAGGATGGCTGCAGCTGGTGGAGGGTGCCCGGCAGGTTGTTGCTGCAATGCTGCTGGTGTCCTTGCACTTTGTCGTGTTGTTGCTGCTTTTTCCTCTTTCTCTCGTCAGCCTGCATCACTCATGCCTCTGCCTCCCCCCCGTGTCCTCCTCCCTCTCTGTGTCGTTGCGTTCCCTCTCCCTCTCGTCTGCGTGTCCCTACCTGAGTATCCCCATCGTCCTCGTCCATATTCCCATGTTTACTTGCTACCTACTTCTCCACTTGACGCTGCATCTTGACCTGACACTTGACGAGACCTGACCACAAACACAAACGCGCGCACTGTTCCTCTCTCTGCAGCGCTTCCCTCATCCTTGCTCCATCTTCCCATTGACTGCCCAGAGGAAAAGCTTAGCTTCCATCACGCGCAGTGCAGGCAGTGCAGGCAGTGCAGTGCAGGCATGGTCAATACACTCGATGACCCACTCACACCTTCCCTCGATGCGCTGACTCCAGATGCCCAGCTACAGCTCCTCAAGCGTCTCAAGCACGAGATCATTGGGCATCTGGAGCGCAAACAGCAAGTTCTCGCATCAGGCATCCTCCCACCTCTCGTTGCCGTCTTGCGCACACGACATCCAGCCGATGCATCTGTCCAAGCACAGGCGCGCGTGCAAGCGGCTATTGTCCTTGCATCCCTCTGTCAAGCGCCAGGACTCGTCGCACAAAGTACTCCAGTGCAGGACTCACCTTTACAACCAGGTCAATTGGATCAGTCAACATTGACAGCATTGATGGGTGCGCTTCTTGAAGCGACCGTGGAAGTACCAGGGGAGCCGAGCTTGGCGATACCGTGCTTGCGTGCACTTGGACAGCTGTGTGCGGCAGGCGCACCGACAGAGCAGATCTGGTCACCTATGATCCTAGATGCCTTTCACAGACTGCTGCTCGCCCATGAGCATGCCATCAAACCGACCACCTTGCAGCAAGCGATGCTCATTTCAAATCTACTTGCTACGCATCGACGCAATGTACCTCTAGACCAGAGATGGCGTCGTTTATTGCTAGACGCACTGATTGCATGGATCTTTAACATGATACGAGATGGCGGGCTATCTATTGAAACTGCATCGCTTCCTTGTAAGTGTCTCGAACAGCTACTTCGCGCTGCAGCAGCCTTGTGCGAAAATAACGTAGACGCCTGCATTCAATTCGCAGGATCTGGAGGCCACAATCAAAAGTTGGAAGATGGAGATCGGCCGATGCTAACACTCCTTCTGACCCTCGTCAAGAGCGAATCGGATGGCTTGCGGCTATATGCGAGCAGTTGTCTTGCACAGATACTCCAGCAAGGTGCACTCCCGAGAAAACTTTACCCAGCCATGCAACGCGTGGTCGTACCCATTCTTGTGCGATTGCTCGATGTCACGAGCATGGCGGATAAAGCACCATTCGTCTTAGCGCAACTTGTCAATGATTCTGCCGATTTACAGCAGGCTGCCGTTGAAGCCGGTGCGCTGACTGCTCTTGTGGGCATGTTCAAAACTACTCCAACAGATGCAGCGAGATTAGAGGGTAATTTGCTTGCTCTTGCAGCATTGACGCTCTCAAAAGATGAGTATAGGCGACAAGCGCTCGATGCGCATATCGTTGCAACACTGCTACAAGCGATGCAACACAAAGTCCCTGCTGTTCGCGCAGCTGCCTGTCAATGCACACGCTCCATCTCGCGATCCATGGCCATCTTGCGTACTAATCTGCTGGACGCCTCTCTTGCCTCGGTGGTGTTCAGTCTTTTGGATGACACAGACTTGCAGGTCAGAACAACAGCTACAGCGGCAGTCTGCAACCTGGTCCTTGAGTTTAGCCATATGCGGACATTCTTTCTATCAGCTGGCATACTCGACAAGCTCGTTCCATTCTGTACAGCACAAGAAGCTGAACTCAGGCTCAATGCAGTCTGGGCGCTCAAACATCTCGTGTATGCCGCAGATGCTGAGATCAAAGTTGCAACCCTCACAGCACTCTCACCCCAACGACTCTGCAGTCTCTGTGATGACTCAGAGCCTGCAGTCTCTGAACAAGCTATGGAGTTGTTGCGGAACTTAATTTGTGGCAAGCCCGAGATGATTGATGGTCTTCTGCAACTCTTCCCGGCACCTCTCCTCATGACGCTCATCAACAAAAACTTACAACCTCAGGTACCTAGTCAAGTGGCCGCCTCGGCGCTGTACACACTCGTTCATCTCGCTGCTGGAAGTGTTTCGCACAAGGACCTTGTTCTATCTGACTTAGCATGTCTCAAGCTCGTGGTTCGCCACCTGAACCATACGGATGAACGATGCCGTGTACCGGCCGTCTGGATTTTCATCAACTTGACATGGTCGGAGGACCACGACTTTTCCGAAGCCCGTACAAGACGCATCAATCAGCTTGTTGAGTTGGATGTTCTCACTGCCTTGCGCTCACTCGAGGAAGATCCCAGCCAGGATGTCAGGGAACGCGTCAAAACGGCACTCTTGCAATTGCAGTCATAGCCCAGCACTTGTAGCATACTTATTTTTATGAAGCAGGCACCACCATCTCCTTACGAATCAAGGCGACTTCATCTGCATTCACTTTGGAGAGTCCAAGCTCCTTGACAATTTCCTCTGCATCTTCACCCATCTCTGCATCCCAACTCACAACATTCACCATCTCACGCAACCGCTCAAAGCGTTCCCGTAGCGGCTGCGACGTCCCCTCCGATACGAGCTCTTCAGAGTGCATCCGACAACAATGCGCAATCACACCGCTCATGTCACGATCCAATCGAATGGCACCCAATTCTGTACACCGCATCGTAAGGAGTTTCTTCTCCAACAACCGCACCAGCGCTCGCGTTGCTGCATGTAACAACAAGTCTCGCGCTCGAGGATACGCATCTGCCAACACGGGCAAGAGTAAGGCATCCCATGCATCAGCAAACTGATGGCTGAATGATTCACCGGCCGCCACGACCTCTTCATAGCGTTGTTTGTCTAGCATGTAGCTGACATTGACAAAGATATCTTGCACGAGTGGTCGAATCTTGGCTTTGAGGGCATAGCTGTATAATACCTGACAACCATCCTCCAGCCCTCGAGAAAAGCGCAACTTTAGTGTCGCGAGCTGCTCCACAACCCGAACAGCACCTGTTCGATCGGCATATAAATCCAGACTAGGTGACTTGAGGTGTTCTTTTTGCATCTGGTCCATATACTCCGCCGACATGGCCAGCCCATTGAGTAACACGAGGTATGCGGAGCGATCACGCTTCTCCGCTTCGGCAGACCGAGCCACCAATCCACCCGTGCCTGTCTTACTCGTAATGCGATTTTGTAGTTCCTGCATACGTCGACCAAGCACGCCTGCATAGTCTTGTTCCATCACACGACGAATTGCAGCAAAGGTCGAGGAGAGCGGTTGCATCTGACCCGTTGATAAGGCACGCGCTGTGATCTTGCGAAGGATGAAGAGAACATCCTCAACAACGGACGAAATAGGAAATCCTGCATCAGCGACCGTTTGTTGTTCCATTTGAAAGGCACGCTCGACTGAGCGGCGCATAAAGTAGCCTTCCATCAACTCATACCAGGGCTGAATTTTGGTAGCAAGAAGCTTACCGAGTACATTCTGCGTCAGGAAGGAGTCTGCCTTGGCAGCTGTGTCAGGCGTTGCGAGATTGGTGGAGAAGCTAAGGAACAGTGACCAACGTGCAAGAATCACTGAGATTTCCGTAAGCAACGCATCGAGCTGTCTTGAGTCGACTTCACGCTCTTCTGGTGCTTGCGAAGCCATCGCAGAACTTGCTTGCGGCAGGAAACTCTGCACCAAGAATGAAAATGAGTAAGATTTGATTTCACTGATGCGTTTTGTGATTTGTCGGTCGTCCATCATTGTGGTGAGGATGAGAATACCTTGCTTGTCACATTCTTCTTGAATACGAGCCAGCACGCGATCAATGTTGTTGCCGTAGAAGCGCTTGATGAGGGGTGCGTGATTGGAGAGGAGTTTTGCAATGTTCTCAAACAGCGTTGTCATGAGGCCTGCGTAGAGCATGATGGAGTTGCCAGCTGCTTTAAGTGCTGCATCGGCACGCTCAGCAATGATGGATGAGACAAAATCAGCATACAGGTCCAAGCCTTCGTCAGACTTGTTGATTTGTGGGAAAAGCTTGAAGAAGCGCGTAATTTCCCGAGTATCGCGCGATGCAATTGCTTGCTTAAATTGTCGCGTGAAGAGATGGAAGAGCTGGTCAGACGCGTCTCTTATCGTGACGGCTGGATTGAGCGGCGCTTCTGCAGTTGGCACCATCATGGCAGCGAATTGACCGCTTGCAATCTGCTCTGGCACAAGCGATGCACGATGAATCAGCTCAGCAGCAGTCTCCCATTCCTGCATCTCCATAGACTGATGCACGCCAAGCACACACATCTTGAGTTCCTTCACTTCCTCCACGTACTTGAGTGTCTCTTTGACGCGTGATTGTTCGGCATCCAAATTGCGGACGTTGTTTGAGATGCGTTCTGCTGTCGACGCTGAGGACTCAAGGGTCGAGAGCAAAGATGAAGAGGCCGATTGCAGAGACTGTGCCTGTGCCTGCAGAACGCCAAGTTTATGCAGGTTCCGCGAGAGATTGGCTGAGCTGGCGAGCAAGGTATCAAAGCGACTCGATAGCTCGTCCTCCTGCCGCGTCAGGTCTGCCAATTGAGCATGTACCTCAGCGGCCATTGTACCAGCATACACCCCTGTCTTTCCACTGTGCTGGCCTCTGCCCAATGGCCCTGCTATGTCCTCTCTACGCACCTAGACTCTTGCTCCTGCTCTCTCGTGTTGCTTCGGTGTCGTTTCCCTGCGTGATATATTTCAGATGGACATCTACAGCTACACGGCAACCACAGTCCGCATCAGGCCCAGCTGCACAGTCTGCTCATGGGCCTCTCTGTCACTCACCACCTGGATCTGCCCTGACTTTTGATGCATCTCATTGACTGCGTCTGGCTCCAGGGAAAATACTTCGACGCGTGGCAGCGTCAGAAAGCCCATCGTCAAGGGAATCAAGCCGATGGTCGCCTCAAATTGTCCATCCTGCAAGACCAGCATGCCTCGTCGCTGACCCGCATAGACCCACTGAGACTCATCCACTTCGACCTCGAACCAGTAATTGGAGACGCGCTGTTCAGCTGCCCATGCAGTCGATGCAACGATGGACAGCTCGGCTGACAGATAGCGATTTAGCACCGCTGTGGTGCTTTCTGGCGTCATGGCAATCGTGTGCACAACAGCTGGCAGCGGATAGTCAACAGAGATTCTCAGCGTAGCAGGATTGCCTTCCTTTGCGACATTGTATGTGTGCGAAAAGACTGCCAGCAAGAGCTTGAGCGCCGTAGATCTGTGGCTCGGGTGAACCTTCACGAGCTCCTCGTGAATGCTCGACTCATCCAATGGACGCAAGTCAAAAACTCCACGAGCAACACTGCTACTCATATCGCATTGCCTGGGCAAGTGTTCCTGCAAAATTGACCAGAGTGAGCCAAGCACCTCCCCAGGCGCATCGACCTCATTGCCAAGATCAAGGAGTACGCTCCGCGAAGCTGTGAGGAGTTCTTCTTCTAATGAGCGATAACACAAGTCAAGGTCAAACATCTTGCTCGAAGGATTTGCAGGAATCTTGAAGACCAGCTGAGTTGCTTGCTGGGGCCCGACAAAAATGTTTTTATATTTCGGCGACTCAGCCATCTCTCCGGATTGTTGACCTGTATAGCTAGACTCAGACAGCAAGAACGATGCATCTGTATTGGCACCAACCTTGAAGTTGGACACGAGCTGCCCAGCCCGAAAGTAGTCTTGCACGTCGACTGCTAATGGAAGAGCCGTGCTAGTCGAGAGATCCGTCTGCCAACTTGACCGCTGACCATCAATGAGGTAGTCGAGTTTGACGGCAAGACGTGTCGATTGTGACTTTGGACCTGTGAAGGGTATCAGGCATTCGATCGTTGAGGAAGCTGGTAGCGCTGCGAATGTCATCTTGTCGTCCTGCACGGAAACGGCAAACGGAGTTCCAGACTCAATTTCTGTAGCGACAGCCTTTGACCAATCAATCTCGTTTTGTAGAGAACGAATGCATTGTAACGTGCAGACTTGCAGTGTAGAGGAGCATCTAATTCTGATGACAACAGCAGGGTCAGAATGCCTCACGTGAATTAGGCGTGGTCTGTGCAATGACATGTCGAGCCCTGGATGGCTGAAAATCGGAATCAGGAAAGGTATGTTATCGCCTTCGTCGGCCTGCAACAACGATAGCCGACCCATGCTGAAGGTGATAGATTCAAGTGCATAGTTCCCTGCCCGTATGTCCTATCGTTAGCAAGGTGCATCGCCATCATGTTGAGCTTACGTTGGTGCTCACAGTCAGGACCTGTCTTCCCGGTACCAGACAAACTTGGTTCGCAAGCAGATGCATCAACTCTCCAGAGTCACGCTTCAATGTTGCACAAATATCCCAGATGCCAAAGGGGATAGAGAGAGTCCAATCGATCGTCAAGTCTGCTTCAACACTCGTCAAAGATGTTCGAGGATACTTGCTCAGCGTCACTGACAGGAAATCGTCTGTCGGCCAAACCACATTCTCGGTTGTGTCAAGAGCAGCGAGTGTAGCGATCTCTTGTATGTGATCGCTTGAGAGACTTGAGCTTGAGCTTTTGAGTTGCTTTGCATGCTCGAGGATTGTAATGAGGTATGTTGTCGTGTCGCCAGTCTCCCGTAATGCTGTTAAATAGAGATCACAGATTGCGCTCAAAACCGACAAGGACTCGGGAATCGACGATAGGAGGGCGACAACTTGCGGCCATTCTTTGTTTGCTGCATGAAGACGCGCCAATTGAGCCACCCAGACGGCTGCAGAATTGTGTCGACCACTTAGTTGGAGGTCATCGATGATAGATTGTGTCAAGTCCGTCAAGTATTGCCTGTAGTCGTCCGCTTGCAGGATCAAAGTCTGTCTTAGGGACACTGGAATTTGCGTAGCGAGACCCTCATCCTGTAAGACACGATCGCGAAGAGAGCAGAGCGTGTCGCGATACAGTGCTCGCAGATCAGCGCGAGGTGAAGCTAGGCTCTCGTCATGGGACATGGCTTCGACTTGTGACAGTACTGACGAGATGGTTGTGAGGACCCAGGTTTCCGCGAGCCACGGCGAGGAGGCATGCTCGGGTGTGAATAGCCTCGACATGGACGTCACAAACCTGAGACTTCTTGTGAGTAGGTCGTGCGCTTGAATCGAATGCCGCAAGGCCACCACTTGCCTGCTGAAGAGGTAAGTGGAAAAGTCAAACACTGTAATTTTGTTTTGCATAATCATCTGCCGGTATTCTTTGGCGCTGAGATCAGGTAGTGCCGAATCTGCATCTTGAACAGTTGGCGAACCGGCCTCAAAATGTTCTAATTGACTCGATTCCTGCAGCTCTTTGAATGCTACTTCGAGCTCGTCCAAGATGGCAAGGCTGTCTGAATACAGCGACACATTCTCCAAGGTATCAGCAAGCCCTTCTTTGAGGATAAAGTAGGTGCAGTAGTTCCAGCCGGGCAAAGTACGCTGAGCTTCCATCCTGCTGATTTGGTCTTGATGGTCTTGAACGCGTTTGTCTAGGCTACTCATGAGACAAGACTTCATCTCCAGGACGAAGTCGTCCAACTCTTGTTCAAAGTCCTTCTTGTCGGCAGCAAAGTTGATGCGGCAGCACTGATCGCGCTTGCTCGTATTGCTGTTAAAGTCAGAGCGGATGCGGTCCAGGACTGAGTTTCGAAGGCCGAGTATCTTTGGGCCAGACTTGACATTCGCCTCGCTGGCACTGATGCAATGTATGATCATCCATTCCTGGTCCTTCTTGCTTGCAACGGCACTGAACCAAGTGCGGACCTGTTGCCTGACCACAGTCTTATAAGCTTCTGCATCGTCGCACTGAACAAGAAACAAGTTTAGATAGGGTCGGTCAAGCACGCTGGCGTACTGGTGTTGCTGCTCTGGCAGGTTCTTATGAGGGACCAAAAGGCAGTCTAGCTGAGCAATTGTTTTGACAGTCCCTTGCTGTGAGAGCAGACTCTTCCAGTGAAGCTGCTGCAACGGCAGTCTACTTTTGAGGAGCGGCAAGAAACGCTCTGCAAGACCGTATGGATCCTCGTAGGTAACAGTCACTTGACTAGGAGCTGACATGATAGAGAGAGCGGTCACAGCTGCAAGCGTAGAATCATTTTCTGGTATGGCGACCGTGCAGCTTGTTTTGGGTCGTTGTCAAGGTGTACTGCAGTGATTCAGCGCTTGATCAACCAGGCAAATATGCAACGATTGAGAAGGATGCAGACGGATTGGTATACAATAGAAAGGCCCTACGAGTCTCCCAGCCTCTCTTGTCCTTCCTTGATCTTCCGACCCCTGGGCCCTTCTCTACGGCTTCCCGCGATTGAATTGTCGCCCATCCGCGAAAGTGAATTTGAATCCTGACGCCATCGCCTGAATCTACAAAAGTCATCTCACTCGACCGTGCACAAATCATGAAGGTTCTATCCAAGCAGGAGGAAGACGCACATTTCCATGAAGTTGTCAAGGGAGGTCTGGTGTACGGCGGCATCGGAGCGGCCATCAGCACGAGCGCATTGATGCTGGGCCGCAAATACTCGCCCGGTCTTCGCAGCCTGACCATCCCCTTCTCGGCCTTCCTTGTGACGGGCGGCTCGACGTTCGCTCTCATCATCGGCTGCGATCAATACTCACGCGCATATCAACAAAAACTGAGAAGTCGATATGCGGAAGACGTTGTGGCGCATGCATCCGGGTCACTTTCACCAACCGACAAGATTCTCTCGACAATCAATAAGTATCGCTGGCACATCATTGGTGGATCGTGGGTCGCTGGTATGGCAGGTAGCTTGTCACTTGTCTCGCGCAATAAGTATCTGTCTGGTCCTCAAAAACTTGTGCAGGCACGTATGTATGCGCAAGGTATTACACTGGCCGTGCTTCTACTGTCTGCAGGTGTCGCTGCAGCTGATCCTGGTCAGAAAGATCTTGGCGAGGACAGCGAGGTGACTGACCCGAATGATCCGACAAGAATCATCAAAGTCCACCACACGCACAAGGAATCGTTCCCAGGAGAGAACCAGTGGGAGGATATTGTTGCCGTCGAGGACGCAAGGTTGAAGAAGAAACAGGCAGAGGCAAAAGCCAGGGAGAATGCCAAGAAGGAAGCTTAGGGTTGAAGAGCCAGCATACATCACGACCAAAATGTATGCCTTATAAGCCGAGTATCGACCACAATAATCCACAATAGAGTACTCATGTTAGCAAGGTCTTATCGAGCTGTAGCGCTTACGAAGCGCGAGAACGGTCGTTACGACGACGATCGACCCACAAGTTGTGAATGCCTGCCCATCGGTCTCGATGAAACGTCTCGTGCCGATTGAATTTCGCAACCGACCAAGCACAAGCAGTAGAATGCCAAAAGCTGTATAAAGGATGCCGACTTGCCAGAAGGCAGGTTCGAAGAGCTTGAGCACGAGGAGCGAAAAAGTGAACTCGCCAAAAGCGCTGCGATAGTAGCCACTCGTTGTGCGCTGTCTCGCCCGAAGGTCCTGTAGCTGCGCTTGTGTAAAGTGCTGGTCAGGATACATATTGCAGCCTTGAGGCCTTTGCTAGCTGCTAGATAGACGAAGTCAAAGGCATGAAGAGGTTTGGGTTGAAGTTCGTGTAAACCTTCAAATGGCGCGAGACCCCTGGAATCTGACGAGCGAAGGAACTTAGTCCGCTCTTGCCAATCTACGTGAGTCTGAAGATTGTATATGAGAGTGCATATGAATGACAGCTGTCTACGTGTTGAGCGATAGATTGAGCCAGTATGTGAAGCGATTCCCTGCTTTGTGCACTTACATATGAGTGTGCGACACGTATATTAGGGAGCCTGCAGTCACACATGGACGCCAAGGGAGTACAAGGCTCGAGGCCCCTTCCAACACATCTTGCCAAAGTCAGAAGACGCGAGCCAGGGGCTATGCTGAGTTTTCCTCACAAGGCAGGACACGAACTTGACAGCGTTGCAATGGCCGTATCGTAGAGCCAGCCTACAGATGTACTCTAGACACTTGAGTCTTGTTCATCTGCCAATATAGGCACTAGGCCCTTGAAAACAAGCAGTACAACTGTACGCTTGGAAGTTGGCAGCTGGTTGACCCAAGTTTGGACCCCGCCGCCAGACGTCATCTACAGACACCAACAACAAGAGACATCGCAACAAAGGGCCCTGCCGAGAGACTGGCCTGAGTTGAAAAGGCATGGCGGAGACAGAGACGCACATGACGGCACAAGATCCGTACCAGCTCATTTCTTCTGATCAGCAATTTGCAGGAGAGCTGTCGAGCTACCTGACCAAAGTCGGGCTTGCGGATGCTGGCTTCAACTACAATGTAGTGGCAGTCTTTGGCTCACAATCTACTGGCAAATCAACCGTTCTGAATGCTAGCTTTGGCACACGTTTTGCGACCATGGATACCGTCTCGCGACAGCAAACGACCAAAGGTATTTGGTTGGCCAAAGCAGCAGATGCCAATATTTTGGTTATGGATGTGGAAGGGACAGATGGGCGTGAGCGCGGGGATGATCAGGACTTTGAGCGCAAGAGTGCATTGTTCTCCATGGCAACAAGCGAAGTCCTCGTGATTAATATGTGGGAAACACAGGTTGGCCTTTACAATGGCGCGAATATGGGGCTGCTCAAAACAGTCTTTGAGGTCAATCTACAGACATTTCAGAAGAACCAGAAGCAGCGTGGACGGTCTTTGCTACTGTTCGTCTTGCGAGATCATCTAGGAACGACGCCGCTAGACAGTCTTGCGAACACCATCAAGGCAGATCTGAGCAAGATGTGGGATGCGCTGGCGAAACCGGAAGGCACCGAGCAGACTGTCATTTCTGACTACTTTGATTTGCAGTTTGTTGGCTTGCCGCACAAGGTACTCATGGCGGATGAGTTTGCCAAACAGGTGGCACTGCTTCGAGATCGCTTCAGCGATGCGTCGTCCAATGGGCTCTTCAAACCAGAATACCACAAGCGCATCCCTGCAGATGGCTTCTCACACTACGCAAAAGGGATCTGGGACACCATCCTGTCCAACAAGGATCTAGACCTACCGACGCAGCAGGAATTGCTTGCCCAATTTCGATGTGATGAGATTGCTTCTGCAGCAGCGACTCAATTCAACACACGCATTTCTGCGACAGAGCAAAATATGCGACCCAAAGAAGTATATGGGCCGCTTGCAGCAGAAATGACTGTCGCATTGACGGAAGCACTTGCTGCATTTGATGCGGAAGCCTCGCGCTACAGCCCGAAAGTGTACGAAAAGAAGCGAGCGGATCTACTAGCGACATTGGAAGCGCGCCTCTTGGTTTTGTTCAAGGCGCAGCTGACTGCATGGCGATTTAAATGTGTCGAGGCATTCAGTAAAGAAGCTGGCGAACAAATCCAACGGAAGGATGCGCAATTCAAGGATGTGGTCAGTCAGCAGCAAGACAAGCAGATTGCCCTTTTGACGGCTGAAGCAAAGGCATGCACAGTGGAGCCACTGACTTGGCGGTCTGATGCAGAAATTGAGGGTCTTCGTCGCGACTTGGCGGACGCAACGGATGTGCTTCGTTCAAATCAGATGCAGCGGATTCAGGAGCGCGAACGCAAATCATTCAAAGCATTTGTGGACGACAAGGTGGGTGTTTGCTTCAATCGACCAACACCGCAACTCTGGGATCACATCTTGGAGCCCTTTGATGCGCAGCTGCACGAATCGACAAGTAGCCTGATGACCAAGTACAAGCTTTTGGATGTTCCGGCTGAGCAATTGAACGCATCACTGGCTCAATGGCAAGTCCAGGCTTGGCAAATCTTACGTCAACGCGTTCTCGAGGAAGTCTCCGAGTCGCTGGTGTTGCTGAAATTGCGAGAAGCGTTCGAGGATCAATTCAAGTTTGACAAGGATGGCATGCCTATTGTTTGGAAGGCCGGTGACGATCTCGAGGGTCAGTATCGCTCAGCACGCGAGGCGGCCCTGAAACTTCTTCCCGTGTACAGCAAGATTCAAAAGTCAGATGGCAAGGCGGTCGAGATTCCTGCTGCTGCAGAGGATGATGAAGCGCCAAGCACGCGTCTCTTGACATCCTCGCAACAAGCAGATATTGCCACACGCTTCAAACGGACAGCAGATGCGCTCTACCTGGACGCAAAACGCAGCACCGTCTCGTCAGTGGCTAGCATTCCAGTATACTTTTACGTTCTGCTACTGCTGCTTGGCTGGAATGAGCTCATGGCCTTACTTCGCAGTCCACTCTACTTCATGACCATTGCATTTGGAGGACTTGTGGCCTACGCTGTCTACACCCTCAACCTCTCTGGCCCACTCGAACAAGTTGCGAGAGCTACCTTTGGTGGTATGTTTAGCAGTGCTGTGGATGTGGCAAAGGATAAGCTGCGCGTGATGTTGGATGTCTCACAGGAAAGCGTGCCTGAGCTCATGCACTCTGCGCATCTCGCCAATCACACCCGGTCGACGAAATGCACTGCGTCGCCAACCGGAGAGGCTATTCCATTGCAGGACTTGACAAATACGAGGTTGAAGGACGAGACGTCGTCAAACTAGACAGATGGGGCATCAAGATAGTAAAACGCTTGCGTGACTATGCTCATAAAATGCTATCGCAGTACAATCGTAAGAGTGGGCCGGTGTAGGAATCAAGTACCGTACGAGGTAGGCGCGTACAACAATCTCGATTCTTCCGTGTCCGCCATGTCCTCTTGACCAAATGACTTTGTGCGGGCTCTTCCACGTCCACTGCTGAATGCCGTTTGCACACTGCGCGCAGTCATGGATCCCGTGAAGGACGCCGTCATATGCTCTGTTGCCATTTCCAAACGCCAGTCTCGCCATGATTGACGCGGTCTGTAGACGAGCGCTTGAACAACAATCACCAAGTCAAACATCAGCGTACCGCCCGATCCAATGAGGAATGGCAGTGCGCCAAGGAGAAACGCTCGAGCTTCCTCTGCTGTGTTGGAAGGCGACGTGGTTGCATGTGGCGATGTGAGGACGCTGAGGGAATAGCACAAGTTGCCGCAAAAGGCAGCAAGGAAGAGGTAAGCCGAAAGGCCCTCTGTGCTACTTCGCTTGTAGTTGGCACGGATCTGTGGGATACGGCTGAGGAAGTAGAGGATGGAGGAGAGCCAAGCTGCAGCTTGGCCAAATTGCAGGCCTGCTGAGATGCCACCGGAGCCTGTAGCTGCATCCACACTAGAGACGAGAGCAGCAACAACGACCATGTTGTTTGGCGCTGAGCGATACCACTTCCGCGGAGGCGGTGAGTGCTCATCTGTCACGATGCCATCTAGCACTGCGACATCCGGCTGCCAGATGCTGTACATGATGTACTGAAGCACAAGAAACCCATCAATGAAGCAGTAGTAGGATGCAAGGAGCGTCTGAAAAGGCAGCTGATGTGTCAAGATGCATCCAATCAGATTCGCAACATCGCCAATCATCCAAACAGCCAAGAATGTGGGCGATAACGCGCTTGCTGATTGTCTTTGGAAGTTGAGGACTAGTTGTGGAAACTGCGCCTGTATCCAGAATAGCAGCGACAGGTACCCGAGTGTCCAGCTGAAGGCAGCTTGCGAGCCATAAACGCACTCGCCAGTCAATCGCTCAATGATGGGCGATACAAACTGACCAAATTCGTCCTGTGAGCTGCATCCCCTGGACTGTCAGTTGGAGGTACTTTTGCGGATGCGCGTACCTGGGCGCGGCATACAAGGCATCCATATGTTAGGCACCTGATCGCGTGACGCAAATTGATCTGCCTGAAAGCGCGATGGCGCGTGAACTGAGTACAGGTCTGGGCTGAATGTGCTTCGATAGTGATGCGCTGCACACCTAGAGAAGTATGCGATGCGAGCCCTAGAGTGCAAGAGTACTTGGTCAAGGTGACTTTTGGTGTCGCAGATATCGCGATCTGTGTGTCTGTAGATAACGGAATTCAGATGGGAGAAATCTACCCAAGAGACGTGTATATATGCATTATATGGCCTTATATGCTGAGGTCTATAGGATGTAGAACCGTCTAGAGCTTCGAGAGGAGGTTCTCGGCAGAAGAGACCTCTGGCTGTGCTCCAGGGTTGGCCTCCTTCTCTGCGTAAATGACCTTGTTGTCCTTGATAACCATACCAAAGCGAGTGACGCGGTTGCCGAGGCCCTTGGCAGACAGATCCAAGTTGTAGTCATTGTCAGTAGCCCACTTGACATTACTGGATGTGAGCAACATGATAGAGATATCCAAAATGGTCTTACGGGTCAGAAAGCATAAGAATCTCGTCCTTGATGCCATTGGCCTTGCCCCAAGCAGACATGACGAAAGGATCGTTGGAGGAGATAACGGCCACCACATCGGCACCCTTGGACTTGAAATCCTTGATGAGCTCGACAAACTTTGGCAGGTGTGATGCCTGGCAAGTGGGTGTGAATGCACCTCTATGTGTGGGTCAGCTTATGGTGTGATGCCAACATCAGCAGCTTACGGGACACCGAAAAGTACCACAGTCTTGTTCTTCCACTCCTTGGCGGTGTCAAGTGGGCCGGGAATGCCGCAGGATGTCACGGCATCGCCAGACTCTGGAGAGTACTGCACATATGCAAAGGTCGTGTCGGGGAAAGGTTTGCCTACTTCAATTGCCATGATGAGAGATGTCGAGAAGTTGGGGATATCTTGAACGGAGATTGAGATGCAGATACTCCGTGACAGCGAGTCATTCTGGCGTGAGAGACAGGGCCGGCAGACGCGGATATCAGCTGGCTCATCGACATTTGCCAGCTCGGAGACTCGGAGCTGCACGACTCGACTAGCTTCTCAGATACAGCTGGCACTGCCTGGCAGCATCAAGGTGCTCGATATCTATCTGGACGCAGAGATATGCCGCAATGATAGAATCACTTGTTCAATTGGTGCTCATCGGACTCTCAGATCGCGCGCATTCAGTTTTCAAGAGCTCTCTGCTGCAGATTCATTGACGAACTAGCGACTGACATGCTTAATATGCTCATACCTCACTTCAGCTTGCGCTTTCAAGTCTCAAGACTCTCAACCTTTAACTTTAAGGATGACGAAGGGCTTCGCTACTGAATCGCTAGTATCCGTCTAGCGCTGGCACCGCGCGCGTCTTCGGCCCAGGCGGTTTTGAATCCGCGCGTCTTCGGCCCAGGCGGTTTGAATTTAAAGCGGTTCTTAAGGTTCCTTTTGCGCGCCGGCCTGGCTCAAGAACAAAGAGATCGGGATGTTGGACACAAGAGGCGGGCCATGATCGCCAAAAAGTCCTACACTTGTCTACACTGACTTTTACACTGCTTACAGACTCTTCCGCGTCTTCAAGCTTCGAATATCGGATATCCATGTGGGTCACTTCACCTGCTCACTGTCTCACACGGTCTCACAGTCATAGAGTCACAGTGAGATTCATCCCGCAGGCTGTTGTCTACCACTGAAAGCTGACTCCTGAGTCCTGACTCCTGAGTCCTGAGTCCTGACTCCTGACAGACTACTGCCCAGACTTCAACCTCCGCGCGGACCGACTTTGCAGTCCAAAAAACGGACTCTGTTTGAGAGCTTATTAACTTCCGATCTCCGAGATCGGCTGAGGTCGAACTGTCAAGTTGTCAACTGTCTGGCTTAATACTCAGGCTAGTTCGGAGCCATTGCTAGACATGCGTCACAATTCACATGCCTTCAACGTGCATTGCTCGCGAGCCTCGAGGTGCCAGCCTGACAGTCAGTGCCAGGCTGGCAGCCGATCGCGAGTTGCAAGGTACACCTGTCTCAACTTTCCAGCCCCTCAGGAAATACATTACCAATCTACCGGACCTGTCGATTTAGCCGAATCCGACCAAGTCTTTCCCGACGAACCGATCCCCCGGCTCAGGAAGATATGGCATGCACCGACACTTCGGTATCGCGCTCTCGTTCGTCCGACTCGCGAACTTGCGTAGTTGCGAGCGCGAGATCCGAGTCAAGACTGTCTTAACGTGCTCGCGGCCGACACAGTGACACATGCATGACGGATATCCTTGTTTCGTCTTGCCAACGGGCCACCACTACTACTGAGCAAGAACGGTGAAGTACCACCTTCCGGAATGTTTCTGCGACCGGTCAGCCCTGGAAGTTTTGACGTGATTCCATCTAGGCGGTCTGAAGTGGCTTGACTCCGCTCGAGATCTGAAGCAATTCGCCTGGGCTACGAAATAGTAAAGATTCTGTCCCAATTTCAGGGCTCAAAGTGGACAAAGAAGCCCGATCATTCGGCGAGCAACATGTAAAACCAAGCCTCCTCCAATCGCCTTTCAGTAAGGCCCACCTTTTGCAGGATTCTTTTGTGCCGAAGGATCATCCCAGCCTTTGACAAAGGCAAAGGAAACTGTAATCCCTTTGGGCAGCAGCGGCGAGGCAATGCAGGCGAGACGGCCGCAGCATACTCATTGCTGCCTGTAGGCTATCTGCTGGCTTGGACAAAACCCGCATGCTGCCCGACAATAAGGGTACAAGCACGTATACACACCACCATCCGGCCTGTTCATTCTCTCAACCTACTGCAACAAGAAGACCATTAGCACTAGTCTCATCACTTGACCCCAGCGACTTGCGCATGCATCGATTCTTCTTGAGAAATGATGCGTCCAGATGAAGTCCCCGGTCGCTCACGAGAGCGACAATACAGCGACATAAACCTCGTGCAGCAAGAGCAACCGCATCGCTCACTCAAGCGCTCTTCCACAATGCCGGAGCTCGGCGCATGTCCTGGTTTGACTGTGCAACCGCCGACGCCGCTCGATATGACCTTTGGTAAGCAGCATGGACATCCAATGCATGCGGAAGCTGAGCAAGGCCCTGTTGACACTGGGAGCCTGTTCGTCGGAAGTTATCGCTCCAACGCATCATCCGTCTTTCCAAGTGGTGAAGACTCGGCGCTCGAAGACGACGATGCCTATCAAAGGTCGCCTGCTGCGAGTTACGACTTGACTGCGTCGCCCCTCTCTGTACATGCAATGATTCGCAGCTCAGCGAGTCCGACACCTTCCTCTGTTAGCGCGCCATCGTCGAGACGTGGTTCAAAGGCCAAGTCGAAGCAATCGGCCGAGGACGATCAACCGAAACGACCGCTCAATTCCTTCATGCTGTATCGCAAGGATAAGTGGCCCACAGTACCAAATAAGAACCATCAGTCCATCTCGCGCATCATTGGTGAGATGTGGCGCAACGAGTCCAGGGAGACCAAGGAGCGATATGATAGTCTTGCGAAGCAAGCCAAGGCCAACCATCAGGCTCTGTATCCTGGTTACAAATTCCACCCAAAGAAGAAGAAGGATGGGAAAACGACATCTGCCAAGACGGGTACACCTTACCGACAAAGTGGCTCCGTGAGCGACTCTGGCGTACCACCTGCCATGTATTCGCATGAGGACTATATGCGGCATGTGCAACCACCTTTTCCATACGGCTACTATCCATTGCAGCCAGACCGAAGCATGTATGGTGCAAGCGCGTCCACGTCGCATTTATTCCCAACGGCGAGTGAGGCGCGTGCATCGTTGGCCATGCAGCAACAAAGGTCGCAGCAGGGGTATTACGCACAAGCGCCACCATTCCGTGTTGACACTCCACCGCGATCGACGACTGGTCATTCGAGCTCAGATCAAGAATCGCCATGGTCAGTACCGACAGCCGAGTCGGCATTGAGGCAGCATCACTTGCAAGTGCAGCGTCGACGGCAACAATTGGAGGAAGCGCGTACTTTGGCGGATGCAGAGGCACAGGCGCAATTGGACTTGCAGCATTATGAATGGATGCAAGCGCAGCAAACGCAACAAGCGCAGCAGCAAGCGATGCAGATGCACCAGCAACAACAGATGCTTCCGCCGCAAGAGTTGCCCGGTCATCTTTCAGGCGTGTCAAGCCATGGCGTCAATACGCCGCATGAGAATCTCGCTGAGCCACAGTACGACTTGCTGTCCAATGAGTATGGCGTGCCTGAGTTTATGGACGAGCATGGTCAGATTCATCCCATGGCCGGACTGCTGGACTTGGCGATATACGATCCCAACTACGATGGCCTGGCGGCGTTTGGTCCTGCTCAGGGACAATGGTCATCGACGACGCTGTACGATGGGACAGGTGACTTTGGATTCTCTGATTACGAGCATACGCATGGCGAAGAGCGATGAGCGCCGAGACGAGGAGAGTTTATTGGAAGCTGACCACATAGGTTGCACAGGGCTGGTCCCGTGCAGGATGTAGCATGTATGACAAGGGACGGAGCATGTAATCGCGCTGTAAATGCTCTTATAGCAACCCCTCCCAGACTTGAGCTTCTTTGTCCGTGTATGTTGAGGTTGCCGTGGTCGCTCGCTGGCAACTTTCTCCACACCTCAACCTGACGTCGTTCAACCACGACTAGCTATAGTAGCTCAATAAACTCAGTCTAGGCGAGGCATGAGCAGCAGCTTCCAGTCGCAGGTCGCAAGACATTCGCGCCGTACTTCGGCCGCTGAAAGTGAGCTGGCTGCTGCGTCTGAACAGGATCGCGGACACCTCAACACATACGACGATGGAGTTGTTGAATTGGCACGTCAGCCATTACAATCCACCGATGATGAACAAATAGACCTGCGCCGCTGCTGGATCTGCTTTGAGGAGGAAGTCGTGAGTGATGCTGCGCTCATGCGTTCAGGTTGGCGGCGGCCATGTGGTTGTACACTTGTTGCGCATGAAGAGTGTCTCTTGACGTGGGTGGATGAATCTCACTCACAGCTCACACGCCCTGTCCGGTGTCCACAGTGCAAACAAGCCTATCGCATCAAATCAAAGCACTCATGGGGTGTCTCGTGGATGGCACGGGGCGATTCCCTTATTACAAAAGCATTATTGGCGACGATCCCGCTTGGTTTGTGTCAAGCATTCGGCGTAACGTGCTGCTACTATGGACAGCAGGCGATGGTGGATGTGCTTGGCCCTGATGCCTTCTTTGCACTGGTTGAGAGGTTGCAGCCATCCGATTTGATACGCTTCAATCTTGCTGCTGGCATCATCCCGTTCGCCCTCGTCGGCTCACGTAAGTCTATGAGATCTCTAGGACCGCATGCTAATGACCAGGCTTCCACATCTTCAACTTTGTACTACCACTCATTCCCAGCCTGGTGTGTTTCAGCGACAGTTCCTTCATTGAGGCACGCACACCGATGGGCACCTCGCCCGCCCTTTGGATTTGCGTGCTTCCCTGGTTCCGTAATTGCTATGCGCTTACATGGCGCTTATGCTTTGCAAATCTCGAGAATCGCTGGAAGCGAGAAGCAGGCTTGATTAAAGCTGGTCAGCGTGAAATCACACCCGGTGTCTTTCTACGCAACCAGCCTGTTCGCCAAGCACCTGCAGCGCAAGAGATGCCGCCACCGCAAGATCTAGGTGAGCAACAAGCACAACTTGAGCAAGAACAAGATGATGAGGAAGATGCAGTCGTGGAACGCTGGCTTATGATTGAAGCGCCAGTATTGGCGCGTCGTGTAGCAGGTGCGTTGTTGCTACCGAAATTCAGTGTCTGGTGCTCACACATACTTGTGCGATGGGTGCCGGGCTTCAAGGCTCGGTACCCACATCGCTTCCAGCGGGTATTGATTGGTGGTGCGGCGTTTGTTGTGGCAAAGGATGTCTTGTCGCTGCTCTACCTGTACACGCGCGCTAAGGGCAGATTGACACGACATATTGAGAATCAGAGCAAGGGTAGGCAGCAGCGTCATTGAGAAAAGTCAGCGTATTTGTGAAATAAGCATCTTTAGCCATCTAACGTGAACTATGAGACGCGTCTAAAGAAGTGTTTGGTGTGAAAGAGGGTATATTTGAGAAGAGCGTCTAGTGCAATGAAAAGCATTCGTCTACTTGACACGGTTGAGGTGTCCATCTGCGTTGTGGCCGAGGCCATGAGCATTCTGGTAGAAGACGACATCTCCCTCATCTGCGACAAACTGACAAGTACGCATGGCGCGGAAGAGGGACACGAAGAAGTTGGTGTCGTCACGCTGGTAGTGGTCGCCCATGACCTTCTTGATGTGCACAGTCGCTTCATCGGCATTGTAGAAAGGGATACGAGCGATGAGGTGGTGGCAGACGTGTGTCTCAATAATCCCGTGGAAGAGGTGACGACCAACAAAGCCAAACTCACGGTCAATGGTGGCGGAAGCACCACGAGCGTAGTTCCACTCGCCCTCGCGGTAGTGTGGCAGAGCAGGATCGGTGTGCTGAAGGAACGTAATCATGACCAAGTTGTTGTTGACGATGAGGTAAGGAAGCACGTAGTACAGGATAACGGCAGCAAGACCAAACTTGTTGTAGGCGAGGTAGAGGCACAGACTGGTAAAGGCGAGGCCGAGGTCGGAGAGGGCGATTTCGACGCGCTGCTCAGACTTGAAGAGAGGCGAGAAGGGCCAGAAGTGGTTGATGGCTGCTGTTGAGTGCTCTGGGTAAGGTTGACCAGTGACATTCTTGAAGAGGTATGCGGGCCAGCCGCCAACCTGCTGCAAGAAAAGGGCCCAAGCTGTTGCAATAGGGGTTTCCTCCATCAGCTCCATGAACTTGGATTGATGCTCGTGCTCGTCCACACCGGCGGGAGGGAGCACTGGGTAGTCCTCTGGCTTTGCGCCCTTTGCCTCAATCTTGGAGTTGCGAGTGCGAGGAACAAAGACCATGTCCTTTTGCAGGTGACCCGTCATCTGGTGGTGGCGAGCATGGGAGAACTTCCAGGAGAAGTACGGGACAAGCAAGGCAGAGTGGAGGACGAAACCGACCGTATCGTTGACTTTCTTTGAGGGGGAGAATGCAGAGTGACCGCACTCATGGGCAAGAATCCAGAGACCTGTGCCGAAACATCCTTGGACAACGGCGTAGGTGAGCCACGCTGCGACCCTGAGTGGGAGAGATGGGAGTGTGTGGATGTAGGTAGCTGCGTATCCAGCACAAGCTACCAGGAACAGGTCGCGGACGACGTAGGAGAGGGACCTGATGGTGGACCGCTCGAAGCAGTGTGCAGGGATTGCCTCGTAGATCTCCTTGATGGAGAAGTCTGGGAGGTTGAATTCGCGGCCGTAGGTGTCGTAGTAGACCTTTGGCTTGTCCTGCTGCTTCTTGCGCTGGGTGATGTCTGCCATTAGGGTGTGTTGGGTGTGGTCAGCAGGATATGGGTCGACGTATTGGTTTTATAGTCTGTTCCTATTGCTACTCTACACTGGACTCTGTCTGCTGCGTGGCCTCCTTGACTTTGTCGCTGCTGCTGCTCCTTCACACGCGAGTCCACCCGCAGCACGCCAAAACTCGAGCAGGCTGCCAGCATCGAGCCAGCATCGAGCCAGCAACCCGGGGCCCAGTCCATCGCTCGCTCGAATTCCCAACACTTTTTGGCACAAGCACCACGGGGCTGCATGACCAGTGCAGGTACGATGGCCGATCAAGCATAGGACCAGACGAGCTAGGAGTAGACATCACCCAATCTACAACATATACATCAGTCTATCACTTCACAGAACGTAACTACAAGAACAAGGAAGCGGCCCTTAAGTAAGCTGACTGCTCGCTCGGCTAAAGGGTAAGCTCAAGGTCGCAGGCGGCCGCGCTCTCTCGCAGTCTCGCTCTCAAACCCTCAAATCCGCTCGGCCGCCAGACTCCAGTGGCAAAAGAAAGCGCAGTTCTGATGCAGTCTATATCTGCACAAGCCAAATGAACTCGACAGCTCGGATCAACATCAGGCCAAAGCCAGTGACCTTCTTTGCCTAGTCCTCTCCTGCCCTATGCTTTTGGCAATTGGCATCCAGGCTGCAGGCTACAGCAGAGGTCATCGGCAGTAAGGCTGCTAAGGCATACCCAATCTAGGTAGTCTGGCCAGGTCTGACTTCAGGCTGAAGCTTGGAAAAACAGTGAAGAATTCTTCCATGCCCGCATGCTGTCAGCCTGTCAGGACTCAGCAGACGGGCATCATCAGATAAGCCGTGCCTCTTGAGTCTTGACTGATTTTCGTGTGTTTGCCTTGATCATCCAGTTGAGCAACAAAGTCTGACAGATAGATGCAAGACTTCTCGTAGCCTCTTGCCATACATGTCTTTCAAGCACAAAGTCAAGGGAAGACAATACGCGACAGTGCCAATGGCAGCTGGAACATGGTCAGTCATGAAGGTCACAGTGACTGACATTTGCAAGTGACAGCAGCTGAGCCCGCATAACCGCTGCCCTGGTCATGATAATTCATGAGACTACGCAGCACATGCGATTCAGGGCAAGATGCGGGCCGTCATGAAGGCAGCCGGGTAAGGTTGATGAGGGGGAAGGCTGCCCTTTATATATTCGACGACACGCGAGATCGATCTGTACAGTCCGATCTCCATCTATTGCAGGACACAGTCACAACAACACCAGAACCACGGGGCTCTCTCCCTGCGCCGGGTCTCTGGATCCATTCTCTATCAAACTGCTACCTACCTCTTGCCTGATCCCGTCTTGGTGCTGCTGCTGTAACAATACCATAAGAGAACTGCAGCCATTGCAAGTATCCAGGAGAGAGGACGGAGAAGACAGGAGGGACCGCGTGAAGGGCTGTGCTCATACAAGCAAAGGACACCTACCAAGAAGCAGCGATTGCGTCCACTGAACGCGCTCCAAAGCGCGAGGACTCGCTCGCGGAAACACTGTCGCATCCTCAAGACAACGACGGCACGCACCCAATGACACATGGATGGAGCGTCGAGGTACGGCAACAACCAAAAGCAGCGCGCGCCTCCAGTACAGACAGACGTCCCATCGATCCAGTCATCATCCTACAGCTCCGACACCGACGCAACATCGATGTCCATCTCGACCGTGAAACATCGTCATTCTTTTGTTATGCTCAATTGCAAGAAGTTACGCACCGTCGCGAAACACCACGTACGGATGGCAAGCAGACTGGAGAATCAGTACAAGTGGAAGAAGTCGCCAAGGCGGATAGAGCCTTGACTGGTACTGTCTTATCATCTCTATACTTGCTCGACGATCCGGTTGCCTCACAAAGCTTTCGTGGTGCCTTTTTCGTCTTTCCAGATATGAGTGTACGTTCTGAAGGTCTCTATCGAATCCATTTCACAGTCTTTGGCATCCGAGATGAAAGTGCCTTCTACCTCGCTTCTTGTCGGTCCAGCAACTTTCAAGTCTACTCAGCAAAACGCTTTCCCGGCATGTCCAACAGTACAGATCTCTCTAGGGCATTTGCAGAACAAGGACTCAAGATTCGCATTCGCAAGGAAGTACGTTCATCAAGAAAACGTGAGCGAGATGCATCCGTTGAGTCTGGTGATCCAGAAACAAGCCTCGCTGATGATGATACACGCGAGTCTACAGGATACAATGACTGGCGTCAACAGCAACAACAGCAGCAGCCTTGGGTGCCTATGCACTTGATGCAGCAACGCGATATGTATGGTCAGTCTTTGTCATCAACCATGTACACACACCCTTATGCAACATCCAGTGCAGGACCCAGTACACCGTTGACGCCAATGCCAATGCAGTATCGTGGCTACAATTACCCTGACTTCTCGCCTCATCAGCCTGGACAGTCTTTTCAACCACAGCAGCAGCAGCATCGACCACAGTCGCCGCCACTCCAACCGCCCACGTCTGATATCTCGCGCATCACACTCCCACCTATTGGCAACGTCTTCCATAATCAACCCGATGGGTCCGCATCTCATCCGCCCTTGTCAGCGGCAGTGGTTGATCCCTATGGTTATGCGTATCAAAGTGGCGGTGGTCCACCCATGCAACCGTACCCGGAAGACCGCCGACAAGGTTAACCGCCACAGAACATCAAGCCCCAAGAAAAGCATGAATGAAATTGAGCAAGCGTTATTCTCACCCAACCATGTACTTTTAAACCTTGCGTGTAGCTTTATAATGGATGAATAAAATGTCATACTCCAATACGTTCTAATAAAAAGACTGTTGTAAAGCAGATTCGCCGCAAAAGTGACGTTGGCACTATAAACTATCTAAGCGGAGTAAGTAGATGCCGAGACACGCATGTTTCCACGACCAGACCAGTTGATGTGGATGTCCTTGCCCTCTGGCAGAGACTCGCTAGCAAACTGAGGCAAGACACGGAATGTGTGAGCACCAAAGTAGTCACGCTGAGCTTGCAAGAGGTTTGCAGGGAGCTGCTCGGTGGTGTAGCCATCGTAGAAGGACAAGGCAGTCGAGAGAGCAGGTGCAGGGATACCCATGAGGGCGGCCTGCGAGATGACACGACGCCAACCAGGCTGAGCAGTCTCAATGGCCTTCTTGAAGAAGTCATCAAACAACAGGTTCTCGAGCTCGGGGTTCTTCTTGAAGGCAGAGGTGATGTCGCCGAGGAAGACAGAGCGGATGATGCAGCCACCACGCCACATGAGGGCAATACCACCAAAGTTGAGCTTCCATCCGTACTCCTTTGCAGCACCACGCATGAGCATGAAGCCCTGAGCATACGAGATGATCTTGGAGGCATACAGAGCCTGCTCGAGGTCGTCAATGAGTTGCTTCTTGTCACCTTCAAACTTGGCGGTGATGGGCACCTTGGGGAGTGCCTTGCTGGCTCGGACACGCTCGCCCTTGATGGCAGACAGGCATCGAGCAAAGACAGCCTCACCAATCAATGTGACGGGCAGACCGAGGTCGAGTGCGTTGATGGCGGTCCACTTGCCAGTTCCCTTTTGGCCAGCAGAATCGAGGATCTTGTCAACGAGTGGGGTGCCGTCTTCATCCTTGTATCGGAGAATGTCACGGGTGATGTCAATGAGGAAGGAGTCGAGGAGACCCTTGTTCCAGGTGTCAAAGACATCTGCAATTTCATCACAAGACATACCGACATTGCGCATGATGCTGTAGACTTCGGAAATCATTTGCATGTCACCGTACTCGATACCGTTGTGCGTTTGCTTGACGTAGTGTCCCGAGCCGGCTTGGCCGACCCAGTCACAGCAAGGCTCGCCATCGGCCTTGGCGCAGATGGACTGGAAGATGTCCTTGACGTGAGGCCATGCCTCGTCTGAGCCACCGGGCATCATCGAGGGACCGTGACGTGCACCTTCCTCACCGCCGGAGACACCGGATCCCACAAAGAGCAAGCCCTTCTTCTCAAGGTACTCGGCCCTGCGGTTAGAGTCTGGGTAGTGCGAGTTTCCGCCGTCCTGGTTGTTAGCCTGCGCTAGTTTATGAATGTAGGCGTACAATAATGATGTCTCCCTTATCCATGTGCTTGATAATCATCTCGATAAAGTCATCCACAGCCTGTCCTGCCTTAACGAGGAGGACGATACGCCTGGGACGCTTGAGGTTCTTGCAGAGCTCCTCGATGGAGTGGTAGCCCTCAATCTGGGTTCCCTTTGCTTCGTGCTCGAGGAAAGCGTCTACCTTTGAGACAGTTCGGTTGAAGACACCGACCTTGAAGCCGTGGTCGTTCATGTTGAGGACGAGGTTCTGGCCCATGACGGCGAGGCCGATGAGGCCGATATCACACTGAGGGCTCGACATTTACGCTGCTTGTCTTTGCTTTGCTGTGGTTGAAAAGCGACGGAAGTTGCGTTGAGGGCGATTCACTTTGGACTTCACGATTGCTGAATCAACCAGGATAATTGCTGGATTGCTGGATTGCTACGATAGCGTATGCAGGGTTAGGCCTCGTGCTTGACTAAGCGAAAAGGCCTTCTATACATCCTGCCCATCCTGCACAAGGCGAGACGACTCATCACGGCCAGTGTGCTTGCTCGGGGCCTTGACAATATTGTCGATAATAATATACTGCACAGTTAGCAGCACATAAGCAAGAGACAGCGTACCTGAATCACATTCATAATCAGCGGAAACACAGCCATGACCACCACAATCCGCAGCCTCTCGCTGTATTCCGTCCATCGTAGCAGGAAAGAACCAATGCCGCCAAGCTGGGGAACGACGTGCAGAATGAGAAACACGGCAAACTTCATCAGCAGCAGGCCAATCGTGTAGACACATGCCTGTTTCAGCCAGTACGAGACTTTCGGGGGTAGCCATAGTCTCCACTATTGAGTCCCTCGACTCCCAGAAGCACGCAGAGCGCATCGAGCGTCCGTAGTGCATACCACAGTATCGCCACGCCAATGGTCGTATCAACGAGGATATTGAGAAAGTACCATGTGCACGGTGACTCTTTCGATCCACCTACATCCCGAGCAAGATTGGACATGGCAATATTGACAAAATGCACAACCACTGCACCAAAGAGTCTATTGAAGAGATTAGCATAGCAAGGTACCTTGTAGAAAAGTGTCCGTACTGCTTGCTGACATCGAAGCCCCATACTTTGAATGGTCGGCGCGGCGACTCAAGGTGCCGCTTGTATAGAAGAGAAGAAAGGGCTAATGCGCCGAGGGTGATTTGTATGAGGATGGCAAAGGGGCCCAGCAGCTCACACTTGTCCTGGGAATCTTTAAGTGCTAGGAGCGCCATTTTGCCACTCGGGTTGAGTCTGAGACTCGGCCGTGCGCAGGTTTCGAGCAAGGAGCGGGGCGTAGCAGAAGCAAGCGTATCAATAGAGAGACTGAGCAAGAAAGAGCGAAGAAGAGGGATGAAGATGTAGCAGCGGCGGCGTGTTGTGGACTGAGAGTCGCAAGTCAAGTTGCACACCCGACACCACCACATCAAATCAGCGCTTGATAGTGCCTGACAGTGCTTGTAGTGGATCTGTCTATTGCGCGCAAAGGGCCCAGGTAAGCAGAAGGACGCATCTCCTCCAGAGCCAAGAGTAAGAGAAAAAGACAGAGAACCCAAAAAAGAAATACACATTTTACCATCTTTTCTTTTGCCTTGATCACTTGAACCATGTCTTCCTCAGTATTTTACCGCTTCAAGAGCCAAAAGGATTTCACGCGGCTCTCCTTTGACTCGCCGCTCGGGATCGGAGTCTTTGACCTCAAGCGTGACATTATCACAAGAGAGAAACTGGGCAATGGTGAGGACTTTGACTTGCGCATCTCCAATGCAGACAGCAAGCAGGAGTATGCAGACGATGCAGAGACTGTGCCAAAAGGAACGAGCATCATTGTTCAGCGTCAACCACCAGCGCGTGGACCCAGGAAGGGAACAGCGCAACGCTACGTGACGGGCAATCCCATCCACATTCAATCACGGCAGGAGTTTTCTAATGTCACTGGTCCTACACCGACGCCACGGACAGCGACAGCGACGCCTGTATCGACTGGTAACGCAGAAGAAGATGCCATCAAGGCCATGTTTGCAGCAACAGACAACAATTGGGCAGAGACACAAGACAAAATGGCTCTGTCAAAGCCTGTATTTCGCGCTGGCGGCACCGGGAAATTCCCACCTGCTGCTGTGCCTGACCGTCCGCCACCTCAGGGATATATCTGCTATCGCTGTGGACTCAAGGGTCATTGGATACAGGCGTGTCCAACGCTTGGCGACGAGAACTTTGAGAATCGCGTTCGCATTCGCCGTACAACGGGTATACCACGCTCGCAGCTGCAGAAGGTAGAAAATATCGATGATGTGGATCCAGCGAGTGTCATGGTGAATGCTGAGGGAGAAACTGTGATGTTTGTGCCGGATTCCAAGTCTTGGGAGTCGTACAAGGAGATTCAGGAACAAAACAAGGATGAGTCTTTACCGGCTGATCACGAGCTTGCGTGTGCCATTTGTCACAAGCTACTCAAAAGCCCACACAAGACACCGTGTTGCAGCAAAGTATGTTGCGAGGACTGCATCACGGGGGCATTGCTCGAGAGTGACTTTGTATGTCCATTGTGCGGTACAGCAGATATTCTACTCGACAAGCTCATCGTGGATGAGGAGATGGCGGGCAAGGTCAAGGCGTACAAGGAGTCTAAGCAGGGAGAGTCAGGGACATCAAACTCTGATGACAATGCCGTGGCCGGCCAAAAACGAGCACTTGAAGGAGATGACGAGCAAGGAGGAACTAGCAGCGAGACGGGGCCGGCAGCATTTGGCCAATTTGAGCTTCCGGGGATGCCACCAATGCCGATGCTACCGGGTATGCCACAAATGCCAATGCCTGGAATGCCCATGATGCCCGGGATGCCGCCGATGCCCATGATGCCTGGGATGCCGCCGATGGATCCGATGATGTTTGCACAGATGATGGGTATGCCATTTCCTCCAGACATGATGGCGATGATGCAGCAGGGGCCGCCGCAGAGTCAGAGCGAAGGACCCAAGTTCAAGAAGGCGCGGCAGGGATAATGCACGAGTAGTAGACCAATATCCAACGGTAGAATGGCTTGCTAAAGAGACTGAGAGTACGTAGAAGACGCAACAGAGAAACAGTAAAACAAAGGACACTAGAGGTCAAGCGCAACAAAACAAAACTTGTCTGTGAGGGCTGCATCTTTGAGGATCTTTTGAGGTGCGATGGGTGTGAAGCCGACCCACGACAAGTCATGCAAGACGACAGGCAGCTCTTTGCCGAGTGCTTGCCTGTCAATGGCAATGACGAGATGCTGGCACTGCAAGCAGTCGAGTGCGAGGTCCAGCAGGACAACCAACCCGTCCTTGAGCTGAATATTGGTGCTGCCCGTGACATAGAGTGTCCTATCGCCCTCGGCATCCACCTCAATCACACCCGTCATACTAACTTTGCCCTCTTCCTTGATGACCACTTCTGACTGGATCTCCCCCTTCTCAAGCTTGATGTGCTGCGTGTACCAGCTCGAAATATTACGCTCGCTCAAGCTCACTTGTCTCTCACCCAAGTGTGCAGAACGGAACGTTGCCTGCTGCTTTGCGCAGGACTTTGCAACCGAAGCGACGTCACCCGCAGCGCTTCCACCCGGGTCCCCCCAAAGTGCAGTAAAAGTTGGCGCCGGTTGACGTGGTGCAAACGATGCTGCCGTGCTGACCTGCTGCCTGCTCGAGAGGAGGAGGGGCCGTTGTGCTGACGCTCAAGGCGTCGCAGCGATTGGAGGCAGGTTCATTATTGAGAATACTGGACGATATCATGGCTTGAGAATGGTTTTCGGTTGTTTGAAGGCTTTGATGGAGCTGTGCAAGAGCTGAGCAGAAGCGCAGCGCCTAGACTGAGTAGGATAGATGAGGGGATGGAGTGCTGGTGGTTGTCGCAGATGTTGAGTTGCTGGAGAGTTCGAGGTGCACGTGAGAGTGTTTGCTACTATCAAGTATCAACTGCTACTGCTCAGCTACTTCTACTCAGCTACTTCTACTCAGCTACTGCTACTGCTATTTCTTAGCTTCTACTCCTTCTACCAATACTGAGCTAGGAACTTCTACTGCTACTGCCGCTACTACTTCTTTGCTACTTCTACCCAGCTGGGCACTTTTACTGCTGCTAGCCTGCTACTTCTACTGATCTAGACACCTCCAATGACCGCCCTTGCAGATGCACTGGGCAAACGGGCCCTCTCACTGGACGACCCATCCCCTCTAGTCCAGACAGGCGCTGTCCTGCTCTCCATCTTCTTCGTACTGGTACCGCTCTTCTTCATGTACCCGCTTTATGTCATCTCCATTCACACCTTGGTCGAAAAGCCAGCCAATGCGGCCACTGGTGCCGCACAGCTTGACGAAGAAGGAGCACAGAACAATGCTCAGTCGAAGCACAAGTTCAGCAATACGCGCGGTGCTTCAAATGAGGACGACAACGACGCTTTTTATGCCGATGATCGTGCTGCGCTTCTCCAGGAAGACTTTGCTGCAGAGGGAGAAGGTTCTACAATTTTCGTCACCGCCTCTATTCGCACTGCTTGGGATAATCTGTTGAAGCATTGCGGCAAATTTGGTGCATTCAGAGCACTCCCAGCTCTTTTATGCTATACCTTCATCAGTGAACTGCTTTTTGCGGGGCTTGGCGGCGTCCGCCCAACAATCCAAGTGGCAAGACGCATGCGCAGCACAGATCCAAAAGGCTGCGAATACAACTTTGCACTGGCTGCCTATCTTGTCAGCGTCATCGTCAGACTTCTCCTTATCCCTCTGGATGTAGTCATCACTCGCCAGATTGTCTCGAAGCCAGACAATACGAACTTTGTTGGACTTTGCAAGACCGTTCTCACAACCTTCAAACCTGCCGACTTTTCGCCAATCATTGTACCAACCCTTGTCAGTATGCTGCTCAGTTCTGGCCTCGACAACCTCCGTGCTCAACTTCACTTTACACTGTCAAGCGACCCCGATAGTGGCTGGCAGGCCTTGGTCGGATTGCTTGTCAACTTGCTTTGTATCAGCTTCTATTTCTTCATCGCGGCAATCCAGGCGCTGGTCTACCGCTCTCACATGACAATCATTGCTCGCATGCCGCCAGCGTCACCACTCATCCGGATGCCGACATCATTCGCAGGGATCGGGCAAGAGCTTCTCAATCTTATTCAAGAAGAACGTCAAATTTCATCGTTCGCGCTTGGCAGGTTTTGGCGCTACTTCAAGATTGTCTTCTTTGCTGGACTGCTGACATTTGTTGGTGTCCTCTTGGCAACACTGACTCTAGTCTTTGCCGGAGTCATCCACAATGTTTGAGAAGCCTCGTTATGCTCATGCTCGCTACTGCTCGGTTGGATCGTTCATACCAAGATTACCAGCCAACATTTTGCTTTCTCACAAGCTGCCTCTCCAATATAAAGTGGTTGACCTTGTACTCCTGGCCCTTGGGTGCTTCGAGATACTTCCATCCAATCCGCTCTTGACAGACTCCGCACGAGATGTCGGCGATGACGTGCTTGCCCGTCATGAGCGCTCTCTCGTACTTGCCACTTACATCGACATTCACCACCTCCTTGACGAGTATGGCTCCTCCGAGCCTGCCTGTAAAGGCGCCAGAAAGAATGTGATCCACAGAACTAATGTGCGTTGCGCAGGCACACAGCAGAAGCGCAGGCAAATGCGCGCTCCCTGTTCCATAGTGTTCGCAGGTGGGCCCTTGACTCGGGCATAGATACTTGATCATATTGACCAAAAATCACCTACGGAAGGACTCTGGGCCTCTCTACCTGAGTCTGTCGATGGCCGTTGGAGATGCTGCTGCTGCTGAGTTCCCCCTGACTCGCATTCACGTGTGCCAGAGTTGCCAGCATCAAAGGTTTTTTACTTTTCATCTGTCGAGGACCAGCTACTACTACAACTGAGGTCCATGAGTGAACGGTCTATAGGCCAGCTAGGGCTCATACCCAATAGTAGAGCACTTATCAGTCAATTCTTTGCTGCGCCTGCAGATCTCTCCCGCTCGGGCGTCCAGCTCTTTGTACTTGGTCTCTCAGTCGCTGCTATACGCAAGCTCATCTCTGCCGTGACTTGGCTTCTGGATCGAACATTTATCAGTCGAGCAGAGATTGATAGCCGTGATGAAGCCTATGCTTGGCTCGATAGCTTTCTGCGTGAGCACAAGGGACAAGATGCACTTCAATTTACAGTCACAACCAAGGCTCAACCAGGATCTAATGCACAGAGCAGCGAGGAGAGTCGCTCAGGATTGAGCCCACTCCGTTTCAATCCAGCACCCGGTTTGCACTTCATTTTTCACAAAGGCTGGCCTGTGTTGGTAAGGCGACAACTTGCAGGTGAGGCAGGTCAATCGAATCTACTCAAGCCTTCTGAACGCCTCGAATCCCTCTCCCTGCAAACACTGGCAGTTACGCCCCAATGCCTGCATGATCTCGTCCAGTCATGCAGAGCACAGTACATCTCGCAAGATCGCTCACGGACCGTGGTCTTTACTGGCACACAATACGGTGGGTGGCAGCGGCTGCACTCAAGACCACTGAGGTCACTCGATACAGTCATTTTGCCGCCCAAGGTGCTCCATCCTCTATTGACTGACATTCGTGATTATCTATCGCCAGAGACTGAGCGATGGTATGCTCAACGCGGTATTCCATATCGGCGTGGTCTGCTCTTTCATGGTCCCAGCGGTACGGGCAAAACGAGTCTGGTAATTGCACTTGCTGGCGAATTCAACCTTGGCGTCTATGTCGTCTCACTTGCAGGTAAGGGTATGAATGATGATAGGTTGCTTGAGCTACTAGGGAGCATGCCACGCCGCTGTATTCTTCTGCTGGAAGACATTGATGTCGCCTTTCCAGATCGCGCCAAAGCTAGTGCTAGTAGCGACACTGTTGCAGAACGCGCTGCAGGCATCACCTCCTCTGGTCTGCTCAACGCATTGGATGGCGTGGCTGCACAAGAAGGCCGGCTCGTGGTCATGTCGACCAATTACAGGGAGCGGCTTGACTCTGCGCTTGTACGACCTGGTCGTATTGACCATGAGGTGGCCTTCCAGCTTGCGAGCAGGGAAGATGTGCAGGCACTCTTTCTCAATTTCTTCGAGCATGCCGAGGAGAAGGGCGCTGCGTTGGACGTACAGGATGCAGCTGCTCGTTTTGCAAGTAAAGTTCCGGTTGGCAAGCTTAGTATTGCAGCGCTGCAAGGCTTCCTCATGGACAACAAACGAGATCCAGAGGGTGCCATCCAACAGATCGAAGATTGGTGTGTACGCCACACGTAGTCAAGCATGCTACGCTCAAGAGCCTTGTTATCAAGATTTTGGTGCTCTTGAGAATTCTTCATTGGCCTTCCATACTTTTGCCAGACCTGTTTCTTCCTTGAACGTTTCACGCTTCCACACTTCGGTCTGCCGTTTTGCCTCGTCCAGAATGTACTCTCCTGCTTCCCAGGCTGCTTTCCGATGATCGCTGCTAACGGCAATCATGATGCTCTCTTCGCCAACTGAAACACGGCCGAGGCGGTGGAAGCAAGCGGCGCCTCGCAGACTAAATCGTTGCATGGCATCCTCGCAGATCTGTCTGAGGCTGACCAGAGCCATTTTACCATAGGCCTCATAGTCTAGATGAAGGACTTCCTTCCCAGCAAAGTGGTTTCTCGTGGTCCCTGAAAAGGTGACAATGGCGCCTGCAGCATCACTGCGGACGAGATTGACGATATGAGTGAGATCAAGGGGCGTGTGTTGCAAGCCCACATGGACATTTGTCATGCTGCAGGGAATAATAATTCAGCAGAGTAAGAAGAAGCTTCAGTGCAGTAGTCAGTCGGCAGCAGCAGTCTTCTAGTGAGCAGGAGCAATAATGGACAAGCAAGGACTAGTTCATGGCTGCCTTCTCGGGTGTTTCAACTTTTCTCACTTCTGGCAACGGAACAAACCTCCCCCTCAAAACACCGCTACACAACCAAGACATCTTAAGCCTTTCCCATCGGCCTCATCGATTGGCCCATCTGCAGAGCTGATTAGCTTATTGACTGCATGCGCACGTAATCATGTTGATGCTCTCCCAATTGCGCTCTCTCCTGGCGAGTTACCAGGCAGATGCAGCTGCCGATGTTCTTTCCGGGCCGGCCTACAACGCGTTTCAGCTCCTCACGTCCGAGCATGTGGAGACATTTAATAGCAAATTCTCGAGACTGCGTGGAAGGCTTGAAGACGCGGGTCTCAGCAGCGATGGAGCAACACATTCTTCTCGATCGCGTGCAATACATGATGCTCCAAAACTCGCAACGGTGCTCGAGGCAGAGTCCGAGGGCGAAGAGGAAGCCCATGAGGCGTCAAAATCACAGGTCAAAGTCGCGGTGATGCCAGTATATGAGCTACAGGCCGACAAGACCACTACACAAAAAGCCGATGCGCCGATACTGCTCAATCCTGCATCGGCCCTGTCTCCGTCAAGATCAGATGAGGGTTACGGCAGTTTCAATGGTGAAGAAGGAGATGAGACGATTGACGAGATTGCAGCGCTTGGCATCATTGAAGAAACGGAAGAGCTACCCGATTATGGTGTGTTGTTGACACCGGCCAAGACTGTCCTCCCCGCTTCACCGCAAAAGGCTTTCGCTGCATCAACGTCACCGACTAGAGCGCCTTCAGGAAGACCACTTGTCAGCGATAATGCAAAGAAGGTATTAGCAATGGGCTATGCACTGTCATTACTTGGCGAGAAGTTTGACAAGCCAAAGAATGTGGAAGGTTCAGTCAAGTCTGTCATCCTCAAGGCGAGCCAAGCTATTGAACGTGGTAGTGTCAGTGGGTCGCAGTATGCGCGCTCTAATTACAACAAGTCGCGTTATGGCGGATCACGGTACGGTGGAGGCTCACGGTATGGCGGATCCAAATTTGGAGGCTCACAAGCACGGTCTATTGTGCTCGAGGAGAATCTGCCTTCATGGGGTTTCTAGAGACCTGTAACATACTTTACGCTGTCCTAATAGAGGACAGCTGGCACCAGCGTAGCACCAAGTCATTCAGCTTTTTGTACCTTTCCGCTTCATTTCATTGTTTTTCCATTCAGCCTCCCTTTTGCGGTAGCTTCACGTCGATTCGTTTTCCTGATGGTGCTCTGCTGCCAGCTGGTGATGTATTGGCACTAGGCTTTGCTTTACTGGCAGAGTCTTGCTTAACAGATGCATCTTTGGCGGCGACAGCAGCTAGTTGTGATGGTCTACCCTCTATGCGACGCACTTCTCGGATGCACGCCGTATTGACGAGACGATAGTGTTCTGTAGGACCAGAGGTCAAGACGAGTATGCGTAATGCACGGTCAAAGAAGTGAACGACGCCTCGAACACGCTCAGAAGTAGAGAAAGTGCATTCGACTTCAGCGGATGGCGTTAGGAGAGCCAAGGGATCCATTTTGCTCAATGAGCCGCTTAGCACAGCACAAGCTTCTTTTATTGATGCGTGTGACTTGTTCAGAGGTTCTATTACAGCACTTGACTTGAAAGAGAGCTTCCGTTAATGGAGTGAGCTGGTAGTTTGAGGTCTGCGCGACATTTCGCCTACAAATCTGAAGTCCAGGGCGAGAAGCGGACAACCAACTGATGCAGCTGCAGGACAGCCAATGCTCATCCAATTCTATGTCTCCAGTCATGGCTATGGTCATACGACGAGAGTAGCTCAAGTATGCAAATCCCTCTTGGCTCTTGATGCCCAGCTCGAAATCAACATTGTCACAAGGCATCCTGCTCAACAGCTCTTCTTTCCCTCAGACAGGCTTACTTTCTATGACCTGGATGTTGATTCAGGCATTGTGCAGTCGAATGCATACACAATAGATCGTGATGCATCTTGGAGGGCTCTGGATGCATTCGTACAATCTGCTGCTGGCTCTGGATCTCGTCGTCCTCACCTTGAGCAGCTTGCAAAGAGCAGCCCTGATCTGATTATCAGCGATGCAGTTTGTCCCTTTCCATGGGAGGATTACCGTGACAAGCCAAAGGTCTTGCTTTCCAATTTCAGCTTTGACGGCATCTTTCAAGGTCTGCTTGTCCATGGCGAAACAGCTCGGTGTGATCTCGTCGACCGCCTTAAAAAGACCTATGCTCGAGGGATTGATCTGGTCCTCAGACTGCCAGGATACATCGACATGCCCTTTGTGCAAGAAAATGGTATTGCTTGCCAAGATGTGCCCCTTGTTTACCGCACTCCCTCAGGCAAGTCACGGAACGAGGTCTTGGACGATCTCATCATTCCCGTGGATGAGCGCAACAAGCAGATCCTGTATGTCCAGTTTGGAGGTCATTTGAACGGTAATTCAGATCATCTTCCACAACTTCCTGAAGACTGGATCTGCTTGAGCAGTGTCGATGCATGGTCAACACTCGAGCACTTTTATCATGTTCCCTCCACGTACTACACGCCAGATATTGTCAATGTTGCGAGCCTCGTGCTTGGCAAGCTTGGCTATGGGACTGTGTCCGAGTGCGTTGGACTCGGGACCCCGCTGCTCATGGTCGAAAGGGCCTTGTTTGCAGAGGAAGCTGGTCTCAAGTCTTTTATGAAGCAGCATGGCCAACTGGCTGAGATGAGCGCATTTGATTACGAGGAAGGAAAGTGGTCCTTACCTATCTCCAGGATGGAGCAGAAAGGCCAGCTTGTGCCTGGAACAACAGTGCCAGACGGTAGTATGCAAGTGGCCCGTCGTCTCCTGGAGCTGGCCGGTGACTCCCTGAGCTCCATCTGAAGTGCGCTCGGCTCGTCCTGTGTCCGGGTCCGAAAGCGACAAGAGACCATTTTTGTGAGCGCCGTTGAGGTCGCCAGCAAACACACCCTGTTCAGGAGGCCCGAGGTGTGCGTGATCAGTCGCATAGCATCTGTGTGACCATCGACAATGGCTGGTGCATGGAGTGTCCTCAAGTGGACGGCGGCCCTGCTTTATCTGCTCAACTACAAACACTCCTTCTTTCAATGGCATCTGCGCTTCTTCTGGCAGTGTATCAAGCACACAATCACCTACAAGCTGATGGGCGGTGCGCAGAAGTCCCGGATAGCGGCTAGTACCAACAGCAGAGATCTGTGGGCGTCCAAGACATACCAAGCGCGTGCCTCTCTCGGCGATATTGACTTCAACTTTCACAAGTCCAACAGCACGTACGCAGCAGATGCAGATATGGCGAGAACATCCTTCTGTTTGCAAATGTTTGATCAGCTCATGATTGGCAACTTTAAACTCTACGTTGCGCTTGGCGGCGTATCGTCGCAGTTTCGCAAGCAGATTGACATGTACGAGAGCTATACGCTCGAGACCAAGATCTTGGCATGGTACGGCGCTCCTGCTACGAGCGACACTGCTAACACTAGGGACGAAAAGTGGCTCTTCTTGTCGACACGCTTTGTCGGCGCCAAGAATGAGACAAAGGCACAGATGCTCTCGCAGTACATCTTCAAGCAAGGCCGCGCTACGCTAAGACCTGAGACTGGTGAGTCTTGTGCTTGCTGCAAATAAGACACGGCTAACAAACAGTGTTTGAGAAGAGCGGTTACAGACTCACTGAAGCTGATCATGCGAAAAACAAGGAGCAGGTGAAGCTGGCTCAAGGTCTCCTTGCTCTCAAGGATGTCGCTGCACTTTGGTAGCTTCGCTTCTATTTGTCAGTTGCAGCTTCTCATTCCGCTTTCAGGTGTGGCCCGAGCTCACGACCTGGTGCTGCCTTGCTGGGCGTGATGGGCAGCACAATGAGACCATGTGGTATGGGTTCTGGCAGAGTAGGGACATCGGGCTACACAACGTTGCTTATCATCAGCACAGGCATGACTATAGATAGACAGGCACTTCTGCACATACACATCGGCCCTTTGTCCTTTTCCTCTCTTCTCTTGCCAGCTGCAGCAGCTGCCAGCTGTGATTAACTTTGACACTGACGGGGAGCATCACAGTCTGGGTCCTTCCTGGGCCTTGCTCAGCTGGCATTGAGCTCCTGACCACCCTTCCCTTCTTCTTCTCAGCAGCAGGAGGCCCTTCTTCCTTTCCCTCTAGATCTCTTGCTGGCCCGTTTAGAGTTTTCTCCCCCAAAGTCCCCCAAATCCTGCTGCTGCTGCTGGCCAAAGACCAAACCTGCACACAACCAAGGCGACGTAGACTCAATCGCATACAGAACACACAAGGCCCGCGTCCCCTGCCCTCTCATCAATCGCGAGCAGCGCTCTTTCGCTACATCAGCTCGTATCCCCCGCGTTTCCCACTTCCAGGGTTTTTGCTAGGCAGGCAGGCAGGCAGCAGGCGCCAGTCGACAAGCCCGTCTATCTCTGCTACAGCGCCATTTTACTGTGCGCACACCTCGACGCGCGCTGGCCTTTGCCCCTCTCTGCATTCGATACACCATCAGCCATGCTTCAAAGCAAGCCTCCGAGTTCGCCGGCCATGAATGAATATCTGCGGGATCTCGGCGACGACCTCTTCTTTGGCGAACTCTCCAGCGACTCCCTCTTGCGGCCGCGTCTATACAAGGGAGAGCCCTCTCCAGCAGAGTCGGAAGATTCACCAAGTAGCCACAGCGACTCCATGGCAGAAGATTCTGACCTCTTTGCGCTCGATCATAACGGCCACCGCTCTTCTCTCGACACCGTGCTCACCGACGCCGGCGATAAGATGACCGCCGCCCCTGCTGAGGCATCCTTGTGTGATACAAAGGCATTTGTACCGGCAGTGGTACGCTTGGCCCTTCCACCAACTCCTGCGCCCGCACCAGTATATCAGCTACAATTGACTGGCATTCCAGACAAGTCGCGCGTAGAGACGCAAATCAAGCTGGGCCTGCACCTTGTTGAATTGATGCCGGACGGTAGCCAAAAGACAACGGGCGATCGCTTCCAGTGGCTCAAGTTGCCCGCATGGGGTATGGCGAAGGAGAAGCTCAAGCTGAAAAACCGTCGCGACACACCAGACACCATCGACCCACATAAAATCATCTTCCTGGATGCCCGCGTTGTCAAGAGTGGCGAGACTCAAGAGGACGTCCAGATCTGTCATGGCTGCATCATCCGCGAGCGCAAACGCGCACAGCGCAAGAAGGACAGTGCCAAGCACAAGGCCCGCATTCAAGAAACTGCTGTGGTGCCGCCGCAGGAGATTCCCCTTGCAGACGAAGAGAAGAAGATTCTCGTCTTCAATTGCCCTGAGCTGCTTGAGATGGAGAATGGCCGAGTTGTTGTGCCTACTCGCGTTACTTGCTACTGCCGTCACCACAAGGAGAAGGTTGGCTTTCGCATGATCATCACGCTTCGAGATGCATCCAGCAGTATCCTTGCTACAACGACGTCAGAGCTCGTCCTCATCACAGACGATCACAAGACTCTTGGAAACGCGAAACCAGTGCCAACGAAAGCAGGCGAGGAAGGCCCACCCAGCCAAGCGAATACATCTGCCAATGTATCACCCCAACAAGCTTCTTCTGCACAGATGGCACAGTCAAGACGCTCTTCCATCTCTTCTGCTGCCACGAGCCGCAAGCGTAAAGCAGATCCCGTCAATATCGCACCCAATTTGGCGCCGAAGATCCAAAAAGTACCGAGCTCGCTCTCCATGACGCGCATGGCCAAGGACGAGTTGCAAAATGGCCTCCGACGTGAGCCTCTGCCTGTTGTGCCCATGTCTGCTAGCACATCGCGTGCAGTGTCACCCTCCACAGCACGATCGCTGCACCGCACTCAATCGCAGGATTCGCTGTTGCAATTCATGAATTTGCAAGATGAGCGAGAGTTGTTGACAGATGTTGCTCAAGTCCATTCACCAAGTCGGTCTCAAACGTGGGAGGCCAGCATTGACGAATCCATGGATCGCGGCATCTCACTTAGTCCGCGCACCCGCACCCTTGAATACCTGATGGACAGCGCTTCTCGTCAAGCTGGCGTTGCTCAACATTTCGCAAATCAAGGCCGAGCACTCGGATCTGACGTGCCTACCATCAACCGACTGATCCCGGCTGAAGGGCCTCTGCAAGGCGGTGTTGAGGTGACCATCCTCGGCTCTGGCTTCTACCCTGGCCTGACCTGCATGTTTGGCGAGGTGGCTGCTGTGCCGACACATTGCTGGAGCCCAACAACCATGGTCTGCGTTTTGCCACCTTCATCCATTGCTGGTGTCGTGTCTGTCACTTTCCGCGAGCACCCATACAATGCCTTTGTTCCGACATCTTTCCCAGGCAAGCCATTCACGTATCTCGATGACACTGATCGTGCACTCATGGAACTCGCTCTGCAAGTCATTGGTCTCAAATCAACAGGCAAGCTCGAAACTGCAAGGGTATGTGCCTAATCATTCAATTCTCAACTAACAACAGGATGTCGCTTTACGCATTTGTCAAAACAGCATGCCGTCAGAATCTGCTAGTCAGCATATTGCCAATCTGCCGATGCAGCAGCTGAGAATGGCACTGGGCCTCGAGGAGGATGAAGAGATGGATATGGAAGATTTACTCATCAAGTGCCTTGGATTGCTGGACCTCATTCCTACGTCACGGTCGCCACGCTTTTCACACCGCAACAAGGGTGGTCATACGATGCTTCACCTAGCGTGTACCAAAGGCTACAATCACTTTGTGCAAGAATTGCTTGTTCGCGGCGCCAATGGCAATGTTCGTGACCGTTCTGGATTCACTGCGCTTCACTTTGCGGCGATGTTTGACCAGTATGAGGTGGCTGCTGACTTGCTATCGAGGCCAGAGACCAATGCAGCACTCTCAACAAGTGATGGTTTGACTGCGTATGACTTGGCTGCCATGACGAACAACAATGAGCTGATTGCCCTGTGTGATCCATGGAGCTGGACTCAGAGCCTCGGCCGTTCAACGCGATCCAATTCAGTGGGCTCGCAGGCATCGAGCTATGATGCAGTGTCTCTTTCCTCTGACACCGCCTCCCGGAGCGCATCTGAGTCTGATTGCAATTCGGACGTGACACGAGGCCGAGTGGTTCGTGCTCAAGGTGTTGCAACGCAGCCTTCAAGCCGAGCAGCATCGCCTGCACTAGGCAAGCCAATACGCCGGCGGAGCAGCATCAGCCAACTGGATCTCGGCACGGAGTCTGCTACAATCGAAGACCTCAAGCAATTCGCAGCCTTGTCAAAGGAGCAAGAAGCGGCAGATGGCAAGAGCGATCACCAGACGATTGCTCAGCAGATTGCACAATTACAACAGAGTTGGGTGGCATTCTTGACGGCCACGTCACCGGCCTGGGTACAAAAAGTGACGGGTGCACAGTCTCTGCAGGAACGCTTCAAGAATAGTGCGCAGATGCAGCAGCTGTCGAGCATGCCTCCATTGATGGCATTCCAGGCGATGCTTCCAACAATGCCGCATTTGCCTTCGTTGTCACCAAGCAAGGATGCCGAATCGCCGGATGCCACCTGGCTTGGCAATCTCGTTTCTTCTCTCGGTGCGCCGCCGACATACGCTGAGGCGACTGCTGCGATTCCACTGCTTGGTGCGATGACGAGCCGCGGCAAGACGGTCGAGGCGGAAGCAAGAGTAGCAGAAGCGGACGAGATGGACTGTGGTGAGACATCGGGCAGCGCATCGAGTGCCGTGCTGCCATCAGTGACTGCACCGGGGAAACGTCCTTGGTGGCCGAGCAAACGGGTGACGCTCCGGCAGCAGAGCCGGATCGTGGATTTGACGCCAGCACAGCAGCGTGCACAGGCGAAACGCTTCCAGAAGCCGTGTGACCGGATGATGCTGCTGTTTTGGCTGCCGTGCCTTGCGTTCTTCATCCTGCTGTCTGTGTTCAAGGTGACGTTTGGGCGTGTGCTGTCGTGGGTGAGCTAGATGGATGTTATTTTGCATGAAATAGGATGAGCATGAAAGCAGATGTATAGATATAAGAAGAGAGCATCGATGAGCTGCAGGAACGGCCATAAGTATATACCTAACCCCATTACATGTGACTGCGTATTCCCGTGTCGTGGATTGCGCCCGTGAGTTGCTCGCTGTCTCCTTTTCCTCCCGAGCGAGCGAAAGGAAGGAAGAAGCAGAAGCAGCAGCAGCATCGATCCATCCCCAAGATCCCATCCAACCATGATCCGAAAGACCCTCTCTGTTGCAGCTCGCAGGGCCGCAGCAGTCCAGAAGGCTCACAATGGCCTCCTGGCTGCTTCAAAGAGGACAATCTCCCCAGCAGTAGCAGCACCCGCTGTCCACCGTATGTTGCATTTGCCCGTCAAGCATCACAGACGCTAACCTGTCCCTAGAGCGTTCAATGGCTACCGAGGCCAAGTCCACCGGATCCACAGGAAAGGTTAGGACCGTCATTGGTGCCGTCGTCGAGTAAGTCACCCCAAACAGACACGCTTGAGACATCAATTTGCTGACTAGATGCTAGTGTCAAGTTTGACTCCGACTCGCTTCCTCCTATTCTCAACGCTCTAGAAGTGCAGGACTTCCAGGGAGGTCGTCTCGTGCTTGAGGTTGCCCAGCATCTCGGTGAAAACACTGTCCGAACCATTGCCATGGACGGTACCGAGGGTCTTGTCCGCGGTGCCGCCGTGGTCGACACTGGTCTTCCCATCACCGTGCCCGTTGGCCCAGCTACCCTTGGTCGTATTCTCAATGTCATTGGTGAGCCTGTCGATGAGCGTGGTCCCGTCAAGACCGACAAGCGTATGCCTATCCACGCAGACCCACCTGAGTTTGTTGAGCAATCCACCACACCTCAGGTGCTCGAGACTGGTATCAAGGTCGTCGACTTGCTCGCGCCCTATGCTCGTGGAGGAAAGATTGGACTCTTTGGCGGTGCCGGTGTCGGCAAGACCGTTTTCATTCAGGAGCTCATCAACAACATTGCCAAGGCCCACGGAGGTTACTCCATCTTTTGCGGTGTCGGTGAGCGTACCCGTGAAGGTAACGATCTCTACCACGAAATGCAGGCCACCGGTGTCATCAAGCTCGACGGCGACTCCAAGTGTGCCCTCGTGTTTGGCCAGATGAACGAGCCCCCTGGTGCTCGTGCCCGTGTCGCCTTGACCGGTCTTACCATCGCAGAGTACTTCCGTGATGAGGAAGGTCAGGATGTGCTGCTGTTCATTGACAACATTTTCCGTTTCACTCAGGCTGGTTCCGAAGTGTCTGCTTTGCTCGGTCGTATTCCTTCCGCTGTCGGATACCAGGCTACCCTCTCCACCGACTTGGGTGCCCTCCAGGAGCGTATTACCACCACCAAGAAGGGTTCTATCACTTCCGTGCAGGCCGTCTACGTGCCCGCAGACGATCTGACTGACCCTGCTCCTGCCACCACCTTTGCGCATCTTGACGCTACCACTGTGTTGGCTCGTGGTATTGCTGAGATTGGTATCTACCCAGCTGTTGACCCTCTCGACTCCAAGTCGCGTATCCTCGACGTCCGTGTCATTGGCGAGGAACACTACAAGGTTGCCCTCAACGTGCAGCAGACCCTCCAGTCGTACAAGTCTCTTCAGGACATTATCGCCATTCTCGGTATGGACGAGCTTTCCGAGGCAGACAAGCTTACTGTCGAGCGTGCACGTAAGATTCAGCGTTTCCTTTCGCAGCCCTTCGCTGTTGCTGAGGTCTTCACCTCCATCCCTGGTAAGCTTGTGTCGCTCAAGGACACCATTGCCTCATTCAAGTCGATCCTCGACGGTGAGTGCGATGACTTGCCCGAGGCTGCCTTCTACATGGTTGGCAATATTGCCGATGTGCGCACCAAGGCTGAGCAGCTTTCCAAGGAACAAAAGTAGAGCGTAGGATATCTTGAATAGAATACAAAGCTGACGATTCTACCTATTTGTCTGCTACATTTTCATAGACGTCAAAGCGACGCTGCGTCGTGACTGGAATCGACTTTCGTGTGTCTTCCATCGCTTGTGGTTCGCAGTCTGCGTAGATGATCTCCTCGTTGGTGCCAGCCTCTGCCAAGACTTGACCGTTCGGATTGACAATGATGGAGTGACCGTAAGCGTTGTAGGAAGCAGACATGTCTCTTGCTGGTGAGCACAGAGCGACAAAGATTTGGTTATCGACTGCACGCGCCCTGCCGAGGAGTTCCCAGTGCAGCGGACCCGTAGTGAGATTGAAGGCGCCGGGGTACAGGAAAGCTGAGCACCCGTTACGAGCAGCGACCATGGCCATCTCTGGGAATCGTACATCGTAGCCTACCCGTCAGCGATGTTGGAAGAGGGAGACTTACAGATGGCGACACCAAATTTACCGTACGGCGTGTCGATCTCAGTGAGCTTGTCGCCTGGACTCAAGCAGTCGCTCTCTTGGAAGCGAATCTTGCCAGGGACGTCAATATCAAAGAGGTGTACTTTTCTGTGGACGCCAATGAGCTCGCCTTTGTGGTCAAAGCACAGAGATGTGTTGTATAGTTTACCGTCCTTCTTCTCTGGAATGGAGCCACCTACAAGGTAGACGTCGTTATCCTTGGCCATCTTGGCGAGCGCGAGATAACTCTGCTCTGGCGGATCAATTGACTCTGCGTACTCGGGGAAGTCTAATGATGAGCTTCATACTTGGAGGAAAGATCCTACATTGTGTTCCATAAGGAGAGTTGAAGCACTCAGGCAGCACAACGACTTGAGCTTTGCCCTGGACGGCTTCCTTGACTTTACTGGCAGCATTTTGCAGGTTGCGTGCCTTGTCTGCACCTGTAGCAAGCTGAATGAGACCTAGACGGAAAGCTTTAAATGAGCGAGGTACAAGAGACATCTTCTAGCTGTTCCTTTGTATATATAGAGCTCTGGCCAGTAGTAAGACCAAGTTGTTCTCCAGCTCGCCGTCGAGTCGCGAATTTGAAATTTGGAATCCTCGACGCGACCTCAAACTTGGACGCGACAAAGCTCAAGACGCACAGGATGGAGGCCGTCAATGCGTTCGTGGCACAGGCCAACAAGCTCTATGCCCTCAAGAACTTTGCAGATGCAGCAGACAAATATGCAGATGCAGCAGAGGAAGTTGCAAAAGTGAATGGCGAGGATGATCCGCGCAATGCAGACATCCTGTTCTTGTACGGTCGATGTCTGTTCAAGCTGGCGATTGAACGCTCACAAGTGCTTGGAGGTGGCGGCACAGATGACAAGCAGCCAGGTCAGCCTGCTGTTGGTGCGACCCCAAATGCAGCGCCAAAAGGACCCATGTTTTCGTTTGACGGCGACGAGCCAGAAGATGAAGCTGAGGAGAACCCTCAGGAAGAAGGGGCCCAGGAAGATGAGTTTCAAAACGCTTGGGAGGTACTGGACGCCGTCAGAATCATGTACGAGAAGCAGCAAGCCGGGTCCTCGGCAGAGGATGAAAAGGACATCAAGAGAAAGCTCGGCGACACTTTTGAGCTGCTCGGCGAGATTGGTCTCGAGAATGGCAAGTCACCTACCTGTATGCTCTTGCTAATCATCAGAGAACTTTGCGCAGGCAGCACTTGACTTGACTGCTGCACTGACCAACAAGCAGGCCGTGTTTTCTGCTCACTCTCGAGAGTGCAGCAGCGCTCATTACATGCTTGCACTGGCGCAAGAGTACGCACCTGGAGACGGCAACCGTGCAGAGGCAGCCAAACAATTGAGACTTGCTATTGAAGGCTTCGAAGCACGACTGGCTGAGGAAGGCGACGAGAGTAAGAAGAAGGACGAAAAGGAGATGCTCGACGAGTTACAAGTCAAGCTTGCCGAACTTGAGGCGCCACCTGAGCGCATCATGAAGGAAGACATTGCTAAGCTCTTTAACACAGACGAATCTAGCCTCAAGGAGAGCCTGGTGGCGGCGATGCAGACATCTACAGATCTCTCAACACTGGTCAGGAAGAAGGGCACAAAACGAGCGGCTGCTACTTCGGAAGAGCCAGCAAAGAAGAGCAAAGTTGAGGCAGCTGAAGTCAAAGTCAAAGATGATGATGCTAATGTGGCTGCCGCTAAAAATCTATAGGAATTGAATGGTGCGTGACGGACGCGTCTCCACTGTCGCATCATGTTCGTGATGAGGGTGAATTGTATGTGTCGGCGGCACGTCAACGGTTGCATCATGTGCTGTTGACGCCATATGTACAGCACTGGGTCCAGCCGCTTCCAGGTCATCTGCACTGTCTGTTGGTTCCTTCCACGTAGGTAGACGAGCAATTGGATCGACCTTGCTGTCTGTCGTATATCTGCGACTGATGGATCGACTGAGGGAGACAAAGTGCGGCTGCAAGCGTGAACTGAGCTGGACCACAGGTAGAGTAATGCCGTAGACGCAGATACAACCAAAGGCCATTGAGTAGACAATCGGCTTGAGGTGCGCAGACAGGACTTCGTAGGTTGGATCCTTCTCGAAGTACTTGATGGCAATCTGAACGTAAAAGATGGCACCAACGCCGACCGGTCCAAAGTATGCGACAAAGCCGGCTTCCTTGAAGGTCTTGATCTGCGGAATGAACTTGTATAGCGCAAGGACTGGCGGTATACGTCCAAATGCAAGAATCGCCATGGCCATGACAATCATACGCCATCCAGGGTCAAGGTGAGATATCTCCGCCCAGGGCATGGTTGCGCCGATCCAGACAAAGGTTGCCAGATTGAGTAGCATATCCAGCGACGTTTGAAGCGTGTCATCTGCAGTCTGATCGCGGTAGAAATCGTGCAGAGAAAAAGCATTGCCGGCAGCAAAGGCGGCCAAGAGGTCGTCCGTACCGAGCATACCACATGTACCGATAACGAAAAGCGAAAGCGCAACAAAGAAACTAAAGAAGGCCTCGTTGTCTACCCATTTGCGCGCAAGAGCGTATTTCAGCATGTATCGAGCAATTAGGCCCACGGTGATGCCATATGCGATCGAAAGCATAATCTCGTAGAACCAGATGTGAACGAACCAGTCTGCAACAACGGCAGCTCTGGAAGGCTCCTTCAGTGAATAGACGGCAAGAAAGAGGAATGGGTAGCCCAGGCCGTCGTTGAGCCCTGCTTCCGCACTGATGATGTCTCTGATGTGTTCCGCGACATACTTTTCGGCATATCGGCCCTTGACAATGGCATTTGCAAGCACAGGATCACTAGGATTAGCAAGTCTCTTGCAGGAGAGACGTACGTTGGGGTGATGCAAGCGCCCACCACGAGCGCTTCGAGGTAGGACATGGGAAAGACGAGCCAGATGACGAGCGCTGCAATGATCCACTTGAGTGCCATGATGGGCAGGACGAGCATCGCAAGCGACTTCCATTTGTGGATACAGTAGAGACTCGGCAGCTGTATGCCTGCAAGAACAAGCTGCACGCCAATGACGAGGCGCGTCAAGTTGAGTGTTATCTCGTCCACAGACCCATAGCTCTCTGGTCGTATAAAGTCTGCAGCAAGCGGGCCAAGGGCTACGCCGATAAGCAGTGCGATGAGAGAGTCGCTGATGTAGAGGCGCTCCTTGACAACGAAAGATATAAGACCAAGGCAGATGATAAAGCTGCCGAGGATGGTCAAGACGATGTTGAAGTCGCTGAGGTCCAGCTCTGGACCTAGCCCGTAGGACATGCCCTCGGATGCGATAGACGCCTTGTCAAAAGGCAGGAATAGATGAGCTGTAAGGATGCGAGCGTATGGAAGGGCGTGGTGAGGACCAGCAGCTGGAGCAGAGACTCTTCGTCGCAGAGCATCAACGACATCATCGCTACAACAACTCGCGACCACCAGGGATCAGGCGGTACGGAGGAAGGAAGAGGGACATCTAGGAGGACAGGGAGCACATGAGCACACGCAGGTCCGCCGAATGAGCCTGCTCGGCAACAACATCGGCCAGCTTTGCAAAAACCTGGGCATTTCGCTCATCTATGCTATCCCGCTCTATGCTGCGCGCTTCCTAAGCACCCTTGCCAGCCTGCAGTACCTGACCCTTCAGCTTCTGCAGCTTGGTATACTCAGCCATGGCGTCGCTCATCAGCAGGTGCCTCTCTGGCGCACTGCGGCAACCATGCTCTGGGCATCTGTTGCTTGCTACCTCTCCTTCACCTTTACCGACGGTCTCCTTTTGCGCTGGCTCTTTCATTATGGTCCGCGAGCGACCATCATACGGCTTCTATCTCTCAATGCCTTTAACTACTACAGTATGCGGCATGCTTGCAAATATCCATTGCTAATGACCAGTCTCGACTACGGCCTTGACTCTACCAAGCGGCAGGCCTTCATCAGACTTGCCGGTGTGGATTCTGCTCTCACTCGTTCTGACTGCAGCCTATATTGTACAAGACTGGCTGACCTCCAATCTTGCCGCAACACAAAGCGACGGCAGAGCTCTCAACTTGATTGAGATTGCCGTATTCTGTGTCGTGCCTGTTGGCATGGCTTCCTTCATCACCATGTGCTTGATGCTTATATACGGGAACGTTCTATGATTCGGACATGCTATGAGTTGAGGTGGCAACCGTGCTATGGATATGTAGGTCCCTGGTTGACTTGCTGGCACAAGTCTGATAGCGATTGCTTCACCACCACCTCCTCAACCTGCATTCAACTTGGCATCATTGATGGCTACTACCATGAACAGAAGCCTGATCCAATGCAAAGATCTTGCTTGCCGTGGAACTCGTGTCTGGCCCGCGAAAAGGCTCATCTTGAAGGCTGGGCTGCTCATTGACTTCTCTAGCCAATGCGCCCTGGGCAATACGAATTCATTTTCTACAATCATTGCGAGTGGAAGGCGCCTTGCGTTTGTCTTGCATCGTGTCGCAGTAGGTCAGCAGGAATGAATGTGCGCAACGCAAGCGACGAATCAAGGTGTACATCGCAGCGAGCCTCGCGTAAGCGCTCGCTCAAATCGGAGGAACAAAAGTCAAGACTGAAGTCGCATGTCAAGCGTCAAGGCTCAAGCTGGCAATGTCTATGGCAACACGAGTGCATGACGACACGATCACACAAGGTGTAACGCCTAGCGATTCGCATGCTGCAAGTCTGTCTTTGCTTCGCTTCTCTATTGAAGGATACTCAAAGGCGAGAAGTAAAACTGAAATAAGTCTCACCCTATGCATCGTTACTGCACACACGATTTCGACCTTGCGGACGCAAACATGCTTGTTGATGTCTCGTGAGCTATGTCAAACTTTGTTGTTATCTCGGCTTTCATTGGCACCACCACCAGCAGCCTTGTCAGAGCTACTCTTGCTTCCTTCTGGTCGCGCAATGGGTGATGGATGAGAGGTGTGTTTGTCGCGCATGTCCAGTCGACTGAGACGAGGGACAATGGCGTCTTGGTCCAGATCGACCACGTCTCCATTGAGCGCCTGCAACGGAGCGAGTCGCGATCGTCGCGAGAGTGCCATTGTCGGCATCGAGGAAAGACTGTCGCTTGCAACTGTTGCGGCCCTATTGCGAGCAGGCACTTGGCCCGGTTGGTCGTGCTGATGTTTGTCGCTTGCTATTTCTGCCGAGACGCCTGCTGTTCGGGCTCGTCCATTGTCCTGCATTCTCAAGGGTCCAGGATCAAAGGCCGATGCCTGTACGCGTGAGTCCCAGATGGCCGAGCTGTGATGCATGTGTAGAGCTTCTGCTGTTGCGCAGGAAGCCGGCCACGAGTCCATTTTAGGTAGAGCCATACTTTTGCTACTTTGATGACTGTAAACTGGCTTCATGCGATGCTGGGACTGGTATTCAAGTTCGCTAGCAGGGGCGCGCTCATCAAAGGCGTCAAGGCATTGCTGCACGACTGCTCAATTAGCTTTAGCCCTATGACGAAATGGTCATACTTTTGTACTGGTGCGCAAACGGAACTGAGTGTGAGAGCAGCATAATGGCCGCTTGTCGTTGCGAGGAGAGCTACGCGCAGCAAGGCTGAGAGTGCGTCGTTAACTCGTTACTGCTGGCGAGGTGAAAATTCGTTGTGCTTCTCCTGAAAATTGGCCCCTGCTGCAGCTGCGGTGACTGCGAGAGACTCCGCTTGGGAAGGATGCTCGCATCGTGCTCCGAGGATAGCTATTGATCGCGTACCTATAGATACTTGCTGCTTCCTATACTGTTACAACAGTGCCATTGAGCCTAGTAGAGGACCATAACAAGCTGGGACCGATTGCTGAGTGTGCTGCTCTCGAATGCTACAAAAGGAATCGACTGCCCCAACACCTCTTCTTCCTCATACAACATGGCACACAAGAAGAAGCAGCGCTAGTACCAGCATCCTGTGGTCGTTGCCTGCAGCTACTTGCGCTGCTGCTTCTTGTGTGGCATGTTGTATCCTAAACCCTGAGCGCTGCTGCTTCCTGCGAGACATGTATTAAGAGGAGGCCGGCCTCGCAGCAGCAGCAAGCACAACAGTAGCTACAGCATCAAGCTGGTACACACCCACCGCCCGCGCAGCAGCAGCAAGCACAGCACACCACACCACAGCAGCAGCAAGCACAGCACACCACAGCAGCAGCAAGCACAGCAGCAGCAGCAGCAGCAGCAGCAGCAGCAAGCACATCAGCAGCAGCAGCAGCAGCAAGCACATCAGCAGCAGCAGCAGCAGCAAGCACATCAGCAGCAGCAGCAGCAGCAAGCACATCAGCAGCAGCAGCCAGCACATCTTTAGCGCTCTTAGGGCCAGGGTTGAGGGATTTCAGTCCCAAATTGTTGGTCCTCGCTGCCGTATTGGGCTCTTGCGACATTCCTTAAATCTGTGAATTAATATGACGACTGCCGGCCCCGTGCCGGGCCGAGCCCGCTAGCCTCAGTCCACCACCCGTGGGCCGTGGCCCACCAGTGCCACCACTGGGTCATTGATTCTCTGATTAACTGCCCACCTGCCACTGGTCCCACAATGCCACTCCAGTCCATCGGTGGTGATCCAGCGCAGCTTTGGGTGTCAGACACTATCAGACATCGTTAGTATTACTAACTTGGTATTGTGTAATGATTCGTGTTACGCTAATGTACGTGGCAGCAAGGAATTCCAACTTGCCCTGCCAAAACACAAGGACCACAGGATAGCTTGTCAACTTGGGCGAAATTCCTCGGGTTACTCCGCAAAATTGAGGGCGGGATGACTCTAGTTGAGGCAAGATATCGAGGAAGCCGCTGAACACGCGTCATGCGCCAACTCAGCCAAGTCTATCTGCAGGAGCTTGTGCAAAGTCTCAATGTGATTGAAGATCAGACCGATGAAAATTAATAAATTAATATCTAAGCCTCCTGTGATGACGTGCATCGTGCAGCCGAGAAAAGGAAATTGGGTTGCAGCCTTGCGCCGAGTTCCCCCTCGAGGAAATTGGGTTATTTCAACTTGTTTGTTGAAACAATTTGGATCCGCTTGTCAAAGACAGCCGACGCCGATAAAGATGGCCATGCGGGCCTGTAGCCCATGCGGATCCGGCTTACACGGTTACACCTGCTCAATGCTGTCTCATGCCTATGTGATCCGCACAGGGACGCATGATGCCTCAAGTCCAATCCTTGCCGAGCCCGGAAGCCAAGGGGGTCCAGTGGCCGGTCTACCATCACATGGCACTAGAGCCGGGGGCCAGGGCAGACGCTGCAGGAGGTGTGCAATGTGCACTGTGCACCTTGTTGACCTCTGTACGCTAAGGCCGAAATGGAATATTCACTGGCCCACACAAGGCTCAGTTTGCCGTGAACAACGCGAGTAGAAGACGAACAAGAAGCAAATGGCTCCCAGGAGAATGACAATTTGGCACATCTGCCATCTCATCTTGCTGAATGCGCAGTCAGTCCATTCCTCGACTGGCCCGGTCTGGTAGATACGGGCATTTTGCATTTCGACCCCTTGGTCAGCTGAGGCCTAGCTTGCCCGATGAATCTTCCCATATACTTGGCCTTCGCCCTCGATTTCGTTCTCACTCTCGCCGACGACTTGTCTTTGACTCTTGCATCGTTGAGCTGCACGACAAAACAATTACCAGTAACCTCGTCAGTCACAGGCTCTATTCTTTCAATGCCCCGAGCTCGCCGTACCAGCAGTGAAGAGGAGACTTTCAAGGCCGATCGTCGCGAAAGGAACAAGCTCTCAAAACGAAGAGCAAAGGCCGCAAAGCTCGCGTCACAAGCTGCCGCCACTTCCAGTGCAAATCCCATCGTGGTTGCTGGCCCAACAGGAATTGTTCGCAGCGCTCCCACTGCGGCCTCATTTGGTGCTGGTGTCGCAGGTGCCATCCCTATCTCAGCGCTGC